>NC_135887.1:54363695-55001308 GCF_964194155.1 Cetorhinus maximus
CTCACATAAACCCTCTCTCCCCTCACACTCTCTCTGTATCTCCCTCTCCCTCCCACACACACTCTCTCTGTCCCTCACACACTCTCTCTCTCCCTCATACACTCTCTCTTTCTCTCTTCCCTCACAAATACACTCTCTCTCCCCTCATAACGCTCTCTCTCCCTTGCTCACTCTCTCTCCTCCTACACACACAGTCTCTCTCTCCCTCACACACACTCTCCCTTCCCCTGACACACCCTCTCTCTTCCCTCACACTCTCTCTGTCCCTCACACACACTCTCTCCCCTTCATACACTCTCTCTCCCCCTCGCACATTCTTTCTCCCTATCACCCCCTCACACGCTCTCTTTCTCCCTCACACACACTCTCCCTCACACAAACTCTTGCCCACACTCTCTCTCTTATCCTCACACACACTCTCTCTCACCCCTCACACACCCTTTCTCCTTATCGCCTCCTCATACACACTCTCTCCCTCACACATTCTCTCTTTCCCTCACACTCTCTCTCTCTCCGCTCCTTGCACTCTGTCTATCTCTCCCCCTCGCACATTCTCTCTCTCTTGCTCTCACGCTCTCTCTCCCTGACATACACACACTCTCGCTCACACTCTCTCTCTTCCCCCACATTCTTTCTCCCTATCACCCCCTCATACACACTCTCCTCCTCAAACAATCTCTCTCTGTCCCTCACACTCTCCCTCTCTCTGTCCCCTTCACACACTCTCACTCTCTCTCTCTCCCTCACAAACTCTCTCACCCTCACCACTCTCTCTCCCAGCAACACACACTCTCTCTCTCCTTCACACATAATCACCCTTCCCCTCACACACCCTCTCTCTCCCCCTCACACTCTCTCTGTCCCTCATACACTTTCTCGTTCTCTCTTCCCCTCACACACACTCTCTCTCCCCCTCACACTCTCTCTCTCACCCTCACACTCTCTCTCCCCGTCACACACACCCTCTCTCTCCCCCCTACACAATCTTTCTCTCCCCTCACACACAATCTCCCTCCCCCTTGCACACCCTCTCCTTCCCCCTCACACTCTCTCTACCTCATAAACTCTCTCTTTCTCTCTCCCCTTCACACACACTCTCTCTTCCCATCACACACACTCTCTCTTCCTCACCGCTCCCTCTCTCCCTCACATATTCTCTCTCTCCCTCACACACACTCTCTCCTCTCACACACTCTTTCTCCCTATCACCCCCTCATACACACTCTCTCCCTCACACGCACCCTCTCTCTCCCTCATACGCTCTCTCTGTCCTCTTCAGACACTCTCGCTCTCTCCCTCACAAATTCTCGCTCTCACCCTCACCACTCTCTCTCCCAGTCACACGCAGTCTCTCTCCCCTCACACACTCTCTCTCTCCCTCATACACTCTCTCTTTCTGTCTCCCCCTCACACACACTCTCTCTCCCACACACACTCTCTCTTTCCTTCACACTCTCTCTCCCTCATACACTATCTCTTTCTGTCTCCCCCTCACACACTCTCTCTTTTCTTCACACAATCTATCTCCCTCATACACTCTCTCTTTCTCTCACCCCCTCACACACTCTCTCTCCCCCTCACACACTCTTTCGCCCGATCACCTCCTCATACACTCTCTCTCCCTCACCCACTCTTTCTCCCTCAAACACTCTCTCTCCCTCATGCACTCTCTCTTTCTGTCTCCCCCACACACTATCTCTCACCTTCACACTCTCTCTCCCCTTCACACTCTCTCTCCCTCATACACTCTCTCTTTCTCTCACGCCCTCACACACGTTCTCTCTCCCACACACACTCTCTCTCCCCTTCACTCTCTCTCTCTCTCATTTACTCTCCTTTCTGTCTCCCCCTCACACACGTTCTCTCTCTTTCACACTCTCTCTCTCCCTCATGCACTCTCTCTTTCTGTCTCCCCCTCACACACTCTCTCTCTCTCTCTCACTCACAATCTATCCCTCATACACTCTCTCCTTCTCTCACCATCCCCTAGGCTCTCTCTCTCTTTCCCACACACACTCTCTCTCTCCCTCACACACACTCTCCCTCACACACACTCTTACTCACACACTCTCTCTCTCCCCGTCATACATTCTTTGTCCCCATCACCCCATCATACACACTCTCTCCCTCACACAATCTCTCTCTCCCTCACATTCTTTCTTTCTCTCTCCCCCTCACACATTCTCTCTCTCTCCCCCATACGCAATCTCTTTCGCTCCCCCTCACACTCTCTCCCCCCGACACACTATCCCTCTCTTGCTCACACACTCTCTCTCTCTCTCCCTCACACACACACTCTCCCTAACACTATCTCTCTCCCATCCCCTCACACTCTTTCTCCCTATCACCCCCTCATACACAGTCTCCCCTTCAAACACTCTCACTCTGCCCCTCACACTCTCTCTCTCTGTCCCTGTCACACACTCTCTCTATCTGTCTCTTTTACACATACTCACTCTCTCTCTCCTCCCTCACAAACTCTCTCTCTCTAATCCTCATCACACTCTCTCCCCTCACACTCTCTCTACTTCATAAACTCTCTCTTTCTCTCTCCCCTTCACACACACTCTCTCTTCCCATCACACACACTCTCTCCTCCTCACCGCTCTCTCTCTCCCTCACATATTCTCTCTCTCCCTCACACAGACTCTTTCCTCTCACACACTTTCTCCCTATCACCCCCTCATACACACTCTCTCCCTCACACGCACCCTCTCTCTCCCTCATACGCTCTCTCTCTGTCCTCTTCAGACACTCTCGCTCTCTCCCTCACAAATTCTCGCTCTCACCCTCACCACTCTCTCCCAGTCACAGACAGTCTCTCTCCCCTCACACACTCTCTCTCTCCCTCACACACTCTTCTTTCTCTCACACCCTCACACACACTGTCTCCCCTTCACACTCTCTCTCCCTCATGCACTCTCTCTTTCTGTCTCCCCCTCACACACTCTCTCTTTCCTTCACACTCTCTCTCCCCCTCACACACTCTTTCGCCCGATCACCTCCTCATACACATTCTCTCCCTCACCCACTCTCTTTCTCCCTCAAACACTCTCTCTCCCTCATGCACGCTCTCTTTGTCTCCCCCTCACACACTATCTCTCTCCTTCACACTCTCTCTCCCCTTCACACTCTCTCTTTCTCTCACGCCCTCACACACGTTCTCTCTCCCACACACACTCTCTCTCCCACACACACTCTCTCTCCCCTTCACACTCTGTCTCTCTCCCTCATGCAGTCTCCTTTCTGTCTCCCCCTCACACACTCTCTCTCTCTCTCACTCACAATCTATCTCCCTCATACACTCTCTCCTTCTCTCACCATCCCCTAGGCTCTCTCTCTCTTTCCCACACACACTCTCTCTCTCCCTCACACACACTCTTACTCACACGCACTCTCTCTCCCCCTCATACATTCTTTGTCCCCATCACCCCATCATACACACTCTCTCCCTCACACAATCTCTCTCTCCCTCACATTCTTTCTTTCTCTCTCCCCCTCACACATTCTCTCTCTCTCCCCCATACACAATCTCTTTCGCTCCCCCTCACACGCTCTCCCCCCGACACACTATCTCTCTCTTGCTCACACACTCTCTCTCTCTCCCTCACACACACACTCTCCCTAACACTATCTCTCTCCCATCCCCTCACACTCTTTCTCCCTATCACCCCCTCATACACAGTATCCCCTTCAAACACTCTCACTCTGCCCCTCACGCTCTCTCTCTGTCCCTGTCACACACACTCACTCTCTCTCTCCTCCCTCACAAACTCTCTCTCTCTAACCCTCACCACACTCTCTCCCAACCACACACACACTTTCTCGCTCCCTCACGCACAATCTCGCTCCCCCTTGCACACCCTCTCCTTTCCCCTCACACTCTCTCTACCTCATAAACTCTCTCTTTCCCTCTTCCATTCATACACACTCTCTCTTCCCCTCACCACACTCTCTCCTCCTCTCCGCTCCCTCTCTCCCTCACATATTCTCTCTCCCTCTCACACACTCTTTCTCCCTATCACCCCCTCATACACACTCTCCCCCTCACACACACTCTCTCTCTGTCCTCTTCAGACACTCTTGCTCTCTCCCTCACAAGCTCTCTCTCCCCCTCACCTCATAAAGTCATAAACTCTCTCTTTCTCTCTTCCCATCACACACACTCTCTTCCCCTCACCACTCTCGATCTCCCTCACATATTCTCTCTCCCCCTCACACACACTCTCTCCCCTCACACACTCTTTCCCCCTATCACCCCTTCATACACACTCTTTCCCTCCCTCCCTCATTCACTCTCTTTTTCTCTCCCCCTCTCAGGCTCTCCCTCTTGCCTGCTCAAACACTCTCTCACTCTCACCACTCTCTCTCCCAGTCACACACACTCTCTCTCTCCCTCACACACCATCTCCCTCCCCCTCACACACCCTCTCTCTCCCCCTCACACTCTCTCTCTCCCTCACACACACTCTCTCTCTCTCCCTCACACACCATCTCCCTCCCCCTCACACACCACTCTCCCCCTCACACTCTCCCTCACACACACTCTCTCTTCTCCTCACCACTCCCTCTCCTCTTCACCTCTCTCCCTCACATACCCTCTCTCTCCCTCACACACACTCTCTTTCCCTCATATACTCTCTCTCACTGTCCTCTTCAGACACTCTTGTTCTCTCTCTCCCTCACAGACTCTCTCTCTCACCCTCACCACTCTCTCTCTCCCAGTCACACACCTCTCTCTCTCCCTCACACTGTCTCTCCCTCACCACTCTCTCTCTCCCAGTCACACATACTCTCTCTCTCTCCCACACACGATCTCTCTCTCTCTCTCTCTCCTGGACACACTCTCTCTCCCTCACACACACTCTCTCTTCTCCTCACCACTCCCTCTCCTCCTCACCTCTCTCTCTCCCTCACATACCCTCTCTCTCCCTCACACACACTCTCTCTCCCTCATATACTCTCTCTCACTGTCCTCTTCAGACACTCTTGTTCTCTCTCTCCCTCACACACTCAGTTTCTCCCATCCACTCACACAATCTCTCTCCCACACAGTCTTTCTCCCTATCACTCCCTCACATACTGTCTCCCTCCCTCACACTCACTCTCCCTCACAGACACTCTCGATCACACGCTCTCTCTCTTAACCTCACACATGCTCTCTCTCCCTCATACACTCTCTTTTTCTCTCTCCTCCTCACACACACTTTCTCTTCCCCTCTCAACTCTCTCTCCCTCTCCCTCACACATAATCTCCCCCTCCCTCACACAGCCTCTCTCTTCCCCTCACACTCTCTCCCTCATACACTCTCTCTTTCTCTCTCCCCTCACACACACTCTCTCTATCTCTCTCCCACACACAATCTCTTTGCCCTCACGCACTCTCTTTCTCCCTCATACGCTCTCTCTCTCATCCCCTCACACACTCTCTCTCCCACACACACTCTCTCTCCCGCTCACACACCCTTTCTCCCTATCACGTCACCAGGCACACTCTCTACCTCACACACACTCCCTCTCGCTCATGCACTCTCTCTTTCTCTCTCCCCCTCACAAATCTCTCTCTCACCCACACCACTCTCGCCCCTCCTCGCACACTCTCTATCTCTCCCCCTCGCACACTCTTTTTCTCTTGCTCACACACTCTCTCACTCCCTCACACACACTCTCGCTCAGTCTCTCTCTCCCCCTCACATTCTTTCTCCATATCACCCCCTCATACACACTGTCCCCCTCAAACAATCTCTCTCCGCCCTTGACACTCTCTTTCTGTCCCCCTCACACACTCTCTCTGTCCCCTTCACAGACACACTCTCTCTGTCCCCTTCACAGACACACTCTCTCTCCCTCACAAACTCTCTTTCTCTCTCACCCTCACCACTCTCTCCCAGCCACATACACACTCTCTCTCTCCTTCACACATAATATCCCTCCCACTCTCACACCATCTCTCTCCCCCTTACATTCTCTGTCTCCCTCATACGCTCTCTTTCTCTCCCCCATCACACACACTTTCTCTTCCCCTCACCGCTCTCTCCCCCTCACCACTCTTGCTCTCCCTCACACTCCCTCTCTCCCTCCTATACTCTGTCTTTCTCTCTCCCCTTACACACTCTCCCTCTCGCCCACTCAAACACTCCCCCTCTGCCCCTCACACACACTCTCTCTCTCTCTGTCCCCTTCCGACCCTCTCTCTCTCTCCCTCAAAAACTCTCTCTCTCTCTCATCCTCACCACTCTCTCCCAAGCACTCTCTCTCTCTCTCTCCCTCACACACAATCTCTCTCCCCCACACACTCTCTCTCCCTCATACACTCTCCCATTCCCTCTCCCCCTCACGCACACGCTCTCTCCCCTCACACACTCTTTTTCCCTATCACCCCGTCACACACACTCTCTCCCTCACACACTCTCTCTCCCTCACAGACACTCTCGCTCACACACTCTCTCTCTCCCTCATGCACTCTCTCTTTCTCTCTACCCCTCGCACACTTTCTCTCTCTCCCTCGCACCCTTTCTCCCTATCACCTCCCCAGGCACACTCTCTCCCTCGCACACTCTCTCCCCCTCATACTCTCTCTTTCTCTCTCCCCCTCACAAATCTCTCACTCACCCACACCACTCTCACCCCTTCTCGCACACTCTCTATCTCTCCCCCTCGCACACTCTTTCTCTCTTACTCACACACTCTCTCCCTCACAAACACACTCTCCCTCACACACACTCTCGCTCAGTCTCTCTCTCCCCCCTGACATTCTTTCTCCCTATCACCCCCTCATACACACTGTCCCCCCTCAAACAATCTCTCTCTGCCCTTGACACTCTCTCTCTTTCTGTCCCCATCACACACTCTCTCTGTCCCCTTCACACACTCTCTCTGTCCCCTTCACACACACTCTCTCTCCCCTCATGCGCACTCTCTCTTTCTCTCTCTCCCACACACAATCTCTCTCTCCCTCACACACTCTTTCTCCCTCATACACTCTCTTCCTCCCACCCCGTTACACACACTCTCTCGCTCTCTCCCCCTCACACACTCTCTCTCTCTGTCCCCCCACACACTCTCCCTCTCTCTCACCCTCATCACTCTCTTTCCCAGTCACACACACTCTCTTTCCACCCTCACACACTCTTTCTCCCTATCACCACCTTATACACACTCTCCCCCTCACACGCTCTTTCTCCCTTACACACTCTCTGTCCCTCATACGCTCTCTCTCTCTCTCCCCCTCACACTCTCTCTCTCCCCCCGTCACACTCTCTCTCCCCCTCACACTCTCTCTCTCTCCCTTCACACGCTCTCTCTCTCCCCACGTACACTCTCTCTCCCTCTCTCCTTAATGCGCACTCTCTCTCTCCTTCTCATACATTCCCTCTCTCTCTTCCCCTACCACACGTTCTCTCGCTCTCCCCCTAAATTGCTCGCTCCCTGCCCCTAACATGCTCTCTCTCTCCCCCCCTCACACACTCTCTCTCCCCATTGCACTCCCTCTCTCTCTCCCCCTTACACACTCTCTGTCTCCCCCTCACACTCTCTCTCTCTTCCCCTTCACACACTCTATCTCTCTCCCCATGCACACTCTCTCTCTCCCTCTCTCTCCCCCTAATGCACACTCTCTCTCTCCTCCTCATACATTCCCTCTCTCTCCCCCTAACGCGCACTCTCTCTTCCCCTACCACGTGCTCTCCCGCTCTCCCCCTAACTCGCAGTCTCTCTCTACCCCAAAGCACACACTCTCTCTCTCCCCCTAACGCGCGCTCTCTCTCTCTCCCTGTAACATGCTCTCTCTCTCTCTCCCCTTAACACAGTCTCTCTCTCCCCCTCACACACTCTCTCTCCTCATCGCACTTTCTCTCTCTCTCCCCCTCGTACTCTCTCTCTCCCACAACACACACTCTGTCTCCCCCAACACACAATCTCTTTCTCTCCCCCTCACACTCTTTCTTCCCCTCACTCTCTTCACCTCACACTCTCCCCCTCGCACTCTCTCCTCATCACGCACTCTCTCTCTCTCCCCCACAGGCACTCTCTAGTTCTTGATGCTCTCTTGAGTGGGAACAGTTTCTCTCTATTTACCTTGTCCATACCCCTCAAGATCTTGAATTCTTTTATCAAGTTTCCTCTCAGCCTTCTTTTCTCCAAGGAAAACAGTCCCAACCTCTCCAATCTATCCTCATAGCTACAATTCTTCATCCCAGGAATCATTCTGGTGAATCTCCTCTCTACTCTCTCCAATGCCTTCATGTCCTTCCTCAAGTATTGCGTCCAGAACTGGACACAGTACTCCAGATTAGGCCTAACTAGTGTCTTATACAAGTTCAACATGACCTCCTTACTCTTGTACTCAATGCCCCTATTAATAACAACTAAGTTACTATATGCTTTATTAACTGCTCTCAACATGCTCTGGCATCTTCAATGACCAATATGCATATATATTGAGGTCCATTTGTTCCTGCACCTCCTTTAGAGTTTCTCCCTTTATTTTATACTGCCTCTCCATATTCTTCCTACCAAAACAAATCACCTCACACTTCTCTGCACTGAACTTCATCTGCCACTTGTCTGCCCAATCCACAATATGTATCTTTGAAGTTCACAACTATCCTCATCACAGCTGACATTTCCAATCTTCGTATCATCTGCAAATTTTGAAATCATGACCTGCAAACCACAGTCTAGGTCATTAATATATATCAGGAAGAGCAAGGGTCCCAACACTGACCCCTGGGGAACTCCACTACAAACCTTCCTCCACTCTGAAAAAAACAACCGTATATCACTACTCTCTGTTTCCTGTCACACAGCCAATTTCTTATCCTACCACCCTTTATTATTTATATGCTTATGGAAGACCTTGGGATTCCCTTTTATGTTCACTGCCAGCCTCACTTCGTGTTCTCCCCTTGCTTTTGTTATTAGTTTTTTCACTTCCCCTCTGATCCTTCTATATTCAGCCTGATTCTCCATTGTATTTTCTACCTGACATCTGCTGTGCGCACACTTCTTCCTTTTCATCTTTACCTCTATCGCTCTCATCATCCAGGGCGCTCTGGATTTATTTGTCCTACCTTTCCCCTTCAGGGGAATATACCTTGACATTGCTTGCAATACTTTTTCTTTGAAGGTGGCCCATTGTTCAGCCACTGTCTTTTCTGCCAACATTTGATTCCAACTCACTCGACTCAGATACATTCTCATCCCATCGAAACTGACTTTCCCCCAATTAATTATCCCTGCTCTGGATAGTTCTCTGTCCTTTTCCATGATTAACCTAAACCTTATGACACAATGGTCACTGCCCCCCAGAGGCTCTCCCACTGATATTTGATCCATTTGGGCTAACTCATTCACCAGAATCAGGTCCAAAAGTTCATGTCCTCTCGTTGGACTGGAAACATACTGCTGTAGAAAATTATCTTAAACACATTCATGGAACTCTCGTCATTGAATATAGACTATATCCCAGTCTATATTTGGATAATTGAAGTCCCCCACGATGATTGTTCTATAATTATTGAACCTCTCTGTAATTTCTTTACAAATTTGTTTCTCTACATCCCCTCCACTAGCTGGTGATCTATATACTACACCAAATAATGTTATTGCACCTTTTTCATTCCCTACCTCTAACCAGAGAGATTCTGTCCTTGACCCCTCTGGAACAACTTCTCTCTCCAGAACTGTAATGCCATATTTAAGCAATATTGCCACCCCACTACCCACCACCCCACTTTTTTTTCCTTTCCTCTCTCTCCTAAACACCTTGTACCCAGGAATTTTTAACTCCTCGTCCTGCCCTTCTTTGAGCCAGGTCATATTATAATTCCATTTGTCAACTTGTGCCTGCGGTTCACCAATCTTATTAATCACACTCTGTGCATTCACATACATGCACATTAACCCTGATTTAGGCTTTTTTACTATCTTGCTTTTTCTTACCCCATCTAATGACTTACTGTTGCCTACTCTAATTCTATCAAACTTTTCAAGTATTCTATTTACCTTAATACTACTCTCTGATATATCCTCCTTATCAGTTGATACTTCACTACTTCTCACTGCCAGTTTTTCTCCTCTCCACTCTGAATTTCCCCTCAGGTTCCCATCATCCCACCAATCTGGTTTAAACCCTTGTCACGAAGCTAATAATGTGTATAATATTTTGGAAAATATTTTTCTTTTAAAGTAGAGGTTTAGTCTGTGGGTGTGACTTAATTGGATTAAAGCCAGCTAGTCTGGGTGCTTTGATGGGTATTAGTTTTGATTTTTTGTTCATTCATGAGATGTGGGCTTCGCTGGCTGGGCCAGCATTTATTGCCCATCCCTAGTTGCCCTTGAGAAGGTGGTGATGAGCTGCCTTCTTGAACCGCTGCAGTCCATGTGGTGTAGGTACACCCACAGTGCTGTTAGGAAGGGAGTTCCAGGATTTTGACCCAGTGATAGTGAAGGAATGGCGATATATTTCCAAGTCAGGATAGTGAGTGACTTGGAGGGGAGCTTCCAGGTGGTGATGTTCCCATCTATCTGCTGCCCTTGTCCTTCTAGGTAGTGGTGATTGTGGGTTTAGAAGATGCTGTCGAAGGAGCCTTGGTGAATTCCTGCAGTGCATCTTGCAGATGGTACACACTGCTGCTACTGTGTGTTGGTGGTAGAGGGAGCGAATGTTTGCGGATGTGGTGCCAATCAAGCGGGCTGCTTTGTCCTGGATGGTGTCCAGCTTCTTCAGTATTGTAGGAGCTGCACTCATTCAGGCAAATGAAGAGTATTCCACCACACTCCTGACTTGTGCCTTGTAGATGGTGGACAGGCTTTGAGGGGTCAGGAGGTGAGTTACTCATCGCACAATTCCTGGCTTCTGACCTGCTCTTGTAGCCACAGTATTTATATGGCTAGTCCAGTTCAGTTTCTGGTAACCCCTCGGTGATGGTAATGCCTTTGAACATCACGGGGCAATGGTTGGATTCTCTCTTGTTGGAGATGCTCATTGCCTGACACTTGTGTGGCGCGAATGTTACTTGCCACTTGTCAGCCCAAGCCTGGATATTGTCCAGGTCTTGCTGCATTTGGATATGGACTGCTTCAGTGTTTGAGGAGTCATGAATGGTGCTGAACATTGTGCAATCATCAGCAAACATCCCCATTTCTGATCTTATGATGGAAGGAAGGTCATTGATGAAGCAGCTGAAGATGGTTGGGCCGAGGACACTACCCTGATGAACTCCTGCAGTGATGTCCTGGAGCTGAGATGACTGACCTCCAACAACCACAACCATCTTCCTTTGTGCTAGGTATGACTCCAACCAACGGAGAGTTTTCCCCCTGATTCCCATTGACTCCAGTTTTGCCAGGGCTCCTTGATGCCACACTCGGTCAAATGCTGCCTTGATGTCAAGGGCAGTCACTCTCACCTCACCTCGGGAGTTCAGCTCTTTTGTCCATGTTTGAACCAAGGCTGTAATGAGGTCAGGAGCTGAGTGGCCCTGGCGGAACCCAAACTGGGCATCAGTGAGCAGGTTATTGCTATGCAAGTGCCGCTTGGATAGAGAACAAAGAACAAAGAAAAGTACAGCACAGGAACAGGCCCTTCGGCCCTCCAAGCCTGCGCCGATCATATTGCCTGTCACACTAAAACATTTTGCACTTCCGGGGTCCGTATCCCTCTATTCCCATCCTTTTCATGTACTGGTCAAGCTGCCTCTTAAACGCCACTATCGTACCTGCTTCCACCACCTCCTCTGGCAGCGAATTCCAGACACTCACTACCCTCTGTGTAAAAAACTTGCCCCGCACATCTCCTCTAAAGTTTTCTCCTCTCACCTTAAATCTATGTCCCCTAGTAATTGACTCTTCCACCCTGGGAAAAAGCTTCTGATGACCTACTCTGTCCATGCCAATCATAATTTTGTAAACTTCTATCAAGTCGCCCCTCAATCTCCATCACTCTAGTGAGAACAATCTGAGTTTCTCCAACCTCTCCTCATAGCTAATAACCTCCAGACCAGGCAGCATCCTGGTAAACCTCCTTTGCACCCTCTCCAATGCCTCCATATCCTTCTGGTAATGTGGTGACCAGAATTGCACGCAATATTCCAAGTGTGGCCTAACCAAGGTTCTATACAGCTGCAGCATGGCTTCCCAGCTTTTATACTCAATACCCTTGCCGATGAACGCAAACATGCCATATACCATATACCATAGCACTGTTGATGACCCCTTCCATCACTTTACTGATGATCGAGAGTAGGCTAATGGGGCGGTAATTGGCTGGGTTGGACTTGTCCTGCTTTTTGTGTACAGGACATACCTGGGCAATTTTCCACATAGCCGGGTTGATGCCAGTGTTGTAGTTGTACTGTAACAGCTTGGCTGGAGCCGCAACAAGTCTGGAGCACAAGTCTTCAGTACTGAAGTTATACCTACCAGCCCCATTGAATGTTAATTCTCATTGTATCAACAACCTCTTTGAATTTCACCTTTTAACAATGAAACCCCTTTCATATTGCTGGAATATTGTCAGGGCCCATAGCCTTTGCAGTATCCAGTGCCTTCAGCCATTTCTTGATATCACGTGGAGTGAATTGAATTGGCTGAAGACTGGCATCTGTGATGCTGGGGACCTCTGGAGGAGGCCGAGATGGATCATCCACTCGGCACTTCTGGCTGAAGATTGTTGCGAATGCTTCAGCCTTATCTTTTGCACTGATGTGCTGGGTTCCTCCATCATTGAGGATGGGGATATTTTTGGGGCCTCCTCCTCCAGTGAGTTGTTTAATTGTCCACCACCATATGGAAGAGAGATAGTGTGCATTTGCATTTTTTTGAATAGAGCATTCAAGAAGTGGGGTGAATATTGATGCCTTTCTAGCAGATACCAAGCAATATGTTTATATTACGAATAAAATTGGTGCTATGAAAGGGGTTTCATTGTTAAAAGGTGAAATTCAAAGAGGTTGTTGATACAATGAGAATTAACATTCAATGGGGCTGGTAGGTATAACTTCAGTTGTTTTCAGGTGTGCAGGGCAGAGGCAATTTAAGATCAAAGGGCAGCTGTAAGCCTCTAACTGGCTCCACAATGAAAAGAACCTCATTCTGAATTCATAAGGTGAAAATGCTTTGCCTGGTGTTTGGTTAAGTCTATGGGTTGCTGTTGCCTTAATGGAGATTAGCTTGGGGATTTGTTAAAAGTTATGGTAGTAGTAATTTGTAACCATGTGTTTATATTTTAACCTGTGTAAATTAATAAAATGTTTCAATTAGTCTAATATAAAACCTCGAGATAGAGGTGCCAGCTTTGGCTCAGTTCATAGCACCCTCGCCTTTGAATCAGAGGGTTGTGGGTTCATGTCCCACTCCTGGAAAACCAAGAACTGTGATTGTACTCAAAGAGTTGCAATCTGTGACTGTTGATAACTGGAAAGAGTATAAAACCTCGAGAGCTGGTGTTCTGATTCCTGAATTTAGAGTGTGCGACATAACACTTAAAATTATAGGTTATGACAGTTGTTTAAAGTTCCCCTCTGAGAATTTTAAATAACTCAGCGTTACCAACTGCATCAGCCATAACAACCCTCCCCATCAGCACTCACAACCTCCCCATGAGGACATCAGTCCCAGTCCTGTTAAGGTGTAACCCATCCTTCTTGTATATTTCCCACCTGCCCCAGAACTGGTCCCAATGCCTCAGGAATCTAAAGCCCTCCCTCTTACTCCATTTCTCCAGCCACGTATCGAATTGCTCAGTCTTCCTATTCTTGTGCTCATTAGCACCTGGCACTGGGAGTAATCCTGAGATTATTGCTCTTGAGGTCCTGCTTTTTAATTTCCTTCCTAATTCCATAAAATCTACTTTCAGGATCTCATCCATTTTCCTGCCTATGTCATTGGTCCCAATGTGGACCATGACCTCTGGCTTTTTGCCATCTCTGAAAAGAATATCCTGCAGCCGATCTGTGACATCCTTGACCCGGCATCGGGGAGGCAACATAGCATCCTGGAGTCACGTCCACGGCTGCAGAAATGCCTGTCTGCTTCCCTAACTATGAAATCCCTACCATTATAGCACTTCCACTCTTCCTCCTCCCCTCCTGTGCAGCTGAGCCACCCGTGGTGCCACGAACTTGGATCTTGCTACAGTCCTTTGAAGAACCATCTCGCTCATCAGTATGCAAAATGGAAAAGTGGTTGGCGAGCAAGATAGCCTCGAGTGATTCCTGCACTACCTGCCTGTTTCTCTTAGATACTCTGTTCACCCATTCCCTCTCTGCCTGTGTTCTTAGCTGTGGTGTGACCGCCTCTCTAAACATGCTATTCATGTAATCCTCAGCCTTGTGACATCACTTATAGACTTTTTCTATAAACTCGTGGCTCCATCTCTCGCTCCGCTGTTTTATGGGTTCTCTCTCTCTCCGAACTCCCACTGCTTTATGGACTCTCTTATGTTGTTTAGTTAGCTTAATTTAATTATTTTCTTGATTAACTTAGACTAATTCCTATGTATACCACACCTCTTTCCCCCATGCACTGAATTCCCACGTGAACCTAATTCGTTACTCACTCGGTTTCTGTTTTGCTCCAGTGTAGTTGCCTGTCTCCTCATTTGCTCCTTACTGGAGGGGAATGCAGTAGGGAGGTGGGGAAGTGTAGGGAATTTCAGAACTTACGGCCCAGTCAGCTGAAAGTGCGGCCGCCAATGATGGAGCAAATAAAACCAGGGATTCTCTAGGGGCCAGAATTAGAGGAGCGCAGAGATTATAAGGTTGGAAGAGATTACATAGGTAGGGAAGGATGAGATCATAGAAATATTTGAATGCAAAGATGAGAATTTTAAAATCAAGGCATTATCAGACCAGGAGCCAATGTAGGTCAGTGAACACAAGGAGAATGGGTGAACAGGACTTGGTGGAGTTTAAGATTCAGGAAGCAGAGTCTTGGATCAGCTTAAGTTTACAGAGGGTACAGTGGGAGGTCATTCAGGAATGCATTAGAATTGTTGAATTTAGAAGAATTCATGAGTGAAGGTTTCAGCAGAAGATGAGCTGAAGTAGGGGTTGAGGTAGGGGCTGAGGTAGGAGCTGACAAAGGGGCTGATGTAAGGGCTGAGGTAGGAGTTGAATTGGGGCTGAGGTTGGAGCTGAGGTAGGAGCTGAATTGGGGCTGAGGTTGGAGCTGAGATAGGAGCTGAAGGGCGGAGGTAAGAGCTGAATTGGGGCTGAGGTTGGAGCTGAGAAAGGAGCTAAAGTAAGGGCTGAGGTGAACGGAGGCAGTCTTGGTGATAGAGAGGATATGGGGTCAAGAATTCAGCTCAGGATCAGGAAGCCGAGGCTGCACGTGTCTGGTTCAACCTCAGGCAAAGGGAAGGAATTGGTGGCTTGGGAACAAAGTTTGTGATGGGGCCCAAAGACTAAAATATTTGGTTAGAAGAATTTTCTGCTCATTCAATCCTGGATGTTAGACAATGTAAATGGTGATGGGGGTGGTGGTGGGGGGGGGGTGCAGGGCAAGGACTGAGAAACCTGCGGGTCCACAGGCCCAAATCTTTGAAGGTGGAAAGACAAGTTGATAAACTGTTAAATGAGCACACAGAATCCTGGGATTTAGAAATAGAGTACAAAAACAAGGAAGCTATGGCAAATCTTTATAAATTACAAGTTAGATTCCAGTTGGAGTATTATGCCTAACTCTGGCTACTATACCTTAAGAAGAATATCAAAGCCATGGAGAGGATGCTGGGGATAGTCACTAGAAAGATAGCAGGGATGAAGGGACTTTGGTTAAAGCGGAGAGACTGGCCTTGTTCTCCTTACAGCAGAAAAAGTTGAGGGGGCTTCTAAAGATGTTAAAAATCATGAGGGATTCTGATTGAGTCAATGGGGAGAATCTTGTTCCACTGGCAGGAGGTTAGGAACCAAATGACACAGATTGAAGACAATTGGCAAAAAGCCCAGGGAGAGACCAGGAGAAATGTTTTGATTTAACAGTAGTTGTGGTCTGGAATGGTTTTTATGAAAGGCAGTGAAAGCAGATTAAATAGTAACTTTCAAAAAGGAATTGGTTCAATAGGGACACATCATAATACAGTAAAACAATCAAGTCAGAGGGAGTACAGCTGCATTAAGTTTCAAGGGAGTAAGGCAAGGCTGGATGGCCTCTACTTTAATGCCAGGAGTATTACAGGTAAAACGGATGAGTTAAGGATGAGGATTGACACGTGGAATTGTGATATAGTAGCCATCACTGAGACATGGTTGAGGTAGGGGCAGGATTAGCAGCTCAACATTCCGGGATATAGAACCTTCAGATGAGACGGGGGAGGGGGTAAAAGAGGAGGAGGCATTACATTATTAGTTAAGGAGTCGGTTACTGCAGTAAGGAGAGATGATATCTTGTAGGGGGCATCGAATGAAGATTTGTGGGTAGAGCTTAGGAATAAAAAAGGGGCAGCCACATTGTTAGGTGTTTATTATAGACCCCCAGATAGTCAGCGGGAAATTGAGGAGAAAATATGTGCACAATTTGCGGAGGTGTGTAAAAACAATAATAGGGTAATTATATTAGGTGATTTCAACTTTCCCAACATTAATTGGCATAGACATAGTGTTAAGGGCTTGGATGGAGTGGATTTCTTGAAATGTGTACAGGAGAACTTTTTAGGTCAATATGTAGAGAGTCCAACAAGGGACGGCGCAGTGCTGGAGCTAATTCTGGGGAATGAAGCCGGACAGGTGGCTGAGGTGGTGGCGGGGGAGCATTTTAGTGATAGCGACCACAACTTGGTACAGTTTAAGCTTGTTATCGACAAAGAAATAGACAAGTTGCAAAAAAATGTTTTGGATTGGGGAGAGCGGATTTTAGTAAAATAAGGCAGGATCTGGCCAAGGTAGACTGGGAACAGCTACTTGTGGGGAAATCTACAGAGGAGCAGTGGTGGTGTTCAAAAAGGAAATGGGGAGGGTACAGGTTCAACATGTTCCCTCTAGGGTGATAGGAAGGAGTAACAAGCCCAGAGAACCATGGATGACCAGAGATATTCAGGTTACGATGAGAAGGAAAAGAGAGGCTTTTAGCAAGTACAAGGGGAGCAAATCAGCAGAGGCATTAGTGGAGTACAGAAAGTGCAGGGTGGAGCTTAGGAAAGCAATTAGGAGAGCAAAGAGGGGATATGAGAAAGCTCTGGCTAGTAAAAGTAGGGAAAATCCCAAGATATTCTATAAGTATCTCAATGGGAAGAGGATAATCAGGGAAAGAGTAGGGCCCATTAGGGACCATGGGAGCAATATATGGGTGGAGCCAGAGGACATCGGTAGAGTGTTGAACGAATACTTTACATCCGCCTTCACCCAAGAGAATGAGGATGAAGGTATGGAACTTGGGGAGAGAGACTGCGAGGTTCTTGAGCAAATTGATATAGGGAGTGACAAGGTATTGGAGGTGTTGGCAGGCTTAAAAGTGGACAAATCTCCAGGTCCAGATGATTAGTGTCCCAGACTGCTGAGGGAGGCAAGGGAGGAGATCGCAGGGGCTCTGAGCCAAATTTTTAATTCCTCTCTGGTCACGGGGGTGGTTCCAGAGGACTGGAGAACAGCTAAAGTGGTTCCGCTATTTAAAAAGGGTTGTGGAGAGAAGCCAGGGAATTACAGGCCCGTGAGTCTCACGTCAGTGGTAGGGAAACTATCGGAGAAAATTTTGAAGGAGAGAACCTATCTCCACTTGGAGAGGCAAGGTTTGATCAGGAATAGTCAGCATGGCTTTGTCAGAGGGAGGTCATGCCTAACAAATTTGATTGAATTTTTTGAGGAGGTGACCAGGTGTGTAGATGAGGGTAGTGCATTTGATGTAGTTTATATGGATTTCAGCAAAGCCTTTGACAAGGTCCCACATGGGTGACTTATAAAGAAGGCAAATGCACATGGGATACAGGATAATTTGATAAGGTGGATTCAAAATTGGCTTAGTTGAAGGAGACAGAGGGTGATGACAGAAGGATGTTTTAGTCACTGGAAGCCAGTGTCCAGTGGCGTACCACAAGGATCTGTGCTGGGTCCCCTGTTCTTTGTCATTTATATAAACAACATAGATGACGATGTGGGGGGTAAGATTAGTAAGTTTGCGGATGACACAAAGATTGGCCGGGTGGTTAACAGTGAGGTTGAGTGTCTTGGGCTACAGGAAGATATAGATGGGATGGTCAAATGGGCAGATAAGTGACAGATGGAATTTAACCCTGAAAAGTGTGAGGTGATACACTTTGGAAGGACTAATTTGGCAAGGAAGTATTAAATGAACGGCATGACACTAGGAAGTTCTAAGGAACAAAGGGACCTTGGCGTGTGTGTCCATAGATCTCTGAAGGCGGAGGGGATGTTAGTGGGATGGTGAAAAAAGCATATGGGACACTTGCCTTTATCAATCAAGCATAGATTACAAAAGTAGGGAGGTCATGTTGGAGTTATATAGAACCTGGGTGAGGCCACAGCTGGAGTACTGTGTGCAGTTCTGGTCGCCACATTATAGGAAGGATGTGATTGCACTGGAGGGGGTGCAAAGGAGATTCACCAGGATGTTGCCTGGGATGAAACATTTAAGTTATGAAGAGAGGTTGGATAGACTTGGGTTGTTTTCATTGGAGCAGAGAAGACTGAGGGGTGACCTGATCGAGGTGCACAAGATTATGAGGGGCATGGACAGGGTGGATAGGGAGCAGCTGTTCCCCTAAATTGAAGGGTCAGTCACGAGGGGACATAAGTTCAAGGTGGGGGGCAGGAGATTTAGGGGGGATGTGAGGAAAAACTTTTTTACCCAGAGGGTGGTGACGGTCTGGAATGCACAGCCTGGGAGGGTGGTGGAGGCGGGTTGCCTCACATCCTTTAAAATGTACCTGGATGAGCACTTGGCACATCATAACATTCAAGGCTATGGGCCAAGTGCTGGTAAATGGGATTAGGTAGGTAGGTCAGGTGTTTCTCACGTGTCGGTGCAGACTCGATGGGCCGAAGGGGCTCTTCTGAACTTTGTGATTCTGTGGTTAAATTCTGGAAAAGGAACGTTTTTCAAGGCCACAGGCAAAGGAGAAATGTGGAGGGCTAATTGGAAGGTTCTTTCTAAGAGGCAGCACAGATGTGTTTGTGAACAGCCTCTTTCTGAGCTGTCATCGGCATCATTCCATCTCCGTAATGTGAAGAACATGCAGCCAATCAAATCCTCTCGTAATGGGATGTTTCACTTTCTATTTTACGATAAAGTCTCAATAAGTCCCATTTATGCAGGTAGCGTTATGTAGATATATGAAGACACAAATATGATGGGCTGAATGGATTCTTTCTGTGTTGATTTTATTAATTCTGTAGCTTTGAGTTGACTGTAATACATTGACATTTACTGGTAGAGAGCATCATCTGGTGGCAAAACATTGAATAGCAGTGCTAGCCCTCGATACACTGTTCACTGCAAAATGCTGATGATTCACAACACTTGCTCATCAATGTGCTCATTTTCTCATCTTTCAGTAGATAGATGATTCAAATTAAATATATTGATAAGATCAATATTTGCAATGGTTCCAGTAGATGCAGATACGTTTTTTATTGTAATGAGTGATTTTAATTTTGCTCACCTACATCAAAAATTTAGCAAAATCTTAAATAAACCATTTTAGCAAAGAATTGTTTTCAGCTGCTGAGGAGATGAGCTCTTTTGTCTCTTTGCCAGAATAATCCAAGCCCCAGAGCCAGGAATATAGCAATACTTTGTAATCCCTGCAATCCAGAATGTTTAGGACCAAGTCCTTTCTGGGCGTCAGAATTTTCTGGATTATAGAATGACACGAGAATGTCTAACCACAAGTGTGGGTCTCTCAGAGACTGATGTAAGGGGTGTATCCTTTTATTTCTGTTGGACTGTTGTAAAGAACATATCTTATTTTCTGTTGGACTGAGGACTAGAATTACAATGGCTGCAGGCTGAAAGATATGTCCACTGGAACAGGATGAGAGATATATACAATGTTGCAGTCCTTGATCAAAGTGTGCCATGAAAGACAGGATGGTGCAGGAAAGGAGTCCTGGACCAAGGCAGCTGCCTGGCAATAACGTTTTAATTGGCTCCTGACCAGGTGACCAAGTTTTATGTGAGAAGCAGTGCAGCTGAATAGCTCCAAGTTTGAAAGGAACAAGACCTAAAACCTCTTTCTCCTGTGTGTGGAAGATTCCAGTATTTCCACAATAATAGCTAGCTGGCTTTTTCTCCTCATATCTCTATAACCTGCTTTCTCTCTGAAAACCCCTGTCATGAGGCAAAGGGCAAAGTCACTGTTAACAGACATTGACGGCAAGGGCTCAACCAGTGAACTAAATACTGAAAGACCACCTCATGTCATCAACAAGAACTGAAAGGAATTTGGAAGACATCAATCAATATCAACCCATCAAATTCTGTACTCCGGAATTGGTGCTATTAAACTGTTTTATCCACCCTTAAAATCCATGTTTTTGTGTGTCTTTTGTGTGTGTGTAGGGATTTATGAAGGGGGTAAAGTTTAAGTTATAGTGTTAGAAATTAGCAGTTCATATTTCTTTCTTTTGCCACTAGTTAATGACAGTTTGTTCAATAAACAGTTATTTACTTATTAAGTTTACAAGCCTGGTGCTTGTATTCAGTTAACCTAAACAGTTAGGCAGAATTGGGGCAATCTGGTGGTTTGGTCAAATTTTTCACATTTGTCGTGGCTCAGGGAGCAGTGGGGCTTGGTATTACAGCGCACTATCCCCACTGAGTCATGACACTGAAGCTATTAATAGGAAATAAGGAAATGGCAGGGACATTAAACTAATATTTTGCACCGACCTTCATGATAGAAAACACAAAAAAGATTCCAGAAATAATAGGGAACCAGAAGTCCAGGAATAATGAGGGACATAAAGGAATTGGTACTGGTAAAAGTATAGTACTGGAGAAATTAAAGGGGCTAAAAGCTAACATACCTCCAGGACCAGGTGCCCTGTATACTAGGGTTTTAAAAGTGGAAGCTACAGAGATAGTGAATGCAATGGCTTTGATATTTCATAATTCTCTAGATTTTAAAATAGTTCCTGTGTAATGGAAGGTAGCAAATATAGCAAGATAGGGAGAAAGGAAACAGGATCCATTGACCAGTTAGCCTGACATCAGTGCTATGGAAAACATTAGAATCTATTAGAGATGTGCTAACAGGGCATTTAGAAAATCACAATATGATAAAGCAAAGACAACACAGATTTATGAGGAGAAACTTCCATAGAATGTTTGACAAATCTGTTAATGTTTTGAGCGCGTAACTAGAAGATTAACTAGCAGATGTAGTGTATTTGGATTTTCATAAAGCATCAATTAGATGCCACACAAGATTGGGCTCATGGGACTGGGAGTAATGTATTAACCTGAATTAAAGATTGATTAATGGACTGAAAACAGAGAGTAGGATTAGATAGGTCATTTTCAGGTTGGTGGTGCGTAGCTAGGGAGGTACCACAAGGATCAGTACTTGGGCTAATTACAGCTAATTACAATCTATATCCCTGACTGAGATGAGGGAACTGAGTGAAATGTATCAGAATTTGAGTATTGCTGAAAAAAAGATGCTATTGAAGCTTTTCATCTTGCACATATCAGGACAATTACCCAAGAATACCAATAGTAAAGGGAACAACAATTTATCCTGCATGGTTCATTCCCATGGCAATGCCTTGACCAATCAGAGCTGATGTGCCTGGTTTGAATTTGAAACAAAAGCTTGGCAGTTAACTGCTGTATTCTCCATGGCAACACCTCTAGCAATCAGAGTCCACTTACTAATCAATTCATCTGGTACAAATTTTTGTTCCCTTTACAGTTGGATTATCTTGTGTAGCTGTCCTGATGAGTGCAGGATGAAAAGCTTCAATAACATGCCTCTTTATTCAGCAATACTCGGGTTCTGTACCACCAAGCGACTATTTGTATCAGAATTTGCTGACGATGCAGTTAAATGGAAAAGTAAGCAATGAGGAGGGTGTAATGAGGCTGCAATGGGATATAATTAGATTGAGTGGGCAAGCAGCTGGAGTATAATGTGGAGGATTGTGAAGTCATCCACTTCAATCGGAAAAATAGAAAGACAAAATATCACAGAGTGGTTATAGCAGAGAAGGTGGCCATTTGGCCTGTCATGTTTGTGCCGACTCTCTGCAAGTGCAACTCAGCTAGTCCCACTCCCCCATACTTTCCCTGAAGCCTTGCAAATTTTTTTCCCTTCTGATAACTATTCAATTCCCTTTTGAAAGCTACAATTGACCCTCCCTCCACCACACACTCAGGCAATGCATTCCACATCCTAACCACTCGCTGTGTGAAAGTTTTTCCTCATGTCATCATTGGCTTTTTTGCCAATCACCTGAAAACGGAGTTCTTCTGGTTCTCGACGCTTCCACCAATAGTAGTTTCTCCCTATCTACTCTGTCTAGAGTCCTCATGACTTTGAATACCTCTGTCAAACCTCTTCTTAATCTTCAAGAACAGCAACCCCAGCTTCCCCAATCTTTCCACTCAAGTTCCTCATCTCTGGAACCATTCTCTTGAATCCTTTCTGCACCCTCTTTAAGGCGATTACATCTTTCCTAAAGTGCAGTTCCCAGAACTGATACTCCAATTAAGGCTGAACCAGTGTTTTATACAGGTTCATTATAACTTCCTTGCTTTTGTACTCTATGCCTTTATTTATAAAGTCAAGATCCTGAATGCCTTTTTAATCACTTTTGCAACCTGCCGTGTATTTCAAGTACTTTTTTAAAAATTCATTCATGGATGTCACTGGCAAGACCAGCATTTACTGCCTGGCATAAATGAAACCCTTGAGTATTGGTGATCGTGAAAACTACAGGCTGCAGTTGCTGGAAATACAGATCAGTTTCAGTAAAAAGATTGATGCTGTGCGTGTGGTCACATTGTCAAATCCAGGAGTGTCCGAGTCCTCTCCAGATACAGCTCCTCCTCCTCTCTCACCATCCTGCTAACAAACCAAATCATTCATCTAAAATATCTCACTCCCTACCCAACTTCCCTGATAGACAAGTTCCTGTGGGATACAGGCCATTCTTCCTCTACCCTGAATTCCACATCCTTTCCCATAGCATTTTCCTTCCTTATTCATTCTTCCCAAGTCGCCATCCAGACACCACTGCACTACACCCCCACCACCTCAAACATATCTTCCATGCAATGACAGCCATAAAGTCCATGCATCCACCAGCACTGTAGGGTATTGATTGCTCCTGTACCAGATGGTCACTGTGCCAAACACCTCTACCTCCCCAAAGGTGTGAACCCTCTGCCCTGCAGCTCTTCCTAGCTCAGGGTCCCAACAAACCCAGCATCCTTCATAGCCTCAGGGCATGCCAAGGCACTATACAGCCGATGAAGTAATTTGTGAAGTTCAGTCACTGTTGTAAACCAGGCACAAAGAGCAGGCAATCTGTGCATAAAAAGCTCCCACAAACAGCAATGTGATAATGACCAGATAATTTTTTTTGTGCTGTCACGACTCACTGGGGATAGTGCGCTGTAATATCAAGCCCCACTGTCCCCCAAGCTGCGACAAATGTGAAAAATTTGACCAAATCACCAGAGTTCCCCAATTCTACCTAAGTGTTTAATTTTAGGTTAACTGAATACGAGCACCAGGTTTGTAAACTTAATAAGTAAATAACTCTTTATTGAACAAACTGTCATTAACTAGTGGCAAAAGAAAGAAATATGAACTGCTAACTTCTTACACTATAACCTAAACTCTACCGCTTCTTAAATCCCTATACACACACATACAAGACACACAAAAACATGGATTTTAAGGGTGGATAAAACAGTTTAATAGCACCAATTCCGGAGTACAGGATTTGATGGGTTGATTTTGATTGATTTCTTCCAAATTCCTTTCAGTTCTTGTTGATGACATGAGGTGGTCTTCCAGCACTTTCAGTATTTAGTTCACTGGTTGAGCACTTGCCTTTCAGTGTCTCTAACAGAGATTTTCCCCTTTGTCTCTTGACAGGGGTTTTCAGAGAGAAAACAGGTTATAGGGATATGAGGAGAAAAAGCCAGCTAGCTATTATTGTGGAATTATTGGAATTTTCTACACAGAGGATAAAGAGGTTTTAGGCTAGGAGCTATTCAGTTGCACTGCTTCTCACACAAAACCTGGTCACCTGGTCAGGAGCTAATTAAAACATTGTTGCCAGGCAGCTGCCTTGGTCCAGGACTCCTTTCCGGCACCATCCTTTCTTTCATGGCACACTCTGTTCCAGGACTGCAACGTTGTATATACCTCTCATCCTGTTCCAATGGACATATCTTTCAACCTGCAGCCATTGTAATTTAATCCCCAGTCCAACAGAAATAAAGATATTTTCCTTACGGTGATGTTGGTTGATGGATATACATTAGCCAGGAAACCAAGAACTCCTCCACTTTTCTTCAAAATCATACCATGGGATCTCTTACGTCTACCTGAGAGGGCAGATGGAGTCTTGGTTTAATGTTGCACTTAGAAGATTGCACTTCTGACAGTGCAGCATACCCTCAGTACGGCATTGGAGTGTCAGCCTGGATTATGTGCTCAAATCTCTGGATTGGGACTTGACCTCACGACCTTCAGACTAAGGAGAGAGTGCTGCCCAATAAGCCATGCTGACAAATGTAGAGGTTGCCGCTAAGTGTGGGGGATTGAGTGGAGTGACTCCCCTCTAAGGGCCACTGTGAAAACAGCTTCAATTGTAACTCCAGAGACTTTCAGCACTTAAGTTAGAACGGGGGCTATAACTAACTACAACTTTGTTCTGCTAAAAGACAATGAGCCCTTTTCCAAGTAAAGGGTCCGCCTCCTCCTCTGGAACATTCAGGAGTACAGATGTGACCTTAGTTGGGTGCTAATAGCCAGAGAATTGAGATAAGGTGCTCACTTTCCGATTGGCAGATAGTGCTGACTCTCAGGGACATAGTGTCTTGACTCCATGACGGATTGGAAGATTGAGGGGAAATGTATTGCAAATGACACAAAGCCAGGCGGACTGGGCCTCTGGATTGGCGACAGCATCCCCAGTTAAGTCAGGTGGTAAAGGGGGTCTAGGCCCCATCCTAGACAGCCCCAGCGAGCCTCGAGAGATTGGAGCACTATGAATACTGGGTTGACATCCAGGGGCTGCCCCCTTCCCCATTATAAGGGCAAATGGGGACTGATTGCACCTAGGAGTTGGTCCCTGAAGATAGAAAGGGTGAGCAAGGCAAGGCAAAACCCCCAAAGCTATTCTTCCCCAGTAAGTGGTTCAAGAATCTCACATATGAGACACAAACTAGGAGTTGCCCTCGGGGCAGACACAGCAGTCAGATTAAGCTCAGAGGCATAATGAATTGTAAAATCAGAACACTGCAAAGAGGACCTAGATGAAGTAAAAGGGAAGAAATACGGCAGATTCAGTTTAATCTGAGAGCGAGGTAGATACTCT
The DNA here is from genome assembly GCF_964194155.1 of Cetorhinus maximus. Classification (NCBI taxonomy): domain Eukaryota; kingdom Metazoa; phylum Chordata; class Chondrichthyes; order Lamniformes; family Cetorhinidae; genus Cetorhinus; species Cetorhinus maximus. The sequence goes on from NC_135887.1 coordinate 54,389,207, forward strand.
GGATACAAAATGGGCATACAGTGTAAATGGGGAAGTGAGGCTAGCAGCAGGGGTGTAAGAGGTTCATATACAAAAGTCATTGAAAACACAAGTATAAAAAGCAATTAAAAAGGCTAATACAATATTATGTTGCTTCACAGGGAAAGCAAAAAATCATTCCTACAGTTATACAGAGCTGCTCGTATGACCAGCCATATATATATACTGTGGCTATCTTCTGCACAGAGTAACTCACTTCCTGACTCACCAAAGCCTGTTCACCATCTAAAAGGCTCAAATGGAGAATGTGATGCAATACTCTCCACTTGTCTGGATGAGTGTGGCTCCAAAAACACTCAAGCTTGGCACCAGTCAAGATCCCCATCCCATCCACTACCTTCAACATCCAATCCCTCTATCACTGACTCACAGTGACAACTCATCAAGGCTTCATCGGCAGCACCTTCCAAACCTGTGACCTCTGCCACCTAGAATGACAAGGCCAACAAATGCATGGAAACATCACCACCTGCAAATTCCCCTCCAAGCCACTCACCATTCTGACTTGGAACAATATTGTTGTTCCTTCAATGTTGCTGGGTTAAAATCCTAGAACCTCCCCACTCCAAATGGTGATGAACATTGTGCAGTCATCCACTGTGGGTGTACTACACCAGGTGGACTACAGCTGCTAAAAGTAGCAGCTCACCACCACCTACTCAGGGACAAGTAGGGATGAGCAATGCTCACATTCCATGAAAGAATTAAAAAATGTTATGTCAGTCTTAAACTTTACCTGGAGTTAAATCTTCTTACAAAAGACCTATAAATGGGCACAAGGTTCACACATTAAATCCATAGTTGTATAAAATGTTTTACTAACTTTTTATGTTAAATACACTGTACAAGAGTCAGGACTTACAAATGCATTTTCCATTTGAATATCAAATGTTCCAGAAAAATTACTTCACACAAAATTGAAAGATTGATCTTTTGCTTGTTCTATGCTTAGAAAAGGCAGCCTGGGTTCAAAGTACCAAAGCAAAATGCTGCAGATACTGGAAATCTAAAATTAAAAGAATAGTTCTGACAGAAGGACTGAAACGTTAACTCAGTTTCTCACTCCCTGGATACTGTCAGACCTGCTGAGTATTTCCAGCAAATACTTTTATTTTGGGTTCAGAAGTATTGGATCAACAAATCTTCCACAATCTCAGATTCCCGTGTTAGATTGAGTTCTTGTTTCATCAGGGCTCAGGTCACCGACCACCCATCACAAAGCTGAGTTCTTCACTATCGTCCACCTTCTCGTTTGGGCTTTTCACCTCTTCTTCACTGCTGGAATCTTCATCAGATCCTAGAGCAGGGGTTGGAAAGGTTATACCTGGATTCACAGAGGGACACTGAGTTTAACCCTTTTCCTCCTAGCAACTCAAGGCAAAAAACTCCCAGGATTTTTGTTCATATAAATCAGTGCTGTCCTTACCCACTGCGCCTCAATAATAGCATAACTGCAATGAAATCTGCTCTTGGACAATTGTTTTCCAAGTCTGAGTATAAACAAGAGGGGAGTGGTATGTTAGCCCTGATCTTCCTCAGAGGTCAAGAAATTATCAGCTCCTGTCAAAATGGTTCCAAAGTTCATGTGCCATCTCGCTCACTTTGATATGTTTTGGGCAAACCAAGTGTCATTGCTGGAGAAGAGATACACCAGCACAGGAGAATCAGACTGATGAAGATTTGCCAAACTGCACAGGATGGGAGTGTGGGATTTTCTGAACGGTACTTGGTCTATGTTAGGTCTGGGGAAAATATCGACTTTCAGAGAAGACAAAATATAGTCAAAACCTGAACAGAGATTCTCAAAAAGCAGCTAAGTTGATCATGCAATTGCAATATTTGCCATTTTTAATGCCTATTATGCAATAAACTTTACTGTCAGTGTCTTTTCCAGACTGAAGAAAAGGAAGAAGTGTGAAAATATACTCTGAGCAGCTTGATGGGCTAAATTTCTTTATTTTAATTAACTGCTATATTTTCCTCACTTTATATTGATTTTTGATTTGTTTTTATATGGAGTTGAAACTTGAATCCAAGACCGGGACAGAACACAGGCAGTGGTGCAGCCTGAGACAGACATGGGACAGACAGCGGCACAGCCTGAGACAGACAGAACACTGATAGCGGGACAGATTGAGACAACACGACACAGACAGCGGGACAGATTGAGACAACATGACATAGACAGCGGGACAGCCCGAGACAGGTAGCGCACAGGCAAGGGGACAGTCCGAGTAAGACGGGGCACAGGCAAGGGGACAGTCCGAGCCAGACGGGGCACAGGCAAGGGGACAGCCCGAGGAAGACGGGACACAGGCAAGGGGACAGCCCGAGCCAGACGGGGCACAGGCAAGGGGACAGCCCGAGCCAGACGGGGCACAGGCAAGGGGACAGCCCGAGTAAGACGGGGAACAGGCAAGGGGACAGCCCGAGCCAGACGGGGCACAGAAGGGGACAGCCCGAGGCAGACGGGGCACAGGCAAGGGGACAGCCCGAGCCAGACGGGGCACAGGCAAGGGGACAGCCCGAGCCAGACGGGGCACAGGCAAGGGGACAGCCCGAGGCAGACGGGGCACAGGCAAGGGGACAGCCCGAGGCAGACGGGGCACAGGCAAGGGGGCAGCCCGAGCCGGACGGGGCACAGGCAAGGGGACAGCCCGAGCCGGACGGGGCACAGGCAAGGGGACAGCCCGAGCCGAACGGGGCACAGGCAAGGGGACAGCCCGAGCCGGACGGGGCACAGGCAAGGGGACAGCCCGAGCCGGACGGGGCACAGGCAAGGGGACAGCCCGAGCCGGACGGGGCACAGGCAAGGGGACAGCCCGAGCCGGACGGGGCACAGGCAAGGGGACAGCCCGAGCCGGACGGGGCACAGGCAAGGGGACAGCCCGAGCCGGACGGGGCACAGGCAAGGGGACAGCCCGAGCCGGACGGGGCACAGGCAAGGGGACAGCCCGAGCCAGACGGGGCACAGGCAAGGGGACAGCCCGAGCCAGACGGGGCACAGGCAAGGGGACAGCCCGAGCCAGACGGGGCACAGGCAAGGGGACAGCCCGAGCCAGACGGGGCACAGGCAAGGGGACAGCCCGAGCCAGACGGGGCACAGGCAAGGGGACAGCCCGAGCCGGACGGGGCACAGGCAAGGGAACAGCCCGAGCCGGACAGGGCACAGGCAAGGGAACAGCCCGAGCCGGACAGGGCACAGGCAAGGGAGCAGCCCGAGCCGGACAGGGCACAGGCAAGGGAACAGCCCGAGCTGGACAGGGCACAGACAGTGGGACAGCCCGAGCCAGACAGGGCACAGACAGCAGAACAGTCCGAGACAACAGGACACATTTCAGTGAAACAGTCCAAGACAGACACGGCACAGACAGCAGAGCAGCTCGAGATAGACAACACAGTCAGGGCACAAACAGTGGTGCCGTCTGAGACAGACACAGCACAGACAGCAAGACAGCCAGAGACAAACAGGACATGGACAGCGGGACGTTTTCCTAACATGAACACATATCTGCAGTAACTGAATTCTATCAAGACAGGCTCCAACATGTGCTGATCTTCAACCCCCAGGTCAGGTGACCCCAGAACTAGTACAGAGTACCATATAGTATCTAATACTGGAGTCTACTACCACAATCAACTATTATCATGACAGTCACAACCTGAAACATCTTGTTTCTCTCCCCACAGATGCTGCCTGATTGGCTGAGCATTTCCACCACTTTCTGCTTTATTTCTTAAGCAGTACTAGAAGCGGTATCTAAGTCACAAAACGGGCAACAATGATTTGCATGGGTCCTTCAGCATTCTATGTTCATTAAACCAATCCAGGGAGAAACAAGTCTGAATAAGCGTCCTGTGACTTTTATGCAGGCAGGAATGGATTTCAAATTGAGCATAACTCACCTTCTGCAGTTGTCAGCTCATTCTTGGCTTTCTTCACCAATATTTTCTTCTCCTTTAACTTCTGACTACAATGAGGAAAATAATTTGAAATATAAGGAGCAAATTACAACTCAACATTGTTGATTACTTCTTCCCAACTCGGATAAAAACCTTTGCTTACAGCTGGTACGTAGTATGTATTAGATTGGCTAGTGATGGCTGCAAGTATCTCCATGATCAATAACTTTTCCCTTGTGCTGAATCCAAGTGAATTCCTGCTTGGAGAAAAAGCTGATTTTTAAAAAATTCATTCATGGGATGTGGGCTTCGCTGGCTAGGCCAGCATTTATTGCCCATCCCTATTTGCCCTAGGTGGTGAACTGCCTTCTTGAACCGCTGCAGTCCATGTGGTGTAGGTACACCCACAGTGCTGTTAGGAAGGGAGTTCCAGGATTTTGACCCAGTAACACTGAAGGAACGGCGATATATTTCCAAGTCAGGATGTCCAGTGACTTGGAGGGGAACCTCCAGGTGGTGGTGTTCCCATCTATCTGCTGCCCTTGTCCTTCTAGATGGTAGTGGTCGTGGGTTTGGAAGGTGATGTCTAAGGAGCCTTGGTGAATTCCTGCAGTGCATCTTGTAGGTGGTACACACACTGCTGCTACTGTGTGTCTGTGATGGAGGGAGTGAATGTTTGTGGATGTGGTGCCAATCAAGCAGGCTGCTTTGTCCTGGAATGATGTCCAGCTTCTTGAGTGTTGTAGGAGCTGCACTCATCCAGGCAAGTGGGGAATATTCCATCACACTCCTGACTTCTGCCTTGTAGATGGTGGACAAGCTTTGGGGAGTCAGGAAGTGGGTGACTCGCCGCACTATTCCTAGCCTCTGACCTGCTCTTGTAGCCACAGTATTTATATGGCTAATCCAGTTCAATTTCTGGTCAATGGTAATCCCCAGGATGTTGAAAGTGGGGGAATTTAGTGATGGTAATGCTACTGAACATCATGGGGCGATGGTTGGATTCTGTCTTGTTGATGGTCATTGCCTGGCACTTGTGTGGTGCGAATGTTAGATGTTGAAGATGTGACAAGCAAAGTGGATAATGGGGATCCTGTAGATGTAGTATATCTGGACTTCCAGAAGGCCTTTGATAAGGTGCCACACAAAAGATTAATACACAAGATAAGATCACACGGAGTTAGGGGTAATATATTAGCTTGGATAGAGGATTGGCTCGCCAACAGAAAGCAGAGAGTCAGGATAAATGGGTCTTTTTCTGGATAGTGAGCTGTAACTAGTGGGGTGCCACAGGGTTTGGTCCTTGGGCCCCAACTATTTACAATCTATATTAATGACTTGGATTCAGGGATAGAAGTTATTATAGCTAAATTTGCAGATGACACCAAAATAGGTGGGAAAGTAAGTTGCAATGTAGAAATAAGAAATTTACAAATGGATATGGACAGGTTAGGTGAATGGGCCAAAATTTGGCAGATGGAGTTTAATGTGGATAAGTGAGAGGTTATCCATTTTGGTCGGAAGAATAAAAAGGCGACTTATTATTTAAATGGAGAGAAACTTCAGAATGCTTCAGTGCAGAGGGATCTGGGCGACCTTGTGCATGAATCGCTGAAAACTAGTATGCAGGTACAGCAGGTAATAAGGAAGGCAAATGGAATTTTGGCATTTATTGCTAAAGGAATGGAGTATAAAAATAGGGAAGTGTTGTTGCAACTGTACAAGGCATTGGCGAGACTGCACCTGGAGTACTGTGCACAATTTTGGTCCCCTTATTTGAGGAAGGATGTAGTTGCATTGGAGGCGGTTCAGAGAAGGTTCACTAGATTGATTCCAGAGATGCAGGGTTGTCTTATGAGGAGATATTGAGCAGTTTACACCTATACTCGCTAGAGTTTAGAAGGATGAGAGGAGATCTAATTGAGGTATATAAGATGCTAAAGGGGATAGGCAAAGTAGATGTGGAGTGGATGTTTCCCCTTCTGGGGCATTCTGGAACGAGAGGCCATAGTTTCAGGCTAAGGGGTGGCAGATTTAAATCAGAGATGAGGAGAAATTACTTTTCTCAAAGGGTCGTGAACCTATGGAATTCACTACCTCAGAGTGCAGTGGATGCCGGGGCGCTGAATAAATTTGAGGAGATAGACAGATTTTTAATTAACAATGGGTTGAAAGGTTATGGGGAGAGGGCGGGAAATTGGAGTTGAGGCTGAAATGAGATTAGCCATGATCGTAATGAATGGCGGGGCAGGCTTGAGGGGCTGAATTGCCTACTCCTGCTCCTCGTTCTTATGTTCCAATGTTACTTGCCACTTGTCAGCCCCAGCCTGGATATTGTCCAGGTCTTGCTGCATTTGGACATGGATTGCTTCAGTATCTGAGGAGTCACAAATGGTGCTGAACATTGTGCAATCATCAGAGAACATCCCCACTTCTGACCTTATGATGGAAGGATGGTCATTGATGAAGCAGCTGAAGATGGTTGGGCCGAGGACACAACTCTGAGCAACTCCTGCAGTGATGTCCTGGAGCTGAGATGACTGACCTCCAACAACCACAACCATATTCCTTTATGCTAGGTATGACTCCAGCCAGTGGTGAGTTTTCCCCCCGATTCCCATTGACTCCAGTTTTGCTAGGGCTCCTTGATGCCACACTCGGTCAAATGCTGCCTTGATGTCAAGGGCAGTCACTCTCACCTCACCTCGGAAATTCAGCTCTTTTGTCTATGTTTGAACCAAGGCTGTAATCATTCGAGCTCTTGCTAAATTTGGCTGCAATGTCTCATGACCGTATTCCCAAACTAATGAAGATGCAATGCTGGTTCAAAACAAACTGTAAAACTACAGACCACCCTGGCTGAGATCAGTTATCTCCACACAGGGAGGGGATTGACCCCGTAGCCTTCTTACTTTGTAGGTTAGTGATCCATCAAAGGACCTATCATTGTAATTACAGATAGAAACTGCTCAAACCCATAACTGAAACAGACAAAACAACAGGTATGATGGGATGACAATTCCAATCACACACTGCACCAATTCCACTGAATCCAGTGGGAATAAAATGGGAATGTGTTAAGAACTGTAATGTCCAATCACTTTCAGGGTCTCCTGGATCCAGGAGCAGTCCAGTTGCTTTTACCGTTTCTTCCTGCGCTTCTCCGTCTTCTCTTCCGCTACTCTCCGGTTATTGTCTAATTTCCTCTGGAATTCGTCCTCCAGACGTTGCTGTAAAGTAATGAGTCCTCAGGTGAATCATGCAGCCAAACAGCACAGCCACATACTCATCACACTTCCAGGAGATATTACAAAGACAATCGCATGTTTAACGTCATTGCAAGAGCAGAAGCTGGTTTTCCTCTCCAATGTTTTAGGCGTCTCAATTTTATTGAGAACAGGGTACAGTAACAGACTTTCAGAATTACAACCCTTGCTGAATTAATGCAGCAACAATACTTATGATGCCAACTGCCCACACTGAGTGATTAACTACAAGGGAACCATTTACAATATATTAAATGCACTACTTCCATTAGACCGGGCTGTTCCATAAAAGTTCCTCCCACCTGGTAACAGCGCAATTAATTACTTAATGCTCAGGATTTACGATTTAAAAACTCTGCTGATTTCAGTCAAACCCAGGTCTTCAAACAGTTCTTCCATATACCCTATTACAGTATGATTATTTTACTTGCTTACTGTCAAGTCCAGGTATGGAAATATATATTAGGTTTCACTCCACCTCATACGAGGTGGTGACATAGTGATAAAAGCAAAAAAACTGCGGATGCTGGAAATCCAAAACAAAAACGGAAACAGAAATACCTGGAAAAACTCAGCAGGTCTGGCAGCATCGGCGGAGGAGAGCACAGTTGAGAGCACCCCCACTAGAGCTATCTGTACCTTATCTGTCCTGTCTTCTACTCTTAATTAGCACATTCCTTTAGGTAATATCACCACCTTCAACACCTCTTTCTTCTTTTGTTTGTGACAGCTTTTGGTTATCTCCACCTATTACTGGCTGCTTGTCCCAACAATGCACCCCACCACCCCCCCCCCCACTTAAACCAGCTTATATTTCACCCCTTTCCTATTTTTACTTAGTTCTGTTGAAGGGTCATGAGGGCTCGAAACGTCAACTGTGCTCTTCTCCGCCGATGCTGCCAGACCTGCGGAGTTTTTCCAGGTATTTCTGTTTTTGTTGTGGTGACATAGTGATATTGTCACTGACTAGTCTTCCAGGGACCCAGGGTAATGTGCTGGGGACCAGGGTTCAAATCCCGACACGGCAGATGGTGACATTTGAATTCAATTTTAAAAATATGGAATTAAAAGTCTGATGATGACCACCAAACCATTGCTGATTGTTGTAAAAACCCATCTGGTTCACTTATCTTTACCTGGTCTGGCCTACACATGACTCCAGACCCATGGGAATGTGGTGGTTGACTCTTAAATGCCCTCTGAACAAGGGCAATTAAGGATGGGCAATAAATCACATCCCATGAACGAATTAAAAATAGATACAGCAGGCAAATTGTGTAAAGACCAACATGTTAATGATACACTTTTTATTTTAACAGAATACATATTACTCAGGCCACACACATGAAAAGTGAAGTTACTCATCTTTTCTTCTGCCACTTAATGTGAAGCAATAACAGGATCACCTTCATTGTATTGATTAGGAACAGAAGTCCTATTGAGCAGACTGCATTCTGCTATCCACAGCAGTGAAACTTGATTAATTCAAATTTCCCAATCTGTCTTCATATTCTTACTTCCTGAACCACCATTTGAAGACTTCAATTGATTCTGTATCATTGATCTTCTGGGCTTGTTGTATTTCACATCCGAACAAATCCCAATATCAACACTGTTTCCTGGATTCACTTAGTTCTCAAGGTAAGACTTTGTATTCCTACTGGAAGGAAGAGTTAAGCCCCATCTCGTTTGTCCTTTCCCTTCATTATTTTAATTAACCTCCCCAGGTCCATTAAGTTACCCAGTCTATCACAACTCATTCCTTTCATCCCAGATGTCACCCTAGTTATTTGTTGCTGGACTCCTCCGAAGGTTAGTATATCTTTCCTCAGGCAAGGAGTTCAGAACTGAACACAATACCCCAAATAAACATTGACCACCTTTGCAATTGCTGAAATGAGTTCCTGTTTTCACATTTTCTCCCAGGTGATGCAGCCCAATATCCTATTAGCCTTCCGCTTTTGGACTAGTGAGCCAGTTTTTAATGACTTGTGTGCTTGAAACTCTTAAATTCCTGTTTAATCACCGGTCTAAGGTCTCTTTTATCCCAACCTATTTCCTGCACATCTAACATAATTTTAGCATCACCTTTGTGCAGGGCGTTTATGAAAACACGTGTATGGCTGTTACAATTTAGGCTTCCTCCCAACATTTGTAACCCCATGTTCATAGTAGAAAGACATTGCCATATGTGAACTTTCAATTCTGACTAACAGAAAGCTGATTGTCAACAAGTGTGGAGACAGAATAGTGTGCAACAGGAACAACCACATGTGCTGCAGTACGCATCTGATACTAACAGGAGGCCAGTCAACATTATCCTATCAACTTCAAATACACAGTCAGACTACATTATTCAGGCAAAATCTAATCGTTAATTAAAAGTTTCAGAGTTAGTATCTGGAGGCAGTATAACCAAGCTTTCCTGTTTAAAATCTCTGCTCTTCAGTGTCGCTGAGGCTTTGGAGTTCATACTAACACTGCTTTCTCTTTACCTGAAGTTTTGTTAGGAAACAATCATGCAGCTATACACACCTGTGCTGCTTGCTTTTCCATGAATTCTTCTCTCATATACTCCCTTCGACGTAGGTGTCTGTAGACATGGAACTCTCCACTGCCTGCACCAGCACTAGATCCTATTATCACAGCACAATTATGACATTTAACATGGAGGAAAGGAAGAGTGTGTGGTAAAGAGAAAAATGATTAACACTCAACGCTTGCAAATCAAGAACTCCAATTTATGTCTGATCTAAAGGACTGTCAATCACACATCAGCAACTCCATCTAAGTCACTTGTACCAACATCCAGAAAGAAGAGTGAATAAAATGTGACCTCGCTACACTCTCAGCATCCAACAGGCAGCTCTGCAGATTGTCAGGTGGAAGAACAGTCATTGTTCAGACTGTTTGAAAAGTTTCAGCTAATCTGTTACCACTGTACCTCTCTCCTCCAAGTAAATAATAAGTTCTCTCATTATTAATGTATAATTGTAGAAGGTGATACAATTTTGCCTAAGTGTGCAAGAGGAAGAGAGATGAGCTTTTAAAGACACTTCCACAAAGTCGATTAGTTGCTTGTCTAGGTTTGACACACCCTTCTTAAATGAAACTGTAGAACTCTCTCCCTTGTCACAACAGGGGTTCGGTGTTCAGGACAGAAGTTCGGATATGTATTTAAAGAGGATGAGGGGAGGGAGGGAAATGCCACAAGCCAACCTCCAATTTACATTTTTTTTTCAGTAGAAGCAACCACATTCAAAGGAGTTATTGTCTCGGCACTGATTTGTTGGGAACAAACAAATAAAATAGGACACCAATGGCAGGTTGGTAACTATCAGAAACTGGCTGGTAACTGCCCAAGGTTTAGGGACTTGGTGGGTCATAGCCAGAGGGTGGCATTAAGTTCAAATTAAATATTTTGAAATTTGTGCTTGGGGAAAAAAAACGCAAACTGGGTGACCACTTTGTGGAACTCCTCCAGAGTGTCCACAAGCATGACCCAGGCCTTCCGGTTGCTCACCATTTCAACACTCCACCCTGCTCTCATGCCCACATGTCCATCCTTGACCTGCTGCAATGTTCCAGTGAAGCCCAACGCAAACTGGAGGAACAGCACCTCATCTTCCGACTAGGCACTTTACAGTCTTCCGGACTTAACATTGAGTTCAACAACTTCAGACCATGAACTCTCTCTTCCATCTTCAGCCCCCTTTTTAATCCCCTTTTTTCTACATTCATTTTTATTTTTTATCCATTTATTTTCATTTTTTTGCAGTTACCTGTGGTTTAATCCCCTTTTTTAAATCCCATTTTCTATCCTTTTTTCCACCCACCACCGCCCTCTCCCTCCCCCGCACCCCACCCCCCAACCCCCACAGGGCCACCTGTTACTTGTTCCATGTTGTTCTTTCACACAATACTACCCCTGCTATAATTACATTTTGTTTTCTTACCTTTACGCCACTATTAGCACCTTTTATAGCACTAACCACTCACCACTAACCATCAACACTCCCTTTGTTTTCAGTTCATGGCATGTGTCAATCTCTCCTTTGTCCCCACCTATTGCTGGCTTTCTATCCAGCTCCACCTGTCCCACCCCACCTTAAACAGTATAAATTTTATCACATTCCCACTTTTCTTTAGCTCTGAAGAGTCATACTGACTCGAAACGTTAACTTTTTTCTCTCTCCACAGATCCTGCTAGACCTGCTGAGTTTTTCAGCATTTTCTGTTTTTGTTCCCTAATAAATAGTCCAGCATTAATTTTAAGGTGGATTTTCTGTATATCAACCAACCTATGCTGCCACATTTCCTTAAAACCATATGCTTGAATTTTTCAAAGTCTTCTGTGACACCTTATTGAACACCTTCTGAAAATCTATATGCATCACACCTATTGCATTTCTTTTAACTAATCAATTATTCACCACTAAAAAACTATTAAATTTGTCAAGCTTGACTTCTCTTTATCAAACTGTGCCATCCTTGGTTAGTTCATACATTCGCCGCCAGCGAGGGGGCCCACGGTCCCGCCCCCAGCGAGGGGGCCCACGGTCCCGCCCCCAGCGAGGGGGCCCACGGTCCCGCCCCCAGCGAGGGGGCCCACGGTCCCGCCCCCAGCGAGGGGGCCCATGGTCCCGCCCCCAGCGAGGGGGCCCACGGTCCCGCCCCCAGCGAGGGGGCCCACGGTCCCGCCCCCAGCGAGGGGGCCCACGGTCCCGCCCCCAGCGAGGGGGCCCACGGTCCCGCCCCCCCAGTGGGTGATCTATGGTAATTTCAGTGGCTGGCCTCCAGTTTATCCACCTATTTCCTTTGAACTACAGTAGTCTCCTCTCACACCATGATGACCTTTCCTCTCAGTCTTTATAACAGCCTAGGGAGCAGCCATCAGAACCCAATCACTTCTCCAACTGGAGTTCTTATTTTTTTCAGAAGCAATTGTTTTCTGACAGTTGCCTCTTCCTGCCTCTTCCATGCTCTGCTTTAGCATCCCTCTCACTTCCATCATAATTTGTAAAAACCAATTCAACATATTTACTTAACACCTCTGCTCCATAACCATCCTGCTCAGTTAGAGATTTCCCTTCACCACATTGAACATTACAAACTATCTTTAAGGTGCAAAGCAAACTTTTCAAAAGATATGAAATGGGCGTTTATAAACAGAAACTAGAGCACTACAGAAGAGAGAAAGGAGAACAGTGTTGTAAAGATTCACTGCCTAGTTAGCAAAGAAAGCCAAATAGATTGCTTAGTGCCACACTGCTTAAGAGTCATTTATTCATCGGGTGAAGGAAGAATGGAAACGTGTACATCACTATAACCTGACAACACAGTATGCTAACTAGAAAAGCCCAGGTAACAGGACAGACTGCAGAAGAACAAGGCATTTTCCTTTCAAAAGCCCTGAAGGGACCCCATGCACACAGCTGGGTATGCTGCAAGGCCCAAGTATGCTGAGTGTTCTGATCTCATTTCTATAGTGGGTCTTCAATGGATCCCAGCACCTTTGGGGAGTGGAGAAGCCAACTGGGCTACAGCCTCTAATTATTAACAAAAACAAAAATACCTGGAAAAACTCAGCAGGTCTGACAGCATCTGCGGAGAGGAACACTGTTAAAGTTTCGAGTCCGTATGACTCTTCAACAGAACTAAGGAAAAATAGAAAAGAGGTGAAATATAAGCTGGTTTAAGGGGGGGTGGGACAAGTAGAGCTAGATAGAGGGCCAGTGATAGGTGGAGATAACCAAAAGATGTCATTGACAAAAGGACAAAGAGGTGTTGAAGCTGGTGATATTATCTAAGGAATGTGATAATAAAGGTACAGATAGCCCTAGTGGGGGTGGGGTGGGTGAAGGGATTGAAATAGGCTAAAAGGCAAAGATAAAACAATGGATGGAAATACATTTAAAAATAATGGAAATAGGTGGGAAAAGAAAAATCTATATAAATTATTGGGAAAAAGGGGGATCGGAAAGGGGGTGGGGATGGAGGAGAGAGTTCATGATCTAAAATTGTTGAACTCAATATTCAGTCCGGAAGGCTGTAAAGTGCCTAGTCGGAAGATGAGGTGCTGTTCCTCCAGTTTGCGTTGAACTTCACTGGAACAATGCAGCATGCCAAGGACGGTCATGTGGGCATGAGAGCAGGGTGGAGTGTTGAAATGGCAAGCGACAGGGAGGTCTGGGTCATGCTTGCGGACAGACCGAAGGTGTTCTGCAAAGCGGTCACCCAGTCTGTGTTTGGTCTCTCCAACGTAGAGGAAACCGCATTGGGAGCAGCGAATGCAGTAGACTAAATTGAGGGAAGTGCAAGTGAAATGCTGCTTCACTTGAAAGGAGTGTTTGGGCCCTTGGATGGTGAGGAGAGGGGAAGTAAAGGGGCAGGTGTTGCACCTTCTGCGGTTGCATGGGAAGGCGCCATGGGAGGGGGTTGAGGTGTAGGGGGTGATGGAGGAGTGGACCAGGGTGTCCCGGAGGGAACGATCCCTACGGAATGCCGCCGGGGGGGGAGGTGAAGGGAAGATGTGTTTGGTGGTGGCATCATGCTGAAGTTGGCGGAAATGGCGGAGGATGATCCTTTGAATGCGGAGGCTGGTGGGGTGATAAGTGAGGACAAGGGGGACCCTATCATGGTTCTGGGAGGGAGAGGAAGGTATGAGGGCGGATGCGCGGGAGATGGGCCGGACACGGTTGAGGGCCCTGTCAACCACCATGGGTGGAAAACCTCGGTTAAGGAAGAAGGAAGACATGTCAGAGGAACTGTTTTTGAAAGTGGTATCATCAGAACAGATGCGACGGAGGTAAAGAAACTGAGAGAATGGGATGGAGTCCTTACAGGAAGCGGGGTGTGAGGAGCTGTAGTCAAGGTAGCTGTGGGCATCGGTAGGCTTGTAATGAATATTGGTGGACAGTCTATCACCAGAAATTGAGACAGAGAGGTCAAGGAAGGGAAGGGAAGTGTCAGAGATGGACCATGTGAAAATGATGGAGGGGTGGAAATTGGAATCAAAATTAATAAATTTTTCCAGGTCCAGACGAGAGCATGAAGCAGCACTGAAGCAATCATTGATGTACCAGAGAAAGAGTTGTGGGAGAGGGCCGGAGTCTCTAATTATTATCTGGTCAGTGCATGTCCAGAGTCAGGAACACCTCATGGGAGAAACGGAGTGAGGACAGGCAGGAGTGGATACAGCTGTAGGACTGAATGTCCCATTACCAAACAGTGCTACATATTATTTTAGATATTTCTCGCCATCTACTACCCACTAATTGTTCTGTGTGGAGGAATTCAGCTCCAACTTAATAAATTTAAAATTGTTAGAAACTGAATTACACAGTCTCCTAACACACTCAGTCTGACTGCTGAAGAAAGATCACTCAGCAAAGGAGCTGCACTTCAGTGGAGTTAATCACTGCAAAGCAGCAGAGTGAGAGTGGGACACACTGGGGGGTGGGGAGATTAAGGGAAAGTGCTGGTGCAGGGGGGAGTAAGCCTCCGATCACATTCACATCTTGAAGTCACAGGTTTCCTAACATAAAAGAAACATTTACCCATAACATCACGAACAAATTCTGGTGGTGGCCGTGGAGCCCAGTCCTTGGGTTTCTCCAAGATTGGAACTTGCTTTTCCTAAAACGAGAAATTTGGGTAAAACTTTGGTCAATACAGAACATTCCAAACTGCCCTCAACACGAGCAAGATTTCAGCAGGGTCAAAAATATGCTAAGGCCGACACTAACATCATACTGCTGGCACAAACTCCCACTCCTGCTCAACACCACTCCCCCCTCCTCCCCCCGACATCACTCTCCCCTTCTCCTGACACCAATCTCTCCATTCCTCCCCAGTATTCAGTCTATCTTGTCTCCGCCCCCTCCCCCAAGCATTCAATCTCCCCCTTTCCAGGTAATCAGATTCCCCCTTTCTCTCGCAAATTTAGACTCCCCCACTCCTAACAGTAGCTATGCCATTGGGCAGAGCATTATGTGAGAAACGATTGGAACTTGTAACAAAGGCAATGTAATAACTGTGAGGGACTTTAATCTTCAGTTAGACTGGACAAGTCAAATTAGCAAAGCTGGTCCGGAAGATGAGTTGGTAAAATGTTTTCACGACGGATTCCTGGAGTAATACATTGTGGAACCAACTAAGGATAAAGCTGTTTTAAATCTAATATTGTGCAATGAGGCAGGGTTAAGTAGTAATCTCATAGTAAACTATCCACTGTGAAATAGTAATCATAATACAATTGAATTCCATATTAAGTTTGAAAACAATATACTCCAATCCCAAATTCGAATCTTAAACTTAAACCAAAGCCAATTACATTGGTATGAAGGTGTAAGCAGTGGGGAACAATTTACAGAAACAATTCAAAATGTTTATCAAAAATACATTCCATTGAAAAACAAAAACTTAGCGAGAAAAATTAATAGAAGGTGTTTGTAATGTTGCAAAGAATAGTAGTAAAGTTGAGGATTGGAAGTGCTTTAGAAACCGGCAAAAGGCCAACAAAATGTTGATTAAAAAGGGGCAAAATGAAAGTAAACTAGCAGTCTCTCCAATGCCTTCACATCCTTCCTAAAGTGCAGTGCCCAGAACTGGACACAATACTCCAGCTGAGGCCAAACTAGTAACTTATACAAATTGAACATAACCTCGCTGCTCTTGTACTCTATGCCCTTATTAATAAAACCCAGGATACTGTATGTTTAACTAACTGTTCTCAACCTATCCTGCCACCTTCAATGATTTCTACACATATACATCCAGGTCCATCTGCTCCTCCACCCCCTTTAGAGTTGTACCCTTTATTTCATATGTGCTGTCCACGTTCTTCTTACCAAAATAAATCACCTCACACTTCTCCATATTGAACTTCATCTGCCATCTGTCTGCCCATTCCACCTACTTGTCTTTTTCCCTTTGCAGTTCTACACTATACACCTCACAGTTTACAATTCTTCCAAGTTTTGTATCATCTGCAAACTTGGACATCAAGGTCTAGGTCATGAATATATTTATCAGAAAAAGCAAGGGTCCCAATACTGACCTCTGGGGAACTCTACTACAAGCATTCCTCCAGCAGGAAAATCATCCATTAATGCCCTGTGTCTCCTGTTGTTCATATCCAAGTTGCTAGTGTCCCTTTTATTTCATGAGCTATAACTTTGCTCACAATTCTGTGGTGTGGCATTGCATCAAATGCCTTTTGAAAGTCTGTACACCACATCAACAGCATTACCCTTATCAACCATCTTGGTTACCTCCTCATGCAACTCCAGCAAGTTAGTCAAACATGATTTTCCCTTAAGAAATCCATGTTGGCTGTCATTAATTAACCTACATTTGTACACGTGACTATTAATTTTGTACCGAATTATTGCTTCTCATCGTTTCCCCACCACTGAAGTTAAACTGGCTGGCCTGTAGTTGCTGGGCTTATCCTTACACCATTTTTTAAAAAAAGGTTGTAACGTTTGCAATTCTCCAGTCCTCTGGGACCATCCATGAGTCTAAGGAAGACTGGAAAATTATTGTCAATGTTGCTGCAATTTCCATTCTCACTTCCCATTTTGTGCCTGTTTTCAAAGTAGGAGGCATAAGTTGCATACCAAAAATAGAGAGTAAACTAGGGGCTAATAAATGCAAGGAACCTGAAGTAATTAGCAGATAAAAGTATTGGAAAACCTAAGGGACTAAAATACGACAAATCCCCAGGACCTGATGGCTACATCCTAGTGCTCAAAAGGGGATAAATGCAGAGGGGCGCTGGTTATAATTTTCCAAAATTCGCTGGATTCTAGAACAGTCCCAGCTGATTGGAGTTAGCAAATGTGGCACTGCTATTCAACAAAGGAGCGAGAGAAAATGGAGCTACAGACCAGTTAGCTTGACATCAGTTGTCAGGAAAATGCTGGAATCTATTAAAGAATCCTTCACAATGCACTTAGAAAATCAGTGTGATCAGACAAAGTCAACATGGTATTACAAAAAGGAAATAATGTTTATTAAAAACTTTTTTGAGGATGTAACTAGTAGGGTAGATAAAGGGAAGCGGTAAATGTAATATACTTGGGTTCCAAAAAGGCATTTGATAAGGTGCCACACAAAAGGTTAAAATAGTCAATGTAAGGGCTCATGGAGTAGGGGACAGTAAATTAGCACGAATGGAGGATTGGTTAATGGACAGAAAGCAGAGAGTATGGATAAACAGGGCATTTTCAAGTTGGTACGTTGTGATTAGTGGAGTGCAGCAAGGATTAACGCTGGGGCCTCAGCTATTTATAATCTATATTAATGACAAACGAAGAAACAGAAAGCAACATGAGAATGCAAACTGTGAGGAGGACACAAAGAGGCTCAAAGAGATACTGACAGGTTAAGTGAGTGGGTGACAAGGTGCAGATGGAGTACAATGTGGGGAAGTGTGGGGATATTCATTTTGGTCATAAGGATAGAAAAACAAATCTTTTTTAAAGGCGTGAAATTTGTAAACGTTGATGTTCATAGGGACTTAGGTGTACTTGTACAAGGAACACAAAATTTAGCATGCAGGTACAGCAAGCAATTAAAAAGGCAAATGGCACATTGGCCTTTATTGTAAGGGGATTGGAATATAAGAATAACACACAGTTCTCCAGGTGTGATCTCATCAAAATCCTGTACAATGGCTGCAAGTGTGTAGCTTTGGTCCCCATATTTGAGGAAGGATATACTTGTATTGGAGGAGGTACAACAACACTTCACTAGATTGGTGCCTGAATGACACGGTTGTCCTATGATGAGAGGCTGAGTAAATTGGACATGTATTCTCTGGAGATTGGACAAGGAGAGGTTGAATTTGAAACATTCAATATTTTTAAGGGACTTGACAGGGTAAATACAGAGGTTATTGCCCCTGGTTGGGGAATCTGATGCACATAGTCTGGAGGGCCGGAGTAGTCTACTCCTGCTCTTATTTCTTATATTTTCCTCATCATCCCCTCTAGTCGATCTCCACTCTCCCCCACCCTGGATATTCAATCCCCTCTTTACCCGCAGCCCTCGGGAACCCGCTCACCTCCCTGCTCCCGGGAACCCGCTCGTCTCCCCGCCCCCGGGAACCCGCTCGTCTCCCCGCCCCCAGGAACCCGCTCGTCTCCCCGCAAGGGGATTCCTCCCCCCCTGCCCCCAAGATCTACTAACTCACCTCTCACCCCTCCTCCGGGGATCCTGTCTTCCCCCCTCCTTCCCTCCCAATCACCCTCCCTCCTCCTCCTGCAGGGATCCTCACCCTCCCTCTGCGAGGATCCCATCCCCCCCACCCCTCTCTCCTCCAGTGGGGATCCCATTCCCCCTCCCGCCTCCTGCAGGGATCCTGCACCCCCCCTCCCGCCTCTTGCAGGATTCTCATCTCACTTGCTTCCTGGTTGGGGAATCTGATGCACATAGTCTGGAGGGCCGGAGTAGTCTACTCCTGCTCTTATTTCTTGGCTTCCTTGGCTCCTTCTGTGGGGCTCCCAACCCTCGCCCCTTCCTTCCTTCCTTTCTTTTTCGACGGGGATCCCACCCCATCCTCCCTTTTTCGACTGGGATCGCGCCTCTCCCTCCTCCCTGTGGGGATCCTGCCCCTCCTCCCTGTGGGGATCCTGCCCCTCCTCCCTGTGGGGATCCTGCCCCTCCTCCCTGTGGGGATCCTGCCCCTCCTCCCTGTGGGGATCCTGCCCCTCCTCCCTGTGGGGATCCTGCCCCTCCTCCCTGTGGGGATCCTGCCCCTCCTCCCTGTGGGGATCCTGCCCCTCCTCCCTGTGGGGATCCTGCCCCTTCACCCTCCTCCTTGTGGGGATCCTGCCCCTCCTCCCTCCTCCTTGTGGGGATCCTGCCCCTCCTCCCTCCTCCCTGTGGGGATCCTGCCCCTCCTCCCTCTCCCTGTGGGGATCCTGCCCCTCCTCCCTCTCCCTGTGGGGATCCTGCCCCTCCTCCCTCTACCTGTTCTTGCAGGGGTTCCGCCTCTTCCCCCCCACCACCTCCTGTGGGGATCCCATTTCTAACCCCTTGCACCCGCCTCCTATAGCGATTCCTCCCCTCCTCCTGCCGGGATCCTCCTCCTCCTCCCCCCTGCCCTCCCGCGGGGTCCCACACCCCTTACCCCCACCCACTCCCACTGCTGGGATCTCCTCCCTCTTTTAACCCACCGGGTTCCTCATTAGCCGCTCCAGCTTCAGGCGCTGTTCCTCGGCCGCGTTCCTCGGGATAACCAGCGGCTGCATCACCTTCTTCACGGGCCGCTTGGCTCCTTCCGCCATCTTGGAAATCCGTCGCGGAGGTGATGGCCTCACAGCGCCGGGGAATGGTGTCGCAGCTTAGTGACGGCAGCATGACGACACCACCCGCCCCGTCCACAGAGAAAATCCCATTGACTCCAGCTGAGAATGAACGTGAATTGGGAGGAGAGGCTGGAGTCAGCAGTTGACTGAAAGAACTTATTGATTGGAATGGTGAGGTGGTGAGAGAGTAAATCCCTGAGTCTCCTCCACATTCTCCCTAATCTAGGCAGATGGAGGGTCAGCATTGTGAATCCTCACCTCCCTCACTCCAGCTCTCCAGGCCTATCAATGTCAGATAAAGCAGACCAAGGAAGCTGCTAACTGAAGGAATTCTCTCCCTGAAGACCACTGTTCAATCCTCTTCAGACACAGGGGAGCTACCAAAGGATTGAACATCTGCCAGCTTTGTTGTTTAAAAAGAGTGCGAGGAGAGGCCAAATAGTTAGAGCCCAGCCAGTGTAACTTTGATACAAAAACAAAAATTGCTGGAAAAACTCAGCAGGTCTGACAGCATCTGTAGAGAGAAAGACAGAGTTAACGGTTCGAGTCCAAATGACTTCTTCAGAACTCAGTTACTCAGTGTAACTTTGATGGTGGGCAAATTATCAGGGAGCCAGGATAAACTGTCACTTTGAAAAGCATGGATTCATCTGGGACAGTCAGCATGGTTCTGTTCAAGGAAAGTCATGTCTTACTAACTTAAATTAATTTTTTGAGGAAGTAACAAGGAGGATCGACGAGGGTAGTGCAGTGGATGTTGTCTACGTGACTTTTAATAAGGCATTTGACAAGGTCCCACATAGCAGACTGGTCAAATAAATAAAAGCCCATGGGATACAGGGCAATGTGACGAGTTGGATCCAAAATTGGCTGAGTGACATGAAACAAAGTGTAATGATCAACCAATGGGTTTGTGAATGCAAAGTGGTTTCCAGTGGACTTGGGGGGGGGGCGGGGAGGGAGGTGAGGGGACGGTAAAGGAGAGAGCATGATCTGGGGTAAGGAGAGAGTCAGAAAGATACCTGGATGTGCACCTGAAGTGCTGTAACCTGCAAGGCTATGGACCGGGTGCTGGAAGGTGGGATTAGAATGGGTGGCTAGTTTTTTTCAGCTGGTACAGACAAGATGGGCTGAATGGCCTCTCTCCGAGCTATAACTTTTCTATGATTCCTCACCCACAGTATGGAAGTCATATTCAATCCCAGAGTGATTGGCCTCAACTTCAAGGCAGCATTTGACCGAATGTGGCATCAAGGAGCCCTAGTAAAACTGGAGTTAATGGGAATCAGAGGGGAAAACTCTCGGCTGGTTGATGTCATACCTAGCACAAAGGAAGATGGTTGTGGTTGTTGGAGGTCAATCCTCTCAGTCCCAGGACATCACTGCGGGAATTCCTCAAGGTAGAGTCCTAGGCCCAACCATATTCAACTGCTTCATCAATAACCTTCCTCTCTTCATAAGATCAGAAGTGGAGATGTTCACTGATAATTGCACAATGTTCAGCACCATTCACGACTCTTCAGATACTGAAGCAGTCCATGTCCAAATGCAGCAAGACCTGGACAATATTCAGGCATTAGCTGACAAGTAGCAAGTAAAATTCATGCCACACATGCCAGGCAATGACCATCTCCAACAAGAGAGAATCTAACCATCCTTGACATTCAATAGCATTACCATCACTGAATCCCCCACTATCAACATCCTGGGGGTTACCATTGACCAGAAACTGAACTGGACCAGCCATATAAATATAATGTGGCTACAAGAGCAGGTCAGAGGCTAGGAATTCTGCGGTAAGTAACTCACCCCCTGACTCCAAAGCCTGTCCACCATCTGCAAGGCATGAGTCAGGAGTGTGATGGAACACTACCGACTTGCCTTGGTGAGTGCAGCTCCAACAACACTCAAGAAACATGATACCTTCAAGGACAAAGCAGCCCGCTTGATTGGCACCACATCCACAAACATTCACTCCCTCCACCACCGATGCACAGTAGCAGCAGTGTGTACCATCTACAAGATGCACTACAGAAACTCACCAAGGCTCCTTAGACACCACCTTCCAAACCCACGACTGCTATTAACTAGAAGGACAAGGGCAGCAAATGCATGGAAACACCACTACCTGGAATTTCCCCTCCAATCCACTCACCATCCTGACCTGGAAATATATCGCTGTTCCTTCACTGTCGCTGGGTCAAATTCCTGGAACTCCCCCTTTAACAGCACTGTGGGTGTACCTACACCACAGGGACTGCAGCTGTTCAAGAAAGCAGCTCACCATCACCTTCTCAAGGGCAATTAGGGATGGGCAATAAATACTGGCCTGGCCAGTGACACCCACATCCTGTGAATGAATTTTAAAAATCAGTAAGAACAGAGCTCAGGTAGGAGCCACAGGGATATGTGGGGAAGGATTCAGAGAGGAAAATCCAGCTGGAACACTGAGAGAGTGGAGATAGCAGCAGTATTCACCAATGAGGTGAAAGTCTGTGGATGGAGAGAGTCGGCACAGACTGAGGGATTAAAAGAGAGACCACAGACTGGACTGAGGAGGTAGAGAGTCAGCACGGACTGAGGAAGTAAAGGAGAGAGTCAGCACGGACTGAGGATGTAAAGGAGAGAGCATGGACTGAAGGGGTAAAGGAGAAAGTCAGCAAGGACAGGGGGTAAAGGAGTGATTCAGCGCAGACTGAGGGGGTAAAGGAGAGAGAGTCAGCACAGACTGAGGGGTTAAAGAAGAGAGTCAGCATGGACTGAAGGGTAAAGGAGACAGTACAGACTGAGGGGGACAGGAGAGAGCACAGACTGAGGGGGTGAAGGAGAGAACACAGACTGAGGGATTAAAGAGAGTCAGCATGGACTGGGGTTAAAGGAGAGAGTCAACATGGACTGAGGGGGGACAGGAGAGCACGGACTGAGGGGGGACGGACTGAGGTGGTGGACCCTTGTTGCTAGGCAACAGCACTTTTTTCTATCTTGTGTTTGTTTTAACTTTCCTTCAAGAGTCATAAAACCTCATTAGAATGCAGGCATCTTTTAAAGTGAAACCAAACTCAAGTTCCCCCCTTTCTTAACACACAAACATAGAAATACAAGTTAAACTTAAACTTAAAGCTATAACTCATTCCTAACACCCATAAATACAAACATAACTCACTTGAACTATCTCCAGTTCCTAACACCGCACCTTGAAAGAAATAAAGTTTCACTACAGTGAAGGTTTCTTTACAATAGTCTAACATCTGCTTCCCATAAATTTAACATCATAAATATCTAACAAAATAGTTTATTACATATCAGACAAATAAACTTTTCATCTTGTTTCACAACTACATATCTTCTTGTACAATTACAAAGATTTAAGCAAAACAAAGTCCATAAATGTAACAAAATTAGCAGAATTTGTACATCATAGCATTATCATAACTCAACCCTTATGTTTCTTTTTCCTCTTATTCCCAGTCCTTAACATCAAAGAATGTTTTATTTAAGGCCACAGTCCAATCATCCTTTTTATTAGCTGTGGGCGTAATTCCATCCTCAAGCTCATTTTCTGAACTCAAATGTAGTAAATTTTCATTTCAATATAGCAAAGTCAAAAAGACATTTTTGTGCATTAACATCTCATTTCTTCTCTGGTCAAAATCTCTTTTCGCTGTTTCAAGGATATTGTTGAGCTGCTTTTTATGTTCTCACAAAAGGATTTTGTACTCCTTTTTTGATCTTTAAACTTTCTATGCTCTTGTTCCTCCCAAACCCATTTCGATCAGGTCTTTTCCACTTCCCTTTGAGCAGTATCGATTATTTGCTCCCTTTGGAGTTTCATCGTTCTTTCCAACCCTCCAACTCTTTTGCATCATCCACAAACTATTTCATGCCTCTCCTCTACAGGTTTTGAATGGTCATATGCAAACTGTCTTCTTGCCTGGATTCCAACTGCTGTATCTTACGTATCAACACAGGCAAGCACCTATAAAACAGTGCCTCTGGTCATTGACCTGGAAGGGTCATTTTGCACTTTCAGTCGTTTTTGTTGACAATCCTTAATTTCCAAATCTGTAGGCACTTCAGTTGCTTCTATATTGTCCATTACTGAAGTTGATACGTCAGTAATATTAAATAGTTCAGTTCTCTGCTCAACTGGACCACAATTCGGCAAGGAATTTTTATTCACAGGAACAACTTCATTTTCTCCAGTTTGCTTCAGAGTTCAAGAATCTCATTGCTCTTTTCATGACAAAGTCCTAACAGTTTGTTAGTCTTGGGGCGGAATTTTATGGAAGCGAGATTTTATGTTCCTGCCGAAGTCAATGGAGTTTAGAATGGCTCGCCACTTTTTAAGGTCCTGTCCCCGCTGCGACGGGGCTGTAAAATTCCGCCCTTGGTTTTTAATTCAACCAACTATTTTGATTTACCAACAATTCCTTTTCTTGTTCAAGGCATTTTCCACAATATTTCATAGTGACTACTGATGCTCAAAGTTCATTCAGTTTTAACTGAAGGTCGACCTTTAGGAAATTTGCTTCTACAACTTTATCATTTAGACATTTCAAGTCCTCAGTCAAGTATTCCACTTTCTGTGACTGATTCTCAATTGCTCTTATCAATTCTCAGTTTCATTAACAAATTCCTCTTTTACGCATGAAAGTTGGGTTTCTACGTTAATCAGGTTTTCTTTCAATTTCTTGTTATCAGTAATAACGGTTTCATTTTTGGCCACAGTAGCTTTCAGGAATTGGTTAAGGTCAGCATGATCAACCGCCTGCTGCAATACAGCCATTGCCATATTATTGTCTCCACTAGCCAAATCATTCCCCAGAATAAAATAAAGGTTATCTAGGAATAGCTCCCACCATAACAATTCCGTTTATAAAGTGACTTTGTAAATTGACGTCACACAATGAAACAGGTTCATAAATTCCATTAATACCTCTTATTAATACTTTTTCCTTCATAAAACTATCCAGAGCACAAATTGTATCATCAGCCACCCCCAATGATTGATCTGCCCCAGTTTCTCTCAAAATTTTAATTTGTTTACTTATTTTGTTGGAGGAGTAAGGGAACACTTCTCCCTTTGAGACCCTCTCATAGCCTGACTTCCTTCAACAGTAATCAAAGATGTATTCTCTGGACTATCCTCAACCACATCCACCTTTCTCATAGGTTCTGAGGGAACATGTTTCACCTGTACCACTGCTACAGTTTTAACAGCCACTTCCTTTTCTGATGCAACCTTTCCTGAGGATTCCTTAAGCATTCCTACTACTGCAATAGGTCTCCCATTTATTTTCCCGCAATCTGCTCAAAGATGTACCACCTAGTTACAATGGAAACACTTAGGTCTTCAAATGTCACTTCCATCCTCAGCACCTTCCTTTCTGGTCTGAAAGGAGGAACTTCCTGGGAATTCCCCACTGTCCCTTCTCTTCCCTGGCTACTTGCCTTCCTTTCACCTTCCCACCTTCTATACTTCTGGGGTTTGTGGGGGTGACGGAAAAAAGGTTTAGATTTATGGACTAGCTCATAATTGTCAGCCATCCCCGCTGCCTGTCTAATGGTTTTTATTATCTGGTCTTTAACATGGGTTCTAACAACAGGAGGAAGTGAATTTTTAAATTTTTCCAGGAGAATTATTACCCTAAGGCCTTCATACATTGTCTCTATGTTTAATGCCTGCACCCAATAGTCAAAATTACTTTTTTACGCTCTCAAATTCAATATAGGTCTGCCCAGGCTGTTTCCTTACATTTTGAAATTTCTGCCTAATGCCTCAGGGGCCAACTCATATGCACTAAGAATAGCCTTTTTTACGCGTGATAATCCACAGAAGTCGCTTCTGACAGCAATGCGTAAACCTCATGAGCTCTACCCTCCAACCTATTCTGTAAGACCAATGTCCAGATTTCTTTTGGCCACTTCATTTGCTTAGCCACCTTTTTAAACAAGATAAAGAATGTCTCTATATCCATTTCCTCAAACTTTGGGAAGCCATGTACAAATTTAAACATCTCCCCACTGGGCTTTGGGTTGAAGGTGTTTTTTTTCATCATCCAACCCTTCTTTAGGATCTGAGGCCCCTTTTTACAAGTCAAGCCTTTTAAGCCAGTATTACCTTTCTTGTTCCTTCTCTCTTTCCTCCATTGTTAACTTCTCTCTCTGGAGGTCAAATTTTTGCATTTCTAATTCTCTTCTCTTTTTCTCTCCCTTGCCTTTCTGATTGGTCCCTTTGAAATGCTTTCTCTTTTTCCTTTTCCTCTTGTTCCCTTGCCCTTTCTTTCAGTCAAAAGTCTAGTTCCAACTTCTTCTGTTTTAACTGAAACTGTGCCCATGTAAGCTTCTCTCCTTCTGATTCTACAGCTTCCTCTGGTTTTATCACTTCCATTTTCAGCTTTTTGGCCACTAATCTTCGAAGTTCCACTTTCTTAGCTCTTGCTCTAACTTCTATCTGTAACTCATCTGTCACACTCACCAACTGAGTGATGGTTAATATCATTAAAGAATCATAATTTAACCCAGTTTGTTTCAAAAACTCATTACATCAAAGGTAGCCGTTTTGAATTCCAACCCATTTAATATACCTCACAGTAACTCCAATTCCTATGTCCAGTACCTCAGTACCTCCACATACTAATATTTTAAGGACTCACAGATCCCACTGAAAGTCAAGGATTTCTATTCGCACAAGAGATCCCACCTTATAACAATAATCCCGTATCAGCCCCCACTTTGTTATGATCCAAGCTGATGTTACTACTGGACATGCCAGATCCCAGGGTGGAACCCAGCTTGATAGATGCTAACTTTTATTTTTTGTTTAGAAACGTGGAGGACGGCCACTGAACAGAGTCACAGGAGTCAGCTCATGAACTTTTAACAAAAGAATAAATCATTTATTAAGCAAGAAAAGACAAACTATATTACAATACTCCACCCACAACTATACCTTTACAGATATATAAAAATTGGTAAGAATAACGCAAGTTACAAAAGCTACCTTATACTCTCTTGTTCACAGTAAGTACACAACTCATGTAAACCAATAGGCGACCTGTGGTCAGACACACCACATTCTGAAACCAAGGCAGGAATTTTCCAGCTCCTCATACTGGTGGGATCTTCCAGTCACGCTGATGTGAATGGAGACTTCAATGGCTTGCCGGCCCCACCGCAGTGGGGGCTAGAAATTTTCAGCCCAAGTGACAGATGCTATGGATCTCCCATCAACTACCCCCAAACGCCTGTCACACTGTGAGCCAACTAGTCTCACTGAACTCTGTCTTTCACACGAGGGTTTCCAATTTCCACTCGTGAAGAACTCACTTTGGAATCTTCTCCCCAAACAACGCTTTCTCTTAGACACCTTCCACAAGGGTCCACCTCCAGGGTTTCAAACTTCCCTTCCGATGTTCCTCTCCCCAGATCACCACATGCATTCAAGTTTTGTCTTCCATGCACTTTCTCTCAGATATTCAGCCATGCCAACAGAACACCACTGCTTCACGTGCCCATAGTAAGGAGTCACCAACCTTTGTCTGTCTCCTTGAATCTTCTGGCTTCTCACAAGCCTGTTTTAAGTCTGTGTGCTGCAGCTTTCTCCCTTTAATCTTGGAGCATTCCTCTGCATCTCACTCTTGACTTCACTTAACAGGACCTTTTCCAGATTCCTGTTCTTCCTTTGACTAGAAGGTCTTCTTTTCTCCTGTTCCACTCCCTGGTTTTGGCTTCTTCTTTACTTTGGGAATTACTATCTGTCCCTCTCCTATGCTGCTTCTCCTCAAAACTCCTTGCAACTGAACTTAAAAAACTTTTCTGTTTTTCACTGTCTCTGTTGGTTCCCTTTCTCTGGACCCCTGTTATTTGGCAACAGCACATTTTTTTCTACCTTGTGTTTGTTTTAACTTCCCTTCAAGAGTCATAAAACCTCATTAGAATGCAGGCATCTTTTAAAGTGAAACCAAAAAACACACAAGTACAGAAATACAAATTTAACTTAAACTTAAAACTAAAACTCCCACAAACTTAAAACACCCACAAACATAAATATAACTTATTTAAACTATTTCTAGTTCCTAACAACACCTTATCAAATGCATTTCAAAAATCCAAATATTCTACATCTATTGGTTCCCCTTTATCTACCTTACTAGTTTCTTCCTCAAAATAATTAAATGAAGTTGTCAAACAGGATTTCTCTTTTGTAAAACCATGGAGACTTTGATCATACTATGTTTTTCAAAGGCATTGTTAAGACTTCCTTAATAATAAATTACAACATTTCCCCAATGATTGATGTCAGACTAACTGGCTTGAAGTTCCCTGTTTCCTCTCTCCCTCCTTTGAATAGCAGTGTCACATTTGCTTACTCCAATCTGCCAGGACCATTCTAAATTCTAGGGAATTTTGGTAAATCATAGCCAGCACACCCACTATCTCTGCAGCTATCTCTTTTGGAACCCTAGGGTGTAGGCCATCAAGTCCCAGAGATTTGTTGGATTTTAATTCCTTAAGTTTTCTAATACTTGTTCTCTGCTGATATTAATTACTTTAGGTTCCTCACTCTTACTAGCCCCTTTGTTACCTTCTGTTTCTGGTATGTAATTTGTGTTTTCTACTGTAAAGACAGACAAAATATTTGTTCAGTGTTTCTGCCGTTTCCTCATTCCCCATGATAATTTCTCCGGTCTCTGCTTCTAAAGGACCAATGTTTACTTTAGCTGCTCTGTTTTTATATATTTCTAAAAGCTCATAGAATCTGTTTTTATATTCCTGGCTATTTTACTCATATTCTATTTTTTCCCTTTTTATCAACTTTTTGGTGGTTCTATGCTGGTTTCTCAAAGACTTCCAATCCTCAGAATACTGTTCTTTGCAACATTATAAGCCACTTTTAATATGTAATACTATCATTAATTTCCCTAGTAAACCAGGGATGGATCTTTCTCACTGAGCTTTTGTTAGTGTTTCTTTAAATGTTTCCCACTGTTTATTTACCCAATCAACCTGAGCCAGTTCTCCCCTCACACCAATGTAATTGGCTTTGTTTAAGTTTAAGATTTTTGTTTGCGATTGGAGGATGTCACTTGAAAACTTAATATGGAATTCAGTTGTGTCAGGGGGCTAAGACCTCACACTCCATATTTTTTATACACATATATATCCCCATGGCTAATTTCTAAAATTTTAAAAACTGGACAAAGACTTTTAAAATGGCTGAAGCTATGTCTGTCTGTGGCCCTCAAACAATAGGAGCTAATATGGCAATTTCGCAGGAGCAGACACCTCATTATCTTTGAAGGGACCCTAATGACCCCCTGTGGGCTGCAGAGATAAAATTCAAAGGGAATAGTACAAAGAGCATCTACATTTCATAAGCCCGGCCTGGCCAACTGGATCCAATTCGTCTGCTAGGACAAAGGACTCCGCAACCTTCCATTCAAGACTTAATGATTGGAACATTAACAATCTCAGGGACCCAGTCAAAGGGATACACACCCTTTGTCGAAGCCAAATCGGAGAGGTGGGAGTTATGTGACATGACCCCATAGCTGGTGGAACCAGTAATATTGCCTTGTGGAGCTGCGAATTCAATCTGCCATCTTTCCATCTACCTAGCAGTAGCATAGAAAAGGGGCGCTACCTAGGTTTGAATGTCTGCCCCTATTTATATATTTCGACTGGAACTTCTATATCATCGCCTACAAGACTGGTTCGTCTCTGCATGCCTATCTCATCATGGAAGTCAACTCTACTGGAAAAGTGTATTACCCAGCATCAGTTCAGCCTGCTGACCTCTGTGAAGGAATACACCATTGGACTTTGATTCTGGACTCTGGATTCAGGTGAAACAATAATTCTTTTCTCTGGTCTTGGCCCTTTAAATCTTTCTTTTCTCTATCCTTCTTTATTGTATGAATGAACAGGGGGCTATGTTTCGACCCTCGTCCTGCATTTGAGTGGGTGCAAATAAACTAACCCTATGAGTTTACCCTATCTTGTGTTTGCTGTTGGGTTATTGATAGAAATTGGATGACAACAAAACTGCGGGGTTGGGAAATATGCCACTGCTGGGAAAAGGGGGAAAAGCAAATCAAAAACACCTTTCTGTTTACAGATGGGTGATGAAAGGAGAAATCAGGGCTGTTTAAATTAATAACCCCCCCTCCCCACAACAATTGTATTATGATCACTTTTTCTTTGTGGATCTTTTACTATGAGATTACTACTTAACCCTGCTTCATTACAAAATACTAGATCTAAAATAGCCTTATCTTTAGTTGGTTCCACAACATATTGCTCCAGAAATCTGTCATGAAGGCATTCCACAAACTCATCTTCCAGACTACCTTTCTCAATTTGATTCATCCAGTCTATATGAATATTAAAGTCTCCCCCACAATTATTATATTGCCTTTGTTATGATCTCCAATTATTTCTTGCTTAATGCTCTGTACAATGGAATAACTACTGTTAAGAGGCCTATAAACTTCTTCCACCAATGTTGGTCAGCCAGCACAGGGGTGTTAAGGGAATGGGACTTGGTGTCATCTACCTGAAATGTTAGCCTTGTTTCTCTCCACAGATGTTGTTTGAACTGTTGACTGTTTCCAACATTTTCTGTTTTAATTTCAGATTTCCAGCACCTGCATTATTTTACTCTTGTCCAGTTGTTTGTTATGGTGGATCATTTGACATGAGGGGAATGGAATTGGAATATATGTAAAAATCTGAATTGGCTTGCATTCCCATCATCTTTGCTGAAGAAAGGGTCAGTACTTCTCTGTTCAACTGTTGCTCTGTCTGGTAACAAAAGCGTTTCTTGCTTGCAAAAAAGAAAACCATAAAGACGCATGTCCTTTATGCTCTCATGAATTCTGGTTGTTTTTAAAATGTTCAGGGTTGTGAAGTGTTCCCTTGTCTGACTTTGTGTGTGGAGGTGTTGAAGGAATGCTCTGGGCATTATTACTGGTCTGCTAATCCAAACATGATTCATCCAACCACAAGCAGTTTAAAGCCTCATTGGAGCCCTGTGTCTTTATAATGTGAATCGATTGCAGCCCCAGGTCATTAAACTATGTGTGAATCCTCTGTGCTCCTTGATGTTCCAAGGAGACTCTGTTAGATGTAACACTGAACAATCATAGATATGGCAGGATATGTAAAAACTCATAGTTATTTCTATTTTTATTGCGGGAAGTGGATGCAGTTAATCTTAGTCGGGTCTGCGATTTTTCCATATCAATGCTGCTCAAAGTGTTTGAATAGAAGTGCATCAGTCCTCGATAATTGTCAGTGTTGATTTATGAGCTCCTCTGACACTGTTTATTTATGTAATTAATGTTGGTACGTTTGAAGCAGCCTGACATGATTTATGCCAATGAATTCTAGACCCTGACACTGCCAGGAGCAGCCTGAAGCTGAAATAAGGCTGTGTTCCAAGGCAATTAGACACTTGTGTGTGTATCTTATGCATCGAGTGAAAGAAAGATTTAAAGTTCGACCTCACTTTCTGGTATTCACGGTCAACAATGAAGTATGTGGCTGCCACTGACCCACTGACACACCTACCAACACATCCACTAACCCACTGACAAACATACACCCACTGACCCATGGACACACCTACCAACACATCCACTGACCCACAGACACACCTACCAACACATCCACTGACCCACTGACAAACATACTGACACACCCACTGACCCACGGACATACTTACGAACACATCCACTGACCCACCGACACACCTACCAGCACAACCACTGACCCACCCACACACCTACCAACACATCCACTGACCCAACAACACACCTACCAACACATCCACTGACCCAAGGACACACCGACCAACACATGCACTAACCCACCGACACACCCACTGACACACTGACGCACCTACCAATACATCCACTAACCCACCTACACACACACTAACCCACCCGCTGATCCACTGATAGTTACCAACACACCCAATGATCCACTGACACACCCATTGACACACTCATTGACCCACGGACATACTTATGAACACATTCACTGACCCACCGACACACCTACCAACACACCCATTGATCCACTGACACACCTACCAACACACCCACTGACCCACCAATACACCTACCAACACATCCACTAACCCACCTACACACACACTAACCCACCCGCTGATCCACTGATAGTTACCAACACACCCAATGATCCACTGACACACCCATTGACACACTCATTGACCCACGGACATACTTATGAACACATTCACTGACCCACCGACACACCTACCAACACACCCATTGATCCACTGACACATCCACTGACCCACTGACACACCTACCAACACATCCACTGACCCACAGACACACCTACCAACACATCCACTGACCCACCGACACACCTACCAACACATCCACTGACCCACCGACACACCTACCAATACATCCACTGACCCACAGACACACCTACCAACACATCCACTGACCCACCGATACACCTACCAACACACCCACTGACCCACTGACACACTTACCAACACACCCACTGACCCACCGACACACCTACCAACACACCCACTAACCCACCTACACACCCACTAACCCACCCGCTGATCCACCGATAGTTACCAACACACTCAATGATCCACTGACACATCCACTGACCCACCGACACACTTACCAACACACCCACTGACCCACCGACACACCTACCAACACATCCACTGACCCACCGACATACCAACACACTCACTGACCCACCGACAAACCCACCACCACATCCACTGACCCACCGACACACTTACCAACACACCCACTGACCCCCCGACACACCTACCAACACACCCACTGACCCACCGACAACCCTACCACCACATCCACTGACCCACTGATACCCTACTAAACCCACCAATGCATCCACCTGGCCTGTCGATGATCTGTGTGACCTATTTATAAATCCACATAGTGTGGCCAAACAAAGATCTAGGAAGGAACAATTATGTAAATGGAAGCAGAAATCCTATCTCACCACTACTCCATCATGAAAGGTAAAATTACACCCTAGGAGAGCGATGGCTGTGTATCAAAAGTAAATTCACAGAATCACAGAAATATTACAGTGCAGAAGGAGACCATTCAGCCCATTGTGTCTGCACTGGCTCTCTGAATGAACAATGCACAGTGCCATTCTCCTGCTTTTTCCCCAGGACCCTGCACATTCCTCCTCTTCAATTAACAGTCTAATTCCCTTTTGAATGCCTCCACCACACTTTCAGGCAGAGTATTTTAGGCCATAACCACTCTCTGCATGAAAAACTTTTTTCTCAAATTGTTTTTACTTATTTTGCCAATTACTTTAAATCTGTGCCCTCTTGTTCTTGATCCTTTCACAAGTGGGAATAGTTTCTCCCTTATCTACTCTATCCAGACCCTTCTTGATTTTGTACACCTCTATCAAATATCCTCTCAGCCTTCCCTTCTCCAAGGAAAACAGTCCTAACCTCTCCAACCTATCTTCATTCCTGAAGTTCCTCATCCCTGGAACCATTCTCATGAATCTTTTCTGCACTCTCTCCTAGGCCTTCACATCCTTCCTAAAGTACACTGCCTAGAACTGGACACACTACTCCAGCTGAGACTGAACTGCTTTATTAACTGTGCTCTCAACCTGTTCTGCCACCTTCAATGACTTATGCACATATACACCCAGGTCCCTCTGCTCCTGCACCCACTTTAGAGTTGTACCCCTTATCTTATATTGTCTCTCCATGTTCTTCTTACCAAAATGAATCACTTCACATTTCTCCATATTGAACTGCCACCTGTCTGCCCATTCCATCAATTTGTCTATGTCCTTTTGAAGTTCCACACTATCTTCCTCACAGTTCACAATGCTTCCAAGTTTCATATCATCCACAAATTTTGAAATTGTGCCCTGTACACCAAGGTCTAGGTCATTAATATATATCAGGAACAGGAAGGGTCCCAACACTGACCCCTGGGGAACTCCACTACAAACCTTCCTCCAGCCTGAAAAATATCCATTGACCATTACTCTCTGCTTCCTGTTTTCAGCCAAGTTTGTATCCACATTGCTACCATCCCTTTTATTCCATGAGCTATAACTTTTCTCACAAGTCTGTTGTGTGGCACTGTGTCAAATGCCTTTTGAAAGTCCATGTACACCACATCAACAGCTTTACCTTCATCGACCTTTTCTGTTACCTCTTCATAAAACTCCAGCAAGTTAGTTAAACACAATTTCCCCTTTAGAAATCTATGCTGGCTCTTCCTTATGAACCCATATTTTTCCATGTGACTACTAATTCTATGCCGAATAATTGTTTCTAGAATCCTGTCCACCATTGAGGTTAAACTGACTGGTCTGTAATTCCTTACAACCTTTATTGAACAAGAGTGTAATGTTTGCAATTTTCCAGTGTTCTGGCAGCTCCCTTGAGTCTAAGGAAGACTGAAAAACTATGGCCAATGCCCCTGCAATTTCTACTCTCACTTCCTTCATATATCCTTGGATGCATCTCATCTGGTCCTGGTGTCTTGTCAGCTTTAAGTGCCGACAGTCAATTCAGCACTTCCTCCTTATCAATTTTGAACCCTTCTAGTGACAGAGCTTCTTCGTCTGTCACCATGGCCTCGGTAGCATCTACCTCCTTTGTAAAGATGGATGCAAAATATTCATTTAATACCTCAGCCATGGCCCCTTCGTCTACGTGTAAATTCCTTTTTAGGTCCCTAATCAGCCCTACTCGTTTTACCACCCTTTTACTATTTACATGCCTGTAGAAGACTTTGGGATTCCCCTTTATGTTGGCTGCCAGTCTTTTCTCATAATCCCTCTTCGCTTCTCTAATATGCTTTTTCACCTTCCCTCTAAGCCTTCTGTATTCCTCTTGGTTCTCAATTGTATTTTCTACCTGACACCTGTCATAAGCACACTTTTTCTTCTTTATCTTCATTTTTATCTCCTTTTTCATCCAGGGAGCTCTGGATTTGTTTGCCTTCCCTTTCGATGGAATATATTTTGACTATGCCCGAACCAATTCTTTTTTGAAGGTAGCCTATTGTTCAGCTACAGTTTTTCCCACCAATCTTTCATTCCAGTCTATCTGACCCAGCTCCATTCTTGCCCCATCGAAGTCGACTCTCATCATTCTGGATTATCTATCGTCTTTGTCTAACATCATCCTAAAACGTACAATACAATGATCAATGTATCCTAAATGTTCCCCCACTGACACTTGATCTACTTGGCCCACCTCATTTCCAAGAACCAGGTCTAACAATGCATCTTTTCTTTTGTTGGATTGGACACATATCACTGTAGAAAATTTTCATGAACACAATCTAGGAATGCGGCGAAGAGCAGTGGGAAACCAGGAGATTGGGAAGCCTACAAAGACCAACAGAGGACAACTAAAAAAGAAATAAAGAGGGAGAAGATTAAATATGAGGGTAAACTAGCCAGTAATATAAAAGAAGATTGCAAGAGTTTTTTTAGATATATAAGGGTAAGAGAGAGGCAAAAGTGGACATTGGGCTGCTGGAAAATGACGCTGGAGAAGTAGTAGTGGGGAACAAAGAAATGGCGGAGGAACTGAATAGGTACTTTGCGTCAGTCTTCACGGTGGAAGACATGAGTAGCATCCCCAAAGTTCAAGAGAGTCGGGGGGCAGAGGTGAGTATGGTGGCCATTACCAAGGAGAAGGTGCTAGGAAAACTGAAAAATCTGAAGGTGGATAAATCACCTGGGCCAGATGGATTACACCGCAGAGTTCTGAAGGAGATAGCTGAAGAGATAGTGGAGGCGTTAGTGGTGATCTTTCAGGAATCACTGGAGTCAGGGAGGGTCCCAGAGGACTGGAAAATCGCTAATGTAACCCCCCTGTTTAAGAAGGGAGTGAAGCAAAAGACAGGAAATTACAGGCCGATTAGCCTGACCTCGGTCGTTGGTAAGATTTTAGAGTCCATTATTAACGATGAGATTTCAGAATACTTGGAAGTGTATGATAAAATAGGGCAAAGTCAGCTTGGTTTCATCAAGGGGAGGTCATGCCTGACAAATCTGTTAGAATTCTTTGAAGAGGTAACAAGTAGGCTAGACAAAGGAGAGCCAATGGATGTTATCTACTTGGACTTCCAGAAGGCCTTTGACAAGGTGCCACACAGGAGGCTGCTCAGTAAGATAAGAGCCTATGGTGTTAGAGGCAAGGTACTAGCATGGATAGAAGACTGGCTGTCTGGCAGGAGGCAGAGAGTGGGGATAAGGGGGTCCTTCTCAGGATGGCGGCCGGTGACTAGTGGAGTTCCGCAGGGGTCAGTGTTGGGACCACAACTTTTCACTTTATACATTAATGATCTAGATGAAGGAACTGAGGGCATCCTGGCTAAGTTTGCAGATGACACAAAGATAGGTGGAGGGACAGGTAGTTTTGAGGAGGCAGGGAGGCTGCAGAAGGATTTGGACAGGTTAGGAGAATGGGCAAAGAAGTGGCAGATGGAATACAACGTGGGGAAGTGTGAGGTCATGCACTTTGGTAGGAAGAATAGAGGCATAGACTATTTTCTAAAAGGGGAGAGAATTCAGAAATCTGGAGTGCAAAGGGATTTGGGAGTCCTAGTCCAGGATTCTCTTAAGGTTAACTTGCAGGTTGACGCGGTAGTTAGGAAGGCAAATGCAATGTTGGCATTTATTTCGAGAGGACTAGAATATAAAAGCAGGGATGTGCTGCTGAGGCTTTATAAGGCTCTGGTCAGACCACATTTAGAATATTGTGAGCAATTTTGGGCCCCATATCTCAGGAAGGATGTGCTGGCCCTGGAGAGGGTCCAGAGGAGGTTCACGAGAATGATCCCAGGAATGAAAGGCTTAACATATGAGGAACGTTTGAGGACTCTGGGTCTATACTCGATGGAGTTTAGAAGGAGTAGGGGGGATCTGATTGAAACTTACAGAATACTGAAAGGCCTGGATAGAGTGGACATGGGGAAGATGTTTCCATTAGTAGGAGAGACTAGGACCCGAGGGCACAGCCTCAGAGTAAAGGGAAGACCTTTTAGAACAGAGATGAGGAGAAACTTCGTTAGCCAGAGAGTGGTGAATCTATGGAATTCATTGCCACAGAAGGCTGTGGAGGCCAGGTCATTGAGTGTATTTAAGACCGAGATAGATAGGTTCTTGATTGGTAAGGGGATCAAAGGTTACGGGGAGAAGGTGGGAGAATGGGGTTGAGAAACTTATCAGCCATAATTGAATGGCGGAGCAGACTCGATGGGCCGAATGGCTTAATTTCTGCTCCTATGTCTTATGGTCTTATGGAATGTTTGCCCCTCTCCACCCTTTACCACTGTCCCAATCTACATTTGGGTAAATAAAGTCCCCCATTATAATTACTCTATAATGCCTGCATCTCTCTACAATTTCCCTGCAGATTTGTTCTTCCACGTCCTTCTCACTAGTTGGTAGTCTATAGACTACACTGAGCAATATAATTGCCTCCTTTTTGTTCCTTAGCTTTAGCCAAATTGATTCTGTCCTTGAACCCTTTGGGACATCCTCTTTCTCCAGCACTGCAATGCTCTCCTTAACCAATACCACCACCCCTCCTCCTTTCCTTTCTTCCCCACCTTTTCTGAACACCTTGTACCCGGGAGTATTTAACACCCAGTTCTGCCCTTCCTTGAACCAGGTCTCTGTTATTGCCACAACATCCTATTTCCACATGGCAATCTGCGTCTGTAACTCCCCAATCTTATTTTATTTACTATACTCCGTGCATTTACATACATGCATAGTAACCCTGATTTAGATTTTGTTACTTTCTCCCTCAACCCCGACTTCACCTATTAATTTACTATTCTCTATACTAGTGCTATCTGTCCCTACCAGTATTTTGTGCACCCTGGTATTCCTCTTTAATATTTTCTCTTGGTTCCCACACTTCAGTCGAGTTAGTTTAAAGCCCTCCCAACAGCACTAGCAAAACGCCCCACAAGGAACTCAATCCCAGCTCATTTCAGGTGCAACCCATCTGGCTTGTTCAGGTGCCATCTCCCCCACAGCCAGTCCCAATGTCCCAGGAATTTAAAGCCCCCTCCTCCTGTATCATCTTTCCAACCATGCATTCATCTGCCTTATCCTCCTACTTTTCTAATTTACTCACCAGGTCCTACTTATCAAGGCCGCTGCTCCTCTTTTTGAGGAAAGGTAGAAAAGGAAAGGAGCACCTCCTCCCTGCTCACCATACTCACTGGCACATGGCACAGGGCGCAACCCAGAGATTACTATATTTGAGGTCCTGCTTGCTAATTTTCTACCTACCTCCCTAAATTCTGATTGCAGGACCACATCCCCCTCTCTACCTAAGTCATTGATACCAATGTGGACCACGACCTCTGGCTGTTTACTCTCCTTCAGAAGATTGTCCTGCAGCCGCCCTGCGGCATCCTTGACTCTGGCATCAGGGAGGCAAAATACCATCCTGGAGTCACATCTGCGGCCACAGAAACGCCTGCCTGTTCTGCTAACCAATGAATCCCCTATCACTATAGCTCTTTCTATCTTTCTTCTTCCCCCCCTGTACAGCCGAACCGCTCAAGGTGCTGCAAACCTGGCTCTGACTGCACTCCTCTGAAGAACCAGCGCCCTCACCAGCTTCCGAAACGGAAAACCAATTTGTGAATGGGACCCCAGGGGACTCCTGCACTACCTGTTGGCTTCTCTTGGACTGCCTGGTGGTCACCGTTCCCTCTCTGTCTCAAGATGCAGTGTGACCACCTCTCCGAATGTGTTATCCATATAGCTCTCAACCTTGAAGATACACAACAGTGAGTCCGGCCACCGCTCGAGCTCTGAAATCCGGAACTCAAGTTTCTGCAGCTGACAGCACTTCCTGCACATGTGGCCTCCTAGGACACAGGTAGCTTCCATGACTTCACACATATTACAAGACACGTATTCCACTCAACTGAGCTGCCCTGGCATGTCTTAACTCTACTTCCCTTACATTAACTTTATTCTACTTTGGATTATTTATTTTACTTTATTATATTGGCCCTAAATCTCCTTAATTCCTGGCGCTTCTTAGTTAAATCCAAGTACAGCTACGTGTTTAAAAATATTACATTTTTCTAATTTACCCACCAGATCCTTCTTAGTAAGGCCACCGCTCGTCTTTTTGAGGAAAGGTAGAAAAGGATAGGAACACCTCCTCCCTCCTTACCCAACTCCCTCAGCCACTTCTGCTCTCAGACTCTTGCCACTTCTGGCGCTATTTTTACAGCTCCTTTGCTGCCCTCTAGGTGCTGCTGATTGCCTGGCTCGGGGTCCTCCTCTCTCACTCTCGTCTAGGTGTGCTGACTGCCTCTCCAAGGGTCCTTCTCTCTCACTCTCCTAGTGCAGTAGAAAGGAATGCTGCAAAAGACCAGGATCAAACCAATACTTGGCTTTGGAAAAGTGCAAACATTTGGGAAGACATTCCCTTAACACTGGTTTGCCGCAATTTCTGAAGGTTTGAACTGGAGCTGTTACTGATTGAAACATTTTTCCAGTACGCTGCACCTCAAAAATACATGTTTAAAATGACAGTATCCTTTTCATTGGCTTGTACATGTAGTGTTGTTAGCCAAAACCAGAAATGGTTAGGCATAAACTGGTCACAATAAGATATGGGAGAAATTTCAGAATGTTCCAGCAGAACGCTAGCACAAACCCAATGGGCCAACTAGCCTCCTTCTGCGCCATATGTGTCTATAGTTCTAAACTCTTGAGTGATTTGAAAGATAAGCTGTGACCTTCTAAGGTACACTTAGGCCAAGGGTTACCACCTTGGTTGCAAAATCAGAAAAATTGTGCTTCTTTTGCAAAGTTTGCAAACTTACTTAAGTTTCCACTCAAACTCATTTGCATACAGTTACAATTATGAGGCTTATAAGATTTTTGGACTGTACTTTTAAATTTAAGATAAAATGAAGGGGATCATGTGACCTGTTCTGACATCTGCTGGACAGCAAGCCTGGGTGGTTTGATTGTCAGAGATTAAAGGGGTCCAGACTGTTTTGCAGAGGAGAAGGTGCAAGGTATTTATGCTTGGAGACAATGGTAGCACCCTGTATGGATAGACTGTTGAGTCCCCAGAGTCCCAGAAAAGTGCTGAAAATTGTCAGGTTGTAAATAGTTGTGCTATAAACTGACCATTTAGTTACAAAATGAAAAAGAATTGGCCTCTCAAGCATAGCTACCTAGATACAAGGCACATGTGATTCACACTGCCATGGGGAATGATGCTGAGGAAGCCATTGTAAAGATCAGGTTACAGGCTTTCCTAGAATATCACATACTGTGTTTTTAGTCTGCTTGGTTCCAGGAGGGAGCAGCTGAAAAGCCTCTATTGGTTTGCCATGCTGGAATGCAAGTGGGAGCTCATGCTCGGGTGGAGAAGATTAACTTCATGAGGAGTTAAAACGAGGCTGGAAGAGTCACCTAGCTTTGGCTACAGGGATAGTCTCTGGGAAAAGAAAACCTCACTATGAAAGATAGTCCTGGAGTTAGTAGTTACCAGGCTGCGAAAGGAAAGGAACAGGAATGACCCTCAGGAGTGAAGAATAACTTTGGACCGATTCTGGGAAAATTGAATGTTTAAAGGACAGTGTAACGTATACTTGTGAAGAGTCTGGAATGGTCTGGAATGCACTGCCTGGAAGTGTGGCTCAATCGAGGCATTCAAGAGGGCATTAAATTATTATTTGAATAGAAACAATGTGCAGGGCACTAGATCATAATGCTCATTTGGAGAGCTGGTGTAGACATGATGGGTCAAATGGCCTCCTTCTGTGCCGTTAAAATTTTGTGATTCCGTGTTTATCAGTTGGGCTAAAAATAAGGGGGCTATTCTATTCTGTGGTTTAAAGTATAAGTTGCTTACAAAATTAGTGTTAGAGGTGTTTTTAGTCTTTTATTATGTAAATATCTTAAAATGTGAAATCTTGACGTGTCATTCTTTCAGCTATTAACTGGAAGTTCAAATTTCTTTTTAAAATTTATCGGCCTCTACGAGGATTGGAGTAAAAAAAATTCTATAAATATAGCAGTGTTTCACTGTAATTTTTTAAAAAATTAACGTTAAAAATATTCCTTGATGCATTTGAGTGGTAACCAGGTGCAATTTATTAATATAGCTGAAAATGGTTTCATCGTCAAAAATAAAAGATTTTTAAACACTGGCCAGTTCTCCATGAGAGAGAAGCCTGGGAGTGAATTTTATGGGGGGCCTAATAGAAAAGCTTGTTGGCAGCTCGCCAACTTTAAAACGGGCAGTCCCACAGTGATAATATCCTAGGGATGGTCTTAACAA
This sequence comes from Cetorhinus maximus, assembly GCF_964194155.1. Classification (NCBI taxonomy): domain Eukaryota; kingdom Metazoa; phylum Chordata; class Chondrichthyes; order Lamniformes; family Cetorhinidae; genus Cetorhinus; species Cetorhinus maximus. The sequence continues at coordinate 54,430,099 of NC_135887.1, forward strand.
GGTAAATGTGGGACTTCTGCCCTTCAGGGACAGGAAATACCACTCTCAAAATCTGCCGGCCAATCTGATTGGCCGACAGCTGAGTAGACCTAGCAGCGTCAGATCGTAGTAGTGACCACTGCTGGGAGTACAAGGGAGTCCAGAGAAGATCAGGGATACTGAACTGAAAAGTAGGTTTGGGATTTTTGGTCAACATTGGGAAGGGGAAGAGGCGTGGGGGGGTCGGGTTTGAGATGCCGGAGGAGGCAGATGAGGGGGTAGTATTTGGGGGGGTGCTCTCAATGGGTGCTTACGTGGCCTTTAATTGGCAACTTAAGGGTCTCAATAAGCCTTAGGGCATGTAGGCTGGCTATTGCCTTACCCACCTACTGTAATATGGGGGCAGCACAGGAATGGGCGGGAAGGAGATGGGCTGGCCACCCATTTTACGTAGACGGCTGGTTTGTGATGCAGAGTGACTCCAACAGTGCAGGTTCAATTCTCATACCGGATGAGGTCATCCATTAAGGATGACCTTCTCAACCTTCTCGCCTGAAATGTGGTGACCCTCAGGTTAAACTCACCACCAGTAGCCTCTCTCTAATGAGGCTGGGACTATGGCAACTTTCACTTCACTTTATTTTACCTGCCTCCCACCTTCAAGTGCAGCTCCCACAACTCAAGAAACTTGACACCATTCAGGACAAAGCAGCCCACTTGATTGGTATCACATCCACAAACAATCACTCCCTCCATCACCGACACAGTGGCAGCAGTGTGTACTATCTACAAGATACAGTGCAGGAACTCACCAATGCTGCTCAGACAGCACCTTTCAAACCAATGACCACTACCATCTAGAAGGACAAGGGTAACAGACACATGGGAACACCACCACCTACAAGTTCCCCTCCGAACCACCTACTATACTGACTTTGAAATGTATCGCCATTCCTTCACTGTTGCTGGGTCAAAACTGTAGCTGTACCTATACCACATGGACTACAGTGGCTCAAAAAGGCAGCTCACCACCACCTCAAGAGCAATTAGGGATGGACAATAAATGCTGGCCTAGCCAGCAATGCCCACATCTCATAAAAATAAATTTTAAAAAAATACACCGGCAGAGGGCTGTAAAATTCCCCCCTCCCCGATTTTAAATAACTGAAAATGAGTTTAAATACTATACAGAATCACTTACTGGGTTCATTGATGTACAGTAGGTACATTTCTTTGTGAAGAAATCCTTCCTGATATTGAACCTTACCTTGTTTTTACCACTTTGTACCTATGTTCCCTTGATCCTGAAATCATGGAATAATGTGAAATGGCACTCCAGATTAAAAATTTTAATTCCATTTTACATACCTCTATAAGGTCCCCGGCCCCTTGTTAAGCTCAAATAGTTGTTTGGAAATGAAGACTGAAACCAAGGCAGACTTCTTTAGACAGAGTTCTATTGCTGGTTATAAAACTCTCCACATTTAGTCTCACTTTTATGCAACCAAATGGATACTTAGGTTGTTAACTAATAATTAGCAATTGAAATCCTTTAACTATTTCCTTCCCCTCTCCCTCATTCCCTTCTCAAAGCTGCTAAGTCTGATTCTTTCCTCAGAACCTGGTATTCTCATTACTGCCTCCAGAGTTTGGATGTTTCCTTTCTATGCTGGTGGTTCAGACTGAACACAGGCCTGACTAGGGAACTATACACATCAGGATAACGATCTCAGATAATAATTAGTAAATTAAAAAAAATATTTATTAGTTCTTAAAAACTATTTATTCGTGTCCTTATCCCTAAAAATAGCAGCTTCATTTTTGAGCCTTCTCAAAATCCTGAAAATGGGAGTAATTAGCGGAGACTTGCAAGGGCGATTAATGCTGTCTGGGGGCACAGCTAGTTTTCAGGGTGGGGCTGGCTTCCAGCGTAATGCTTTTTAAAAGTGAAAATGATCCTGGAACATAAATTTGTGCTGAACCTAATTTGTGCAAATTTGTGCTAGAAATTCCTCAATCTTTACACTAGTCTTGCCGATTTTAGGAGAACTGCACTGAAAAAAAATGAATGTAACCTAGCGGAAACTCCAGGCCCAGATCTCTCATTAGCCTGCACTGAACTTATAACCACTCAACAGACTGTATAACTTTATTTACAGGAATCATAAAACATCTCTTATGGAATCTTTGTGACAGTACGTAAAAATCTTAATTTATCATTTTTCATAAAATTTTTAAAATTGTACATCAGTATCATGAAGTACAAATGGACACATTATGATATATTTCCTAATTTACGATACTTGCAGTGAACAGTATCCAAGGTTTCATTGTCTTTTATTGATCTCTGTTTTCTCTATTTGTTGTTCTTTCACTTCATGTAATTTTCAGCTTTCCTGTTAGATGTCCAGTATCCCAGGCTGCGCTGTAAAGTCCTTCATGACCATTGCCAATGTCATTCCCTTGTTAAATGAGATGATTTAAGACTAGTTGGATAATGACAGCATAGATGTCCTCGAATAGAACACACAGACCATCATACATCCCGGCGTGCGTGCCAGCAAAATTCACTCAAGTGTGGTGCTGAATGATGGGCTGTGTGGACCTTGATGCCTTCTGGAGCCGAGAACTCCAAATGCTGATGTTGCTGAGACACTGTGGTAAATGGATTCAGATGGATATTGAAATGCTCCTTCACGCTTAAACAGGTTAATTTCTCTTCTGATCTCAGCAGCGTACTCCAACAGCTCAAATCAAACTTAGGCCTTGAAATGAATGTTCACTTCAAAATCAGTCAGCACCTCCCCCCACTAAAGATAACAGGACAAAGGAATGTCATACAAGCTAAATCTTTATCTGATCATATCAACAGCAGGCTCACTAAAAACAATACTACAGACAAAATAATGAGTAAGACAGTTCATTGTTAACTCATTGTCTGTGCACAGTCCATCAAAACTCTTTCTTCACAGTAATAGTGAAAAGTGCAGATACAAATCCTTAGAACATATTTAATAAGGAAAGTTGGTCTTTGCCAATTGATCTGAACCAGATGTGGCATCAAACACTATAATTCACATTAAACAATCACTCTATGTGGAGCAGTTTCCATTTTCATCGCTAGTAGTCAAATGACAGGGATGCTGTCTCTTTACCCTCACTTGTTATTTTCCCCTGTTTTGCTGAGCCGACGTATCTTGTCAAGTATCCCTGTTTATATATAGGCATTCTCCTAGGCTTGCTACATTGGGTTTCCTTGTGTTAGTAGAAAGAATATTGATTTTCCACAGCTCGTGCTCGATTCCTTGATCCATCGCTGTCATGGTAGTCCTCTGAGGTTGCAGCTTGAGGTTGTAGTAGGCGTTCGGAGTTATTGGTACGAATAGCGATGGCAGCCTCTGATCTGTGGTGTGCTGGATGGGTGCTGGGTGATGTCCCTTCAACTTGGGCAGCAGATTGAAGGCTGCCAGCTACAGAGTTGGCAAAGTAATGTTGTGATTGATGGTTATCACTTCTGGAGCTGGGTTGTGTAGGGGCAGCTGGAGGTGTGGCATTTTGTGACGTATTCATCTCTGTAAGGGATAACAAAACATGTTGGAAGATAGATTTATTGCATAAAGAATCCCTGCAAATTTTAAAACATGAGAGCCAATAAATTGTAGGATGACTTAAGAAATGCTTTTTCAGCCTTTCCATAGGCTTTCAGAGATTTTGTCACCTGTTGTAAAGTTCTATTTTAACTATTTCTATCCCTCCCTTTGTAAAAATCACAAAGTACAGGTGAAGAAGACCATTGACAGACAGATCTATCTTTGTACCCTACTGCCTTTAAAATAACTCCAAGGGAACCCCATTATCCCACACTAGCAGATTACCACAGCTATTGATCACTTTTTGTGAATAAATCTGATATTTGAACCTTACCTTTACCACTTTGTACCTATGTTCGCTTGACCTCAAAATCATGGAATAATGTGAAATGGCACTCCAGATTAAAATTTTCAGTTTCATTTTACATTTTATACACCTCTATAAGGTTCCCATCCACTTCATTCACTTCTCAAAGCTGTTGAGTCTGATTCTTTCCTCAGAACCCAGTCTTCTCAATACTGCTTCCAGAGTTTGGATGTTTCTTTCTGTGCTGGTGGCTTAGACTGAACACAGGCCTGACCAGGGGACTATACATTTCAGAATAACAATCTCAGATATTATGATTTGGCAATACAGCTCAGCATTCAATTTCTGTTGTTCAAATATGTTCTGCAGTGCCTGGAGATGATAGCCTAAATGTTCAGATATAGATTCATTTTACGCTAAAATGATTGGAAATGGATTTTGTACTGATACAGATAGCTTTTCGCTTCTAATTATTGTAATGATCCAAGCGCAGATTTGGACCTGGCCAAGAGTACCCAGTGGTGGAGATGGGTGTTGAAAAGTGTTTGGCTGGTGTTAACAGTAAAAACAAGTCAGTCAGTCATTTCTGGATGAGATAAGGAGTTGCTACATGTTGTCGAGGAACTCTGCAATGAGGCTTTACTAAGGACAATCTAGCAGGAGGTGTGATGGTGACCAACTGGGCAATGTTGATTGAAGAGTAAATAATGGGGAAGAAAAGAGCAACAGTGGCATTAAATGTTGGGAAGGCAGGTTTTAGGGGGATCGTAGAATGTTTACAGAGATACAAGCTAATTGGTGAGAACCACTGTGGACTTACTCTGGAAGTCAAGCCAGATCAATTTGATAGAATTTTTTGATAATGGAATGAAAAACATAGGTATGGAAAGCAGTGTAAATATGGCTTAATTTGATTTTTAAAGCTTATAAGGTGCTCTTAGTAGAATTAGTGGAAAGAATTAGCAGGTTCATTATTGGCGTGAGGGTGCTGTGCTGTATCAAAAAATGGCTGAGTATTAGGAAATAAAGAACTTGTGTAACAATGCAGGATTCTTTACAAGAGGATTGGGATCCTATGGGGCTTGTGTACTGGACTCGGTTCTCTTCAACAACTTCACCAATGATCTGGGAGAGGTCACCAGTACCTTTGTCTCAGCAGATTACAGCTATAGCAAGATGGTTAATAATGTGGAAGATGGAGATAAGCTATAGGGGGACTTAGACTGTTTGGGAGATGGGCCAAGAACTGGCAGATGCAGTTTAAGTTAGATATATATAAATTGTGTGCTTAGAGATACGGGACAGACAAAGGGATTACAGGGTTAAAGGAAATATGCTGATAGAACAGAATATTAATCCCTCAAACCAATGTCCGTCTGCTGGAAAGAAAGCAAAGAAAGGGGATCTTTCCATAGAATCATAGAATGGTTATGGCACAAAAGGAGGCCATTTGGTCCGTCGTGTCTGTGCTCTCTCTCTGAAAAGTAATTTACCTAGCGCCATTCCCCTGCCTTCTCCTCATAGCCCTGCAGACTCTTCTTTTGTAGACAATATTCCAATTCCCTTTTGAATGCCTCGATTGAACCTGCCTCCACCACACATTGAAACACATAAGATCCTGAGGGGATTTGACAGGGTGGATGTGGAGAAGATGTTTCTTCTTGTGGGAGAAACTAGAACTAGGGGTCACTGTTTAAAAATAAGGGGTTGCCCATTTAAGACAGAGATGAGAAGAAATTTTTTTTCTCAGATGTTCATGAGTCTTTGGAACTCCCTCAAAAGGCAGTGGAGGCAGTCTTTGAATATTTTTAAGGCAGAACTAGATAGATTCTTGATTAGCAAGGGGGTGATAGGTTATTGGGGTAGCCAGGAATGTGAAGTTGAGGTTAAAGTCAGATCAGCCATGATCTCATTGAATGGTGGAGCAGGCTCAAAGGGCTAAGTGGCCTACTCCTGCTCCTAATTCAAATGTTCGTATGTACATTCTCATGCAATGCCTTCCAGATCCTAACCACTCGCTATGTGAAAAGGTTTCTCCTCATGTTGCTATTGCTTCTTTTGCCAATTGCCTTCAAGCTGTGACCCTCTGGTTCTCGATCCTTTCACAAGTGGAAACAGTTTCTCCCTATCTACTCTTTCCAGACATCTCATGATTTTGAATACTCTTCTCTTTCAAATCTCCTCTCAGCCGTCTCTTTAAGGAAAACAGTCCTAACTTCTCCAATCTATCTTCATACCTGAAGTTCCTCATCCTTGGAACCATTCTCGTGAACCTTTTCTGCAAATTCTCTTCAATGCCTTCACATCCTTCCTAAAGCATGGTGCCCTGAACTGGACGCAATACCCCCACCGAGACCGAACCAGTGTACTATATAAGTTTAATATAACTTCCTTACTTTTGTATTCTATGCCTCAACTGATAAAGCCCTTGATACTGTATGTCTTATTAACCGTGCTCTCAGCCCCTTCTGCCACCTTCAATGACTTATGCACATATACAGCCAGGTCTATCTGCCTCCACCCCCTTTAGAGTTGCACCCTTTATGTTGCCTCTCCTCATTCTTTCTGTAAAAATGAATCACTTCACACTTCTCTACATTCAATTTCATCTGCCACTTGCCTGCCCATTCCACCAACCTGCCTATATCCTTTTGAAGTTCTATACTATCTTTCTCCAGCTCATAACACTTCCAAGTTTTGTGTTGCCCGCAAATTTTGAAATTGTGCCCTGTAAATCAGAAAGAGCAGGGGTCCTAACACCAACCCCTGGGGAACTCCACTATAAATCTTCCTCCAGTCCAAAAATCAATCATTAACCACCATTCTCTGTTTCCTGTCACTCAACCAATTTCCTACCATCTGTTTTATTCCATGAATTTTAGCTTTGCTCACAAGTCAGTTGTGTGGCACTGTGTCAAATGCCTTTTGGAAGTCCATGTACACCACATCAACAGTTAGTTAAACACAATTTTCCCTTAACACATCCTGCGTTGGCTTTCCTCAATTAACCCACATTTGTCCAAATGACTTATCAATTTTGTCCCAAATTATTTTTTCTAGAAGCTTCCTAACATCAAGGTTAAACTGACTGGTCTGTATTTGCTAGACTTATCTTTACACACTTTTAATGAATAAGGGTGTAACATTTGCAATTCTCCAGTCACCTGAGAACCATCCCTGAGTCTAAGGAAGATAGGAGAATTATGGCCAGTGTCTCCGCAAGTTCCAGTATCACTTCCCTCAGTATCCTTGAATGCATCACATCCTGTCCTGGCGTCTTATTAACTTTAAGTATAGGCAGCCTATCCAATACCTCCCCTTTATCAATTTTAAATCCATCTAGCGTCTGAATTATCTCCTCTTTCACCATGATCTGCACAGCATCATCTTCCTTGGTAAACACAAATGCAAGTATTCATTTAATACCTCAGCCATGCCTCCTGCCTCCCTGCATAAATTTCCTTTTTGGTCCCTAATTGGCTGCACTCTTCCTTTCACCACCCTTTAACTATTTATATGCCAATGGATGACTTTTGGATTCCCTTTTATGTTAGCTGCCAGTCTCTTCTCATAACCGCTCTTTGCTTCTCTGATTTGGTTTTTCACTTCTCCTCCAAACTTTCCATATTCAGCCTTCTTTTCGGCTGCATTATTCACCTGACATCTGTCATAAGCACATTTTTTCTTCCTCATCTTAGTGTCTATCTCTGTCATCATCCAAGGAGCTCTGGATTTGTTTTCCCTACCTTTCCCCTTCATGGGAATATAGCTTTTCTCTGCCCAAACAATCCCTTCTCCAGAGGCAGCCTATTATTCAGTTACAGTTTTTCCTGCCAACCTTTGATTCCAATTGGTCTGAGTCGGATCCATTCTTACCCCATTGAAGTTGACTTTCTCCCAATTAATTATCCTTGCTCTGGATGTTCCTTGTCCTTTTCCAAAACCAACCTAAACCTTTATGATAAAATGATCACTTCCCCCATAAATGTTCCCTTTCTGAAACTTGAACCACTTGGCCCACCTCATTCTCAAGAATTAGGTCCACCAGTGCCTGCTTTCTGGTTGGGCTGGAAACATACTGAAATTCCCCTGAACACACTCTAGAAGCACTTGCCTCTTTTTGCCATTTACACTACTACTATCTCAGTCTCTATTTGGGTAATTAAAGTTGCCCATTAACTAGTCTATAATTCTTGCACCTCCATGTAATTTCCATGCAAATTTGTTCCTCTATATCTTTCCCATAGTTGGTGGCCTATAGGCTACACCGAGCAATGTAATTGCATCTTTTTGCTCCTTAGCTCCATCCAAATAGAATCTGGGACATGTCCCTCTGGGACATCCTCTCTCTCCAGCACTGCTCTCCTTAACCAATGCTGCCAACCCTTTCCTATCTTTCCTGAATACCTTATCTCTGATTATTTAATACCAAGTACTGCCCTTCTTTGAGCCAGGTCTCCATTATAGCCACAAATCATATTTCCACTTAGCTATCTGCATCTGCAACTCACCAATCTTATTTAGCACACTCCTTATATTCACATTCATGCACAATAGCCCTAATTTAGAAATCATTACTTTCTCCTTACTCTGAACCCACCTAATGACTTATTATTTCCTATCAATCGAGATTGATTTACGAGGGAAAGTGGTGTAGCTCGGCTCTGAAAGTGTTGAACCTGCCACCTGATCTCTTTTGGCCTGTTCGCCAGCTTGTTAACCTTCAGTAAGTGCATCCTTTGTTCTTTCTCCCAATGTCTAACAGTGTATCAGTGCTGTATTTCATCTGTCACACATCTGCCCACTTCTAACTTTTGTCTAGGTCATTCGGGAGTTCTTTAACTGTTACTTTAAAATCAATTGCCTCTCCCATCCTGCAGTGTCCCACTTCAATACAAACAGAGAATCTGACACATATCCATATCGCTCATATAAGTAAGGAAGAGTCTGGATTTCAGTATTGATCCCAGGGGCACTCCCTTCGGTACAGCTAACCTGTTAGACATCTCTCCATAACCAATATCCTCTGTTTCCTCTCTTTCAACCAGCTTCTTACTCATCTAAATGTTTAACTTAGGATACCCACTGTCTCAGCTCTGTGCTTCTTCACCCAAAACTTTTAGACTTTCTGGAAATTTAGACATGTGACAATGTGCATTTTGCACTAGTTCACTTGGGAGAGGAGTTGATTGGATTTTTAGTCCATGCAAGGGACGGGAACAGAGGCAGGCAGGCACAGAATTTCCCACTGCTAGCTGGCATGCCGGTTCCCTGGCTCCATCCAGCAGCTGGGCCATTTCCTGGAGGTGGGATTGTAGGACCAAAGGGCTACGGGGCCGCTAGCGATGGGCAACAAATTGAGCTGCTGAAGGGTGTGATAAGACCTTCTGTCAGAGATTGGTTGGGATTTTCGAACCTGCCTCCATTTCCCCACAGGCCACAGGGGACAGTGCAACTCCCTGAGGTGACCTCCCAACGGCAGGCCAGAGAGCCAGCTCTCCAGGCAGGCTGAGAGGGCCTCACTGTCAGCCCGGGTTCAGCAGCAGCTGCAGACTATCCTGTGTAGGGACTCCTCCCAGAACAGTGGTGGCCTAGTTGCGAAAGCCTTTCCTCGTTTTAAATTTAAAAAAGCTGATGAGAGAGTGTCCCCATTTTGGGGCGCAGTCTCCCTCATTTACTGCCTTGGTATTCTTCCGCTGCCGTCAAGCACTTCCAGCTTCAAGACCCTGGTCGCCATTCTTAATTGGATGGCGAGCCCTTCTTCTGTTCACTAATTGGCCAATTCAGGGAAAAATCACGTGACCGTTTCCTGGAGTGGGCTGGATTTTGTGTGTCCCCGCCAGGTGTGTTTTCGACAGGGAGGCACGTAAAATAGGTCGGTGGCTAGCCCACCACTTTCCTGTTCACCCCCAAGCTGATCCTTGTAAAATGCTAGGTGAGTGGACACCAAAATTGGCAGCCAGCCTGCCATCTGTAAACAAATAATTAAAAGTCAGTTAGGTTTGTTAGCCTATTGACCAGGATAATACGCTGCCCACACCCTAATATAGTTGGCGTGAACAGGCAGGCGAAAGTGGGCAGGTCATTTCTTATGGCCTACATGCACTGCAAACCGCCCCCCCTCCTCACCATCACCCTCTTCCCCTCCCAGGTCTCTACAATCCCTCCACGCTCTAAAACCCCAGGTATTACCTTTCTGGGGCAGCCATAATCTTCTTCAACCTCTTTCTTGCAGTCCTGGCAGCACCCACTACTGAGCTCTGGCGCTGCCAGGGAGAGTGGGACTTCCTCCCACTGAGGGACAGAAGCCCTAATCACAACCAATTTAGCCCACACCCAGCGTGTATGGCTGCGGGGCAGGCTTGTTCCGGTTGTGTCAGCTTCCAGCCGACTTTTCTTCTGGTGCAGTGAGCAGTCTGCCCCTCCTGCAAAATTCAGCCCCGTATGGGATTCAGGGCCCCATTTGAGCCTGATGTCAGGGTCCTTGCATCTGTAGGGAAAATCCTGCCCGTGATCTCCCATCTGAAGCTGTGTTGGGTCCCAGTTACACAGCTAGTTTGATGTTTTTTTTCAATTCTTTCATGGGATATGGTTGTGGCTGGTAAGGCCAGTATTTGTTGCCCACCCCTAATTGCCCTTGGTATATCTAAAGTTTGTTCCTCATGGTTAATTACATTACTGCTCCTGGATGATAGAAGGTTTATGGTTACCATGATCTGCTTTGCAATTGTTGTCACATCAACCCATTTTTATTTGTGTGATTGCTCCTGTAATTAAAGTTTCACATGATAACTTGTTTTATTTCTTCTTGGGACATGGGTGTTGCTAGCAAGTCTAGCATTTATTGATATCCCTATTACCCCTTGAGAAGGTGGTGGTGAGCTGCCTTCTTGAACCACTGCAGTTCATATGGTGTAGGTACACCCACAGTGCTGTTAGGGAGGGAGTTCCAGGATTTTGACCCAGTGACTGTAAAGGAATGGTGAAATATTTCCAAGTCAGGAAGGTGTGTGGCTTGGAGGGGAACTTGCAGGTGGTGATCTTCCCATGTACCTGCTGCCCTTGTCCTTCTAGGTGGTAGAGGTCATGGGTTTGGAAGGTACTGTTGAAGGAGCCTTTGTGAGTTGCTGCTGTGCACCTTGTAGATGGTACATTGTAAGAAACAGGGGTCTTTAATAAACTGGTATTTTCTGCACAGTATAGAAACCTTATGAGATAGCTAAACAGCATTGATTTTCCCTCTTGAAAGGCAATTTCAAAACAGTCCCTGGAAGCATCAGGATCACTTGGTTCAGGCTTCCATGTTGACATTCCTAAGGTAGAATTGCGACTTGTGTACCCCCTTAACTATGCAAGTGTTTAGAAAGAGCCAGGAAATGACCCTCAGCATGAGGTAAACCAACAAGCTAATCTCAAGCAAGGTGAAGAACAGGGAGGGAGGTAACCATTTTGGGTACTTGTCCTGTATCCATTGGTCTGAAGGGTTTGAGTAGGTGATTGACACTGGGTAAACTACCAATCCCCAGAGAAAGGGTATATTAACAAGTGCTCAAGGACAGGGACAATCCTGGTCAGCCTCGACAGTGCTCGTCAGGCAGCCGCATTCTTCAGGTGGAAGATGGACCAGAGGAAGGGGAGAAGACCGAGGGAAGAGTTCCCTAACACTTTGACCAGAGACCAGAATGCTGCTATCACAAGCTACTGAAATCAACACACTCTGTGCCAACTGTTTGTTCATCCTCTGGGATCGGTAAACCACTCAACTGTCACAGGTCGTATACTTTTTCTGTCTAATTAGTTAACACATCATATCTAAACCGCTGCTTCTTAATAAATTATCTTAAAATTACTTATAAACAGCTAAATGACTATTTTAGTATCTGTGGCCCCCAAATCCAAAAATCTTATATGATAACTATCAGCACCTTGCACATTTTGTCCCTAATCTATCTTGGATATGTAGCATGTTCATCCCTGAGGGCTGGGGTGAAACCCCTACCTGCCCCTGGCTACACCCCAACCTCTACCCTTATCCTATGGATAGGATCAGTAGAACAATGCAGGATGTAATAGCGATCAGCTTAAAGGCAGGTCTTCTGCTCATTGCTCCACTCATGGCTTTGTTCTTTCCTCTTCAGTTGCTGATAGGAGCCTCCCATTTTCAATTTCAGATTGTCTAAGATCATCATTCTCTTTCTCCCTCTTGGTCTCCATCCCTCTAATCTTCCTTCAATCGCCTCCTTCATCAAGTTTTCCTGCCTTAGAATATTGCCTATCCAATCTTGCTGCCTTTTCTTGATGATACTAATGACCTTTTCTCCTCCACCATCCTGAGAAATTCTTCATTGCTCTTGTCATCCCTCCAACTGACTCGCTCCATTCTTCTCCAGATTTCACAACTTTTGAGTCTTTGGATCTTTGCTTTTCTCAGGGTTCACGTTTCAGCCCCATTCAACAAGACATTCTAGATCACAGTCTTGTCTTTTCTTAAAACCTCTACTCATTCCTATGCCGAGCAACCCTTTATGTTTGGAGAATGAATTATTTACCATTGCTATTCTAGCTCTGATTGCTTTCTGGCAGTAATCAATTTCTGATGAGATGCTTCCCAGAAAGCTGATTGGGCAATTGTTTGGTGAGTGTGGGGATTGAGGGAGGGATTCGTCTCCATTACTTTACTGCTCTGTAAATGTGCCGACCAAAGATTTTAGAAAAGTTATTCCAGTACCTCAGTTTCTATTTTCCAGTTTCTATGGCAGCAAGTTAATGAAGGGAAGCTGCAATTTAAATTGCTAAAGGTAGGGTGCTGGAGGAGAAAACTGAGACAGAACTGTCAGCAATTTTGAAACCTAACATTGTTTGCCTGCTCATGCTTTTTCTATTATGTCTCCACTGAAGGGACCTGATGCAAGAAATGTCCCCACTGCCCCACACCCCACCCCCTCTTGCAGGATTTAAAAACGCGCAAAGAAAGGGATGGATTACTCGGCAAGATCCCACTAAGAGCTATAAGATAAATAACCAGATGAACTGGTTTTATGGTGTTGGTTGAGGGAATAATGTTGTTCAGGACTCCATGAGAACTCGAATTATGTCATCAGATTTTTATACCCACCCAAGAGGGCAGTCAAGGCTTTGATATCAAAATCCTCCAGGAATTAATCAGTTAATCGGTCCCATTCTTTAGTTGAATTACAATCAGTATCCTTTAGTGATCTCAGTGCTCATTCGACTCATTCCTGGAATCAGGGGCTTATTTTATGAAGAAAGATTGAACAGGTTGGGCCTATACCCATTGGAGTTTAGAAGAAAGAGGTGATCTTATTGAAACATATAAGATCCTGAGGGGATTTGTACCAGGAGGATGTTTCCACTTCTGGGGGAGACTAGAACTGGGGGTACACAGTTTAAGAAAAAGAGATCTCCCTTATAAGACTGAGATGAACAAAATATTTTTTCTCTCAGAGGATCGTTAGTCTGTGGAATTCTCTTCCCCAGAAAGCAGTGGACGCTGGGCCATTGAATTTATTCAAGGAGAGTTAGACAGATTTTTGACAGACAAGGGAGTCACAGGTCATAGGGGGCAGAGAGGAAAGTGGAGTTGAGACCACAACTAGATCAGTCATGATCTCATTGAATGGTGGAGCAGGCTTGAAGGACAAAATGGCCTACTCCTGCTCCTAAGTCCTATGCTCCTCTGTTCTATTCTCCTGACCTAGACCACTTATGCAGGGGGGTGTTACCGGAAAATTCAATCCCCCTCCCACAGTATTACCGCAAGACTCTTCCCCCCCTCTGCACTATCACCGGAAAAATCCCTCCCTGCATTATTACTGGGAAAGTCTCTCCCCAGGTTATTTCTGGGAGGGTCTCTCCCCGCGTTTTTACTGGGAGAGTCTCCCCCCGCTTTATTACTGGGAGAGTCTCCCCCCGCTTTATTACTGGGAGAGTCTCCCCCCGCTTTATTACTGGGAGAGTCTCTCCCCGCTTTATTACTGGGAGAGTCTCTCCCCGTGTTATTACTGGGACAGTCACTCCCCACGTTATTACTGGGAGAGTCTCTCCCCAGGTTATTACAGGGAGGGTCTCTCCCCAGTTTATTACAGGGAAAGTCTCTCCCCAGGTTATTACTGGGAGAGTCTCTCCCCAGGTTATTACTGGGAGAGTCTCTCCCCAGGTTATTACTGGGAGAGTCTCTCCCCAGGTTATTACTGGGACAGTCACTTCCCGCGTTATTACTGGGAAAGTCTCTCCCCAGGTTATTACGGGGAGAGTCTCTCCCCGTGTTATTACGGGGAGAGTCTCTCCCTGCATTATTACAGGGAGAGTCTCTCCCTGTGTTATTACTGGGAGAATCTTTCCCCGTGGTATTACCATGAGACCCTCACCATGCACACTTACTAGGAAACTGTCTCCCCCTGTGGTATTACTGGAAGAATCTGTTTACTGTATTGTTGGCAGCCTCTCTCTATGTGGTATTATCAGGGGAATCTCTCTCCTGTGGTATTACCAGGGCAATCTCTCCTTGACCTAGCTTTACTCACTTCCAGTTCACCCTTGATTTTCCAGATCTTTCTCAGAATCTGATGCTTTCTTCTGAAAGGCCATCATAGTTTTTATCCAACCTTTGTGCTCATTCCTTTTAAGAGGTGTCATTCCCTTTAACAGCACAAAATCCTCCACCAGCTTCAAAAGGAAATTCTCATTACCAAATTCAGATCTTGGAGATCAAGGAGAGTGAGCAAAACAGAATGACTGGCAAGTTATGACCAGTTTTCCCCATCTTCTAGAAGGGTGGTTTGAAAGCAGCAGAGGAATGGGAATGTTGCACAAAATAATTGCAAACCAAAGAAAAGCAACTTAACAAGAAATGTTATTCACAAAATTCAAAATCCAATAGGGAATTCAGAAGAAACTTCTTTCCCCAAAGAGTGGTGAGAATGTGGAACTCACTATCACAGGGAGTGGTTGAAGAGAATAGTATGGATGCATTTAAGAGGACACCAGACAAGTATATGAGGGAGAAGGGAATAGAGGATTATGATGAGAGATTTAGATAAAAAAAGATGGGGGGAGACCCGAGTGGAGCATGAACACCAGCATTGACTGGTTGGGCCAAAAAGCCTGTTTCTGTACCGTATAATACTATGCAATCCAATGAAAAATAACTTGTCTCACATTTCTTACACCATCTTAATGTAATTATAGCCAATTACTTCTTTAGTGATAATGGCAAATGGCCTTTTCAGTAATGATTTGAGTTAAATGATGTGTTTAGCAGTCTACACTAGCAGTTTGTGTTGCAAAAGATAATATCACAGAGAGATTCCCCTGGTAATGTGACAGGAGAGATTCCCCTGCTAATACCACAGGGGAGACTGCCCTGCTAATACCACAGGGGGAGATTCCCCTGTTAATACCACAGGAGAGATTCCCCTGTTAATACCACAGGAGAGATTCCCCTGCTAATACCACAGGAGGAGATTCCCCTGCTAATATCACAGGGGGCAATTTTCCCTGCTAATATGACAGGGGGAGATTCCCTGGTAAAACCACAGGGGGAGATTCCCTGGTAATACCACAGGGGTGATTCTCCTTGTAATACCAAAGGGCGATTCTCCTTGTAATAGCACAGGGAAAAAGTCTCCCAGTAATACCACAGGAGAGAGAAATAGGTTTATCAAATCAGGCAAAAATAGGCCTGAGTTGGTCTCTAGCACAAGGTGATTGTAGTTCAGGGCAGGCCAGGTGGAATCCAGTAAGCAAAGTTCCTCTCAACTTTAACAAGCTCCTGGCTAATGAGACTCTTGCTGAGATATCTCGGTCTAGTCCACACTCAACTGGAGATTGCTAAAAGACAACAGCTCTTAAAGGAATGCAGCTGATCATTGAAGAGGAAGTTGTGTTCCTGGCAGAAAAGTGGATATGTTTTTATGATTGGACAATGGAAACACTGTATTGATACTGTAGAGTTGAAGGGCCTACTACAGGAGATGGAGCTAAGTTTGGGGTTGAAGGGATATCTTCTAGTAAAAAAACAGATACAGCTACACAGAAGGAGGTCACCATCCATACCTGGCTGTGAATGAGGAAGACATTTTCTTTTATCAATAGTAAGGTTATGATAAGCGTGATCTTCACTTTTGTACTCGTTTTCTGTGGGGCCTATTAAGCATGGCACACATCTATTCCACTTGACGAGGCACCATTTCAAACACTATACACGGTACCATTACCCTTTCACACACACTGGCCTGAATTTTACCTTTGGCAGACGCACACGATCGGTCAGGAAGCGGACCGTCGACCGTGATCAGGCCCTGACCGCGATTTCATGCTGGCTGGCTAATTAACATTCAGCCAGCATGAAACGTGCGCTGAAAAGCTCAGTGCTGCTGGGGTGGGAAGAGGGCAGGTGATGACATCACCATGGGCGCAGGTGAGCGATGTGAGAGAGCTCCCTGAAGGCTGACAGCTGCCTCAGGGAGCTGCAGACCTTTCCAAGAAAAGAACTCCAGGATACCCTTCCCCTTTGGAAAATGGACAATCCATAAGTTGGGAACACAGCCAACAATGGTTGTGAAATGAAGGACTTATAACATGAATAAAGGATAACACTGCTTCATCCAAAAATCAGGTTAAAACCCTGACTCTAGATTTCCACAACTCTTCTTCACACTAAGACCTTCTGTTATTACCTCCGTAGCATCACCCGTCTCTGCCCTATCTTAACTCATCTGCTGCTGAAACCCTCATTCATGTCTTTGTTACCTCCAGACTTGACTATGCTAATGCACTCCTGGCTGACCTTCCATGTTCTTCCCACTCTAAACTTCACCCATCACCCCTGTGCTCACTGACCTACAATGGCTTCTGGTTAAGCAAAGCCTCAATTTTAAAATTCTCATCTTTGTTTTCAAATGCCTCAAAGGCCTCAACCCCCCTCCCCCACCAACACTGCCCCCTCCTCCACCTCCATAACCTTCTGTGATCTCTGCACTCCTCTAATTCTGGCCCCTTGAGCATCCCTGATTTTAATCACTTCACCATTGGTGGCCACACCTGCAGTTGCCTAGGCCCTAAGCTCTGGAATTCTAAGCTGCCCGCCACCACTGCCACCAAATTCTTCACTTTTCTTCCTCATGTTCCTCCTTTAAGACACACCTTAAAACCTATTTCTTTGACCAATTTTTTGGTCATCTGCCCTAATATCGCCTTGTGTGTCTCAGTGTCAAACTTGGTTTGATAATGCTTCTTGTGAGATGCCTCGGGACTTTTTCCTATATGTAAAGGTGCCATGTTATTATAGTAATATATGCTGACTGTCATGTCAGTTGTGAATTCTGATCATATCATGTTCATTTCTCAGATTCACTTTGTGAACCCTAGCAGGCTAGATGGACTCTCAGCTCTCCTCTCAACTCAACTCCAATTGTCAAAGCTTTTCCAGACTCTCTTCACAAAACACGATCTATTCGAGGAGCAGTGAATTTGTAAATGAGAAGAAAGCAGGTGCTTATGGAAGAATATGGTTGAGCCGAATCCCAAGTGTTTTACTTTGTTATTTTTCAGAAATATTATAGAAAAAAATTATAATGTATTCAAAATTCATTCCCCAATACTGTTAATGACTCGAGATGTAACTGTGCATTTCTTGTTGAAACTTATCACCTTTTGAAGCTGTTAGATTGATCTTTACAGGTTAAAAACTGCTTCACTGATTCCAATTTCCTCTTACCCCCACCACCCTTTTCAACCACCCCTGGAAGTTTAAAAGTTAGAGAGAATGAGTAGCCCCCTCACCCCAGCCCATATTACACGATAGATTCCAAACTCTGTACTCGGTAACTATCCAATCAGTCATTATCTTAGATCTGTTTAGATGCATTTCAGCCTAAACATATACAAACATTCACATAACTGCTTGCAAATTTATGAATTGTGTGTAATTTTATATGCAAGATTTGCAGAATGTGCACGCAGTTGTCATGTGACCCCCAGCTGAACCTGACCATTGATGTAAGCTTCACTGGTAAAATCAAATCCCAATTTATGCTGCAATTATTATAACCTATGCAAAGCAATACCTCAATGAATGAGAATTGGAGGCTGATTTTTTAAGTTAATCATCATGGGGGAAAGATTAGAATTCTATATCATTTTAAAAATGATGGGACAGTTTAGTTTTAAGACTAGAATTAATTGACTAGATATTAATGATCAGTCAACTGTTGTGCTTTTCATTTGTAAAACTATTGTATCAACTAAATTCCAAATGTTGCCCTCACACTTGAGAATTAAATATTTATTAACACCTTAAATTGTTTCTGCACACAATTGGAGTTCCAGTGCAGTTGCCCCTTTAAAAACTTATTTATTTTTATTGCAATACTTATTGAGAAATATGAAAATCTGCTGAGATAATTTTTTGTGAGATATAAGGAATCAACTTAACTGAATAATACGTTTGCCCAGGGACTCAAACTCCTACATGAGGGGACAGAAACTTTGACATGGTGATCAGCCAGAGGCAATGGCAATATTCAGATTGACAGGGTAAATAGCAATGTGAGCAAACACTGAAGGGAGCATTAGATAGATATTAAAGTGAGTGGGCAATTGAAGAGGTATTAGTATGTCACATCAGCTGCAGTAATGTAACATAGTAAATTAATAATATAATATAATATCATGTAATGTAATATATTTTAACTTGTAACCCTGTTGATGCAGCAGTTCAGTTGTTATCGTTAGCTTGAAGATACATATAACAATTTTAGACCAGCCACAGAATATCAAGGTGTAGGAGCAATTGCATAAAATTTCACAGCTTCATACAATGATACACCACAGAAAGAGGCCATTTGGCCCATTATACCTGTGCCAGTCCTTTGAATAGGGTCAAACACAAACAGAAAATGCTGGAAAAACTCAGCAGGTCTAACAGCATCTGTGGAGAGAAAAACAGAGTTAATGTTTCGAGTGTGTATGACTCTGCTCTTTGAATAAGGTATTCAATTAGACCCATTCCCTGCTTTATCCGCAGAGCCCTGTGAAATTTTACCCTTTAAGTATTAATCCAATTCCTCTTTGAAAGTTGTTATTGAATCTGCTTCTGTAACCCTTTCAGCCAGTGAATTCCACATCATAACAACATATTGTGTATTGTTTTTTCCTCAAATCGCAAGAGGCTCTTTTCCTAATCTTTGCTCTTAAGGAGAACAATCCCAGACTTTCCACATAACTGAAGCCTTTCATCCCACGGGCCAGTCCAGTAAATCTCCTTTGCACTCTCTGTAAGGCCTTTATATCCTTCCTACAGTGTGGTGTTCAGAATTAGCCACGATACTTAGGGCCTAACCGGTAATATATGCATCTATTAATAAACCCAAGGATCCTATATGTGTTTTTAACAGCCTTGTCCTCTCACCTTCAAAGATTTGTAAACATATATCCCTGGATCTCTCTGTTCATGCACTCTCTTTAAAATTGTACCATTCAGTTTATATTCCCTCTCCTCATTCGTCCTAACAAAATGAATTATTTCAATTTCTCTGCATTAAATCGACTGTGTTTGCCCATTTTTCCAGTTTATGTCCTCCTGAAGTCTGTTACTATCCTCCTCATTGTTCACTACATTATGAGTTTTGTGGCATTTGCAAACTTAGAAATTATGTCCTGTATGTCCAAGTCCAGGCCATTATTATATATCAAAAAGAGCAATGGTCATAATACCAAACCATGGTGACACTACTGTAGACTTGCCTACAGTCTGAAAAACAACAATTCACTCTCTGCTCTCTATCCCTTAGCTAATTTCTAATCCACAATTGCTACTGTTCCTTTGATCCCATATGCTTTAATTTTGCTACCAAGTCTTTTGTGTAGTATTTTATCAGATCACCTTCTGAAAGTTCGTATACACATCAATCATTTGTTTATATTATTTAGCAAATGCAAATCCCTGAAGCCATGCTACAGCCACCTCATTTGCTGAGTTTATGGTGATTAGTCAGGCACTTAGTCTGTAGAGGGGAGACTCCTCAGTAATGTGCAGCATTGTGTCTCTCCACAAGTGCATAAGGGTTGGACTGAGGCCCCAGCAGTGGAGGTTGGTTGCACAGGGTCCCTGACCTGCCCTGAATCTGCTTAACAAGAACCGCTCTCACCACGGTAGTTCAAAGCTCGCCATTTGACAGATGGGGTTCATCACAAGGAACTTGTTAGTGACTTCCCATGTTTCCCATTCCTTGGTCCAAAGGATGTCTGCTAGCAGATCTTGCTCAGGAATCAAAACAAAAACGTCAATGGTGAGGCAATGGCACAGTGGTATTGTCGTTGGACTAGTAGAGACCTGGGGTACTCTGGGGACCTGACTTTGAATCACGCCACGGCAGATGGCGTGATTCTGAAATTAAAAGTCTAATGATGACCATGAAACCATTGTCAATTGTTGTAAAAACCCATCTGGTTCACTAATGTCCTTTAGGGAAGGAAATCTGCTGTCCTTACCTGGTCTGACCTACATGTGACTCCAGACCCACAGCAATGTGGTTGAAATGGCCTAGCAAGCCACTCAGTTGTATCAAACCGCTACAAAGTGACAAAAAAGGAATGAAACCGGATGGACCACCCAGCATTGACCTTGGCATCGGAACCTTCACTGTTGCTGGAATTCCCTTCCTAACAGCACTGTGTACCTACACTACATAGACTGCAGCAGTTCAAGAAGGCAGCTCACCACCACCTTCTCAAGGGCAACTAGGGACGGGCAATAAATGCTGGCCCAGCCAATGAAGCCCACATCCCATGAATGAATAATAAAAAATAAATAATAAAAAACTACACTATCCTCCTCAACCCTATCTCTATCTAATTATCTCTATCAAATTTTGCCTCTAACAGATCCTGCTGACTTTCATTAGTTAGCCCATATCCTGGATTATTTTATGCCGCAATGCCTCAAAAGTATCCTTGTCACTAAGTTGACTGGTAGTTACTGAGTTTATCCCTCTTCCCCCTTTATGAACAGGGTTGTAACATTTACAACCCTCCAGTCCTCTGGCACCACTCCCATATCTGTGGAGAATTGGAAGATTGTGGACAAAATCTCAGCAATTTACAGTAACCTCGGATGCATCCTATCCAGAACTGGTGAATTTTCTACTTAGAGGCCTATCAACCTTTTAAGTATGCCCACTTTATTTTCATCCTACCCAATTTCTCTATAACTTCCTCCTTTAATGTAATATTGGCAGCATTTCCCTTCTCTAGTGAGTAAAATATTAAGCAGCTCTGTCGAAAGATAATCAACTTGAAAAATCATCAACCTATAAATACTGTGGCTATAAGAACAGGTCAGAGCTTGGGAATTCTGCAGAGGGTAACTTACCTCCTGACTCCCCAAAGACAAGGCACATGTTAGGAGTGTGATGAAATACTCTCACTTGTCTGGATGAGTGCAAATCAAAAAACACTCAAGCTCAACACCATCCAGGACAAAGCAGCCCTCCTGATTGACACCACATCCACCACCTTCAATGTTCACTCCCTCCACCACTGACGCACAGTGGCAGCAGTGTGTATCATCTACAAGATGCACTGCAGCAACTCCACAAGGTTCCTCCAACAGCACCTTCCAAACCTATGACCTCTACCACCTCGAAGGACAAGGACAGCAAGTGAAAGGGAACACCACCACCTGAAAGTTCCCCTCGAAGCCACATACCAACCTGACTTGGAGCTATATTGCTGTTCTTTCACTGTTGCTTGGTCAAAATCCTGGAACTCCCTCCCTAACAGCACTATGGGTGTACCTACACCGCATGGACAGCAGCAGTTCAAGAAGGTGGCTCACCACCCTTCTCAAGGGCAATTAGGGATGAATGATAAAAATTGGCTCAGCCAGCAATGCCCACATCACACAAAAGAATAATTTTTTTAAAAATTCAATTAAATAAATAGATAATCCTGAATTCAAAAATCTAGTATCATATTAGTAACCACAACACTTGATTGTTGTAAAAACTCATCTGGTTCACAATGTCCGTTAGGGAAGGAAATCTGCCATCCTTTCCTGGTCTGGCCTACATGTGACTCCAGACCCACAGCAATGTGGTTGACTCTTAACTGCCCTCTGAAATGGCCGAGTAAGCCCTCAGTTGTATTCAAGAAGATGATGGGCAATAAATGCTTGCCTTGCCAGGGATACTCACTTCTCATGATTGAATCAAAAAATAAATCAGATCATGTTTAAACTACATCTTAACTCCATTTACTCACCTTGGTTCGACATTCTGCAATCATTAATACTTTTGCCTAACAAAAATCTATCCATCTCAATTCTGAAATTTCAATTGACCCTCAGCTTTAACAGCTTTTTGACAAAGACAATTTCAGATCTCCATTATCCTTTGTGCTTCCTGATGTCAGTCCTGAATGACCTAACTCTAATTTTTCTCTCTATCCTGTCAAGTTCTTTCATCATCTCAAACACCTCAATTAGATCGCCTCTTAATCATCTGTATTCAAGAGAATACAAGCCTGGTCTATGCAACCAGTCCTCATAAATTAACCCCATTAGTCCCAGTATCATTCTTCTGAATCTGTGTGACACCTCCTCCCAGGCCAATAGATTCTCCATGAGGCACAGTTCCCAGAATTGAATGCAGTATTCCAAATGTGGTTTAACCAGAGCTTTATTTATCTATAACATAACTTCCATCTCTTTGTTATCCAGCCAACATTCCATTAGTCTTTACAATTATCTTTTTTTCTCTAGCTGTCCACTAGTGGTTTCTCTACTTGGACTCCTAAATTTCTCTGCTTCTCAGTTTCTAGCTTCTCGCCATTTAGGAAATATCCTGATCTATCTATCTTGAGTCCAATATGAATCACCTCACACTTCCAACTGCCACAGTTACAGTAATTCACTGAGTGTATTAATGTGCAACTTTCTGTTCCCATCTGCACCATTTACTGTGCCACTTAACATGTTGTCATCAGCAAACTTAGATATGCCTGTCTCTCTCTCTTTTCATCCAAATCATTTATGAATATAGTGAAAAGCTGAGGCCCCAGTACAGATCCCTGGTCACTTGTGACATCCTGCCAATTGGAGTATTATCCTTAATGATAATTCCTGCACATCATCCCTAATCTCTGTCTTCCACTTCCTAACCGATTCCCTATCCATGCCAACGGATTGCCTAATTCCATGTGCTTCCATTTTGCTTAACAGTCCCTTATGTGGAACATTATCGAGTGTCTTCTGGAAGTCCATATAAATAACATCCATAAGCACTCCCTTATCTACTGCATCAGTGACTGCCTCAAAAAATTCAACTAGGTTATTTAGATATGGCTTACCCTTTACAAACCCATGCTGTTCTTATCTGAAAGACAGTACCTCCTACAATCTGGCACTCTCTAAGTAGATTATGTACACAAGTCACTGACAAAGGTCTTGAACCCGTGATTCAGAGGTGAGAGGAGAAACATGACTATCCAATTGACATAAAGTGTCTGTATCTGTACTGGTGTTCAATGAACGTATGGGTGGTGATGGTTGGCAGCATGAATCCACTCAGCTCTCCTTGCTTTATGAAGACAGCAGATGGCAATTATGGGTACATAAGCACAGTTATGCATCTGGGTACTTTGCTGTCAGTTCATGCAGTATTATGCACTTGTGCACAGTGTAAATGGACATGTTGATGTAAGATATCATGAAGGATTTGAGTAATGTGATACGTACCCCAAGAGGCTCCCTCCCAAATAAATGAACAAAGATTTCTTCATGTTCTGGGAGAGGGTCCAAATGTCCTGCACTCTGTGTTCTACTTTGTGAAAATCTTGCCTTTAAACATAAGAAGAGTGTGGATTAAGGCAGAAATAGGCCTTCGAAATTCTACCCTACAGCATATTCTCTTTGTCATTGTGGCATGTGGAATATAATTGGCATTAACTTGTTGTTTCTTCTTGTACTTACCTTCCTTACTCCAGCCTTGTTAACATCTTCTCATATGAAGAGTGTTTTTTGCCTCCTTAAGAATTACAATGTCCCTCCTTGTCCCTCGATGTCCCATGTAGAATCTGTACTTTCCCAGAATATCTTTGTCTTACCTTTCATTTCTTTTGCAAGTTGTGCAATTTTTTTCAGGACCTCCAGTCAGCTGCTCCGAGCGGCAGACGCCATTTTCTATATGTCTCTATGCATCTTGGCCTCTCTAACTTGTTGAAGAAATGTGCCCCATGTCATTACACCTGGACAATTGGAGACCAGGTGTACAGTGGGCTTTAGGAACTTGCAGCTCAGCCATTTTGACAAAATAGTGGGATTCATAAACTTTATGGCGCTGTTCATGACTTAAGTAGTTCATCAGGTGATTGACAAGTGTTAAAGGAAATTTTGAAGAGATGTGCCACTAAAATGTGCTATTGCTGAAAACCATGAGTTTAGATATGGTGCACACTTGCCATTTGTTAGCAGGTCATAAATAATAAACTAGAATAGGGTTATTAACCCTTTCTTTAAACAAGCCACAGTGGTACTGCCTTCTGAGGCACCAACATTACAAAATGGCAGAGGCAGTTCAATCTCCTCCAAGTCACCCCACACTCAGTGCTTGACTTAAGCCAAGAAATAAGGGAAGGAAATTGAGGGCTTACATGTACCTGACTGGGGAGAAATAAAGGAGTAGGCTAAAGATCCATTTGTGAAAATGAGTAAATCATTGACAGGATGTGTAGAGAACTATTTAAGTTCCTCTAACATTCTTCAGCGTGTCACTAAAAACTACACACAGCTGGGGCTGTGGGATTTACTCCTCAACCATATCAGCTTTGTAATGCCAAAGGGTCAGATTTGGCATAACCCATAGTGAAATAGATGGCAGGGGTTATGTAACCTAAATGGAGTGTTAAACCCTGGTCACCATCCTTTGAGTGTCTTGCTCTCCCCTTCATAAGCAATAAAGGAAATCACGACAAGCTGATTACAACCAATGTACCACAAGTTTCATAAACAACGACATCAACAAATACCCCCCTCTTGGCGATACCAGAGAGCCTGCATGGAAGGAAATGATTGTTTAATTTGACATTTCTGGGATAACATCAATAACTTGTATTTATATAGCACCCTCAGCATAGTGAAACATCCCAAGGTGCTTCATAGGAGGGTTATCAAACAAAAACCAAGACAAAGAAGGAGATATTAGGAGAGGCTTGGTCACAGAGGTAGGTTTTAAAGGGCATATAAAAAGGAGCAGAGGGAAGTAGAAATGGAATTCTAGAGCTTACGGCTTTTGCAGCTGAAAGCATGACCACCAGTGGTGAAGCAATTAAAATCAGGTGAAGAATAAGGGCAGGTAACAAGATGCAATCAAGCTGATGCTGTACTAACAGGTCACGAGAGATGAGACAGTCATGTCTCACAATCAAAAAAGATAATTTGCTTAAAAATAAACCAGCATATTCCCATAAAGAAAATAAAATCCCAAAGTAGTTCCAAAACCACGGCTGTACTTTTGAAAATTCCTACCTGGGACAGGTTGTGTGACCAGCACATAACTGCGGAGAGTGATGTCAGCAGAACCTCCAGATTCCAGGGGAATGGGATGAGTGTGGAAATGTTTGAGCATGTCGAGGATGGTCTGAAACCAGAGATGCTGAACATGGCACTGGCCTGTTTCGTTCAGAGAGAGGCGCAGGTGCTACATAAAGTAGAAAGGAGCTTGTTACAGAATTACCTCAAAATCGCATAGAATTACATTTTTTAAAATGCAGCATGGGAACAGGGCATTTAGCCTGATCATTTGTGTTTCTCCTCCTCATGTGCAGTGTTCTAATCCCACGTAGTTGCTCTGTTCCCATATCCCTACATCCCTCCTCCTTTACTTCAACCACTTCTTTTAAATTTTGACTTGAAGTTAGATTTTCAAAGCAGGGCTGGGAACCCAATGCCAGATAAATTCCTGGTCCCTACTCTATAACTCATGCAATGCTATTTTTAAATGTAAATCCCCTGATTGTGTGGGAGGTGAGCTTGGTGCCCATATCTCCCGTGCCCCCTCCATTCCCCCTCATTCCCCCTCATTTCCCCATGCCCCTTCCTTGCCCTCTGTATATCTTCCATGCCTCTCATATCCACCATGCCCTTCCATGTCCCCCATGCATCCTTCAAACTGACTCTCCCAGTATCCAGTATTATGCACAGAACCAATGAGCTATTTGCAAGTCTTTGAAATGCTCATGACTCTGACACTATAAGCAAAGAAAAAAGTGTGGATCAACCATGGCAGTTCATGCTATCAATGACAAAAATCTTTTATCCACTTCTTGTGTAAATAAACACGCATACATTGAAACATCTCTGGAATAAAAACAGATCCCTGGCTATCTGTTTTAACTGCTTCTGTGGATACAGTTGTCAGATGCCCTTATTATGAATGTTTGGCAGAGCTCCAAGAATAGCAAATGTACTTAGCTCAGCAATGTTGACACACCTTGTTGGGGAGTGACAGCTTTGTTACCTTTTAATAACTAGATCTTTCTCTGAAGAGTTTTTTTCAATGCCTGTTTGCTTATTTACACAGGATTATGACGTATGAAATGGATAAAAGTTTATTTTGGTATTGATACTATGAATGACCATGATTGATTCGCAGCTTCATGAGAAAGTAAGTTGGGCAATAAAAGGAATTTTAAATGGCTGGTTTTTTTTCGTTCCCGAATCAAGACTAGGGCTCTGCTGTTTTTCATGACTCCTCTGAGGTGCCATGAACCATGTCTACCAACAGAACAGTCCCAGCTCCATCAAAATTACAGTGCTGTTTTGAAATGCTCACCCCTGCAATGGAGCAGGCAAGGATGGGAGTGCTGTATGTGGGCAGGCTACAGGAATGGGAGTGAGGGCAGGAATCTTGGAATCGGGTCCTGCATGTTTACAGACTTCCTATTCGACCTGAGTCCACAAAAATCCAGACCTAACTTTGGAGGTGAACTTCACAGTTTCACCATCCTGTGTGTAAACAAAAAACTTTCCTGTTATCTCTACTAAATTTCTTGCATTTAATCTTGTGTTTCTGGCCCATTGTTCTTAACCCCTCAATCACTGAAAATATCTTTTTCTACCCTGTCACATTCCTTCAGAGTTTTAAACAGCAGCAGCACACCATCCCCTAATCTCCAATGGTTGAAGAGATGCTGATCTGAAGCCCATGGGGCTAGTTCCAACCGATCACTGATAGTTGTGCTAACCCTGCTGTGCAGATTAGATGGTTCCACTGACTTCCTTGTCATGCATTCCTTCATTTCACCCAAAAATAAAATGTAGTGCTTGCTTGTGGAAGAGAGACTTCGTTCCCATAGCTCCTGTGAAAATTGCTGTTGGATAAGCTCCCTTTTCATGTTCCCTCTTTTTTCAGCTTTTCCTGTTATTCTGAAGTTTTGTAAATATGTCAATTGATGCCAGCTTTCTTGGTGAATTGTCTGAAATAAATATCCAGCTAGCTAAGGATCCATTAAACAATAACTAGATATAATAAAAATTCTTCATAAAAAGAAACTAAAAAAAAATGTCTATAACAATATCCCAGAAGAGAAATCAGTAATAAAGGTCTTCTGTAAAGTAGAAATTTTCCAAAATGCCTAAAACACACTGTGCTCTCTTAGAGTTCCATTATATTTGGAGCTTTTTTTAGCCTGAGATTGGCAAAAGTGAGGCACAGTACGATCCCACTATGGACTAGCGCACCAAGGGCTGATCAATTAGAAAAGTCACATTGAAATGCCTTATACTTGTGCGAGATCTGAAAACAGTCATATATATATCAGCATGAGTTGAAGAGACTCACCAGCTAGAGTGTCTGGTTCTGCCTCAACTTTTAACTGTGGCCATGGGATACAGATTTCAGGTTACGATCAGATCAGCCATAATCTTATTAAATGGGGGAGCAGTCTCGAGGGGCTGAATGGCCTACTCCTGCTCCTTCTTTGTTTGTTTATTCAAAGTTTTGCAGTTTCTAACTTGTTTGGTGCTCTTGCCCCTTACCTTTGCTTTCCCCTGGAAGTTGAAGGTCAGCACATATTCTCCCGGCCGTGTCTCACTTTGGCGAATGACAAATAAGCCATGACTCCTTGACCCTCCAGCCAGTACCAGCTGGGCAGCTTTTACTCGTGACAGTGTCCCATGGAACCAGGGGTAACTGGAGAGCTGAGGTTCAGCTTCTGTCTGATCCTTCTCATCTGCAGTTTAAAAAAGATAATCCAGTTTCTACAAAAGCTAACTGTTTGAGAATGGCATGTCCAAAGTCAGAAAAGGCCACATACCCCTCCAACTTAAACACTGTACCATGGCCCAGCCATTAGGAGCAATGCTTGAAGACTTGCCTATAGAGATTTGCAAAAGATTTGGTCTGCACAGTATGGATCAAATAATGGTCACTTGCCTAATGTGAGCTCCTCCAGCCTGGGAGACTCTACACTTCTCCCATCACAGCATCAAGCCGTTTCTCAAATGGTTCTTGGGTGATTCCTCCACTAACTCACCCAGAAGACCATTCCATGTGTCGACACTCTGTGTGAAGGAGACTGTCACTTTTTACTAATTTCACCTCAATGTCGGATTGACGGGCATTCACACACTACAGTTGTCAATGCTGCAGGATTGTCCAGGAGCCTGCTGGCAGCCCAGGATATCTTCACGCCTTATATTTCTTGTAGCAGCCCCTCCCACCCCAAATCTGTCAATGTCACCTCTGCATTAGAGAAGCCTTCACCTGGTGATATTAACCCTCCGCACCACTGGGGACAGGGCAGGAGTCTGGACGGCTTAAATGAGAGGGAGCGAGACTGGGGTATGGGGGCTTGGCAGCATGGTGGGGCAGAGTTCCTCAGGAGTGGACTGGGTTGGGCCAGGGGTGAGAGAGATGGGGAATGGGGACTCGGGGAAAGAGGGAGATGGGAATGAGGGTTTGGGGAAAGAGGAAGAATAGAGAATGGGGGTTCAAGGCTTCCATGAGAGGGTTGGGGTGGGCTTGGGGCACAGCATTTCCCCAGAGCCTGGAGCACCAGCAAGAGGAAGGTAGCGGGTGGGAGCAGCACTGAGAAAGGAACAGCCAATAAAGGATTAAGTGAAACCCAGAGACCTTAACGGTGGGTAAACAATGAAAGATTGTTTTCACTGGTGGGTGAATTGGGAACTAGGAGATGGAAAACAACGATTCTCATTGGAGGAAACAAGGGGGACGGTAGGAGGAAGGTTTTTGAATTGTGGGCTATTTGACTGTGGAATACTTTACCACATGTCGCTATTGAGATAGAGAATAAAAGCCCATTTAAAAGGGAATGGATATATATTTGTAAAGAGTGATAGAGGGTTACAGGAGAGAGTACCAGCACAAGGGGCTGAATGGCCTTCAGTGTGTAATTTCTATAATTTTGAAAAAACTCTCCTTCATTGAGTTCGAGTTCTGTGGGTGGTTGGTACTGAGCTGAGTTTAGAACGATGTGCCCTGTGAGAAGTGACCCAAATACTGAACCCATTGCCCTTTGTGTGATCTCTTGGGTTGGTTCAGGCTGGCCTGTATTGTCGGTTTTGTGTGAAGTTGATGATCAGCTCGGACTGAGGTTTCCAGTTCAGAATTATCACCTTCACACAGAGTCAGAGCCCAAAGCAGAGTCCAAGGAGATAGGGAGAAGCACTAAGAGACTGCGTGTGTTTTGATGGCTATCACTTTCCCATCTGCAACAGTATGCATGGTGTTTATGTCGATTTCAAGCGCTACCAAAAGGGATGTTCACCATTTTATGGCCATTGCTGCTGGAGCTGTGAAGAGGACCTCAGAAATACATCGGGAGACTTTCTGGCTCACTTTGTCGAGACTTCACCAACACACAAGCATCATTTATTCTGGAAATTCTCTGAGAAAAAAGTGTGTCCTGTGTTTTTCCATCTTACTGGACACCTTATGTGAGTTATCAGGAGAACAGGAAGCCTTGGTTATGGGGATTTTGCTAGGGGTGTTCCTTGGTCTTGAGGAAAAATGGAAGGAGGAGATGAGTCCAGGCAAAACAGCACCAGCTGCTGGAGGAGAGAGGGTGTCATGAAAGCTGAACTTTACATGATGGTTATGTTTTGAAAAATACCTATCATTCAAAGTAAAACAAAGAATTCTCGATAAACACCTCAGCTCAGAAGCATGCCAATGTGATCCTGTTCCCATGGGGAGAGAAACGCAAACAGAAACCATTGAAGTTGGGTGGTAGTTTTAACACTTTCTCACAGGGCAGAATTTTACGCTTGGAGTGCGGGTGCGCGCCTGACACCCCTGAGCGTAAAATGACGCGTGATGATGTCAGGCGTGCGTCCTGACGTCATCGCGCACTCACGCAATATTTCATTCGGCGGGCGAGTGCCGGAGCCGGCTGCGAACCCACCGATAATTAAAAGGTCTATTAAGGCCTTTAACAACCTCATTAGCTTGAAATTTATGCTGTCTGTCCAACCTAACGGTTGGCGGGCAGGCAAAAAGGCCAAGCGGACTTTACATTTTTTAGGAAATCTCATCCACGCGTAAAGGCACATTAAATAAAAACTTTATTTTGGAATTAAAAACATGTCCCATCTCATGTGACAGAGTCACATGAGGGGACATGTTTTATTAAATTTTTACTAACTTTATTAATTTTTTTAAAAAGCGCTTCGATCTCCCTGAGGCAGTTCCCAGACGGGGCTCTGGAAGATTTAAGTAACGGAGAGTCAGTAAGCTGTACCTTGCTGGTGGTAATTGTACCCAGGAAAACTTGGACTGAATGGAATGATTGTCGAAGGACACAAAGTCTAGTCCTGGCATGGCAGGGAGAAGTGAACCACCGCTGATCAGCTGGGAGAGACAATGGGACTGTTCTTGTAATGCTACCAATCGGTCAGAAACAAGACATTGCTTAAAAGTGTTTCATAAGACATAATTTGGCTGTGTCAATTAGTGAATGTGAAACTTACCTTTTTCTTTAGTTTGTTGTATTAATTGCCTGTTAATTAATATTTGATCTATGCTGATTTTAGTTTGTTTGTTGCAGTAAAAGTCAAACTGGTGGAGAATATTTCACTTTTTATTTCTGTTGATCATTTAAGAAATTCATTTTTAAAAAAGTTATCACTATCAACAGGGGTCATAACAAGGACAAAGAAGGCTCGAGACTCATAGTGAGCTGCTGCATGCTCCACAACCTGATATCATAAGAGGCCTGCCATTACCGGCAGCACTCATGCCAAAGGGTCAAAGTCAGGAGCCACACGAGGTGAAGATTGAGGTGGAGAGAGGGAAAGAACAACAAAGCGATGTCCTATTCCCCCACAGGTACAGGACACCCCTCCTCCTTTGAACCTCCTCCACCAGGATCTCCTGTGGGGCATCTGAAAACCTGTGCTACTGAGTGGCAGCCAGCACATAAACTGTTACATATACCACGAAAATTGTGTCCAATCAGAGCTCGAGTGCTAAATGTGAAGCTGTCTGTTTCAGCGCTCCAGGCAAGTATAAAACATAAAAATCACTAATTAGTACCCAAATTGGTTACTAAAACCAGACTTTTAAACAGAGTTGTCTTATACTCAGAGCACTCACTTAGAGTCTGTTTTTACATTTTCACCAAAGTAACAATTTCTTCTTTCAGCTTCTCCCATTTTAAATGGGGTCACCCAATTCTGATTGATCACACATCTCCTCCTGTCAGTCAGCTACTCCTCTTCCAATCCTGCTGTGTTTAAGTCTCTTGCCACCACATCTTTCCATCTGGCCTTCAATTTTCCACTTCCCTTCATCCTGCCAATCCCATCTCCCATCACATCCCTCATCACATTTCCTCTATCTTTCCACAACAGATGGCCATACCATTTCAATCTCTTCCTGGCTATTTTCTTTGATGCTCCCACAATCTTTACTGACCTCTGATGGGCTGGTTCCTGATTTTGTTCTTCCTCATTACTCCACACATCCATCTTAGCATCTGCTTCTCATTGGTATCCAGTAGTTGTTCCCCTCTTCTTGATGTTGCTCAAGTTTCTGCACTATATAAGAAGGCTGGTCTCACAAGTGTCTTGTAGACTCTTCCATTCAGTTTCAGCATACTTTTCTATCACATAACACTTCACTGAACTTCTTCCAATTACAGAACCACAGCTAATCTGTTGCTTAATTTCCATTTCCATACTTTCATCTCCTGTCACCACCAACCCTAGAAACATCACTTTCTCCAAGCCTTCACCCATAATCTTTACACCTTCACTCTGATCCTCTTCCCGAGGCTCAAACTGACAGTCCATAAATTAGGTCTTTGGTCTACTGATCTTTCACCAAAATAACTCACCCAAGGATTTAAAGAAAGAAAATACAAGTTAGAGGAAAGAAGCAGCTCTCACTCGCACTACTGCAGCAGTTTTTACAGTTGTCTGAGGAGCCCAGATCCCTAACACCCACTGAAACCTAATGTCCCATGTGCAAAGAGAAAAGCAAGATGATGGAATCAGTTTAACCAATCACTGAGCTTTTAGCTTGCTGCCACTTACAGTGAAAGTTCCAGAAACCCCAGAATAACCCAATCATTCTCGGGTGAAGTAATATAATGACTTATTCAACGGTGAAGATGTATGACTGGGGTGTCACTCCCTTACCTGCAGAGGATGCAGTGCTTGGAGTTTCTGAATGCAAAGTCTGCAGGAAGTTTTCTAGAGGGATGTGCGCGAGAGGTTCCGGCACTTGGAGTTCCTTCGGTTTGACGTGTGAGACTGTGACAGCAGAATCAGGATTAATACATATCTTATCTGGGCCTTGAGTAACACCTGAGGCAGAGAAGATAGCATGAATTTAGTGTGTTTATTGTGTCCCTGTGCTTAGCCAACCTTGAGGAATGCTTCTAATGCACTTTAAACTCATCCCTAGGATTTACTATTCATCCTCAGCTTGGAACCCACATTTGATGGAATAGATACAGAGATGTTGGGCTGAATTTTACCGATTCCACAGAGGTGGGAGCGGGAGTAAAAGCGGGTTGCCTCTGAGCAATCTTGCCAGAGGTGGAGTGCATGGGGCAGAGGCTACCAACCTGGCAGCAGCAGGTAGCCAATTAGGCCCATTATTGGGCCAGTAAGGGGAGAGGTGCCACCGTGTTCTGCCTGATAGTGGCCAAGCCCCTCAGTGAGGCAGGAGCCTGTCACTTAACTTGAGGTGGCCTCCCGACGGCATGCTGGAGGGGCCATCAAGGCCTCCTCCTCATCACCCCAGTACAGACCTGCTGGGATGTGACAGCCACAGATAGGATGGAGCTAATGAACATCTTGAAAATTTTCAGCTGATCAGACAGTGCCAACATGGATTTGTGAAGAGTAGGTCACATCTGACCCATCAGATTGAATTTTCTGAAGAGGTGAATAAAATAATGGCCAGGGAATGTCTATGGATGTTATTTATTGAACTTCCAGAAGACATTTGATAAAATTCCTCATAAGAGACTGTCAGCTAAAGTTGAAGCTCATGAAATCCTTGGCCTGGTTAAGAAATTACTGAGTTACAGGAGACAGAAAGTAGGGATAATGCACAGGTAGTTTAATTGGCAGGATGTGACTATTGGTGCCCCATAGAGATTTGCTTCACGCCTCAGATATTCACATATTTAGTAATGACTTAGAGCATGAGATAGAAAGCCATGTATCCGAATTTGCCAATGGCACAAAGATAGGTGGCATTGTAAGCAATGTAGATGGAAGCATAAATTTACAAAAATATATTAAGTGAATGGCAAAACCGTGGCAAATAGATTCTAATGGATTCAAATATGAGGTCATCCGTTTTGGACTTAAAATCTATATAAATGTTGACAAGCTAGAAACAGTGGAGGCCCTAAAGAGACTTGGGAGTCCAGGTATACAGATCATTAAAATGTTATGATCAGGTACAGAACATAATTTAAAAGGCTAATGGAATGCTGGCCTTTATATCTAGAGGATTAGAATACAATGGGGTAGATGTCACACTTCAGCTATACAAAGCCCTGGTTAGAGCACAACTGGGGTTACCGTGAGCAGTTCTGGGCTCCACACCTCATGAAGGATATATTGGCCTTGCAGCGAGTGCAGTGAAGATTTACCAGAAAGATACCTGGTCTCCAAAGGTTAAATGATAAGGATTACACTTACAAGTATTGTATTCCCTGGAATTTATATGGTTAAGGGAGAGTTAATTGAAGATATTAGGGGGGAACAGATAGGGTAGATGGAGAGAAACAATTTCCAATGCTATGGAAGCACAGCAGAACACCACAAACTTTCAACCCAATCTGGAGTGTACTGATGGGCTCCCCCCCGAGCAGTCAAGGCAAAGGAACCATTACAGAAATTTAAACATTTACCAGAGGAGATGGAGGCTCCGCAAACATCCTCAACCTCAATGATGGGGGAGCCCAGCACGTCAATGAAAAAGATAAAACTGAGGCATTTTCAACCATCTTCAGCCAGAAATGCTGAGTAAGTGATCCATCTTGGCCTCCTCCTGAGGACCCCAGCATCACAGATGTCAGTCTTCAGCCAATTTGATTCACTCAATGTGATATCAAGAAATGCTGAACACAATGGGTACAGCAAAGCCCAGGGGCCCTGACAACATCCTGGCAATAGTACTGAAGACTTGGGCAAGATTTCCCCACGGGTTTTCAGGACATCAAATTTGGAACCAAATGGGGTTCCCGAGCCCACATTTGCCAGGAGCCAGACCCAATGAGCCGTTTTACCACAGGCAGCCTCCTAATTGGCAGTCTCTGAGCTCATCATCCCATTAAGGATGGCGGGTGTGCTCCTAATGCTGTTCCTCAAAACAGGAAATTTCTTTAGTGGACATGCTATCTACCAGGCCAGCTTTATGCCCAGGAAATACTTTGGAAATCTACCTCCACATTTTACATTCCCAAACCTCACTATCCAGTCATGGAGTATTAACAAATCCCAATCCATGGAGCTCTCTGAATCTATTCTGACAGAAATTCTTCCACTGAACAGAAAATAGAGCCAGTTTCACTAAAGGACAGGAAGAGGAGCCGCAGACACTTACCATCTGACAGGAAGTCACAGCTGCAAGGAGGAATTGAAGGCAATTCCCTACTGGGCATGCTCACTGCATGTGGACAGGATATCAGCTCCAAGTCCTCTTCACTATCTCTGCAAAGGAATGGAGGCAAAACTCAGACAGGATGGAAAAGTTGGATTTATATAAACTCGCTTTTGCATGAAGGAGTAGCTGTTTGGTTTAAGACTTAACATGAATTCTTTAAACAAACAATGGGAAACTGCAATAAGCTGGAAGAGGCTGGCCTAGATTTGAGTGTTGGAAACAGTAGGAAGATTGGACACTCACTCCCTGACACATTTTGATTTTCCTTCCCCACTGGTACTGCCACTGCTTGACCCTTCCACGCTCCCCCATGTACACATGTCGATGGGGAGGGGAAGCCCACTCCTCTCCCCTTTGCCACTCTTGCTATAGGCTGCCAGGGTCCCCAAGATGAAACCTGACAGGGGTCCCCAAAATTGTGGTGTGAAGACCCTGAATTGAGGCAGAGGGCCTTGGATTGATTTCCAATTTAGCTCCAAACACCTACTCTCAACTCCTCGGCCAGAGCCCGCAAATACCTGGGCAAATTGCTCCTTCCAGCTGTATCTGACCCTTTAAGTGCCCCAACTCCCTGTTGTCACACCCCCTGGAATTTCTGGGGGTCCCCGTTGGCAGCCTCCCACTTGCTGCCAAGTTCACCATGACCCTTGATCCTGTAAACTGGGTTGCAGTCATAGCAGAGTGGCAGATGGATGTCCTGCCCAAGCCTGTCGGGGCTGGATGAGGAAACACCAGCCTAGTGTTATTGGAAATACTGTACAATCTTACACAAAATTAATTACCTCCTAAAACATATTAATAAAGCACATCACAGAAACTCAGATATATTTAGAGTAACAATAAACGAGCAAAAACATCAGCAAATGAAAATGTTTAGTTCCACTGCAGTGGTGAACTACTCGACTGGGGAAGCCAGTCACAGTCTGGGACCTGGTATTCTCACCAGGGGGAGATGAGAGTCTCTTTGCTGCTATTAGCCCCTCACCAATACAATGCATGTATGAGAACCACCATCAGAACCATCAAACTCCTTTTCAGGTTTCTGTCTTTCTATACTGAAAGTGCTACTCTTGCCAGACTACAGCTCCCTGGTACCTCACCCACCAGCAGAATATTCAACCACAGAGGCATCAAAATAAGTAACATCTCACAAATATGGATGAGGAATTCCATTCATCCATCTAGAAAGTTGCTACAGTCTCGCCCGTCCAATTGTTTCTTCAATAATTCAAGGGTTTCTGGCCTCAGTGCCCAAGGACCCAGTGTTCCACTCAGATCTATTCCTTCCATTGATCACTCTCTCTGAGAAAATAACTTCTTGACTTCAGTCTTACATTTGCTGTTCTTGAGTCTGTATTGCCCCTTCCTACTTTCATGATTTAGTTTAAATTTAATTTTCAATATCTCTTTTTCCATGCCATTAACTATTTACACATCAATCTCAGCTGACCTCTCATTCACCTTCTTTCAAGGCCGACTAGCCCAAGTTTCTATATTCTTTTCTCATACTCAGTTCTCTGGCACTAGGGGAGTGAACTTCAACTTCATGGGCAGAAATTTCTGCTCCGCGGGCACACGCTGGACCTGCTCAAGCGTGAAATAACATGCGTTGACGTCAGCCAAGCGTGCCGATGTCAGCGCGCAGTCGCGCAATAGTGCGGTCGGCGAGCGAGTGCCGGAGCCGGCAGCACGTCTGCCGACAATTAAAAGGCCTGTTAAGGCCATTAAGTAATCAATTAAATTAAAATTTTCGCTGCCTGTCCAACGTAACGGTTGGTGGGCAGGCGAAAAGGCCAAGTGGCCTTTGCATTTTTTTGGAAATCTCATCCACAGACAGGATGAGGTTTCCAAAGGCAAATAAAAATAAAATAAAAACTTTAATTTTTCATTAATAACATGTCCCTGCTCATGTGACAGAGTCACACGAGGGGGCACATTTCATTACATTTTTATTTTTTTAATTTTAAGTTTTAATATCTCTTCATCTCCCCAAGGCAGCTCCATGCCTCATGGAGATTATGAAGGACTCACTCGCGCGCATGTGCGAAGTTCACGCTCGGCCCGCTTGCCCTCCTTCCCCCCGCCCGCTCAGGCAGCGCTGCCGCTGTTTCACACTGGGCGGCCTTAATTTGCCCACCAGCATGAAATCGTGGTCTGGTGCCGATTACGGGCAGCGGTCAGATTCCTGACCGCCCCCGCCCACCCCCACTGAGCACCCCTGCCAAGGGCAAAATTCTGCCCCATGTGTGAAGTCAGGGGATGGATGTAGCAGGCAATTGTGGATTGTCCATTTTTTATCCCTCCAACAAAAAGGGAATTGGACAAGACATCACAGGCAGCTGGATCATCCCAAAACTGCCTCTAGCTCTTTGATATATCTCTCTCGTGGCTCAGTGTTCAGAATGGGTAGAGCAGCGTACAGACTGGTGGTGAGTTCAAATCCCCCCATGTCAAGTTGTGAAACGGAATTCACTAAATTTGGTTATTTATAGAATGACACCAGAAAAGTGAGGACCCGACTTCTGGCTTTGACTCCAAGGAACAGGAAACTGCTGGGATCTTAGGATGGCAGAATTTGTGCTCCCACCAATGCCACTCCATCTTGTTGTTGCTTTTCAGCCAGCCAGAGCAGAGTGCTGCTGTCCATGCTCAGTCTAAAACCAGCCTTCCACCTGACATGTTGCAGCCACTGGAGTAACACAGTGTAGGAACACAAGGAGAGGCAAAGACACATGGAAGATAGGGGAATTAGCTTTATTTAGTGTACATAATGATATTATTGATTTGATAATTTTTGGGGGATTTGCATTTGGTGTTGTTTTTATGTTTGCAATCAAATAAAGGAAAGCAAATCAATGTTGAGAGATGTGATGGGGACTATAAAAGGAAAGGTAAGAAGTGAGTCTGCTGGCGAATGGGGAGTTGGAGTTGTGGTTAGTGGAAGTGGCTCTCAGTCCCTGATTTCTGAGTTCAGCTAGAAAGTGGCACTCTTGGTTGCTGCCTCCTTTTCCTTCTCCTCTTCCTCCTCATTGTTTTTGTGCTCCTCTTCCTAAGTTTGTTTTGATGGCCAGGTTATGTAGCATACAGCAGATACAAATCTCAATATCTGCTCAGGGATATACAGCAGGGCTCCTTGCAAATAATCCAGGCACTGGAAGCATCATTTAAGGATATCAATTGTTGCTTGATGATGTTCTTTGTGGCAGTATGGATCTTATTGTACTCCTGCTGTATATGGTTTCCTCAGCAGAATAAGCCATGTTTTGAGGGGATAACTCTTTACACAAAATTACATAGAATGTACAGCACAGAAACTGGCCATTCAGCCCAACTGGACTGTGCTGGTGTTTATGCTCCACATGAACTTCCTCATCTAGTTTTCTTCATCTAACTCCATCTGTGTATCCTTCTATTACTTTCCCCATTCCCCTAAATGCATTTATATTATTCACCTCAATCACTCCTGGTGGTACTGACTTCCCCATTCTAACCACTCTCTGGATAAAGAAGTTTCTATAAAATTTCCTGTTAATTTACTAGTGACGATCTTATATTTAAGGCACCTGGTTCTGGTCTTCCTCACCAGTGAAAACATCTTTATTTCCAGCCCATCAGTCACTTTCATAATCTTAAAGACCCCTATCCAGCCACCCCATAGCCTTCTTTTTTCTAGAGTAAAGTGCCCCAGCTCATTCAGTCTTTCCTGATAGTTGTAACCTCTCTGTTCTGGTATCATCCATGTAAATCTATTTTGAATCTTCTCCAGTATAGACTAGAACTGTGTACAGTAACAATAGTCTAACTAAAGTTTTAAAAAGGTTTACCATAACTTCTCTGCTTTTCAATTCTGTCCTTTTTGAATTGAAGCCCTGTGCTTTATTTCTTTGGCCTTTTAACTTTTGTCACTCCTTTTTGTGATTTGCATATCAGTACCCCCAGAACCCTTTGCTCCTCTACCCCATTTCAAAAAAGTTTTCTCCACGGGGTATGCAGACTCCTTATTCTTCCTAACAAAATGTACCACCGTACACTTACTAAATGGAAATTAATTTATCAATTAAAGGTAATACTGCAAATTTATTAAGGTCTTCTTGTTGCCGACCTTCTGGCCTTTAGCTGGAGCCTGGGCGCAGAGAATTGATACAGAATGAAGGAGTCATGACTGCTGCCAGTACAGCTTACACAAACCTGTATGACATGTCACCTGTGGTCACAAACCGGCTGAGCATTGAGGGGATGGAATCCCTTCTGATTGATGAATGTTGCAGCATGCCATCCTGAACCCCAGGGAGCCATCAAATTCCAGCCAGGATGTCTGGATCATTCATCCAGGTCTCAGGATTACTAGTCCAGCAATATAACCACCATGTTAGCTTTCTCTCTCTCAATCGGGGTGGAGGTCTAAATGTTTATCCTGATGTATAGAGCCTTGGTAACCTCTCGTGTACTGCAGTGCACTGTGAACTGTGATATACAAGATTATGACGAGTGGTAATGACCTGGAACTTGCTGCCCACAAAGGTGGTAGAAGCAGAAACAAGCAATAATTTCAAAAGGAAATTGGATGAGCGCTTGAAGGAAATAAACCTGCAGGGCTACAGGAATAGACCGGGGGAATAGGACTGATTGGATTGCTCCGTGGAGAGTTGGTGAATGGGTGAGATGGTAGGTGGATAAGGTGGTGGGTGGGTGAGGCGGGTGTGCAGGCAGTGCAGTCAGGACAGGGGGGGAAGTCAGGTCTGATCGAGTGGTTGCGGGTAGTCGGGTCAGGAGGGCAGTTGAGGGGGGAGTTGTCAGGTGGTTGGTAGTGGGTGTAGTTGGGTCTGGTCAGGTCGGAGGTTAGTCGGGTTGGGGTTGGGGTGTTGTCAAGTCAGGGGTTGCTGGGTGAGAGGGGGTTTTCATGTCAGATAGAGGAATAGTCAGGTCAGGGGATAATCGATTCAGGGGCAAGGTCGGGTGGTCGGAATGGGTGCCCATCGGAACTTTAAACTTCACATGCTATTCCCATGTAGATCCACTCATCAGGACTTCCACTGGGTCCCAACACACATTTTCAGTTGTATGTCTATTCTCCGATGACCCAGACACCGAAAGGGTTTGGTCCAACAGCTCTATTTTGCTGCAGTCTAAAAGGAGCCCATGACCTAAACATTGAGGTGACCTTGACACAGGCAATGCTGTTCATGCCCTGGTTTGAGGCTGCAGTTGTGGTTGTAGTCGGTGACGTAGCTCAGTGACAAATCCCTGAGTCAAGTGAAGGTTTCTTACAGATGATGAGGTAGAAGAAGTGGGCCCTGAAGACCCTCTCTGGAAATGGTGTCCTGCCGAGTACCCTTCTCCTCCCCCTCCTCCCACTTCTGGCAGCTTGTCCTGTTCTGAAATGACATCCTTCATGATCCGAATAGTGCTCTATTTCCAGAAAGGATCCATCCTCTGCCATTTCCGCCAACTCCAACATGATGCCACCACCAAACACATCTGCCCTTCAACCCCCCTGGTGGCATTCCGTAGGAACCATTCCCTCCGGGAGACCCTG
Source organism: Cetorhinus maximus (assembly GCF_964194155.1). Lineage (NCBI taxonomy): Eukaryota > Metazoa > Chordata > Chondrichthyes > Lamniformes > Cetorhinidae > Cetorhinus > Cetorhinus maximus. The sequence goes on from NC_135887.1 coordinate 54,470,677, forward strand.
GTCCACTTCTCCATCACCCCCTACACCTCAACCCCCTTCCATGGCACCTTCCCATGCAACCGCAGAAGGTGCAACATCTGCCCCTTTACTTCCCCCCTCCTGACCGTCCAAGGGCCCAAACACTCCTTTCAAGTGAAGCAGCATTTCACTTGCACTTCCCTCAATTTAGTCTACTGCATTCATTGCTCCCAATGCGGTTTCCTCGATATTGGAGAGACCAAACGCAGACTGGGTGACCGCTTTGCAGAACACCTTCAGTCTGTCCGCAAGCATGACCCAGACCTTCCTGTCGCTTGCCATTTCAACACATCACCCTGCTCTCATGCCCACACGTCCATCCTTGGCCTGCTGCAATGTTCCAGTGAAGCTCAATGCAAACTGGAGGAACAGCACCTCATCTTCCGACCAGGCACTTTATAGCCTTCCGGACTGAATATTGAGTTCAACAACTTCAGATCATGAGTTCTCTCCTCCATCCTCACCCACTTTTTGATCCCCTTTTTTCTAATAATTATTATATATATTAATTTTTTTTTTCCTTTTCCCACCTATTTCTTTTATTATTTTAAAAATTTATTTCCATCAATTGTTTTATCTCCCCCTTTTAGCCTATTTCAATCCCCTCGCCCCCACCCCACCCCCACTTGGGCCATCTGTCACTTATCCTGCTTTCTACCCTTAATGTCACCATTAGCACATCCTTCAGCTAATATCATCACCGTCAACACCCCTTTGACCTTTTGTTTATGACATCTTTGGCAATCTCTCCTTTGCCTCCACCTATCACTGGCCCTCCATCCAGCTCCACCTGTCCCACACCCCCTTAAACAGCTTATATTTCACCTCATTTCTATTTCTCTTTAGTTCTGATGAAGAGTCATTCGGACTTGAAACATTAACTCTGTCTTCCTCTCCACAGATGCTGTCAGACCTGCTGAGTTTTTCCAGCAATTTTTGTTTTTGCTCTATTCCAAGAGGTAGCCCAACCAGGCCACCATGTTTGGATACGGATAATTTGTGAAAGTTGTGACATTTCCACTACTGCATGGCAGCTAGAATTATAGAAAGGTTACAGCACAGAATGAGGCCATTCATGTGTCTACCAGCTCTCTGCATGCGGTTAGGAGTGTCTAGCAAGTGGGCATATTGGGAGAGGACTTGTAGGAGGTCCAGATGTTTTCCTTCTCCTGAGAGGCACCACCATCATTCATGCCCATTTCAGCCATGCCATGCTACTGGGCACTGCTTCACAGAATCACAGAATTGTTACTGTGTAGAGGGACGCCATTCAGACCATTGTGTCTGCACCAGCTCTCTGAGCATTTTAAGCCAGTGCCAATCTCCTGCCTTTTCCTCATAACTCTGCACATTTTTTCTATTTAAATAATCATCTAATGCCCTCTTGAGTGTGTCATGAAGAGATATTAAGGTGTATAATGATATTGGAAATTATTTTTAAATTGGACTTGTAGTTGGGTCTGTACCTGTGTGTAGCTTAGTTAGATTAAAGCCAGCTAGTCTGGGTGCTTTGATGTATAGTAGTTTGAGATGTTAATTAGATAAATGGAAGGCTAGAACGTAAAGAGCACATTTGCATTTGTTGAATAAACTATTCAAAAGAAGGTAGTAAAACCTTACACCCAGCTAGGAAGCACCAAGCTAAAAGCAAAAAATTGCGGATGCTGGAAATCCAAAACAAAAATAAAAATACCTGGAAAAACTCAGTAGGTCTGACAGCATCTGCGGAGAGGAACACAGTTAACGTTTTGAGTCCGTATGACTCTTCAACTGAACTAAGGAAAAATAGAAAAGAGGTGAAATATAAGCTGGTTTAAGGTGGGGGTGGTGGGACAGGTAGAGCTGGATAGAGGGCCAGTGATAGGTGGAGATAGCCAAAAGATGTCATAGACAAAAGGTCAAAGAGGTGTTGAAGGTGGTGATATTATCTAAGGAATGTGCTAATAGGTGACATTAAGGGTAGAAAGCAGGACGAGCAAGGTACAGATAGCCCTAATGGGGGTGGGGTGGGGGGAAGGGATCGGAATAGGCTAAAAGGTAGAGATAAAACAATGGATGGAAATACATTTAAAAATAATGGAAATAGGTGGGAAAAGAAAAATCTATATAAATTATTGGAAAAAATGAGGATAGGAAAGGGGGTGGGGATGGAGGAGAGAGTTCATGATCGAAAATTGTTGAACTCAACATTCAGTTCGGAAGGCTGTAAAGTGCCTAATTGGAAGATGAGGTGCTGTTCCTCCAGTTTGCGTTGAACTTCACTGGAACAATGCAGCAGGCCAAGGATGGACATGTGGGCATGAGAGCAGGGCGGAGTGTTGAAATGGCAAGCGACAGGGAGGTCTGGGTCATGCTTGCGGACAAACCGAAGGTGTTCTGCAAAGCGGTCACCCAGTCTGCGTTTGGTCTCTCCAATGTAGAGGAGACCACATTGGGAGCAGCGAATGCAGTAGACTAAATTGAGGGAAGTGCAAGTGAAATGCTGCTTCACTTGAAGGAGTGTTTGGGCCCTTGGACGGTGAGGAGAGAGGAAGTAAGGGGGCAGGTGTTGCACCTTCTGCGGTTGCATGGGAAGGTGCTGTGGGAGGGGGTTGAGGTGTAGGGGGTGATGGAGGAGTGGACCAGGGTGTCCAGGAGGGAATGATCCCTGCAGAATGCTGCCAGGTCGGGGTGAGGGGAAGATGTGTTTGGTGGTGGCATCATGCTGGAGTTGGCAGAAATGACGGAGAATGATCCTTTGAATGCAGAGGCTGGTGGGGTGATAAGTGAGGACAAGGAGGACCCTATCATGGTTCTGGGAGGGAGAGGAAGGTGTGAGGGCGGATGCGCGGGAGATGGGCCAGACACGGTTAAGGGCCCTGTCAACCACCGTGGGTGGAAAACCTCGGTCAAGGAAGAAGGAAGACATGTCAGAGGAACTGTTTTTGAAAGTGGCATCATCAAAACAAGTGCGACGGAGGCGAAGAAACTGAGAGAATGGGATGGAGTCCTTACAGGAAGCGGGGTGTGAGGACCTGTAGTTGAGGTAGCTGTGGGAGTCGGTAGGCTTGTAATGAATATTGGTGGACAGTCTATCACCAGAAATTGAGACAGAGAGTCAAGGAAGGGAAGGGAAGTGTCAAAGATGGATCATGTGAAAATGATGGAGGGGTGGAAATTAGAAGCAAAATTAATAAATTTTTCCAGGTCCAGACGAGAGCATGAAGCAGCACCGAAGCAATCATCGATGTACCGGAGAAAGAGTTGTGGGAGGGGGCCGGAGTAGGACTGGAACAAGGAATGTTCCACATACCCCATAAAGAGACAGGCATAACTGGGACCCATGCGGGTACCCATAGCCACACCTTTTATTTGGAGGAAGTGAGAGGAGTTTAAGGAGAAATTGTTCAGTGTGAGAACAAGTTCAGCCAGACGGAGGAGAGTAGTGGTAGATGGGGATTGTTCGGGCCTCTGTTCGAGGAAGAAACGGAGAGCGATCAGACCATCCTGGTGGGGGATGGAGGTGTAGAGGGATTGGACATCCATGGTGAAGAGGAGGCAGTTAGGGCCAGGGAACTGGAAATTGTTGAAAAGATGTAGGGTGTCAGAGGAATCACGGATGTAAGTTGGAAGGGACTGGACAAGGGGAGAGAGAATGGAGTCAAGATAGCAAGAAATGAGTTCCGTGGGGCAGGAACAGGCTGACACGATCGGTCTGCCGGGACAGTCCTGATTGTGCATTTTGGGTAGGGGGTAGAAGCGGGCTGTCCGAGGTTGGGAGACTATGAGGTTGGAAGCTGTGGAAGGAAGATCTCCAGAGGAGATGAGGTCAGTAACAGTCCTGGAAACAATGGCTTGATGTTCAGTGGTGGGGTCATGGTCCAGGGAGAGGTAGGAGGAAGTGTCTGCGAGTTGACGCTCAGCCTCTGCGAGGTAGAGGTCAGTGCACCAGACAACAACAGCACCACCCTTGTCAGCAGATTTGATGACAATGTCAGGGTTGGACCTGAGAGAACAGAGTGCAGCAAGTTCAGAGAGAGACAAGTTAGAGTGGGTGAGAGGAGCAGAGAAATTGAGACGACTGATGTCACACCGACAGTTCTCAATGAAAAGATCAAGAGAAGGTAAGAATCCAGAGGGAGGGGTCCAGGTGGAGGGAGAATATTGGAGGCGGGTAAAAGGATCTGTTGAACAGGGTGAGGACTCCTGCCCAAAAAAGTGAGCATGGAGACAAAGGCGGCGGAAGAAGAGTTCAGCTTTGTGCCGAGCCCGAAATTAATTGAGAGGAGGGCGCAAGGGTATGAAACTGAGGAAGCACCAAGCAATGTGTTTATATTACTAATAAAATTGGTGCTTTGAAATGGGTTTTATTGCTAGAAGAGGTGGAGTTCAAAGACCTAGTGATACAATGAGAATTTACATTCAAAGGGAAGGCTAGGTATAAACAGAAAGGAGTTTTGTATGTGCAGGTCAGAGGCATGTAGGATCTAAGCAGCCTGTAAACCCTACAACCATGTCTGCAGAGGTATTGGAGTTATCAACATACACCATGTTGCACTCTGAGGTGCTTCAAAACAATTACAATACAATTAGTATTCAGTGCATACATTTATTGTGAGCCATACAGCCCGAGGGGTCTAAACAGTTCCCAGCCCCTCGGTGCACTATGGCAGAAAGGTCTTAGACAGCGACCTTTCCCCATTGGGCCTTTGCAGTGGCTGCCCCAAGCTTTAGTGCATCCCTCAGCACATAGTCCTGGACCTTGGAATGTGCCAGTCTGCAACACTCAGTCGGGGACAACTCTTTGCACTGGAAGACCAATAAGTTTCGGGCAGACCAAAGAGCGTCTTTCACCGAGTTGATGATCCTCCAGCTACAGTTGATGTTTATCTCGGTGTGTATCCCTGGGAACAACCCGTGGAGCACAGAGTCCTGTGTTGTCTGTAATGACCATATTGAAGTTATCGTAATGTTCATTGATTGCACCTCGTGATCCATGTGTAAAAGTTGAATCTGATTGCACTTTTTTGTGATGGTGATTTAGAAATGTTTTATAATGTTCTTCCAGATATTTAATGAATAAAGTATTTTTCAAAAAAAAACTGTGTCTGCAAAGGAACCAAATTGCAAGGGATCTCACTTTGAATTTGTAAGGTTAAATGTGCTTTGCCTGGTGTCTGTTCAAAATCTGTGGGTTATTGTTGCCTTGGCGAAGATTTACCTGGGAGTGATTAATCTGGGGATTTGTTTAAAAGTTATTATGGCAGTAATTTGTAGACATGTGTACTTGTTTAATTTATTGTTAAATTAATAAATGTTTTATTTAGTTTTATATAAAAAAAAACCTCTTGAGGCTTGGTAGTTTCATTTCTGAATTCGGAGCTGCATTTCAAACATATCAGTTGAAAATATAGGTTATGACAGTTGTTCAAGTTTCCCTCTGGGATTTAAACAACTCAGCCTTTACCAACTGCTGTCATAACAAATGCCTCAATTGAACCTGCCTCCACCACACTTCCAGGCAGTGCATTCCAAACTCTTAACTACTCGCTGTGTGAAAACGTTTTTTCTCACCTCGCTTTTGCTTCTTTTGCAAAACACTAAAACTGTGCTCTCTGCTTCTCGATCAGTTTACGAGCGGAAACAGTTTCTCCCTATCTACTCTGTCCATACCCCTCATGATTTTGAAAACTTCTATCAAGTCTCTTCTTAGCCTTCTCCTCTCCAAGGAAAACAGTCCCAACCTTTCCTCACAACTGAAGTGCCTCATCCTTGGAACCATTTTCGTAAACCTCTTCTGCACTCTCTCCAATGCGTTCACATCCTTCCTATAGTATGGCACCCAGAACTGTACACAATACTCCAGCTGAGGTCTAAGCAGCGTCTTATATAACCTCCCAGCTCTTGTACTCTATACCCCTATTAATGAAGCTTAGAATACTGCATGCTTTAGTAACAGCTCTCTCTACCTGTCCTGCCATCTTTAAAGGCGAGAATTTTTAGCTCGGTGGGTGGGTGCACGCCTGACCCAACCAAGCGTGAAATGATGCGCGATGATGTTGGCCGAACATGCTGACGTCAACGCGCAGCCATGCGATAGTTCGGTAGGCGGGTGTGCGCCGGAGCCGGCAGCGCGCCCACCGGCAATTAAAAGGTCTGTTATATCCATTAAGTTATCAACTGATATTAATTTTTCACTGCCGGTTCAACCAAACGGTTGGTGGGCAAGCAAAAAGGCCTTGCAGCCTTTGTATTTTTTGGAAACCTCATCCACAGGCAGGATGAGGTTTCCAAAAGCAAATACAAATGAGATTAAAACTTTATTTTTTTAATTGAAAGCAGTCCCTGCTCATGTGACAGAGTCACATGCGGGGACATGTTTCATTACATTTTTCTGCTCTTTATTATTTTTTTAAAATATCTCTTCATCTCCCTGAGGCAGCTCCATGCATGTGCGAAGTTTGCGTAGGCCTGCTCACCCTCCTCCTGCCACCTGCACTGGCAGCGCTCAGCGCTGCTGCTCGCGTATCACACTGGGTGGGCCTTAATTGGCCCGCCACCGTGAAATTGCAGTGCACTGTCGGCTTCCCGACCGCCCCCACTGATCCCACACACCAAGAGCAAAATTCTGCTCAAAGACGTATGTACAGATACACCTCTCTGCACCTGCACACTCTTTAGAATAGTATCCTTTATTTTATACTTTCTCTCCATGCTCTTTGTACCAAGGTGTATCACTTCTCCGCATTGAACTTTATCTGCCCACTCTACCAGTGTGTCAATGTCCTTTTGAAGCTCTACACTGTCCTCCTCACAGTTTGCAATTCTCCCAAGTTTTGTGTCGTCCGCAAACTTTGAAATTGTCCCCTGCACACCAAGATCTAGATCATTTATATATATCAGGAAAAGCAGGGGTCCCAATACTGACCCCTGGGGAACTCCACTACAAACCCTCTTCTAGCCCAAAAAATACCCATTAACCATTAATCTCTGTTTCCTATCTCTCAGCCTACTTTGTATCCATGTTGCTACTGTCCCTTTTATTCCATGACCTATAACTTCCCTCACAAGTCTGTTGTGTGGCACTGTATCGAATGCCTTTTGGAAGCCCACAACCGCCACATCAACGGCCTTGCCCTCATCAACCATCCCTGTTATCTCTTCAAAAAACTCCATTAAGTTAGTTAGACACAATTTTCCTTTAAAAAATCCATGCTGATTCTTCTGAATTAATCCACATTTTCCATGTGACTATTAATTCTACCCCGAATAATTGTTTTCAGAAGTTTCCCCACCACCAAAGTTAAACTGACTGGTCTGTAATTGAGGGAAGATCTTTACAACCTTTTTTGTACAAGGGCGTAATGTTTGCAATTCTTCAGTCCTCTGGCATCTCCCCCGAATCCAGGGAACATTGAAAGATTATTGCCAGTGCCTCTGCAATTTCCACTCTCACTTCCTTCAATATTCTTGGATGCTTCTCATCCGGTCCCGGTGCCTTATCAACTTTGAGTACTGACAGCTTATCCAATACCTTCTCCTTATGAATTTTAAACCCTTCTAGTGACTGAGTTTTCTCCTCTGTCACCATGACTTGGGCAGCATCTGCCTTGTAGGCGAAGACAGTTGCAAAGTATTTATTTAACACTTCAACCATGCCTCTTGCCTCTATGTGTAAATCCCCTTTTTGGTCCCTAATCGGCCCTACTCCTTTTACCACCCTTTTCTTATTGATGTGCTTATAGAATACTTTGGGATTTCCTTTTATGTTAGCCGTCAGTCTTTTTTCATAATCCCTCTTTGCTTCTCATATTTGCTTTTTCATATCCCTTCTGAACCATCTGTATTCAGCTTGGTTCTCAATTACATTTGCTACCTGACACCTGTCGTAAGCACACTTTTTCTTATTTTTAATCTTATCTTTAACTTAATTTCTATCTCCTTTGTCATCCAGGGAGCTCTGGATTTGTTTATCCTATCCTTGCCTTTGGCTGTGCCAAAACCATCTCCTCTTTGAAGGTAGCCCACTGTTTAGCTACTGTTTTTCTTACCAACCTTTGGTTCCAGTCTATCTGGCCCAGCTCCGTTCTTGCTCCATTGAAGTCCGCTCTCTGCCAGTTGATTATTCTTACTCTGGATTGACCAATATTCTTTTCCACCATCATCCCAAACCTTATGAAACAATGATCACTATCCCCTAAATGTTGCCCCACTGTCACTTGATTCACTATGATTACTTTTCAGTGTGACAACAGGTAATAGAACAACTGAGATCAGCGAGGTCCTATCTCAAAGATCTCCCTAACTGAATCTCAAGCTTGTTGGTCAGAACAGGTAAGACTGGCTCTTGCACCCAGATTTCTACTACAGTACTCTCTGTGCTTCTATGGAAAAAGCTCCTGAAGCCTTTGCCATTGGAGAGCTTTTGCTGATGTCCTTGAAGCTGCCAGATGTGACATGATGGATGCAGTGTCGTGTAGGCGTCCAGTACATGAAAGTAATGGGTTCCACCCAGGACACTGTTTCCAACACAGGTGTCAACTTGAACCTCAATGCCTGCTGTAAGGCTAGATGCTCAGAAAGATGCTTTTTATATTGCTTTTGATAGGTGCTCTTTAGTGATGTTCTTTATAAAGAGGATTTGTGCAATCTAGATCCCCTAAGCTATCAGCTGAGGTGATATATAAACTGCCTAAGGTTGCTTGTCCTTCTCTGCCATCATCTGTTTCTCTTGGTCATGTACTCCTCTCTATTGCACTCTCTCTTCTCCATGGATTGCCACCTTGATGCGGTGGAGAGGCTTGTACTTTCTGATGACCCTTTGAGAGATGCCATCAGGAGTTCCTTGCTTCTGATGAGGCCACCCAGGCGGCAAGGTTGGGGGAGGTGCCAGACAAAGTGCAGTCCAAAAGTCCTCAATGGCAGAACATGTGAAGGAAGACTGAGAGTCTCATCTGTTGCAAAGGTGGAAGAAGGCTGTAGCATCAGGTGATCCCAATCGTCGTGGTTTGACATGTCAGTGAAATCTGACACCAACCTGTTGAGATTGTATGGACAATGGCAGCGCCTCAAGGTCCCCACATTAAATAAAGTCACACACAGGCTTCTACCAGCATTCATTATCATTCAGAATGGCGACTACCTGTCCATCAAGCTGTATCACGCTTCGAGTCCCAACTCCTTAATGATGGGGCAGAGCGGCGGCAGGGAAAGAAAGAAAAGGGAGAAAATCCTGCACTCCGGATCCCACTACATTGTGAGACGTCCTGCTCCATGTGCCCAAAGACCTGTGGGTTGAGAATCTATTCAGTCACGTGTAAACCCATGGCAGAAACTCACAACCCTGAGAAGATGTCATCTTCGTATTGAGGGATAGCCAATGACGATTGTACTCACCAAATTCTATGATGATGTAACTGAGGTGGTGTTTGGGAGGGAGAAAGTAAATGATGCTGTCTGTTGCTAGATGTACAGGACTAAATCTGGCTCACCTGCAAAAAGTAATGGTTATAATGATGCTCTAAGGAGCAACCTTCACATACACCTTTCAGATAAAGTGCCAGCAGTTAGCTAATGGAAAGAGGAGGAACCCAATCCTGACCTGACAGCTTTCCTTCTTTTCACTCACCTCTTGCATTCTTCATGGCCTATTTTCCAATGATTGCATTTTCTATACATGAGCTGAATGGTGTCAAGTGAGTCCTTACTTTTCAGAATCATATTCCTAATTGTTGAGATGAGATGAGCCAGTATCTATATCTAGGCTATGGTCCATAAGATGACATGTTTGAATGACATTCAGCTGCTGAAATGTGAGAAGACTTTGACTGAATGCGTGCAAGGATATATGCAAAGATCACTTCCAGGTGAAGGCTGAGGGCACAAAGGGCACCCTACTGCCCCAAGGGCATTCATGGTAATATTTGTAAGTGCATAAAGATTGTGAGGTAATTGTGACATACACAGTATAATGTAAGATGGTGATGGATATGCGTATCCGATAAGGCCATTGTGTGGCATCCTGGGATTAATATAATATTAAAAAGCTGCAGTTCAGATTTATCAAAGTTATTGAATAGAACTGAAGATTTATTGGATTTTAGTATGTGAGAGCTGCTATTTAGGAGTTTGTGTGACATGTCAAAATGAATTAGTCAATGCTTATGCATCAGTGAAAAAGTTACAAATAAACAACAATGCCACAGTGTGAGTGAAAATATAAATATGCACATCAGGAAAAGCGCTAACCTGAAAGAAGGGCACCATGGAAGGAGTGTAATGTCATTTGATTGAGGGTTTGAGGTCTGGATAAAAGGTTGTGAATCTACTCATGATTTATAAGCACCAAATCTTTGATAATTCTGTAGGAAGTTGGATGCTATGAAACATTTTTGTTTAGTTTCATTTTATACAGTTCTTTAATGCAGTCAAAATATAGTTTAAAAGCAGAGACACTCGAGATTATATCTTCAGCCAAAATAAAAACAAGTGTTGTGAAGGTGCATTCAGTTGTCTCCATGGCTACATAACGAATGTGGTGTTAGTGGTTCATTTGTGTGTAGGACTGGCTGCAACTTTTGAAACTAGCTGAAAATTATTCAAATCCTTATTGGAACCTGAGCAAGTATAAATACAGGAAGTTTAGCAGATGCACAAAGTAAGTCACACAAAGGTGGTCGTGGAGATTTGAGTGCAGTGAGAACAAGTGCCTAAATCTGGGAATTTGGTAAATGAGGGAATTCGGTAAGTGAGGGAATTTGGTACAATGAGGTAAGAGTTGTCTGAGAGAGGGAGCTGGCGATAAGGAGGCCCAAGAGCTGAAGCCCAGAGGCATTAATTAGGTGTGCAGATAGGTGATTGATGAGTTTTAAGTTATTTTCCCCTACTAAGCTGAGGCAGTAGTTTAAACCAGTACTGGTTTACAGAGCAACTAGTTAAACTCCATAATATAGCTATGGATAATTGTTGAGTGATATTCTAAACTTGAAACCTAATTTGTTGAGTAAAAACAAAATAAAGATGGCAGGGCAGGTGATGTGTTGCAGCTGTAGCATGTGGGAGCTGGTGGATGTTGTGATATTGCTTTGTAGTGCATGTAGTTTAACATACTGATTAACATACTACTGAATTGTGAATGGTTTGGTATACATGATCCCAGGAAGTAATGCAAGTTAACATAGCAGATACAGTCATTGGAGCAGTGTTGATCAGTAGGTTAACAAATGTATGAAGAGCTTCCTGGGATCCTGTTGTTCTTCAATTTAAAAAAAAAACCTTAATTTAGATTACTAATCATTCTCATAGTGTTCAGAACGTTTGTGTTAAGAACCAATATCACAACATGGTGACAGCAGTGCGCGACATGGTGACAGCAGTGTGCAATGTGGTGGCAGCGATCACAAAGCAGTGACATCCTTGGACAACAGGAGAAGCCATAAAGCCTTGGATAACACTAGCAAACAGCTGAAAGTAGCAGCAGCAGCTAAAGTATGGGACCTGGTATGAAAATCACCCTAAAGAATCAGTACTCAGAGAGTGAATAGTTGAAGGGGAGGTGTATTGGAATGGTAGGCAAACAGAGAGGCAGTGTTCTGCTATAATAGGGCTGGAAAAGTCGATTTGAACTGGGGCTGCGAGACTGGAGAGCCGTTGAGTGTCGTGAGTTTCTCCTACTGAGCAGAGCTCCATGGATGAAGTTTCCCAATGCAGAGGTTGAGAGCCCATGCTGCAGTCTCAAACCTCGGAGCACGGCAGAGGTCCCATGCTGCAGGGCAGTAGATGGCACTCTTTTTTTTCCATTGAGGAAAAGTTGCTTGAAGGGAAAGTCTTGGGAAAGTAAATTTTTAGAAGCAAGAAATTTTGATACCATGGCAATGAAATATCCAGTTATGAATTGGAAGGCTCCAGACAGCTTCAACAAATTGACATTCTTTAGGCAGCTTATGGAGTTGTGCTTCTTTGATCTTACAGTTGCAGAGCCCGACAAGCGGGCAGTAAAGATAAAGATAGTGATTGGCAGTGAATATAGGTTCATTGTTTTCCTTTCCAGGAAATGGGATAGGAAATCGATGTGAAGTATAATTTAATTGGTTGATAGTGAAAGCTCCAATCTTCTGAATTACTGCTGCTTGTCAAAGACACGAGAGAGGTCCTGTAAAGGCACAGGATAGATCCAGCAACCAAAGAAAATATTACAGAATGGTTTTCCATTCTGGGCATATACCCAAAAGTAGCCGAGACATCAGAGTGGCTTAAGATATTCTTGAGACAATGAGAATCTGAAAACTCATCCATGCTGAAACACAGAAGCTAAAGTATCTAGGATAAGAAAGGCAGAAAAGACCCAGAAACATAACAGGATCCCTACTACAGCTTCTCGGGTTCAACACCAACTCTGAATAATTTTCTCTTTGGACCCCAAGGAAAGTTTCACGAGTTTGTTACTGTTTGTTACGGGTTTGTTATTGAACCTGAGAGTTATTTAACTCTGGAAAACCCTACTGATCTTGACTGTTAGCAGATTTTAACCAGTGGAAAACTGACACAGGCTCATTCTTGTGTAATTGTGCACCCTTGCAGGTGAACATAACCCACTGATGCCACTTCATTGGCCCAATGATCCTCCCAGCCTCACAATGCCCTGCATCATTATCTATTTTTGCAGCAGTCCTTGATTGCTCTTATGAGACAAGTAACATCTTGAAAGTTCCACTGCTTTCTGTTACCTTTGCGTGACCCTGCTTGCTAGGAGAGTGATCCAAAGACTCCAGCATCAATTAGGCTGCACGCCCAATAGAATCTTTTCCTGCTATTCTCACTGACACAAACTAACTCCTTGTTAGTAAAATTCCTGAACCATCAGCTACACATACTCTAGTTCCTGCAAGAACTGCAGAATCCAATGGCTGTGTTTCCTCTGTTTAATCACATTGAGAATTGTTTCCAACATTCAGATTCCTGCTTTGTAAAACAGTTGGAAGCTTAACAATACCAGAGACAAAGGGGATACAATTCACCTTGAGCGGTAACACAAAACGGGCAATAGCGAATTGGCAGCCTGTGTGCAGTGTAAACCTCTAACTCTGTTATCCATTTTGTATTACTGTCCAAAACTAAATGTAGCACCTGTAATATATAATAAATATCAATTACAATTATTATACCTCATGTCAGCTTCCATTTACTGTGGTATATTTTTCTATGTAAAATATTTCCACTCAACCATTCTGCAGATCCAAATATCTGAGCAGAGAAGTTCCTCTTACCCTGGATCCATGCAGTCCTGAATGTCAGCCACCCAGGAGTGTTTCTGTAAGGAGTCAATCGTTTCCAGGATGTACTCTGCACCATTCTCCACCTGCCACATGACAAATCACAGAGTCTTTCTAGTAGGATAGAATTTTGCACCAAAATATAATCATATGCGTATTTTCAGTATGTTAGGTAATGTTTCTGAGGACCAGGAGATCTGTGGTTCTGCCACACTTTCTACTCGGCATTAATTAGTCAGCAGGATGCTTAATGGATCTTCGTATCCAGTACACCCGTACAGGTCAAGAGTCAAGCAACAAAATTGCATGACCTTGTATCAGCTACTAGACCACAGGCTGAAGCCTATGTTTTCTTATCTAGATCTTAAGTTCCATAACTCCTACCCGGGAAGTACCCAGAATCATTGTAAAATATGTATCTGAAGCAAAACTGCTTTTTCCTAAGTCTGAAAATTGAGTGTTACTGAGAAGTTGCAAAAAACAGTGAAAAAAAAATTCTATGGACCTTCTTTCATTAGCAATGGTTATATCACCATTACTGCTAAATTTTCAACATGGGTGTTATAAGCAATGGTCAAAAGGTGCATCGCTGAGGACATCTGGGATGTGGAATTATCTTATGGTGCACTTATAGATAAATCTAAGTTATTTTTGGAAGAAATTACTACAGTAACCATTTATTCCATGCAGGATTATTTAAACTTTAAAGGGACACCTGCACTCATTTATCATCCATATTTGCCCAGTAAGCTGTAAATGGTCCTTTGGTCATAAAGGGGAGGGAGATAGAGATTGGTGTGGGGTGGGTAGTATCTTTCCTGATACTATTTTCTCATTCATTATTACTTACTTACATATTTTGTCCAACATTTGCATATCCATGAATCATCATCATCATTATCCAAACGGAGGGTATCTACCTCCTGAGCCCTGGAAGTCCCAGGTAATAATGTGTAATTCTCACAATCTACACATGAGCAATTGTCAGGGAAGGTAGTTTGCTGAGGAGACAGAGCACTGTCCTTTGTGCACACTGTGTCTTTTTGCATGAACAATGGTCAAGCTGTATTACACTTGCTGGTGTTGAATGAAGTGTCATCCAGTCTATGACAAGTACTTCATTTTCTAGTTCCCACCCATTGTCCTTTGGAGATGGGATTTCTGGGATGTTCTGAAGACATCGGTTGTGCATTGCAGATTGGTAATTGGCACGCAGTATATGCCTGTAATAAATCTTTATTTGTTGGCAAACGCTTCTCTGCATATCTTCCGGTCCTGAACATTTGATATCTGGCCTGGTTCATGTCTCCACAACCAACCTGCCCATAGACTTCATGAGTGTATGCCTCTAGTTCTTCATGGAGAGATTGCAAAACAACATATGATGTCCCTAACTTCTCCAACAAGAGAGAATCTAACCTTCGCTCCTTGACATTCAATAGCATTACCATCACTGAATCCCCCACTATCAACATCCTGGGGCTTACCATTGACCAGAAACTGAACTGGACTAGCCATATAGATACCGTGGCTACAAGAGCAGGTCACAGGCTAGGAATCCTCGGCAAGTAACTCACCTCCTGACTCCCCAAAGCCTGTCCACCATCTACAAGGCACGAGTCAGGAGTGTGATGGAATACTCCCCCCTCACCTGGATGAGTGCAGCTCCTACAACACTCAAGAAGCTGGACTCTGTCCAGGACAAAGCAGGCCACTTGATTGGCACCCCTTCCACAAACATTCACTCCCTCTGCCACCATTGAACAATGGCAACAGTGTGTACCATCTACAAGATGCACTGCAGAAAATCACCAACTGGTCCAACAACGAATAGCCTGACAAATAAGTTTTGATCTGTTTACTTTGGTTACCATACATTTTCCTGTGTCCTTGAAAGTCCTCAGTTTCATCTTCTTGACAGGATCATGAAAGCTGACATCCTGGTGTTGTAGTCACTTCTGACAAAGAGTCGTGAATGCTTCCCTTCTCATTTCTTTGGTCTCTCTATAGTCCTTAACTATGGGTGCTGGAGCAACTTGGCCTAATGTGATGTGATATAACTGATCTGTCTCCAAGAAGGACCAAAAGGATTAGTTTGAATAGCATCTGTGACATTCCTCATATCCTGATGGTCCGTCCTTGTCTTGTCCAATTCAATGTGAGATCTTGGTGACATACTGTGAACAGCCACCCCTTGACAGTTACTGTTTTGACCTTTATTGCAAGGGGCATGGAGTATAAAAGTAGGGAAGTCCTACTACAACTGTACAGGGCATTGCACCTAGAGTGCTCTGTACAGTCCTGGCCTCCTTACTTTTTATTTGTTCATGGTTGTTCATGGTTTGTGGGCATTGCTGGTTAGGCTAGCAGTGCTATCAAGCAGCACTTGCTTAGCAATAACCTGCTGACTGACGTTCAGTTTGGGTTCCATCAGGACCTTATTACAGCCTTGGTTCAAACATGGACAAAAGAGCAGAACTCCAGAAATGAGGTGAGAGTGACTGCCCTTGAAGTCAAGGCAACATTTGACCGAATATGGCATCAAGGAGCCCTAGCAAAACTGGAGTCAGCGGGAATCGGGGGTGGAATCTCTGCTGATGATTGCACAATGTTCAGCAACATTCGCGACTCCTCAGACACTGAAGCAGCCCATGTCCAAATGCAGCAAGACCTGGACAATATCCGGGCTGGGCTGACAAGTAACAAGTAACATTTGTGCCACACAAGTGCCAGGCAGTGACCATCATCAACAAGAGAAAATCCAACCATCCACCCTTGACATTCAATGGCATTAGCATCGCTGAAACCCCACTGTCAACATCCTGGGAGTTACCATTGTTACCATTGACTACAAACTGAACTGGACTAGCCATATAAATACTGTGGCTACAAGAGCAGGTCAAAAGCTAGGGACAGAATTTTTTGTTGAGTGGGTGGGTGAGTGCTCGACCCGCTCGAGCTTGAAGTAGCGCATGATGACATTGGGTGAGCGTCCCGACATCATTGCGCACTTGCACGATATTTCGGTCAGCGAGCGCACGTTAAACTTGGAATCGTGCCCACCGACAATTAAGAGGACAATTAAACCAATTAACGGTGTAATTAACAGAGATTTTTGTTGCCCGTCCAACGTTACGGCGGGCGAATCGGCCAGGCAGCCTTTGCATTATTCAGGAAACCTCATCCACGGGCGGGATGAGGTTTCTGTGATAAATTAAAATAAAAATAAATTTCTGTGGACAGCATTTTCATTGGCTATATTTTCAGGTGATTGGTGATGAAGCTTGGACAATTTTTTCCGGTTGCTGTGACCTTTATTTTAGGTTGCTCATGTCTTCAGCTTCCTGAGGCAGCTCTCTGCCTTCAGGGAGCTTTCTATGAGCACTCACCCGCACCCGGGCTGACTTCAGCGCTTGCCCTCCTCCCATCCCCAACCCGGCAGCACTAAGCCTTTCAGCATGTACTTCACGATGGCTGGCTGTTAATCGGCCAGCCAGTGTGAATTCGCGGTCGATGGGTCTGGGATTGGCTGGGGAACGGACCGCCGACCGTGCCCACCCGCCAAAACTGAAAATTCTGCCCTAGGAATCCTGTGGCAAGTAACTCACATCCTGACTCTCCAAAGCCTGTCCACCATCTACAAGGCACAAGTCAGGAGTGTGATGGAATACTCCCCACTTGCCTGGATGAGTGCAGCTCCAACAACACTCAAGAAGCTCAACACCATCCAGGACAAAGCAGCCCACTTGATTGGCACCCCATTCACATCCACTCCCTCCACTACCGACGCACAGTGGCAGTGGTGTGTACCATCTACAAGATGCACTGCACGAACTCACCAAGGCTCCTTAGACAGCACCTTCCAAACCCACGACCACTACCATCCAGAAAGACAAGGGCGGCAGGTACATGGGAACAACACCTCCTGGAAATTCCCCTCCAAGTCACTCATCATCCTGACTTGGAAATATATCGCTGTTCCCCCACTGTTGCCAGGTAAAAATCCTGGAAGTCCCTCCCTAACAGCACTGTGGGTTACCTACACCGCATGGACTGCAGCGGTTCAAGAAGGCAACTCAGCACCACCTCCTCAAGGGCAATTAGGATGGGCAATAAATCCTGGCCCAGCCAGTGACACCTACAACTCATGAATGAATAAAAAAAAATTATGCCCATCCCTTCAGTCTCTGAGGAATTGTGAATGGTTCTAAACTTTGTGCAATCATCAGTGAACATCCCTACTTCTGACCTTATGATGGAGGGAAGGTCAATAATGAAGCAGCTGAAGATGGTTGGGCCTAGGACACTATCCTGTGGAACTCATGGTGCAATGTTCCAGTACTGAGATGATTAACCTCCAACAACCACAACCATCCTCCTTTGTGCTAGGTATGACACCAACCACCGGAGAGTTTTCCCCATGATTGCCATTGACGCCAGTTTTGCTAGGGTTCCTTGATGCCACACATGGTCAAATACTACATTGATGGCAAGGCAGTCACTCTCACCTAACCTCTGGAATTCAGCTGTTTTGTCCAAGTTTTGACCAAGGTTGTAATCAGGTCAGGAGAGGAGAGTCCTGGAAGAATATGCTAACAAGACAACTTTCATTTTTTACTGAACATTTCAAGCAAATATTGTGTTAAGCTTGACAGAAAAAAGGAAGAAATACATAAAAACTTGAATGGCAAAGTTAAACAAATTGGAGTGCTTAAAAACAGCTGGAAGTATGTTGTTAAAATGTTCAACCCAGGTACTTTGATTAAGGCCTGTTGTGTTTTTAAAAATAATTTCAGTGGTCTCTTTATACTGATTGTGGATGAAAGATTGAGATTGCAAAAAAATTCTTCCCAACAGGGACCACTAAATGCAGCATTAATTGACCCTTGCCAGGAAATCGAGCAGACTCTTAATTATAAACAGACAAAGTCAGGAAACCCTTGCCTGCAGCCAATTACAGTGCTCCTAGAAGGGTAGTGGCTGACTGTACACACGCAGACACACACAGAAGCAGAAATTCTTATTTAATACTTTTTTAAAAAAGGTTCAACTCTAATGGCTCAGGCAGTGAGTAATTGAACCATACCGTCCAAACACTCTCAGATTTAATCCCTGATATTACTGAGTTAGATGATCTGAGTAGGTGCTGGTAGAGGGTTCTGCAACTAGCCCCAGTACCCCTGGGTTAGGAATAGCCCAGTGTGCACAGATTCAGACCATTGATAGCATTGCAGAGAGTGTGATTTAATGTAAAAGGCCAGTATTGTGTTGACATGGTCCTGAGCTGGGAATGTGAAATCATCCTGTTGCATGGGATGAATTTGATAGAGCTCCCTCTCAACATTGAGTCATGTCTCCAAGTGTAAATGATCCAATAGGAATTGAGAGCCCTTTGATTGAGTGTATGTTTAAGGTGGACACACTTAAAGGAGATTTTTTAAATAATCGGAAAGCAATCCATTTAGAAATCATAGTGAGCACTTAGGCCTGTAGCTCTGCGCTAGGAGGAGGATGTGAAGAAGTTGCTGAGCAATCACAAGACATCAAATATGTATCTATTACTAGTCAGTCTCTGTGGTGTTCGTCAAGAGCAAGTATAGTCTTCAGGTAAAGTAGGTCAATTGGACTAACACTTACAGATGTCATTCAGTCCTCAATTTAAGTCATACGTTGGATCCTTATTTTTTATGTATAAGACTTTGATTTTATTCTATTCTTTGTGTAGCTAAGAGTAACATTTTTAGAAGAGAAGTAGACTTGTTTGGAGCAGGGGAGTTTCTCCACAGTATATCCAAAATTGGCTCAGTGGCAGGAAGCAAAGTGTAATGATCAGTGGGTGTTTTTGTGACTGGAAGGCTGTTTCCAGTGGAGTTTCACTGGGTTCAGTACTGGGTCCCTTGCTGTTCATGGTATATATCAGTGATTTGGACTTGAATGTTAGGGACATGATTAAGAAGTTTGCAGACAATACAAAAATTGGCCATGTACTTGCTGATGAAGAAGAAAGCTTTAGACTGCAGGAAGGTATCAAGGGATCAGTCAGATGATCAGAGCAGTGGAAAATGGAGTTCAGTCCAGAGAAATATGAGATAATGCATTTGGGGAAGGCTAACATGGCAAGGGAATACACAATAAATGGTAGGATACTGAGAAGTGTAGAGGAACAGAGGGACCATGAAGTGCATGTCCACAGATCTCTGAAGGTGGCTGGACAGGTAGATAAGAAGGCGTATAAGATACATGCCTTAATTAGCCGAGGCGTAGAATACAAAAGTTGAGAGGTTATGCTGGAACTGTATAAAACACTAGTTAGGCCACAGCTAGAGTACTGCATACAGTTCTGGTCACCATACTATCAGAAAGATGAGATTGCACTAGAGAAGGTACAGAAGAGATTAATGAGGATATTGCCTGAACAGGAAAATTTTAGTTATGAACAAAGATTGGATAGGTTGGCCTGGTTTCTTTGGATCAGAGGAGGCTGAGGGGGGACCTAATTGAAGTGTATAAAATTATGAGGGGTAGTTAGTGTAGATAGGAAGGCCCTCTTCTCCTTGGTTCGGGGTGCATAACCAGATGGCATAGATTGAGGGTAAGTAGTAGGAGGTTTGGAGAGGATTCAAGGGGAATTTTTTTCACCCAGAGGGTGTTGGGGATCTGGAGCTCAATTTCTTAAATGGTGGTTGAGGCAGAAACATTTAAAATGTACTTGGATATGCATTTTGAGTATCATAACCTGCAAGGATATGGAGCAAGAGCTGGAGAATGGATGGTTCCTTGTCAGTTGGCACAGACACAATGGGCTGAATGGCCACTTTCTGTGAGTTAAATTTCCATGGTTTCAATAGCTGATCTATGTCCTTTGACCTGTGTCTCTTAATACCCTTGGCTAACAAAAATCTCTCAATCTCAGTTTTAAACTTAACAATTGATCTAGCATCAGTTACCGGTTATACGCCTGCCCTGCATGGGAAAGATCTACTCATGCTAAGAAGATGGATGCCGTTCTGAATGCAAGCTGCCGACTTATCACAGGTTGTTTAAAACCAACAAACACCAACAACCTATATATCCTGGCAGGTATCGCTCCCCCTGATATAAGAGGAACGGAAGCCAGCAAGAAAGAGCGACTCTGTCAAACATCAGATGAGAGGCACCCTCTACATGGTCATATACCTGCACCCATTCGCCTAAAGTCAAGGAAGAGCTTCATGAACAGTGTTGTTCCATTACAATCAACCCCATCTGAAGCCCGCATCGCCTTGTGGAAAAACCGGCTCGCCAGTCTCGAACAACACCCAGCGATGGAAATTCTACCAGATGAAAGCCTTTCCCCAGGAGCTAATTGCAACTGGGCAACCTGGAAGTGCCTTAACAGACTTAGGACTGGTATAGGTCATTCAAAGGTGTCACTAAGCAAATGGGGATATACAACCAGCCTGGCAACTTGTGAATGTGGAACTGAGCCACAGACTATGCAACATCTCCTGCAATGCCTATCGCTAGAGGAACCCTGCACTGTTGCAGATCTTGCACCAAATTCAACACCAATTTCTTTTAATATACATAAAAGTAGCTTCAAAAAAGCATTTTAGAATGTTAGTGACATTAATCTCCTCCCACCAATTACAAGCTGAATACAATTAACGTCTAAATTCCACTGCCACTGGATTAAAACTTCTCCAGAGAAAAAATGAAAAAAAAAATATATACTACTGTTACAAATCCAGCAATTTCAATATACTGTAGTACAGCATATGTCTTTCAACCATCACCAGTAGTTGACATGCATTCATAATTACACCAAGGCGCAAAAATGTGTCCAGTTCTGGCTGGGCCATGTATAGACTGTCCATGGACACGATAAGAAGAAGTTACCATTTGAAGAACAGAGTTCAAAATTTCTACCTCTTTGCATGAAGAAGTGTTCCCTAATTACATTTCTGAAAGACCTGACTCTAACCTTTAGACTATGCCCCCTAGTCTCAGACTACCAACCAACAGAAATAGTTCCTCCAAATCTACCCTATTTTTTCCCTTTAATATCTTTAAAACTTACATCAAATCATCCCTTAATCTTTGAAATCCCAGGGAATACAATCCTAGTTTGTTTAATCTCTCCTCATAACTTAACCCTTGGAGACCAGAGGCCAGATTTCCATCAAGGAAGCGGGAAGGTTGAGACGGAAACTTCCCGATCAGGCAGACACATCTCCTTTAAAAAGGCCCCTGCCTACTTGTATTTTCATGTCGGGGAAGGGGGGATGTGTTGGAGGTGAGCCTGCCACCTCCGGAGGCAGCTCAGAGGGGGTCACGGAGGCGAATGAGTGCCATGGCAGGCTGGTTACAAGGATCACCTTGGTTCTTTGGGACTTTGGCCCAGTTATAGTAAAAGCCCTCTAGCCCTCACCCACCCACCCTCCGTGCCCCCTCATAGCCCCCATGCCACCTCCATCCACCCTCATATCTCTCATGCCCCCTCCATGCCCACCCTTCCATACACCTTCCATGGCCTCTGCATGCTCCATGCCCACTCACCAATGAGCCATATAATAACAGTGGCAATTCTTTGAAATATTCATGAAAAAAATACATTTAAAAATCTCCTTTGAAAATAAATGCTGCTCTTTCAACCTTATAAAATTGTCAACCTGTGTGAACACACCCCTGCTGAGCTGACAGCATGAATGAGTCATGGAGTTCAGCCATACATTCATAATGAGGTCATCTGGAGAAATGGAGTCTGGCAATCTGTTTCTGTTTATACAGTTGCAAGATGAACTTATTATGAAAGTTTGGCTGAGTTCCATGATTCACTAATGCAGTCAGCCCAGCAGGGGTCTGCTTATACAGTGGAAGGGGAGTGTTTTGATTAATTTGATTGATTGACATCTTTATGAGGCTATAATAAGTTGATGTTTCTTTGGTGTTGTTTTTCAATGTCCGTACATTTATTTGAACAAGGTTAAGAGATGTGAAGTAGGATGAAGCTTTTGTTATTGATACTATGCATGGCTGTGTCTGAGTGACACTTTTATAAGGTTGTAAGAACAGCAGTTTATTTCAAAAGAGATTTGTGATTTTGTTTAACCTGAGCATTTCAAAGAATTGCCAATGTTATTATAACTAATTGGTTCTGTACATAGCACTTAATGGAAAAGTAGACATGGAGGAATCAGGGGGGCATGGAAGGCATATGGCAAAAGCATGTTGGGCATGGAGGGGGCATGGGAGATATGAGAGGGCATGGATGGGACAGGGAGATATGAGGGACTTGGAGGATGGGGATGCATGGGTGAGACCTTATAAACTTACCTGTCAAAATTTTTCAGAATCCAAACTATGGGCGGAATTTTACAGCCCCGCTCGTTGGCAGGATTTTCCGTCCCCGCCAGTCAGTGGAATTTTGAATGGCTCGTCGCATCTTACAGGCCCGCCCAGCCTCAATGGGGCCGTAAAATTCTGTCTAAGGTTCGTGACTCCCCTGAGGTGCTGTGAACCACATCTCTTCCCAAAATGAGCCTGACTCTGTAAAATAGCAGTGGGGGTGGTGGGGGGCAGTGTCTAAATTGCCCAACTCTTCAATGGAGTAGGCCAAGGTGGGATTGCTGAGTGTGGGCTCACTATTTTCACCCTTACCCTGGCATCATAAAAATTATACACATTGGGAATGGGGACAGGAATTCCAGATTTGGAGCGTGCCTACCATTTTCAAATCTCCCTGGCTTCCAGTTTGACATGGATGGAGGCATGAAAATCTCGGCCCAGATATAATTCTGACAAATCTACCCTCAAAGGCAAATTAATGCTTCCTAAGGTTTGGTGCCCAGAACTGCTCACAGAAACTCCAGGTGTGGTCTAACCATGGCTTTGCGTAGCTAAGCATGACTTCTACCTCCTTGTATTCCAGTCCCCTAGATATAAAAGCCATAATCCCATTAGCCTTTTTACTTTTTTTGTACCCATTCATGGCATTTTAAGGATTTACATACCTGGGCCCATAAATTCTATGAACTTCCATAGTTTCTACCCTTTAGCCATTTAGAAAGTACACTGTTCCAACCATTTTAGGTCCAAAGTGGATGGCCTCACATTTGAATGCATTGAAATCCATTTGCCAATAGTTCCTTTCACTTAATCTGTTGGTATATCTTTGTAATTTTATGCTTTGATCTGCACTTTCTTCCTGTCACTCCTACATTCCTATGTTCTTACACTGCTTACAATGCTACCTATCTTTGTCTCATCAGTAAATTTGGGTATTTGGCTTTTGTGAAGACCCATGTGCTTTGGGAAAAGCCTATATTTTATTTTTGCGCAATGTCCCCTTTAAGGCCAAAGCAAAACTTGGGGTGTATTCGGAGGAGGAGGCAAGTGGTTTCTTGGTTATGTCATCATTAGGTTCCAAGAAATGCCCATGTGACCTGAAGTTGCTATGGTGATGAAACAGAAAATAAATAGAAAGCTAATTGCAATGGTGTCGGGTTTCAGCCTGTCTTGTGGGAGGCAGTTCAGAACAGATCCTGGTGTTGAAACAGGGCTCTAAGAATTGAGCAGGGACTGTGTTACTGTATGTGTTATACAGATGGAAAGGACAGAGAGCTGAAGGCAGGGAGAATAGGGGATTGTGGACTGGACCAGATCCACTACTACTGTCTCCATTTTGCCAGAGTCAACCAAACAATTTAAGACATTGGGAGAAGGGAGTTTCTGGGATTCTGTGCCATCAGGACTGTTGTGACCCGAATGAGAGAGGGTTCATAGACATATGCTTTGTCAATGTTGACTGTGTCCACGGACCCTTGATGGAATACGGCTGCTGGTCAATGCCACCCTAGGGCCAAAATGATTGAGCGGGAAGTGAATTGGAAAGACTGTGAGATTGCATGTGGTGCCACAATTGTGCGGGAAGTATTGCGAGTGCTTGTAACTACATGAGGAATATCTTTGTTGTATTGACTATTTAAAGTGAAATTTACCTTTGCATTTGAAAAATCCTTCACCTATCAATTAATGTTTGAGCTTTGTTGATTTTAGTTGGCCTGTTACAGTAAAAGTTTTTAAAAGAAATTTTAAAAAGTGAGATCTTGTCTAACGGTTTTCTTCCAACCCTTTCTTTTAAAAGTTATCAGTCTATACGGGATTGTAATACTTTCTATCTCATTACCTAGTCATTAATGAATATAGTGAGTAGTTGAGGCCCCAACATAGATTCTTGTGGAACACCACTAGTCACAACCTACCAATTTGAGTACCTGCTCATTATCCCTCCTCTCTGTCTCCTTCCACTCAGCTAATTTCCTAACCAGCTGAATAATTTGCCTTCAGTTCCATCGGCTTCAACTTAAACTAACAGTCTCTTATGAGGGACTTTATCAAATGCCTTCTACAAGTCCATATAAATAACATTGATAGACACTCCCCTCTCCAGTACTTCAGTGACCTCTTCAAAAAAATCCTTCAGGTTCATTAAGTATGGGGAGGTCTTGTGGTGTAGTGGGCACCATCCCTGCCTCTGAGCCAGAAGCCCTGGGTTCAAGTCTCACTCTGACGATGTGGACAAACAGGTTGACTATCAACCTGTAAATTGTTTCAATATGCCTATGGCAAACGGGAGAATCCCCTGGTTAGCCATGCTTGATGTGGAGCCTCTGGCGACAGGCTAGCAACCTGTTCCAGGAAAAACTAGCTATGGTAATAGACATAAGCACATGCTCTGTCTGCCTCATGTGTCACTAGGCACCTGAAAGCTCTAAGTCTAAGTAAGACTTCAAGTATGGCTACCCTTTCCAAATCCATGTAAGCTCTCTCTAATTAGCTGAAAATTTTCAAGATGTTCATCCACCCTATTCTTAATTATAAATTCTAGTAATTTCTGACAACAGATGTTAAGCTAACTGGTCTATAATTCCCTGGTTTCCCCTCTTATCCATGACATCACATATACCACAAACACACACACATATAGATACACACAGACACCCATAATCACAATGAAACACGCATGTTTACACACACACACACAAACACAGATTCACCAAACTCACACAAAGACTCACACCTTTTCATTTAAAAAAAAAATTACATATGTTGCATGGCTGTTGTCAGAGCTGCCAGCAGATACTGTAAACTGGTGGTGCTACTGTCATGTTAATGGAACTGACCGCTTGCTCTACATTGAACTGGGTCTCCATGTTCCTCACAAAGCCTTGAGATAAGTTGGAGCTGCAATCCTCAATTCTACACAACATGATGTATAAGCTCATGGTGTATAGGCTGCCTAGAGCACTTGGCAGTTCCTGGTATATCAGTATTCTTCAGTAGCCTGGGCCTCGAAGTCAGCATGTGCATTCTCTGCAGCAAGGCTAAAGTATGACTCTGTCTGTGTAAGCTGGCAGCTGCAGTGTCCTGCACCCTTCCCTGCATAGCTCCAGAGCATTTGTCCTGAAAAGCACCATTTGCAAATACCTTCTCTAACCTAGGTTCTAAACTCTGTGTGGTGTCAATATCTGAGCTGGTGTTTGCTAGAGTCGGACCAAGTGACCATGCTTCTTCCTCCCTTAGCAGAGGAGCTTCTACATTCTCAGTAGCTGAAATGAAAGAGAAGGGCAAGGGTTGACCTATGTGAGGGTTGAAGTGGTGTTGAGTGTGTGAGCATGAGGAGCAATGTGTGGCGCAATGAATGTAGGTAAGTGAAGTGTAGTGGGGAGGGGAGTCTTTTGAGTGCTGAGAATCTTGAGATTACTGAGGCTGTAAAATGGTGCAACTGTGAGTAGGGAGTAAGAGTATTACCTTAACAATGCTAGTTAGATCATTCCTTTGGACGTTGCAGCAATGTCCTGGGAGCAAAGCTTCTGCTATTCACATATGCTCTGCAATTTCTTCCCACTGTTTCCTACGTTGATGCCTAGAGGGTTTCCTATCCTCTGTGTGGAAGAGGATATTACTTCCTCTGTCCAATTCCAGCACCAGTCCTCCAAGACAGCATTAGAAAATCTTGGTGCTCTCTCACTAGTTGCTTCAGGCATATCTTCACTCAGAACTGTTTTGCTGTCTGCAGCAAGAACATACCTTCTTTTTAAGAGGTGCTAGCTGCCTTTAAGAAGCAGACATCACAGGTGCCTGATATCTGTGCGCGCCCAAACCATGAAGAGATTCCAGCTGTGATCTGATTTCTTGGCAGATAAGCCAATGTAGGCACAGGTCAAAAATAGTTAAATATATATACTACAAAACACAATGCTCTAAATGTACATTGAAAGAAAAGTTCCTGAGCAATGCCAAGAAGAATCAATACTTATGCAATGATCAATAGTAAAAGGTGTGCATTGTTACTTGTGGCAGCCACTGGCTGATCGCACAATCACCCCTGAGCCCACATCACACGCTCACCTTCAGCACAAACGTGTTGTCTTTATCCGGCATTTCTAGTGGCATCGTGGTCCTGACCTTAATGATTGCAGAAAGTGGGATGCTGACTCTGGGCTTTGTAGACTGTTAAAGAAATGATCAGGTTATTGTGTGTCACTGATTACATCAAAAGATCCAACAAAGTTCAGACACTGAGCAAACAGTCCTTTTCTAAGTGGACCTTGTGGTGTTATAGTAAAGATCAACCCAGACTGTCTTAATGGAGAGTAAATCCCTGTTCAGGTTAACATCTTAGACATTGCGCTTTCATTCAAATCCATTCCATGTTTCTCATTCTACTTTGCCTCTTTCACCACTTCCCTGCTGTCTGGCCAGTTTTGTGACTGAAAGATTTTTGATCAACAAAGGAGTCCAGGGTCATGGAGGAAAGTGAACTTACAGCCACAATCAGATCAGCCATGATCTTATTGAATAGTGGAGAAGGCTTGAGGAGCCAAATGGCCTACCCCTGCTCCTATTTCTTCTGTCCTTGTGGTAATGCAGATTACCCCTAAAATCTGTGCTATTTCCACCAGTGTCACTGTGCATCCCGTCAGAGGGGACCATCTACTGATCCTTTCTGCTGTCAATGGTCAGACAGCAGTCTCACTGATCCGATACCTGTGACAGACAGTTTGTCCATAGTCAATGGAAAAGCAAATTGAGCAGAATGCAAAACAGAGTCTGATCAGCTATCACTGTTTTTATGCAGCTGCCCATGAAGAATTTACTCTGTGCAGTGTGGGAGAACAGAGGGAACTGAGCGATACCCAACAGTGCTGCCACCCTCAGAGGATCTGCAACTATTGTTTTTACGTCTTCAAGTAGTATACCGGCCTCTCATAAAACTTCTCATTCAAAATCAACCTACAATGAACATAAAAATAAATATTGTACTCTGTGCATGTGTTTGATTTTTTACACTGTTTGATTTTTTTCTGTGCTGTTCAATTCTATTATGGTGCAAATGAGGTGCAATGTTTATAGTCTAGGATTGAAAAATCAGTGACCTTGTTACAGAACTATCAGTTGGGGGCTATGCAAACTGCTGTTGTAAAATCTCCTGCCTCTCTTCCTGTTGCTGCACTGGGTTAATTACTGCAAAACTGTTAGGTTTTTCCTGCAAAGATTCATTATTCCAATCAGATAATAAATAATAATAATAATAATAATAATAAGGTATTAAAGGGAATGTGGCAGCATGGTGAGGAAGCTGGTTAATGGATAGGCAATGATTAATGTCTAATTTTCAGACTGGAGGCAAGTAACTGGTGATATCCCCAGGGGTCAGTGCTAGGACCATTGTTCTTCACAATGTATATAAAAACAACCTGGATTTGGGTATAGAGGTGTATCAAAATTGCAAACAGCACAAAAATAGGGAATAAAATCAGAATGCTGGAAATACTCAGCAGGTCTGGCAGCATCTGTAGAGACAGTTTTCAGGGATCATACTGTGCAGGTGCCCCAGGAAATGCGCTGGTGCACCCCCTGGAAGTCCCCACACAAGGACTGCACAGGAATTGCCCAGGAAGTTTAAGCTTCCATTGTGCAATTACCCTGCACCTGGAACCATCCGATACTCCAAATTAAATAAGAGACTTCGGATGGTTCCGACCCTCTTACCAGAATAGTCACCCAGGAAAACCTAGATGGATTAAAACCACTTCTAACTCACCTCCCAACCACCTCCCAACACTTTGACCACCCCACCTCCCAAACACCCCCCAACTACCCACCCAACCCTCCACCCCTAACCACCATATCGACCTCCTGCCACTGACCACCTCCCCACCCTCCTGACTACACCCCCACACCCCAACTACCCACCACACCTCCGTGACTACCGCCCAACCAGCCCCCTGACCACCCAACTCCACCCTGATCCATCCTATCCACTTACCTTACACACTTACCTTCTCTCCTGTCGAACTGGCTGGAATCTTTAAACTTACCCGGTTTACGGCAGGGGAGGTGGCTTCACTTCCCCCAATGCTGCTGCCCTGCACTGGAAGGACTCAGGGAGCTGCTGCGCTGCACGTCTCTCACCAGGCCCGGGTTGGAAGTCTGGAGAAATGTGGCAGCACCACCCGAATTGGATAAGTGGAAAGGTGATTACCACTCCACAGAAGGTCTGGGCCAGAGCTAACATTTCAGGTCAACGCCCTTTTTTCAGAACTAAAACTGTTCTGAAGAAAAAACCTTGACCTGAAACGTGAACCATGTTTCTCACTTCACAGATGCTGCCAGACCTGCTGAGTATTTTCAGCATTTTCTGTTTTACTTTCAGATTTTCAGCACCTGCAGTATTTTGCATTTGTTTTTAGTGACAAAAATAGGGAGATGGTTAGATGAAGTGGACCTCAAGAAAGTCAGGAATAAGTTAGTAGTTCAGGCAGATTAATGGCAGATGAATTTTAATGTGGAGAAATGTAAGGGGATTCATTTTGTGAGGAAGAATAGAGAGAGGAAATGTGAATTAAATGGTAAAACTTTAAAAGGAGTTGAGGAGCAGAGTGACATGAGAGTTCAGATACTCGAATCTTTGGAAGTGTGACAAGTTGATAAAACTAAAATAAACTTTATTTATTTACTTTATTTCTTTACTATCCCCATTCACACTCTCATCGGCTGTTACATCATGAAATCTTTTGTTATTTAATCTCTCCTGCCCTCCACCCTATTACAGACCTTCTCCTTTGTTATTCCTAACCCCTCCCCCTCCATTGGTTTAAAAACTCTTACATTTCTATCTTTCTTTGGTTCTGACAAAATTCATTAACTTGAAATGTTAACTCTGTTTCCCTCCACAGGTGCTGCCTGGCCAGTTGAGTTTTCTCCAGTATTTTTTGTTCTTATTTCTTATTTCCAGCGTCCATAGTATTTTGCTAAATGAATACTTTGCATCTGTCTTCACTAGAGAAAAGGATGTTGTCAATGTAACAGTAAATGAGGAGGCAGTAGAGAAAATGAATATAAGAACAAACAAGAAGATAAAAACACAAGAATTAGGAGCAGAAGTAGGCCATTCAGCTCTTTGAGCCTGTTTGCCATTCAATAAGATCATGGCTGATCCTGCTGTGGTCTCAACTCAACTTCCCTGTCTGCCCTCCACAACCCTTGACCCCCTTGTCAATCAAAAATCTATATAACTCAGCATTAAATGTATTCAATGACCCAGCATCCACCTTTTTCTGAGGAAGAGAGTTCCAAAGACTAACGACCCTGAGAGAAAAAAATTCTTATCTCAGACTTAAATGGGAGACTCCTGTTTTTTTAAACTATTTCCCTTGTTCTAGACTCCCCCACAAGGGGGAGGATCCTCTCAGAACCCACCCTGTCAAGTGCCCTCAGGATCTTATATATTTCAATAAGATCACCTCTCATTCTTCTAAACTCCAGTGGGTGTAGGCCAAACCTGCTCAACCTTTCTTCATAAGTCCTTCATCCCAGGAATCAATCAAGTGAACCTTCTCTGAACAGCTTCTAATGTAATTACATGCTTTCTTAAGTACGGAGACTAGAACTGGACACAGTACCCGGATGAGGTCTAACTAAGGCCCTGTACAGCTGTAGCAACACTTCCCTACTATTATACTCAATTCCTCTTGCAATTAACACCTATATTCCAATTGCCTTCTTACTCACTTGCTGCACCCGTGTAACAACATTTTGTTATTCATGTGCCAGGACACCCAGATCCCTCTGTACCATAGAGTTCTGCAGTCTCTCTCCATTCAAACATTACAGTGTTTTGCTGTTCTGCCTGCCAAAGTGGACAAGTCCACATTTTCCTACATCATACTCCATCTGCCAAGTCTTTGCCCACTCACTTAACCTATCTAAATCCCTTTGTAGACTCTTTACGTCCTCCTGACACCTTACTTTCCTAACTATCTTTGTGTCATTAGCACATTTAGCTACCATATATGTGGTCCCTTCATCCAAGTCATTGACATGAATTGTATGTAGTTGAGGACCAAGCACTGATCCCTGAGACACTCCACTATTAACAGCCTGCCTATCCATAAATGACCCATTTATCCATGCTCTCTGCTTCCTGTTAGCAAACCAATCTTCTATTCATGCTAATATGTTACCCTCTACACCATGGGCAGAATTTTGCCCTTGGCAGGAGTGCTCAGCAGCGGTCAGGAAGCCGACCGCCCCCGCGAACAGCACCGCACCATGATTTTACGCAGGCAGGCCAATTAAGGCCAACCTAGCGTGGAACCCGAGCAGCAGAGTTGAGCACTGCCTGTGCAGGCAGGAGGAGGAGGGCGAGCGGACCGAGTGCGAACTTTGCACATGCGCGCGAAAGAGCACTTCAATCTTCCTGAGGCACGGAGCTTCAGGAGGATGAAGCGCTGTTTAAAAAAAAATAATGACGAGAATAAAAATGTCATAAAACATGTCCCCTCATGTGA
Organism: Cetorhinus maximus; assembly: GCF_964194155.1. Taxonomy (NCBI): domain Eukaryota; kingdom Metazoa; phylum Chordata; class Chondrichthyes; order Lamniformes; family Cetorhinidae; genus Cetorhinus; species Cetorhinus maximus. The sequence continues at coordinate 54,501,782 of NC_135887.1, forward strand.
CTCTGTCACATGAGCAGGGACATGTTTTTGATTCAAGTGTGAAACTTTTATTTTAATTTTATTTGCTTTAGAAACTTAATCCTGTCTGTGGATGAGGTTTCCTAAAAAGTGCAAAGGCCGCTTGGTATTTTCACCTGTAAAGTTGGACAAGCAGGGTAAATTTGAAATTAATTACTTTTTTCACGGCCTTAATAGGCCTTTTAATTGTCAGTGGGCACACTGCCGACCCCGGCGTGCACCTGCCGAATGAAATATCAGAGGACTACATGATGATGTCAGGACGCTCGCCCAACGTCATCGCGCGTCATTTTAAGCTCGGCCGAGTTGGGTACGCACCCATCCGTCGAGCTCAATATTCTGCCCCATGAGCCCTTATTTTGTGTGGTAACCTTTGATGTGGCACCTCATTGAATGCCCTTTGGAAATCTGAATACATCACATCTGCAGGTTCCCCTTTATCCACCTTGCTTGTTGCTTCCTCAAGGAATTCCAATAAATTAGTTAACCATGATTTCCCTTTCACAAAACCATGTTGACTCTGCTTGATCCCATTATGAATATCCTGCTATTACCTGCTTAATAATGGATTATATCATTTTCCCAATGATAGATGTTAGGCTAACTGGCCTATTGTTTCCTGCTTTCTGTCTCCCTCCTTTCTTGAGGAGAGGTGCTACATTAGCAATTTGCCAATCTGCTGGGACCTTTCCAGAATTTAGGAATTTTGGAAGATCACAAACAATGCATATACTATTTCTGTAGCCACTTCTTTTAAGACCCTAGCATGAAGGCCATCAGGTCCAGGGGACTTGTCAACCTTTCATTCTAATAGTTTTCCAAGTACCCTTTCCCTAATCATTGTGATTGTTTTAAGTTCCTCCCTCTCTTTTATCTCTTGATTTTTCTACAGTGAAGGCAGGCACAAAAGACCTGTTCAATGTTTCCATCAATTCCTTGTTTCCCATTATTAATTCCCAAGTCTCATCTTCTGAAGGAGCAACACTCACTTTCGTTACTCTTCTTTTTAAATACTTGTAGAAACTCTTACCAACTGTTTTTATATTTCTAGCTAGCTTTCTCTCAAAGTCTAATTTCTCTCTTTTTTTGTCATTTTTTGCTAGTTTCTAAAATATCTTCAATCTTCTGACCTATCTGTAATCTTTGCAGTACTGTATGTTTTTTCTTTCAATTTTATACTATCCTTAACTTTCTTAGTTAGCCATGGATGGTACATCCTTCTCATAGAGTCTTACTTTCTCAGTGGAATATATCTTTTCTGAGAGTTATGAAATACCTTCTTAAACGTCTGCCATTGTTTCTCTACTGCCCTATTTTTTAACCTATTTTCCCAGTTCACTTTTGCCAACTCTGTTCTCATACTCTTGTAATTTCCTTTTTCAAGTTTAAGACACTAGTCTTAGACCCAATCTTCTCACTCTCAAACTATATGTAAAATTCTCTCATGTTATGATCACTGTTGCCTAAAGGCTCCCTTACTATGAGGTCATTAATTAATCCTGTCTCGTTGCGCATTACCAGGTCTAAAATAGCTTGCTGCCTGGTTGGCACTAGAACATACTGCTCTAAGAAATTGTCCTGAGTACACTCTATGAACTCACACCAGGCTACCTTTGCAAATCTGAGTCATCCAATATATATAAAGATTAAAATCATCCATTTTATTTCAGTACCTTTCTTAAAAGCCCTCATTATTTCTTCTGTGTACTCTGTTCGACAGTCTAGCTACTGTTTGGGAGCCTATATACTACTCCCAAAAATGACTTCATACCTTTGCTATTTATTATCTCTATGCAAACTGATTCTACATCTTGATCTTCTCAACTAAGGTCATCTCTCACGACCGTGCTGATGTCATCCTTAATAAACAGAACTAACCAGCACCTTTTCCCAGCTTTCTACCCTTCCAAAATGTCAAATACCATTGAATATTTAGGTCTCAGCCTTGGTTAACCTTATGGAGGAGGCAGTGACATTGTGGTATTGTAACTGGACTGGTAATCCAAAGACCCAGGGTAATGCTCTGGGTGCCCAAGTTCGAATCCCACCATGGCAGATGGTGGAATTTGAATTCAATAAAAAAAACCTGGAATTAAAAATCTAATGATGACCATGAAACCATTGCTGATTGTCATAAAAACCCATCTGGTTCACTAATGTCCTTTAGGGAAGGAAATCTGCCGTCCTTACTTGGTCTGGCCTACATGTGACTCCAGGCCCACAGTAATGTGGTTGACTCTTCAAAATGCCCTCTAAACAAGGGCAATTAGGGATGGGCAATAAATGCTGGCTTAGCCAGCGACGCCCACATCCCATGAACAAATTAAAAACAACCACATCCCTGAAATGGCTATCAGGTCATATATATTTTTTTTTTGTGCTATTGATTCATCTGTTTTGTTAAGAATGCTGCTCGTATTTAGATACAGAACTTTTAATTCTGTCCTTTTACCATTCTTGCAAACTTTGGCCTTATCTGCTGGTGTACTGTTAAGTTTGTATGCTCTGTCCCTTCCTGCTGCACTCAGGTTGTCATTACACATGTCGCTACACCCTGCTGCCGCTACGATATTCTCTATTTCTGTTACGTAACTTGTGTCTTCTACAGCTACTGGAGGCTGGGAAAAGGAACTTCTCTTTCCCCTTCTGCATTGAATTTCTATGTGAACCAAATTCCCAACTTCACACTCGGTCTATGTCTCATTCTGGTGCAGTCTCCTCTCTGTGCATCCCCTTATTCTTCTTAAAAATAGACACAGTGGAGTCATTTAAAAGTGTTGCCCTTTCTCTTTATATTATCACATCTTTCCTTACTTGATCCCTTGTCCCCCATTATTTAGTCTAAAGTCCTCTTTATCGCCCTAGTTATATGACTTGCCAGAACACTGGTCCCGCCACGGTTCAGGTGAAGACCGTCTCAACCATACAGTTTCCACTTTACCCTGTACTGGTGCCAGCATCCAAGAATCGAAACCTATTTCTCCCACACCAGACTGTGAGCCATGCATTCAGTTCTCTAATCTTACTTTCCCTACGCCGATTTGCTTGTGACTCAGGTAGTAATCCTTTTTGGTTCTGCTTTTTAATTTAGCCTCTAGCTGCTCATAACCCCTAAGCAGAGCCTCTTCCCTTTCCTACCTGTGTCGCTGGTACCCATGTAAACCACAACAACTAGATCCTCTCCCTCCTACTGCAAGTTCCTCTCCTGCTCTGAGCTGATGTTCTGAGCCCTAGCACCAGGCAGGCAACACAACTGCCTGGACTCATGGTCTCAGCTGCAGAGAACTGTGTCTATCCCCTTGACTATGTGGTCCCCTACTACCACAACATTCCTACATACGCCCACGTTTCAATGGTTCCCTGCAACATGGTCAGTTTGCTCATGCACCTTGCTGTCATCCATAAAGCTGCAAGAACCTCTAACTTGATGGACAGTTGGAAGGGCTGAGGCTTCTCCAGTTCTACTTTCTCAATCCTCATACCTACCTCACTCACAGTCACATCCTCCAGTCTCTGACCATGGAACAAATCAGAAGACCCTAGCATAAGGGCTATGACTGCCTCCTGATAAAGTGTCCAGGTAACTTGCCCCTCCCTGAGGCATCGCAGTGTCCGATGCTCAAACTCCAGCTCATTAACTCTGAACCCGAGTTCCGCAAGCTGCAGACACTTACTGCAGATGTGGTTGCTGTGGCTCCCACAGCACCCACTTACTACAGCTACAGCACATCACTTACCCTGCCATCTTTGTGTTTTAATTAACTAATTAATTATTTTCTTAATTTTTAATTAATGACCCTAGTCCTGCTTGTGCTTATATTCTTATTATTTCAATTGATGTAATACTTACACCAATTAAAATTCCCTAGTTTAAATGAAAAAAAGAGAGAATGCTCACCAACCAATCACTTACTTTCTTTCCTATTACGTCACACTTCAATTTTCTTTGGAATGCTCTGAACCCACTAAATGGCAGCTAGCACAGATTTGTCAGACAAATTGTATTTAACCAACTTGATTGAGTTCTTTGATAAAGTAAGGGAGATAGTTGATCAGGGTAGTGTGGTTGATGTTGTGTACATGGACTTTAAAAATGCATTTAATAAAGTACCAAAAAATGGACTTGTTGACAAAATAAAAGCCCCTGAATATGAAATTGGCCAAGTTATAGAAAGTAGAGAGTAATGGTGAATGGTTGTTTTTCACATTGGAGGCAAGTATGAAAGAATGGTAATTCCAGGGTAGGCGTTAGGACCACTGCTCTCTTTGATACATATTAATGATGTGGACTTGGGTGTATGGGGCATAATTTCATAGTTTGAAATGAAATCATTTCACAAAACTTGGAAATGTAGCAAACAATGAAGACGATAGTAACAGACTTCAGAAGAAAACAAAGAGGAGTGCAGGAGAGCATGCCAGGAGCAGCACCAGGCACGTCTAAAAATGAGGTGCCAACCTGGTGAAGCTACAACACAGAACTACTTGCATGCCAAACAGCAGAAGCACCATAAGCAATCCCACAACCAATGGATCAGATCAAAGTTCTGTAGTCCTGCCACATCCATTTGTGAATGGGTTTACAACAAAAATATATTCCAAGAATGTTCAGCAAGGAAAGTACTCCAACCGTGGTTAACGAAAGAAATCAAGGATTGAATTAGATCAAAGAGAAGTGTAAAGTTGCCAAAAAATGGTAAGCCTGGGGATTGGGGCAATTTAGAATTCTGCAAAGGAGGACCAAGAGAAAGATTAAGAAAGGGAAAATAGAATATGAGAGTAAACTAGCGAGAGATATAAAAACAGACTGAGAAAGCCTCTGAAGTTATGTAAAAAGGAAACAATTAGCAAAAACAAATATGGTCCATTACAAGTGGAGTCAGGAGAGTTTATAATGGAATAAGGAAATGACAGAGAAACAAAACACATACTTTGTGTCTGTCTTCATGGGGGAAAATACTAAAAAGCTCCCAGGAATAATGGAGAACCAAGGGACTAATACAAATGAGGAATTGCAAAAATATTAATATCAGTAAAAAAAAAGTACTAGAGAAATTAATGGTTCTTAAAGTTGCTAAATCCTCTGGACCTGATGATCCACATCCCAGAGTGTTGAAAGAGGTAGCTGTAGAGATAATAGATGCATTGCTGGTTATCTTTCAAAATTCTATGGACTCTGGAATGGTTCCTACAGTTTGGAAGGTGGCAAATGTAACCCCACTATTTAAGAAAGGAGGGAGAGAGAAAATGGGGAACTACAGATCTGTTAGCCTGACATCAGGCATTAGCCTGTAGGGAAAATGCTGGAATCTATTATAAGGGATGTGATAACAGGATGCTTAGAAAATAATGGCAGGATTGGGCAGAGTCAACATGGGTTTTTGAAAAGGAAATCATATTTGACAAACCTGTTAGAGTTTTTTGAGGATGTAGCTAGGAGAATAGACAAGAGGGAACTAGTGGATGTGGTACATTTAGATTTCAGAAAACTTTTGATACAGTCCCACACAAGTAGTTCATAAACAAAATTACAGCACATGGATTTTGGGGGAATATACTTGCATGGATTGAGAACTGATTAAGGGACAAAAAACAGAGAGTAGGAATAAATGGGTCATTTTCAGGTTGGCAGGCTGTGACTAGTGGAGCACTGCAAGAATGAGTGCACGGGCCCCAGCTATTCACAATCTATAACAATGATTTGGATGTGGGCATTAAATGTAATGTTTCCAAGTTTGCAGATGACACAAAACTAGGTGGAAGTGTGAGTTGTGAGGAGGATGTAAAGATGCTTCAAGGGGATTTGGAGAGGCTGAACGAGTGGGCAAAAATCTGGCAGATAGAATACGGTGTGGAGAAATGTGAGATTAACCACTTTGGTAGGAAAAACAGAAATACAGAATATTTTTTAAATAGTGAGAGACTGGAAAGTGTTGAACTTCAAAGGATCTTGGGTGTTCTTGTTCATGAGTCACTGAAAGCTAATATGCAGTTTCAGCAAGCAATTAAGAAAACAAATGGTATGTTGGCCTTTATTACAAGATGATTTGAGTATAGGAGTAAAGATGCCTTACTGCAATTATATAGAGCATCTGGAGTATTGTGTGCAGTTTTAGTCTCCTTACCTAAGGAAAATTATACTTGCCATAGAGGGAATGCAACAAAGATTTACCAAACTAATTCCTGGGACGGAGGGATTGTCCTATGAGGAAAGGTTAGATAGACTGGGCCTTTATTCTCCGGAGTTTAGAAGAATGAGAGGTGATCTTATTCAAACATACACAATTCTCAACAAAAACAAAAATACCTGGAAAAACTCAACAGGTCTGACAGCATCTGCGGAGAGGAACATAGTTAACGTTTCGAGTCCATATGACTCTTCAACAGAACTAAGGAAAAATAGAAAAGAGGTGAAATATAAGCTGGTTTAAGAGGGGGTGGGACAGGTAGAGCTGGATAGAGGGCCAGTGATAGGTGGAGATAACCAAAAGATGTCATAGACAAAAGGAGAAAGAGGTGTTGAAGCTGGTGATATTATCTAAGGAATGTGATAATAAAGGGACAGATAGCCCCAGTGGGGGTGGGGTGGGGGGAAGGGATCAAAATAGGCTGAAAGGCAGAGATAAAACAATGGATGGAAATACATTTCAAAATAATGGAAATAGGTGGGAAAAGAAAAATCTATATAAATATTTGGAAAAAAGGGGGATCGGAAAGGGGGTGGGGATGGAGGAGAGAGTTCATGATCTAAAATTGTTGAACTCAATATTCAGTCTGGAAGGCTCTAAAGTGCCTAGTCGGAAGATGAGGTGCTGTTCCTCCAGTTTGCGTTGAGCTTCACTGGAACAATGCAGCATGCCAAGGACGGACATGTGGGCATGAGAGCAGGGTGGAGTGTTGAAATGGCAAGCGACAGGGAGGTCTGGGTAATGCTTGCGGACAGACCGAAGGTGTTCCACAAAGCAGTCACCCAGTCTGCGTTTGGTCTTTCCAATGTAGAGGAAACCGCATTGGGAGCAGTGAATGCAGTAGACTAAATTGAGGGAAGTGCAAGTGAAATGCTGCTTCACTTGAAAGGAGTGTTTGGGCCCTTGGACGGTGAGGAGAGGGGAAGTAAGGGCAGGCAGGTGTTGCACCTTCTGCGGTTGCATGGGAAGGTGCCGTGGGAGGGGGTTGAGGTGTAGGGGGTGATGGAGGAGTGGACCAGGGAGTCCCAGAGGGAACGATCACTGCGGAATGCCACCGGGGGGGGGGGTGAAGGGAAGATGTGTTTGGTGGTGGCATCATGCTGGAGTTGGCAGAAATGGCAGAGGATGATCCTTTGAATGCGGAGGCTGGTGGGGTGATAAGTGAGGACAAGGGGGACCCTATCATGGTTCTGGGAGGGAGAGGAAGGTGTGAGGGCGGATGCGCGGGAGATGGGCCGGACACGGTTAAGGGCCCTGTCAACCACCGTGGGTGGAAAACCTCGGTCAAGGAAGAAGGAAGACATGTCAGAGGAACTGTTTTTGAAAGTGGCATCATCAGAACAGATGCGACGGAGGTGAAGAAACTGAGAGCATGGAATGGACTCCTTACAGGAAGCGGGGTGTGAGGAACTGTAGTCGAGGTAGCTGTGGGAGTCGGTAGGCTTGTAATGGATATTGGTGGACAGTCTATCACCAGAAATTGAGACAGAGAGGTCAAGGAAGGGAAGGGAAGTGTCAGAGATGGACCATGTGAAAATGATGGAGGGGTGGAAATTGGAAGCAAAATTAATAAATTTTTCCAGGTCCCGATGAGAGCATGAAGCAGCACCGAAGCAATCATCGATGTACCGGAGAAAGAGTTGTGGGAGGGGGCCGGAGTAGGACTGGAACAAGGAATGTTCCACATAACCCATAAAGAGACAGGCATAACTGGGACCCATGCGGGTACCCATAGTCACACCTTTTATTTGGAGGAAGTGAGAGGAGTTTAAGGAGAAATTGTTTAGTGAGAGAACAAGTTCAGCCAGATGGAGGAGAGTAGTGGTGGATGGGGATTGTTCGGGCCTCTGTTCGAGGAAGAAGCAGAGAGCCATCAGACCATCCCGGTGGGGGATGGAGGTGTAGAGGGATTGGATGTCCATGGTGAAGAGGAGGCGGTTGGGGCCAGGGAACTGGTAATTGTTGATATGACGTAGGGTGTCAGAGGAATCATGGATGTAGGAGGAAAGGACTGGACAAGGGGAGAGAGAATGGAGTCAAGATAGCAAGAAATGAGTTCCGTGGGGCAGGAACAGGCTGATACAATCGGTCTGCCGGGACAGTCCTGTTTGTGGATTTTCGGTAGGAGGTAGAAGCGGGCCAACCAAGGTTGGGAGACTATGAGGTTGGAAGCTGTGGAAGGAAGATCTCCAGAGGAGATGAGGTCAGTAACAGTCCTGGAAACAATGGCTTGATGTTCAGTGGTGGGGTCATAGCCCAGGGGGAGGTAGGAGGAAGTGTCTGCGAGTTGACGCTCAGCCTCTGCGACGTAGAGGTCAGTGCGCCAGACAACAGCAGCATCACTCTTGTCAGCAGGTTTGAAGACAATGTCAGGGTTGGACCTGAGAGAACGGAGTGCAGCAAGTTCAGAGAGAGACAGGTTAGAGTGGGTGAGAGGAGCAGAGAAATTGAGACGACTGATGTCACAATTCTTACATGGCTCGACAGGGTAGTTGCAGAAGGGTTGTCTCCCCTGGATGGGGAGTCCATAGAAGGGGAGAACCAGGGGGCACAGTCTCAGAATAAGGGGCAGGTTGCTTAGGACTGAGATGAGGAGGACTTTCTTCACTCAGAGGGTAGTGAATCTTTGGAATTCTCTGCTCCAGAGAGCTGTGGATGCTCAGTTGTTGACCATGTTCAAGACTGAGTTCGATAGATTTCTACATATTAAAAACAACAAGGGACGTTCTTATCGCATACCAGTCTTCAGCCAATTCAACAATATCAACAAATGGCTAAAGGCACTGGGTGGGCCCTGACAACATTCCAGCAGTAGTACTGAGGACTTGTGCTCCAGAACTACCCTAGCCAAGCTGTTTCAGCTACAATGCAGCTTCAACATCTATCTAACTATGTGGAAAATTGCCCAAGTAAGTCCTGTCCATGAAAAGCAGGACAAATCCAGTCTGGCCAATTACTACCTCAACAGTCTGCTGTCAATCATCGGCCAAGTGATGGAAGAGGTCGTCGACACTGCCGTCAAGTGGCACTTGCACAGCAATAGCCTGCTCACTGATGCTCAGTTTGGGTTCTGCCAGGATCTGCTGACCTCATTACAGCCTTGCTCCAAACATGGACAAAAGAGCTGAACTGGAAAGTGAGGTGAGAGTGACTATCCTTGCTTTCAAGGAGTCCTAGCAAAACTGAAGTCAATAGGAATTAAGGGGAAATTCTCCACTGGTTGGAGTCATATCTAGCAGAAATGAAGATGTTTGTGGTTATTGGAGGCCAATCAGCTCAGCCCCAGGATATCACTACAGGAGTTCCTTAGGGTAGTGTCCTGGACCCAACCATTTTCAGCTGCTTCATAAATGACCTTCTCTCCATCATAAAGTCAGAAGTGGGAATGTTCACTGATGATTGCACAATGTTCAGTACCATTCGTGACTTCTCAGATACTGAAACAATCTGTGTCCATCTGCAGACCTGGACAACATTCAGACTTAGGCTAAGTGTGTAAAGAAAATGTATTTTTTTCCAATATTACTGTGGGATACTATGAAGCAGGTTTGTGGGGTCTATGTGTATGTTGTGTGTGTGTGTTTGTGACTAATTTAATTAGACTGAAGACAGTCAGACAGCAAGGTTTAAATCATCAAAGGGTTAGGCGGAGAGCAGGCATTTTTGAAGTGGAAATGAACGAGGTAAGATGGGATACCAGTAGATATAACATGAATAGGAATTTGTATTAGGAGATAAATGAGGAGTGAATTGTTAGCTATTGAATTTTAGAGAGAAAAAATGAAGTTTTACAATTGGCAAAGATCATAAATTAAATAAAGCAGAGTTATTAAGTTTATTTTTCCTGAAAGTGGTGGCCATAAAAACATGAAAGATTTTTAGATTCTGGGAAATTAAGAGCAATGGGTGAAGATGAAAGGGAAGAAATATATTTAAGGAAACATTGAAAGCTGTGAGATGTGTGTGGCCATGTGATCTTGAAGAGAGTGCTGTGCGCGCAGTCCTATGAAGGAAGCAGCTTCTAGCCACCCCAGAGAAGTGTCTGGTTTCTTCAGAAAGCTTGATTTTGTTACAAGCTTTGGATTTCGAGTGAGAGGAAGAGAGAAGCTTGTGAAATACCTCCCTTATAGCCACAGTGGGTGCCTTGTGCTAATATTACTGGATGTTCTATAGATTAAGAATCTATGGGAATTTTGCCTGGAAAAGGGTGTTTTTTGTGAGTCTAGCCAAGTAGAAATCTTTTGGGAACTGTTATAAGACTAAATTTAACTGTATAACTTCAACCCTGTGTGTTTAAGGTTTCTTTTCTTTTTTTAATACATGTTTTAATTTAATATTTAAAATATCCAATAGTGGTGGTGGAATCTTTGCTTCTAACTTCAGTACACATACTTTCTCATAATAAATACAAATTGCAAATCGTTGTGATAGCCTGACCAAGTTTCCCTTTGGGATTTAGTCAGCCCGGCAAATATCACCTGCCATATCATAACAAGTGGCAAGTAACATTCGCGCCACATCATTCAGCACCATTCGTGACTCCTCAGATACTGACGCAGTCCATGTCCAAATTCAGCAAGACCTGGACAATATCCAAGCTTGAGCTGACAAGTAGCAAGTAACATTCATGCCACACAAGTGCCAGGCTATGACCATCTCCAACAAGAGAGAATCTAATCATCTCCCCTTGACATTTCAATGGCATTATCATCACTGAATCTCTCACTAACATCATCCTGGGGATAAAAACAAAAAACTACTGCGGATGCTGGAAATCCAAAACAAAAACAGAATTACCTGGAAAAACTCAGCAGTTCTGGCAGCATTGGCGGAGAAGAAAAGAGTTGACGTTTTGAGTCCTCATGACCCTTCAGCAGAACTGAGTAAAGTTAGGAGAGGGGTTATCCTGGGGATTACCATTGACCAGAAACTGAACTGGACTAGCCATATAAATATTGAGGCTACAAGAGCAGGCTAGAGTCTGGGAATTCTGCGGTGAGTAGCTCACCTCCCGTCTCCCCAAAGCCTGTCTACCATCTACAAGGCACAAGTCAGCAAACCAGCAAAGAATGACATTTGCTTTCATTGGAAGCAGCTCAGAGAATGTTCACTAGATTGATTGCTGAGGTGAAGGAATTGTCTTACGAGGAAAGGTTGACCAGTTGATCCTATATTGGAGTCTAAGAGAATGAGAGGTTATTTTATTGAAAATATTCTGTGTGGGCTTGATAGGATAGATGCTAAGAGTTTCCTCTCGTGGGGTGATCTAAAACTGGGGGCACCATTTCAAAATAAGGAGTCTGCTATTTCAGACAGAGATGAGGAGGAATTTCTTCTCTCAGAGGGTCTCTAATCTTTGGAATTCTCTTCCACAGAGAGCAGCGGAAGCTGAGCCATTACATATATTCAAGGCTGAGTTAGGCAGACTTTTGATCTACCAGGGAGTCAAGGGTTATGGAGGGGTTGGGGGTGGGGTGAGGCAGGCAGGTAAGTGGAATTAAGGCCACATTCAGATCAGTCATGATCTTACTGAATGGTGAAGAGGGCTCAAGGGGTCAAATGGCCTACTCCTGTTCCTTTTTCTTATGTTCTTATGAATGTGATGGAATACTCACCACTTGTCTGGATGAGTGCAGCTCCAACAACACTCAAGAAGCTTGACACCACCCAGGACAAAGCAGCCCAGTTGATTAGCACCCCATCCACCAACTCAAATATTCACCTCGCCCACCACTGATACACAGTGGCAGCAGTCTGTACCATCTATAAGATGCAGTGCAGCCACCTGCAGAGGCTCCTTAGACAGCACCATCCAAACCCACGACTTCTACCACCTAGAAGGACAAGGGCAGCAGATGGATGGGAACACCACCATCTGCAAGTTCCCCTCCAAGCCACTCACCATCCTGACTTGGAAATATATCGATGTTCCTTCACTGTTGTTGGTTCAAAATCCTGGAACTCCCTCCCTTACAGCACTGTGGGTGTACTTACACCACATGGACTGCTGTGTTTCAAGAAGTCAGCTCACCACCATCTTCTCAAGGGCAATTAGGAATGTAACAAATGCTGGTAGTGACAGTCACATCTCATGAAAGAATTTTTAAAAAGATCGGTGAAATGGAAAGATGCATGGCAGATGTAATTCAATGATGAGATGTGTGAAGTGATACATTTTGGTAGAGCAAACAAAGATAGACAATATAACCAAATGGTACAATTTCAAAAGAGGTGCAGAAACAGTATAAATACAGAACAAGTTGAGAAGGAAGTTAAAAAGAATACAGGATCGTTGGTACCATAAAGAGAGCCATAGAATAGAAACAAAGTTATGTTAAATCATTGTAAACCACTTGTTAGGTTCCAGCAGGAGTCTTGTATTCAATTAACAGTTCAGGAATGATGTCAAGGAGATAAAGAGGGGTCAGAGTACATTTACTAGAATAGTACCAGGGATGTGGGACTTCAGTCAAATGGAGACACTACAGAAACTGGGATTATTCTGGTTAGAATAAGATTAAGGGGAGTTTTAATAGTGTTTAAAATTGTGAAGTGCTTTTCACTGAGTATCACAGAATTTTAACGGCACAGGAGGCCATTCGGCCCATCACGTCTGCACCGGCTCTCCAAATGAGCATTATGACCTAATGCCATTGGGCCTTTTCCCCGTACCTCTGCACATTGTTTCTATTCACAGAGTAAATAAGGAGAAATGTCTTTGTTTCTATTCACGGAGTAAATAAGGAGAAACTCTCTGGTGGCAGGACAGTCAGCAGCCAAAGGATACAGATTTAAAGACAATTGGCATAAAGATAGAGGTGACATTATGTGAGTTGTTGTGATCTGGAATGTAGAGTTTGAAATGGAAGCAGATTCAACAGTAACACTCAAAAGGGAATTCGTTATATGCTTGAAGGGGATAAACTTGCAGGATTATGGGGAAAGAGCAGTGGCGCGGCCTAACTGGATAGATCTTTCAAAGAGTCACAAAGGAATGATGGGCTGAATGACATCCTCAATACTATAAAATTCTTTGATTCTTCTAGAATTCTCAATTTGATAGATGTATGAGGTAAATCAGGAAAAACTATTTCCATTGGTCACTGATTCAAGGGCATCAATTTAGATGATTATCAAAGGAAGAAAGGGAGTGTATAGAAAATGTTTATATTTTAACACAGAGTGCTGTTAGGCCAGAAACATCTGACCAGGAGCAGTGGGGGAAGCAGAATCCAGAACTGCTTTTAAAAGGAGAAGTGGATTAATATCTGAAAAAGAGAAATACAAAATAGTTTTGGAGAAAGGAAATGAATGTGATTCAGCTGATAGTTCCATCACAGCACTGGCACAGGATAATCTGCAGGAACTTTATGGGTGGGTTTGGGGCAGGGGTGTTGTAAAAATGTTAAAAGTTTCAAACCTGGCCTCAACCTTTCTATTTCCAGTTTTAATAAAGACAGGCAGCTAATCCATTCCCGGGAGGTGTGTTCGTTGTTTAAATGTTATAATAAGGCTGAAATCTAATCCCTATTCTCCAGATCGCCCAGACATTGAGAAACCGGCAGTTAAAGGGAGGCGAAGATTGCTGGATTTAGCAGGTAAGTGCTTGCTTACCTGCTTTGCTCCTTCCCCACGATTGAAGACCTCGACCCCTAGAGTCATAATCTCTCATTGAGTTCACCCTTCTGATTTCCACCACCTCTGCACTGCAAGTTCCATCTCCCTCAACCTTTTCATTTCCACCAGCACACCTCCATCCCCAATGTGTCTCCAACAACCACACCCCCGTCTATCCTCCCAGAAACACACCCTGATGTGTCTCAGGCCTCTGATATCTCCAACCCTCCAATCGATCCATGCCCCCTGCAACTACAATCTGTGTCCCTCCGCTCTGTTCCTCAGCTTGCTGCTAAAAACCTTCCCTCCTGACAGCCAGCCAGCCTCGCAATCTGGCTGACTACAGCTGGGAAATGGAAACAAAAGATGTAAATTTGGCAGGGCCTGGGGCAAACGCATTCTCCTGTGCTTCCCAGCTGCAAAACAGCCTCCCATTCCTTCCCCGCCTCCAAGTTAATATCAGGGTCAATGGGCCAAACAATCTCCTGTGCTTTAAATTTCTGTGAATCTATGTTATTTTGGTGCAACTACTTGACTAATCTTGACATGCACATGAACTCATCGTTGACACTGATTCTCACTGAACTCTATGCACTTGTTTCAACCTTCATCCTAGTCTTAAAATCCATCCATGGCCTTACTCTGTCCACAATCTCTTCTGGTCCTATGCTTCAATTCTCCATATATCTACTCTGCTCCCTCCGCACTCAAACTCTTGCACTAAACCTGTCACCTGGTGACTTCTCTCCCCACCTTTAAAAACCTCTGTAGGAATGTAAGAAAAGGAGTAGTTGCCCATTTGGTCCCTCGAGCCTGCTCCTACCTTTTAACAACAATTCATAGACCACCCTCACCCATCCGACTGCTGCTCAGATTTGAGCCCTAACTGGCAAGCTGCTCAGGTTAATTTTTTTATGTTAAAGGGGTTAAATAAATGAAATTTGTTGTTATTGTGCTTATTATGAGTGTAGACTAATGAGTAAATTAGTTTCAGGGCCTCAATAACCTTTTTAGATTGTGTAATGCTCAGAGTATCTAACTCACAGAGAGCCTGCCTCCCTGTACATCACTATAGCTACCGAACCAAAAAAGGTTATTTGTGGTCGTGGTAATTTGTCATTTTCTGCGCAGTAAATGAAATCAATACAAGCAAAGAGTCACAATGTCCTGAGAAAAATTACATAACTTCTGTTTAAAAAAAAAATCTCGTTGTTAATTTTTCACTGTGCGAGCAAACAAAATGGTGGTAGCTATCAAGAGCACTGGAGGGGGGACAGAAGATTGTGTGGACATCATTGTCTGTAGGTTTCTGAATTGTCCCAAACTAGGTGAACAAAGGAAGCACTGTTCACTCAGCTAGATTTTCACAAAAGCCCAATCTTAGCATTCACGCTGAAGGATCTGTGAATTCTGCAGTCAATGGGGCTGCTGTGAACAGCGGTTTTGTTCCGAAGAATACCAAGCTACTGTGGGCCAGTGCACGTAACAATATACAAGGTCTTTGTGGGCAAAGAAAGTCAGAGCAGCTCTGGAAAAGCGAGAGGGTAGAATGCCTGCTGTCATTGGCAATTACAGTCAAACCAAAGCATTCTCACAGGGAGGCTGGGCTCCAATACACAATTGGTCTTGTTCTCTACTAAAGGAACTTCAATCCACAGCTGATAGGATTCTTGATACTATTTCTATGCCAACTTTTTGAGCATCAACCTTTTTATCAATTTATTTTAATTTCTTCAGAAAAGTTAGCTTTCCAGCAATTGAATTGTCAGCATCAACCAATCAGACCATTGGGAATATTGGGCTGCAGGATGTCAGAACCAATTAGATCACTTGGGGGATGTGACTAAAGCCCAATTGGTTAGATGATAAGGCTGGAGCCTTCTAGAACCAATCGATTAAATGAAGTGGCCTCCTACTTTACACAAATGCAAGGCAGGAAATGGACTGAGATAAGTTGATGGTTTCTGACAGTAGGCATTAAAGCAATCTTTCTTCAGGGTTTGCCATCAAGAAATGACTTGCCACAAAAAAAAACTCCACAGGATATTCCTGGTTCTAATGTCATGTGAAGGCTCATTTTCTTCAATACTAATACAAAAGCAAAATACCAAGGATGCTGGAAATTTGGGGGGGCAAAAAACAGAAAATGCTAGAAATACTCAGCAGGTCAGACAGCATCTGTGGAAAGACAAACAAAGTTAATGGCCCAGATCTCCCGGTCAGTGGGAATGCTGAACGCATTGCCTCAGCCCGAGAAGTTTATTGCATTCTGACTATATTGCCCATTTTCAGCTGATACTTCCCAGTTGCAGCAGAAATGGGCCAGCGCAGACTCTCAAGGGCAAGTCTAGTGAGCGTAGAAGGCGACAGGTGAATGGAGGACACACCCCCTTTTTATGAAATTAGCTAATGTATTCAAGTAAGTTTTTAAAGGTCTCATGTCTTTCAATGAATGAGTGGGTGGGTGAGCGAGTGGGTGGGTGAGTGAGCGAGCGAAAGTTCTGATGAAAAGTCATCACCCTGAAACATTAACTCTGTTTCTTCCACAGGTACTGCTGGACCTGCTGAGTTTCTCTGGCATTTTCTGTTTTTATCTCATTTTCTTCAAGATCAATTACAGCTGATTCTTCACAGCTTGTAAAAGACCAGTCAAAGCTATCAAAGTGGCTTCAATAACAATTTATAATTATATCGCACTTTTAATGTAATAAAACTTCACAGGAGCATTATTAAACAAAATATAACACTGAGACACATAAGGAGATGATCAAAAGCTTGGTCAGAGAGGTAGATTTTAAGGAGCATCTTAAAGGTAAAGAGGGAGGCAGAGAAGTTTAGGGAATGTTAGAGTTCAGGGTTAGGGTTAGCAAGAGGCCATTCAGCCCATCATGTCTGCACGGCTCTCCGAATGAGCAACTCGCCTAATGCCATTTCCACGTCTTCTCCCAGCAACCCTGCAGATCCTTCCTTTTCAGATAACAGTCTAATTTCCTTTTGAATGCCTCCATTCAACCTGCCTTCACCAGACTCTCAGAGTGCATTCCAGATCCTAATTACTCACTGTGTGAAGAAGTTTTTCTTCATGTCACTTTTGCTTCTTCTATTAAAAGCAGAGCTTAAGAGGATAGGCAACTGAAAGCACGAAAGCCAATCGAAAGCGGAGTAATTAAAATCAGGGATGCTCAAACGGTTAGAATTGGAGGAGCACAGAGATCTGGGAGAGTTGTAGTGTTGGAGGAGATTAGAGAGATTGGGGGAATGAGGCCATGGAGGGATTTAAAAATGAGGGTGATAATTTTGAAATTGAGGTATTACTTGACCAGGAGCAAATCTAGGACAGCGAACACAGGAGTAATGGATGAACAGGACTTGGAGCAAGTTAGGATACAGGCAGCAAAGTTTTGGATGGGCTTAAGTTAATAGAGATTGGCTAGAAATGCATTGAAATAGTTAAACCTAGAGGTAATGGAGGCACGAAAGAGGGTTTCAGCAGCAGATGAACTGAGAGTCAGGTGATGTTACAGAGATGGATATAGGCGATTTAGGTGATAGCGCAGGTATGTGGCCGAAAGTTCAGCACAGAGTCAAATATGACATCAAGGTTGCTATGAGTCTCAGTCTCAGATGATGTCAGGGAGTGAGATGGAGTCAGCTGATAGGAATTAATGGTTTGACATTGATTACAGGTGGAATAGCTGGTTGTTGTAATGTCTCTCCTGTCCTTAGTTGATACACATGTTGTCAAAAAATTCGATCTTCCACTTGGAATGACAAGGGACCAGTTTCAGAGACAATTATACCAGGAACCCAACTAGGTCCATTTCCAAAATTCCGCACGAGAACTGTATCTCCTACAGTAAATCTTTGAGCTTACTTATGAATATTGTGATTCAATTTTTGATTACTCTAATTCTTCTCTACCTTCCCCTCTAAGGTTGGAAACACCAAACTTAACCTTGTAAGTAGGCAGTGTTACATTAATAATTCATACAGCATTGAACCAGTAGTTGAACGAGGAGTCGTATGATAATTGAGAAGAAAACGGGAAGTCGAGTTTCTGGAGTACCTTTGGATAACCTCTTCATTCCTGATTTGAAAGTTTGCACTGCTCTTTCAGCTAACCCATTTGATGAGGGATGATATGGTGCTGTTGTAATATGTCTGATTCCATTTTAGCTCATGAATCTCTGAAACTCTGTACTGGTAAAGACTGTACTGTTATCCGAAACAATGACTTCTGGTAGGCCATGCAGATGCAAACATTGGCGCAGCTTTTCAATAGTTGTACAGATGTCGGTGATCTGGCTTCATACCCATCCATCCACTTAGAATGCATGATGATCAATAAAAACATGATACCTAAAAATGGTCCTGCATAATCAATATGATTTCTAACCCAGGGTCAACCAGGCAACTCCAATGGATGCAGTGGAGCTGAAATGGGCAACTTCTGTTGTTGCTGACAATGGAGACAGTGCTTGACCATGCTTTCAATGTTGCTGTCTATGCCTGGCCACCAGACATAGCTTCGTGCAAGCATTTTCATCTTCGATATGCCTGGATGCACACTGTGAAGCTCTGTCAAGAATGGTTCTCTTCCTTGCAAAGGCACGACTCTTGATCCCCACATCAAGATTCCATCTCGACAACTTAACTCCGTTTTATGGGTATGGAATGGCCTTATCTCTTCAGACACTGGTGAATTCGACCACCTTTGCAGTACCAGGTGTCAGACTTCTGACAAAATTGGATCTCTGTTTGTCCAGTTCCATATTTGCTTCGCACTCACAGGTGAAGAATCCAGGAAATTCAGTACAAGCACATCGTCCTGCGGCACTGAAGCACGTACAATGCTATCTGGTAACGGGAGACGACTGAGTGCATCCACAGATGCAATATGCAAGACAGGATGGTGCATAAAGGTATACTCATACGCAGATAATATCAAAGCCCAACATTGAATTCTTGCTGAGGCTATTGGCAGAATAGCTTTATCCTCACTGAATAAACCCATTAATGGTTTATGGTCTGACACAATGGGGAAATGTCATCCATGCAGAAACTGGTGGAATTTCTTCACTCCAAATATTACTGGTAAACCTTCCTTTTCAAGTTGTGAATAATCCTTTCTCAGCTGCAGAGAGGGTTCTGGAGCCATAGCCGACTAGCCTTTTGGATTTGATTTCTGTCTTTTCTTTTTCTGTTTCCCACAGAGTTTTGTCTCGTCCTTCATTTTGGTTTCTCGGTCAGCCAAATTTCTCTCTGGTGAAATCTTAACTTGGTTCAGCTCAATAGTTGAGCTACCCATGGTTCATTATCCACTCACATCTTGGAAAGTTCCATGACTTTTCCTTCTAATGCCTCTTTTGTTTCAATCAGCTAATTCTTCAGCTCTTCAGTCTCCTTCTTGTATCCCTTGGCTTCCTCCTGGAACATTGAACATTGTTGAGTCTTCTCTGCCAACTATTTCTTCACTTTGTTTAGAGTGGCACTGAATTCGTTTGGTTTCTCTTTATGATTTTCTAGTGGAACGAACTCTGACCTGAGGGATTCTTGCAGCATGTGACGGTCCTTCAATTCTCCTAACTCATTCTAAAATATACTGTCATGTTTCCTTAACAGCTCAGGAACTCCTGAAATATTTAAGAGCATTAAACTTAATTTTTTGTAACCAATCTTGGCCCAGAAGACTAGGTCCTTCACCTGTCACTATGATCACTGGAAGCTGGGCTGTCTGTTGCCTATTGGACAGTACTGTGGCAATGCCCTTTACCTGTATTGACTCTCCAGTGTATGTCTTCAATTGAGCTGTGGTTTGCTCCAGATTCAGTGGCTGGGTACCTTAGTTTGGGTATTTAAATGTGTGTTCTCCCACCACTGTTTTTGAGGCTCCCATATCTACCTCCATGACTCGAGACCTCCCATTCACTTGAATGGTGACAGTTATTGGTTCAGTTTTCACTGCTTTGACAACGTACAGGGAATATATATCGGTATCAGCAGCTTCATATAAGTTATATTATTCACTTCAATCATCTTGGTCTGCTGTCTTATGGGCTATCTTGATTTTTCCCTGCATTGCTTTATTATGTGTCCTTTCTTGTGGCAGTAATGATATTCTGCCTCTTTGAATCTGCAGATGTGTGATACATGGTTACCCGTATACCTGTAACAGATTAACTTGAGAGCTGCTGAAATGCTTCCACTAGGCCTTTTCATTTTTCGAGCAGCAGAGACCGTCTCCCGTTTCGCTGCTATCTCTCTGGTTTTCGCGCCACGCCCAGTGGTCGGTTCCCAAGAGCGGCACCATGTTGCACATTCTGTAAAGCCTGCGAGTCCCTCGCAACACTTTCCATGGCTAGTGCTATTTCCACGTGCACTTCAAATCGATGTTAACTTCTGCAAGTAAACAGTGCCGAATGGGGTCGCCGTGAATACCACAAGCTAACCGGTCCTGCAACCTATCATTGAGTGCGTCTCTGAAGTTGCAATGCTCAGTCAACTCCTTCAACTTCACTGTACAAGTTGCAATGGACTGTCCCAGGGCCCTTACTCTGGAGTTAAACTTAAACCTCTGCATTATTACCGATGGCTTCAGCTGAAAATGTGTCTTCACAAGGTCTACTAATTCATTAAAAGATTTAGAATTGGGCAGATTCGGGGCTGTCAGACTGTGAATGAGGTTCTATGTCTTGCTCCCGCAGACGCTTAAAAGAATTGTTTTCTGCTTCTCCTCTGAGGTTATTTCATTTGCCAACATGGCAATAAAAACCAAGGCTCTCTACATACTGTCTCCAGTCTTCCATAGGTGCACCATAAGGGTCGATTCTGCCGAAGAGTGGCATGACTGGTGAGTCGACTTTTCTTTTTCCTTAAGAACTGATGTATTCACATTCACAAGGCAAGGGGCAGAGTTGGAGCTAACCCATCCTTGTCGCCAAATGTAATGACTTGATGTACCGGACAGGTTTCTACTTGAAACAGATAACTTTATTACCTAGCTCTTTTAGAAGCGACATGCTTGAACAAGGTCCACAACTAGAAAGCTCCATCCCTCCCACATTACCTGCGTTTAGGGCTCATTTGTCAGAACAATCTCGTGACCCCCCCTGATAGACAGTAGGAAAAGCTATACCTTCAATCACTGCAGGGCCCAACTTGCAAAAGTTGCAAATTGGAGTATGAAGAACCATTGAGAGGAGCATAAGCAACTTCAGGAGGACCTTGGCCAATAAATTACATTTAATGCAGAGAAATGTGAGGTGATTCATTTTAGGAGGAAATCTACATTAAATGATAAATCTGGTAGGTTTACTGGAATGATACCTCGGACTCCAAGGGTTAATTTATGAGGAGAGATGCACAAACTAAGATTGTACCCCCTGGAATTTAGAAAGCTCAGGGGTAATTTGTCTACATGTGTGTGTGGGAGTGTGTGTGTGTGTGTGTGTGTGTGTATGCGGGAGTGGAAGTGTGTGTGTATGTGGGAGTGTGTGTGTGTGTATGTGGGAGTGTGTGTGTGTGTGTGTGTGTGTGTGGGAGTGTGTGTATGTGGGAGTGTGTGTGTGTGTGTGTGTGTGTGTAAGGGGGAGTGGGAGTGTATGTGTATGTGGGTGTGTGCGTGGGATTGTGTATATGTGTGTGGGAGTGGGCGTGTGTGAGAGAGTGGGAGTGGGAGTGGGCGTGTGTGTGGGAGTGTGTGTGGGAGTGTGTGTGGGCGTGTGTGTGGGAGTGTGTGTGGGAGTGTGTGTGTGGGCGTGTGTGTGTGTGTGTGTGTGAGAGAGAGAGAGAGAGTGGGACAGTGTGTGTGAGTGAGACTGCATTTGACCTTTTGTCTGTGTCGGAAGGAAAGCAGAGGAGCTTTAAAAATAGCAGGTAGGGACTCACTTCCAGGCCTAGCTGAAAGCCAAGCCAAGACTGTCGACCAGAGTGACGTCTGGGTGAGAACCTGTCAGGGACAGAAGTAGCATTTTCTCCTTTTCCTTTGTTCTGATCCTTTTCAAATACTGTTCTGCAGTAACATCCTCCACCCAAAATATTAAATCCTCTGCTCTCCCCTGATGTTGCCTGACCTGCTCAAATGTTTCCAACATATCCTGTTCCCGTTTCAAATTCCCAACAGTTTGTAAAGTATAAAAGTGATTTATTTAAAGTAGTTAAGTTAATATGCTTGAATCCAGAGAATCCTCTGCCTATCTCTGGGCTGTTGTTGCATTCAGGCAGGGACTGTAACCTTCAGTTTGTCTCTGAATGTCTCGTGAATGTTTGTCCAGTAAAAGTGACAGTCCACATATCACTATATTGTCTTTCTTTAACATTCCGAGGTACAAAGCTGTATTTGTAAAGAGTATTTGATGCCTGGCAAATTATATTGAAGTTTTTGAGGAGGTGAATAAAGTAGTGGACAGGGAATGTTATTTATACAGACTTCCAGAAGGCATTTGATAAAGTTCCTCTCAAGAGGCTGTTAGCTATAATTGAAGCCCGTGGATTCAAAAGCGAATTATTGACCTGGTTTGGAAAATGACTGAGTGGCAGGCGATAGAGAGTAAGGATAATGGGCGGGTACTCTAATTGACAGAATGTGACTCATGATGTCCGGCAAGGATTTGTATTGGGGCCTGAGCAAGCCACCATATTTATTGGTGACTTAGATGATGGGATAGAAAGCCACTTATCCAAATTTGCTAATGCCAAAGATAGACAGCATTGGAACAGTGCAGATGGAAGAATAAAGTTACAAGGAGAAACTTGGATAAACTGTTGCAAGTGGGTTTCAATGTTGGCAAATGTGAGGCCATCCACTTTGGAGTCTAAAAAGGATAGAAAGACAGGGTACTTTATAAGTTGTGAAAATCCAGAAACAGTGGAAGTCCAAAGACGCTCGGGGATCCAGGTACACAGATCATTAAAATATTATGAACAATTCAGAACATGATCAAAAAAGCTAATGGAATGCTGGCCTTTATATCTATAAGACTAAAATACAGGTGGTGAAAGTTAAGTTACAAATATACAAACTCCTGGTTAGTCCACACCTAGAGTATAAGAGCAGTTCTGGGCACCAAACCTTAGAAAGGATATACTGACTCCAGAGGGAGTGCAATGTACATTTACCAAAATGATACCTGGGCTAACAAATTAGGGATGTATTCCCTGGAATTTCAAAAGTTAAGGGTAATTTGATTGAAGTTTGCAAGATATTAAGGGAAATAGAGTTGAAAGAGAGAGAAAATATTTCTGCTGGATGGGAAATATAGCCTAAAAATTCGAGGCAGACTTTTCAGGAATGAAATTAGGAAACATTTCGACACACAAAGGTTGGTAGAAGTTTGGAAATCATTTCTGCAAATGGTAATTGATGCAAGATCAATTGTTAATTTTAAATCTGAGATTGATATATTTTTGTTAACCAAGAGTATTAACAGAAATGGGGCAAAGATCACATGGACTTAGGTCACAGATCAACCATGAATAGTGGAACAGGCTCGACAGGTGATAGCTTCCTTCTGTTCTGGTGTTCCCATGTTCCTAAATGCATTTATAGGTTATTTCTGTATGGCAAATCCTCCTCCCACTGCACTTTCAGTCTGACTCATCATAAGGAGTATACTCAGAGCAGTTTTTCCTGGGGACATTTCTGAGCAGTTGGCTTGTATTATGACCATCAGTTCCATTACATTTAAGGGGTAGGAAGAAGCAGTAGGTTACCAGGGGAAGCACATAGAAAGGATTTGTATTAGGAGATGTGTTTTGTATCTTTTTAAGCCATCAGTAGATGGTGGGTCTTCAAAGGCATTAATTAAGTGAGCAGGTAGGTGATCTGTTAGTTAGTTTTAAGATTTTATCCCTGTAAAGGGGGACAGTTGGGGGCAGTACTTTAAACCAGTACAAGGGAGCTACAAGATACAAGGAACTCACCAAGCCCCCTTAGACAGCACCTTCCAAACCCAGGACCACTACCATCTAGAAAGACAATGGCAGCAGACACATGGGGACACCACAACCTGGAAGTTCCCCTCGAAGCCTGACTTGGAAATATATCACCGTCCCTTCACTGTCGCTGGGTCAAAATTCTGGAACTCCCTCCCTAACAGTACTGTAGGTGTGCCTACACCACATGGACTGCAGCGGTTCAAGAAGGCAGCTCACCGCCACCTTCTCAAGGGCAACTAGGGATGGGCAATAAGTGCTGGCCCAGCCAGTGATGCCAACATCCCATGAATGAATAAAAAAAAATGCACTAAATTTATAGCTAACTAGTTAAACTACTTAATATAACTAATGACTTGGATTCAGGGATAGAAGGTACTATAGCTAAATTTGCAGATGACACCAAAATAGGTGGGAAAGTAAATTGCAATGAAGAAATAAGAAATTTACAAATATGGACAGGTTAGGTGAATGGGCCAAAATTTGGCAGATGGAGTTTAACGTGGATAAGTGTGAGGTTATCCATTTTGGTTGGAAGAATAAAAAAGGTGCCTTATTATTTAAACGGAGAGAAACTTCAGAATGCTTCAGTGCAGAGGGACCTGGGTGTCCTCGTGCATGAATCGCTGAAAGCTAGTATGCAGGTACAGCTGATAATAAGGAAGGCAAATGGAATTTTGGCATTTATTGCTAAAGGAATAGACTATAAAAATAGGGAAGTGTTGTTGTAACTGTACAAGGCATTGGCGAGACCGCACCTGGAGTACTGTGCACAGTTTTGGTCCCCTTGAGGAAGGATGTAATTGCACTGGAGGTGGTTCAGAGGAGGTTCACTAGATTGATTCCAGAGATGCAGGGCTTGTCTTATGAGGCGAGATTGAGCAGTTTAGGCCTATACTCGCTAGAGTTTAGAAGGATGAGAAGAGATCTAATTGAGGTATATAAGATGCTAAACGGGATAGACAAAGTAGATGTGGAGTGGATATTTCCCCTTGTGGGGCATTCTAGAATGAGAGGTCATAGTTTTAGGCTAAGGGGTGGTAGATTTAAATCAGAGATGAGGAGGAATTACTTTTCTCAAAGGGTCGTGAATCTGTGGAATTCACTACCTCAGAGTGCAGTGGATGCCGGGACGCTGAATAAATTTAAGGAGGAGATAGACAGATTTTAGATTAGTAACGGGTTGAAAGGTTATGGGGAGAGGGTGGGAAATTGGAGTTGAGGCCGAAATGAGATCAGCCATGACCATATTGAATGGTGGGGCAGGCTCGAGGGGCTGAATTGCCTACTCCTGCTCCTAGCTCTTATGTTCTTATGTTCTTCAATTGTGCAATGAGGCAGGGTTAATTAGTAATGTCATAGTAAAAGATCCACTGGGAAATAATGGTCATAATACAATTAAATTCCACATTAAGTTTGAAAAGGACATATTCCAATCACAAACACGAATCCTAAACTTAAACAAAGCCAATTACAATGGTGTGAGGGGAAAGCTGGCTAAGGTTGATTGGATAAATAGACAAAAAGATATGGTGGTGAATAAACATTGGGAAACCTTAAAGAAATAATTCAAAATGTTTGACAAAAATACATTCAATTGAAAAACAAAAACTCAGTGAGAAAGATCCATTCGTAGTTTACTAAGGAGGTTAAGGATAATATTAGATTTAAAAAAGCATATAGTGTTGTAAAGAATAGTAGTAAATCTGAGGGTTGGATGTGTTTTAGAAACCAGCAAAGGGCCACCAAAAATTGATTTAAAAAAAGGAAAAAAACAGAATATGAGAGTGAATTGGTCAGGAATATAAAACATATTGTAAAAGCTTTTACAAGTATATAAAAAGGAAAAGAGTAGCCAAAGTAAACGTTTTTTAAAATTTTAATTCATTCACAGGATGTGGGCTTCACTGGCTGGGCCAGCATTTATTGCCTATCCCTAGTTGCCCTTGAGAAGGTGGTGGTGAGCTGCCTTCCTGAACTGCTGCAGTCCATGTGGTGTAGGTACACCCACATTGCTGTTAGGAAGGTAGTTCCAGGATTTTAACCCAGCGACAGTGAAGGAATGGCGATATATTTCCAAGTCAGGATGGGGAGTGACTTGGAGGGGAACTTCCAGATGGTGGTGTTCCCATCCATCTGCTGCCCTTGTCCTAGATGGTAGTGGTCGTGGGTTTGGAAGGTGCTGTTGAAGGAGCCTTGGTGAGTTTCTGCAGTGTTTCTTGTAGATGGTACACACTTCTGCTACTGTGTGTCGGTGGTGGAAGGAATGAATGTTTGTGGATGTAGTGCCAATCAAGCGGGCTGCTTTGTCCTGGATGGTGTCAAGCTTCTTGAGTGTTGTGGGAGCTGCACTCATCCAGGCAAGTGGGGAATATTCCATCACACTCCTGACTCGTGCCTTATAGATGGTGGACAGGCTTTGGGGAGTCAGGAGGCAAGTTACTCGTTGGTTCCTTAGAAGCAGAGGCAGGAGAAATTATCATGGGGAATAAGAAAATGGCAGAAATATTGAATAAATATTTTGTGTCTATCCTCACAGTAGAAGACACAAGTTACATGCCAGAAATAGAGGGTAACCTAGGGGCTAATAAGAGTGAGGAAATTAAGCTAATAAAGAATAAGGTAAAGGAAAAAATAAAGGTATTGGAGAAAAAGTACTGGAGAAACTAAAGGGACTAAAATACAACAAATCCCTGGGATCTGATGGCCTACATCCTAAGGTTCCAAAGGAGATAGATGCAGAGATAATGTATGATTTTCCAAAATTCCCTAGATTCTGGAATAGTCCCAGCAGATTGGAATTTTACAAATGTAACTCCATTATTCAAGAAAGGAGGGAAAGAGAAAACTGGGAACTACAGGCCAGTTAGCCTGACATCAGTCATCAGGAAAGTGGTGGAATCTATTATTAAGGAAGCCTTAACAATACACTGAGAAAGGCACAGTATGATTAGAACAAAAACAGAATTACCTGGAAAAACTCAGCAGGTCTGGCAGCATCGGTGGAGAAGAAATCAGTTAACGTTTCGAGTCTTCATGACCCTTCGGCAGAACTGAATATAGTTAGGAGAAAGGTGAAATATAAGCTGGTCTAAGGTGGGGGGGCAGGGGGAGAGAGAAGTTGAGGGTGGAATGATTGTGGAGATAAGCAAGCAATGATAGGAGCAGATAATCAAAAGATGTCACAGACAAAAGGATCAAAGAGGTGTTGAAGGTGGTGATATTGTCTAAGAAAAGTGCTAATTAAGAATGGAAGACAGGATACTCAAGGTACAGCTCTAGTGGGGATGGGGAGGTGAGGAGAGAGGAAGTGAAGGGGCAGGTGTTGCATCTTCTGCGTGGGCATGGGGAGGTGCCATAGGTGGGGGTTGAGGAGTAGGGGGTGATGGAGGAGTGGACCAGGGTGTCCCGGAGGGAACGATCCCTACGGAATGCCGTCAGGGGGGGTGAAGGGAAGATGTGTTTGGTGGTGGCATCATGCTGGAGTTGGCGGAAATGGCGGAGGATGATCCTTTGTGGCATCCTTCTTCCTTAACCGAGGTTTTCCACCCACGGTCGTTGACAGTGTCCGGCCCATATCCCGCGCATCCTCCCTCACGCCTTCTCCTCCTTCCCAGAAACATGATAGGGTCCCCCTTGTCCTCACTTATCACCCCACCAGCCTCCACATTCAAAGGATCATCCTCCGCCATTTCCGCCAACTCCAGCATGATGCCACCACCAAACACATCTTCCCTTCACCCCCCCTGACGGCCATTCCGTAGGGATCGTTCCCTCCGGGACACCCTGGTCCACTCCTCCATCACCCCCTACTCCTCAACCCCCACCTATGGCACCTCCCCATGCCCACGCAGAAGATGCAACATCTGCCCCTTCACTTCCTCTCTCCTCACCGTCCAAGGGCCCAAACACTCCTTTCAAGTGAAGCAGCATTTCACTTGTATTTCCCCTAACTTAGTCTACTGCATTCGTTGCTCCCAATGCGGTCTCCTCTACATTGGAGAGACCAAACGCAAACTGGGCGACCGCTTTGCAGAACACCTGCGGTCTGTCCGCAAGAAAGACCCAAACCTCCCTGTCGCTTGCCATTTTAACACTCCACCCTGTTCTCTTGCCCACATGTCTGTCCTTGGCTTGCTGCATTGTTCCAGTGAAGCCCAACGCAAACTGGAGGAACAGCACCTCATCTTCCGACTAGGCACTTTACAGCCTTCCGGGCCGAATATTGAATTCAACAACTTTAGATCTTAAACTCCCCCTCCCCCCATCCCCACCCCGTTTCTCCCCCCTCCCTTTTTTTTCAATAATTTATATAGATTCTTCTTTTCCCACCTATTTCCATTATTTTTAAATCTAAAACTAAAACTTTGTTAGTCTTTCCACCCCACCCCCACTAGAACTGTACCTTGAGTGTCCTGTCTTCCATTCTTAATTAGCACTTTTCTTAGACAATATCACCACCTTCAACACCTCTTTGATCCTTTTGTCTGTGACATCTTTTGATTATCTGCTCCTATCACTGCTTGCTTATCTCCACAATCATCCCACCATTAACTTCTCTCTCCCCCCCCACCTTAGACCAGCTTATATTTCACCTTTCTCCTAACTATACTCAGTTCTGCCGAAGGGTCATGAAGACTCGAAACGTTAACTGATTTCTTCTCCGCCGATGCTGCCAGACCTGCTGAGTTTTTCCAGGTAATTCTGTTTTTGTTTTGGATTTCCAGCATCCGCAGTAGCTTTTAGCTTTTTGTTTTTATTACAGTATGATTAGAACAAGTCAACAGGTTTTGCGAAAAGGAAATCTTGCTTGACAAATTTATTAAAGTTTTTGAGGATGTGACTAGTAGGATAGATAAAGCGGAACCAGTCGATATTGTAAATACAAAAAATGCTGGAAATACTCAGCATGCCTGGCAGCATCTGTGGAGAGAGAAACAGAGTTAACGTTTAGAGCCTGTATGATTTTTCTTCAGAGATATCGTATACTTGGATTTCCAAAAAGCATTTGATAAGGTGCCACACAAAAGGTTAATACACAAGATAAGGGCTCATGAAGTTAGGGGTGACACAGAGGGTCATTTAAGGGACAGGAAACGGAGAGTAGGGATAAATGGGGCATTTTCAAGTTGACATGGTTTGACTAGTGCAGTGCCGTAAGGATCACTGCTGGGGCCTCAGCTATTTACAATCTATAATAATGACTCAGACAAAGAGACAGTAACGTTTCTAAGTTTGCTGACGATACAAAGGTAGGTGAGAATGCAAGCTGTGAGGAGGTCACTACAAGATATTAACAGGTTAAGTGAGTGGGCAAGGTGACAGAAGGAGTATGATGTGAGAAAGTGTGAGGTTTTTCACTTTGACCATAGAATAGAGAAGCAGAACATTTTTTAAAAGGTGTGAAACTTGTAAATGTTAGTGTTCAGAGAGACTTGGGTGCTTTCATACTCATATAAGAAACACAAAAAGTTAGAATGCAGATACAGCAAGCAATTAGGAAAGCAAATAACATGTTGCTCTTCATGGCAAGGGGATTGGAGTACAAGAATAAAGAAACCTTGCTACAGTTGTATGGACCTTTGAGACCACACCTGGAGTACTGGGTGCAATTTTGGTTTCCATATTTAAGGAAATATTTATTGCATTGAAAATGAAGGTTCACTAAATTGGTCCCTCGGATGAGAGGGCTGTCCTATGATGAGAGGCGGAGTAAATTCGGTCTATTTTCTCTGCAATTTAAAAGAATGAGGGGTGATCTTATTGAAACAATCAAGATTAAGTAAGTTGTGAGGAGAATACAAAGAGTCTGCAGTGTGACATAGGTAGTTTAAATGACTTGGCAAAAAATTGGCAGATGGAGTATAATGTGGGAAATTATGAGGTTGTCCACTATGGCAGGAAGCCTGAAAAAGCAGAATATTATTTAAATGGAGAGAGACTGAAGAATGCTGTGGTACAGAGGGATCTGGGTGTCCTTGTGCATGAACCACTAAAAGTTAGCATGCAGGTACAGCAAGTAATTAGGAAGGCAAATGGAATGTTGGCCTTTATTGCAGAGGAAATCAAGTATAAAAGTATGGAAGTCTTGCTACAACTGTGCAAGACCCCCCAGTTGGTGAGACTGCATCTAAAGCAATATATACAGTTTTGGTCCCCTTATTTAAGAAGAGTTATACTTGCATTGGAAGCAATTCAGAGAAGGTTCCCTATAGGCTGATTTCTGAGATGAGGATTTTGTCTTATGAGGAAAGGTTGAGCAAGTTGGGTCTATGCTCATTGGAGTTTAGAAGAATGAGAGGTGACCTTATGGAAGCATAGAAGATTCTGAGGGGGCTTGACAGGGTGGATGCTGAGAAGATGTTGGCGCCCGCCCCGGGGTGGAATCTAGAACTCAAGGGCACTGTTTAAAAATAAGGGGTCTCCCATTTAAGATGGAGATGAAGAGAAATTTCTCTGGAGGGTTGTTAGTGCTTGGAATTCTCTTCTTCAGAGAGCATCTGAGGCTGGGTTATTGAATATATTCAGGGCTGAGTTAGACAGATTTTTGATTAACAAGGGTGCCCAGGGTTATAGGGGACAGGCAGGAAAGTGGAATTAATGCCACAGTCAGGTCAACCATGATCTTACTGAATGGCGAGCAGGCGAGAGGATGAATGGCCTACTCCTACTCCTATTTCTTATGTTCTTCTTATGAAGGGGCTTGACAGGATAGCTATTAAGAGGTTGTTTCCCCTGGCTGGGGAGTCTAGAACAAGGGGCACAGTCTCAGGATAAGGGGCTGATCATTTAGGACTGATACAAGGAGAAATTTCTTCACTGAAAGGGTCATGAATCTTTGGAATTTTTCATCCGAGATGGTTGTGAATGCTCCATCATTGAATATATTTAAGGCTGGGATAGACAGATTTTTGGTCTCTCAGGGAATCAGGGATATGGGGAGTGGACGGGAAAGTAGAGTTGAAGCCCAAGATTGTATTGAATGGTGGTGCAATCTCGAGGGGCTATGTGGTTTATTCCACTCCTATTTCTAATGTTCTTATTCCTGAGAGTGTTTCCATTTTCCTCACCCTTTATCCTTATGGTCAGATTTGTCCCTTGATATTTGTCTGCATATTTCAAAAAGGCACTTGAATAAAGGAAATATGGATATAATTCAATAATTATTCACAACTATCACAGCCAGTCATGGCATAGGAACAGGAGGAGCCATCAGCCCCTTGAGCCTGTTCCACCATTCAGTTAGATCATGGCTGATCTATAATACCTCAGCTTCATTTACCTGCCTTTGCTCCACTTCCCTTCATACTCTTATCTAAAATTCTATTAACCTCAGTCTCGAAAATTGTTCCCCAGCATCCATAGCCTTTCCATGGAGAATCAGCTTTCTACCATATTCTGTGAGAAAAGTACTTCCTGATTTCACTGCTAAATAGCCAGCTCTAATTTTAACATTGTGCCCTTGTTCTAGAATCCCCATCAGAGCAAATCCACCCCATCAATCGCCTTCATCATTTAAACACCTCGATCAGATTAAGCCTCAACCTTCTAAGATCAAGGAATACAAGGCAAGTTTAAGCAACCCATCCTCCTAATTTAACCCTTTAATCCCATGTATCATTTGGGCGAAACTGTGCTGTACCTTTAAGGTGGGCTTCTTCTAGTTCTTGCACTGCCAGGGTCTTGGTGGTAAAAGTCTCTGATCTTACCTTTGGCGGTACATAAAATTCCAAGAGGAATCGTTCTCCCTCCAGTCTCACAGCTTTTCGTAGCAACAGTCGACACTTCTGCCATTGCGTACTGCTCACGCAGTTAGTGTCATCAGCCACCATGTACCTCAACGTGCCTTCTCTTTGGATGTCCAGTAGTTCCACTTTAGCAGATGATGACCGTGTCAAACGTAAACGTTCTAGTTTGTGGCTCCATTTGTCACGGACCTCGCTTTCAAGTTTATTCCCTGAGGAGTCTTCACCCTCAGGTCTCCTGCTCTGCCCAGCATCCAGTAGCGGTTCTGCCGAGGACCTCCATTGTAAAATTTCTTTCATCCCATCGACCATGCACGTGCTCATGTTCCGCAGAGAAAACCCTTTCTTAAACTTTGGTCTGCCAGAAACGTCCTCCGAACTCCGGGAATGGCCAAAATTGGACATGTTCCAGACCTGTGCCTGCCTCAGGTACCTGCTTGAGTTCGAAGTGTTGTCTATACTCTCGAGGGAATCTGAATTCTTCTCTTTTCTCTGGAGAGTTTCTTTACTGTAAGGCAGCTGACAATTCTGGACGTCTGAGAACGGAGCAACGTTATATTTGATCGGGGAGTCTGACAGATATGGCCTGTTCACCTCCGAAGCAAAGTACTCCACAAAATGGGAAGCAAAGTGTTGTGAGAAAGTAGTCTCTATTCCCGGACACTCGTAATGGGGATTTTCACTTATAAATATCCGAAATTTCTTGGCAAATTCAGTCGCAGCAACTCGTGCCTGCACCTCGCAAAACTCCTTCCAGTCTGGAACTTGTTGTAAAGAATCCTGACTTTCAGAATCACCATTCATGGCGAATTCACTGAAGCCCAATTAAGCTGTACAAGGGGAGAAAAAAAACTTTTTGTTAGCTCTAATGTTGGCAATCTTACAGTGGGCACAACACACAAACCAACACGTTGTTCATCCAGAAATGTTGTGCAACCATTAAATTTCAGAACCAAGATCCTGCCCATTGTATCATTCTTTCCTTTATTCATGGAATTTGGGTATTGCTGGCAAGGCCAGTATTTATTACCCATCCCTAATTGCCCCTGCACTGAGTGGCTTGCTTGGCCATTTCAGAGGGCAGTTAAGAGTCAACCACATTGCTGTGGGTCTGGAGTCACATGTAGGCCAGATCAGATAAGGACGGCAGATTTCCTTCCCTAAAGGATATTAGTGAACCAGGTCGGTTTTTACAACAATCGATGATAGTTGTCATGGTCACCATTAATGAAACTAGCTTTACATTCCAGATTTATTAACTGAATTTAAATTCCATCAGCTGCCATGTTGGGATTTGAACCCATGTCCCCAGAGTATTAGCCTGGGCTAATTACCAGTCCAGTAACATTACCACTACGCCACCATCTTGGATCATTCAGGCCCTCATGCCTCTTTAAAAGGGTTATTCATAAATTCCACTCCCCAGCTCTTTCCCCAATAACACTGAAATATTTTCCTTTGCAAGTTTATATCCCATTCTTTTTTGAAGGTTACTATTGAATCTGTTTCCACCAGTTTTTCAGGCATAATTAAAGCCATCTCCTCATTTTTCCAGTCCTTTTGCTAAATTAGTGAAGCATCAAATTCTAAAGGTTTCTACGATCAACTTTGAACAAAACCTCTTCCCTTTTTTAGTAAAAAGTCAAACTCTGAAATGAGTTAGACTCCAAGAAATGGCTTTACCTTGTGGGTCTTACCTGACTATGACTAAACAAGCTTTAGTGGTCACTCATTGTAAATATTAACCAAATGAATCAGAAGCCACTCCAATGCTTGAAACAGCAGAGAGAATTGAAAAGAAAATAGAATGCTCAGGTCACCACACAATGGGCAAATGAAAGATAATTCACTGGCTGAGTGAACTCAAACCCACAGCATTAAACAGCAGCTTCACTCCACATCAACTCACATTCAGCTCAGCTTCTGTTCCTCTCTCTGTGAAGATTTGCTATTGTAATCTCTACCTCCCAATGCCTCTTTCAGCCAGGACCAAAGTGGAACAGGCCACCAATTCTCTCTACGCTCACTGATTCACATGACATTATTCAAGATCAGTCACAAGCTGGGTGAATGTGTTGTGTCATCAGTTAGAGGACCATGTGGGCGAGATATAGTCTAACTAAGCAAAAAAAGGAATATGTTAAGATTTCAAATATGTTGACCAATGATTAGTACATATTAGTTCATATATATTTTATATTTATGGGTACATAACAGTCAGCCATTACACAACACATTTTTAAAATAAATGAAACAGGAAATAGTTACTTCCCTGCTGACAATGCAAGCCCAGAGACAGAGCAGGGTGTGTTCGAGTTTGATGGAGTAAAGAACGTTCAGGATGGCAGGAGATTTTCTTATTAAGGCCAGCATGACCCATTTTCTCTTTAACACACTGTCATTCTCAGTGCTGTCTTTTACTCACCTCCAAAGCCAGAACATGAATTGTAGGCTAGGGTTCGTTGCCATTTTTACACTGGTAGTATTGGTCTGGATATATCATTCTCTACCTCATCTCTTTATTAACCCCCTCCTGCACTGAGGCCTGAATTTTCACAGAGTTTGTGAAAATGGCTCCAGAGGCCCGAATCTGGAAGTCACTCCCCAGAACCCGGCCCCTGCCATTTTTGCAGTCGGGGGCAGTGGATTGTGGGTGATGGGGGTGGGTCAAACTTTGCACATCCATGGTTCATGGAGGCAGCTGCACATGTTAAAAAGTGCAGCTGCTTTCAGTCAGGTCTGAGTTTCACAAGGAGGGAGTGGGAAATACAATGTATGCATATCAGACCTGGTAGAAGAAGGTCTAAAGTTAGTGGAGTTCTTTGGAGAGGTAAGGTACCCTTTTGGATATGGTCCCAGGACACCTTTGAAAGAGGTCAGGTACTCTCTGGGATTGTTAAAAGTGTACGTGAATGTGCGTAAAAAGTAGATAAACACATAGGAAATATTAAGCTCATTGAAACTGTGAAGCTCATTGGAACTGTCAAAGGGAGCTATCGAGGGAACTGCTGAAGGGAGTTGTCAAGGTGTCAAGGCATTTAAACCTCCTGCCATTTACATATTGGAAAAAAAATTGTCGACGTGTTGAAAAAGTACAGTGCTTGGTATTTCACTCTGCCTGTTGACATTAGCCTGAGGGTTAGCATTACAAGATTAGTGCTGCATGAATGATTTCACAACTTACCATCAGCACACTGAGATTCCTGTCATTTTACAGTTTGATTGACTAGTGTAGGGGTAGATCTATTAATTAAGGATGACATTGGAACAGTAGAGAGAGATGGCCTTAGTTCTGGAGATCAAGAAGATGTAGAATCAGTTTGGATAGCAATGAGAAATAGTAAAGGTGAGAAGTCACTTGTGGGGGTGATTTATATAGGCCCCTTAACAGTAACCACACTGTAGGACAGGGTATACAGGAAGAAATAATGAAGATTTGTGAGAAAGGTGCGCGATAATCATGAGTGACTTTAAACGACATATAGATTGGACAGATCAGATTGGCAAAGGTAGCCTGGTTGAGGAGTTCATAGTGTTTTCAGGACAGTCTCTTAGAGCCGCACATCCTGGCACCAAAGAGCAAACTATACTAGATCTGGTAATATGCAATGAGACAGGGTTAATTAATGACCTGATAGAGAAGGCACTGATCATAATATAATTGAATTTCACAATTAGTTTGAGGGTGAGAGGAATGGACCCAAGACTAGGGTTTTAAACTTAACTAAGAGCAATTATGAGGGCATGAAGACATATGGTAGGAGAGAAAGATGGCTAGAAATATAAAAACAAATAGGAAGAGTTTCTACAGGTATTTAAAAATGAAAAAAGTAAAGTGAGCATTGGTCCTCTAGAAAGTGAGAGTGGGGAATTAATAATGGAAAATAAGGAAATGGTGGATGAATTGAACAGATATTTTGTTTCTGTCTTCACTGTAGAGGATCAAATATCATCCCAGAAATAATTGTGAATCAGGAGGTGAAAGAGAGAGGGGAGCTTAAAACAACTACAACCACCAGGGAAAGGGTACTAAGAAAATTATTAGAACTTAAAGCTGACAAGTCCCCAGATCCTGATGGACTTCATCCTAGAGTCTGAAAAGAAGTGGCTGCTGAGATAGCAGATACATTGGTTTCAATATCCCAAAATTCCCTAGATTCGAGAAAGGTCCCATCAGATTGGAAAATAGTGAATGTGACTCCTCTATTCAAGAAAGAAGGGACACAGAAAGCAGGAAAATACAGGCCAGCTAACTAGAAGGGAAAATACTGGAAGCTATTGTTAAGGAAGTTAGAGCAGGGCGCTTAGAAAATCTCAGTGCAATCAGGCAGTCAACATGGCTTTGTGAGAGGGAAATCATGTTTGACTAATTTATTGGAGTTCTTTGAGGAAGTAACAAATAAGGTGGATAAAGGGGAACCTATTTAAAAGCAAAGAACTGCGGATGCTGGAAATCCAAAACAAGAACAAAAACAAAAATACCTGGAAAAACTCAGCAGGTCTGGCAGCATCGGTGGAGAGGAGTACAGTTGACGTTTCGAGTCGCATGACTCTTCAACAGAACTAATAAAAAAGAGAGAAGGGGTGAAATATAAGCTGGTTTAAGGTTGGGGGTGGGAGGTTGTTGGGACAAGAAGAGCTAGGTAGAGGGCCAGTGACAGGTGGAGATAACCAAAAGATGTCACAGACAAAAGGACAAAGAGGTGTTGAAGGTGGTGATAATATCTAAAGGAATGTGCTAATTCAGGGTAGAAAGCAGGACAAGCAAGGTACAGATCGCCCTAATGGGGGTGGGGTGAAGGAGTCGAAAAAGGCTAAAAGGTAGAGATAAAACAATGGATGAAAATACATTTAAAAATAATGGAAATAGGTGGGAAAAGAAAAATCTATATAAATTATTGGAAAAAACAAAAAGGAGGGGGAAAATCGGAAAGTGGGTGGGGATGGAGGAGAGAGTTCATGATCTAAAGTTGTTGAACTCAATATTCAGTCCGGAAGGCTGTAAAGTGCCTAGTCAGAAGATGAGGTGCTGTTCCTCCAGTTTGCGTTGAGCTTCACTGGAACAATGCAGCAAGCCAAGGACGGACATGTGGGCATGAGAGCAGGGTGGAGTGTTGAAATGGCAAGCGACAGGGAGGTCTGGGTAATGCTTGCTGACAGACCGAAGGTATTCTGCAAAGCGGTCACCCAGTCTGCGTTTGGTCTCTCCAATGTAGAGGAAACCGCATTGGGAGCAACGAATGCAGTAGACTAAGTTGAGGGAAGTGCAAGTGAAATGCTGCTTCACTTGAAAAAAGTGTTTGGGCCCTTGGACAGTGAGGAGATGGGAAGTGGAGGAGCAGGTGTTGCATTTTCTACGGTTGCATGGGAAGGTGCCGTGGGAGGGGGTTGAGGTGTAGGGGGTGATGGAGGAGTGGACCAGGGTGTCACGGAGGGAAGGATCCCTACAGAATGCAGCCGGGGGGTGGGGTGAAGGCAAGATGTGTTTGGTGGTGGCATCATGCTGGAGTTGGCGGAAATGGCGGAGGATGATCCTTTGAATGTGGAGGCTGGTGGGGTGATAAGTGAGGACAAGGGGGACCTTATCATGTTTCTGGGAGGGAGGAGAAGGTGTGAGGGCGGATGCGCGGGAGATGGGCTGGACACGGTTGAGGGCCCTGCCAACCACCGTGGGTGGAAAACCTCAGTTAAGGAAGAAGGAGGACATGTCGGAGGAACTGTTTTTGAAAATGGCATCATCAGAACAGATGCGACGGAGGCGAAGGAACTGAGAGAATGGGATGGAGTCCTTACAGGAAGTGGGGTGTGAGGAGCTGTAGTCGAGGTAGCTGTGGGAGTCGGTAGGCTTGTAATGGATATTGGTGGACAGTCTATCACCAGAAATAGAGACAGAGAGGTCAAGGAAGGGAAGGGAAGTGTCAGAGATGGACCATGTGAAAATGATGGAGGGGTGGAAATTGGAAGCAAAATTAATAAATTTTTCCAGGTCCCAATGAGAGCACGAAGCAGAACTGAAGTAATCATCGATGTACCGGAGAAAGAGTTGTGGGAGGGGGCCGGAGTAGGACTGGAACAAGGAATGTTCCACATAACCCATAAAGAGACAGGCATAGCTGGGGCCCATGCAGGTACCCATAGCCACACTTTTTATTTGGAGGAAGTGAGAGGAGTTTAAGGAGAAATTGTTCAGTGTGAGAACAAGTTCAGCCAGACGGAGGAGAGTAGTGGTGGATGGGGATTGTTCGGGCCTCTGTTCGAGGAAGAAGCGGAGAGCCACCAGACCATCCTAGTAGGGGATGGAGGTGTAGAGGGATTGGACGTCCATGGTGAAGAGGAGGCGGTTGGGGCCAGTGAACTGGAAATTGTTGATGTGACGTAAGGTGTCAGAGGAATCACGGATGTAGGTGGGAAGACACTGGACAAGGGGAGAGAGAAGGGAATCAAGATAGCGAGAAATGAGTTCCATGGGGCAGGAACAGGCTGACATGATGGGTCTGCCGGGAGAGTCACGTTTGTGGATTTTGGGTAGGAGGTAGAAGCCGGCCGTCCGAGGTTGGGAGACTATCAGGTTGGAAGCTGTGGAAGGAAGATCTCCAGAGGAGATGAGGTCAGTGACAGTCCTGGAAACAATGGCTTGATGTTCAGTGGTGGGGTCATGGTCCAGGGAGAGGTAGGAGGAAGTGTCTGCGAGTTGACGC
Organism: Cetorhinus maximus; assembly: GCF_964194155.1. Classification (NCBI taxonomy): domain Eukaryota; kingdom Metazoa; phylum Chordata; class Chondrichthyes; order Lamniformes; family Cetorhinidae; genus Cetorhinus; species Cetorhinus maximus. The sequence goes on from NC_135887.1 coordinate 54,539,981, forward strand.
TCAGCCTCTGCGACATAGAGGTCAGTGCGCCAGACAACAACAGCACCACCCTTGTCAGCGGGTTTGATGACAATGTCAGGGTTGGACCTGAGAGAACGGAGTGCAACAAGTTCAGAGAGAGACAGGTTAGAATAGGTGAGAGGAGCAGAGAAATTGAGACGACTAATGTCACGCCGACAGTTCTCAGTGAAAAGATCAAGAGAAGGTAAGAATCCAGAGGGAGGGGTCCAGGTGGAGGGAGAATATTGGAGGTGGATAAAAGGATCCATTGAATGGGGAGAGGACCCCTGCCCAAAGAAGTGAGCACGGAGACGAAGACGGCGGAAGAAGAGTTCAGCATCGTGCCGAGCCCGAAATTCATTGAGATGAGGGTATAAGGATATGAAACTAAGTCCTTTGCTGAGCACTGAACGTTCAGCATCGGAGAGGGGAAGGTCAGGGGGTATGGTGAATACACGGCCGGAGTTGGGATTGGAAGACGTGATGTGGACAGAGGGACAGGCAGAGGTGGAGGGTCCTGGATGGGTGTTGATGTCGATGAGTTGTTGGAGCTTGCGTTCCTTTGCACTGGAGAGAAAGAGAAAAAGTTTCTTGTTGAGGCATCGGATGAGACGAAGAATAAAATGAAACTGGGGGCATGCGCAGCTTTGAAAAAGGGTGCGGCGGTGCTGCTGGAGGGAGAGGTCGAGTGTGTTCATATGGCGGCGCATGGCACTGAGTGTGGATCTCAGAATGCGACGAGAACAGCAGTCCGAGGAGCGTTGTATGTCCCGGAGATACCTGTAATCCTGGGTGGGTGTGAAACATGAGGGATGGAATTTCAGTTGAAATCCGCATGGGGTAAGTCGGAGACAGAGACAGTCACTGAGAAAGGAAATATGGCTGTGAAAGCGGGTTTTAGTAAACACCTTGTCAAACACCAAGAGAGAAATGGAAAGCAATGAAGGTGAACAAGGCAAAAGAGAGATACGAAAATCCTGACGGAGAAAAGAGCAAAACTTCTTCAAGGTAGGCATTCCTTGAAGAGAAGTGGCAGTCAATTAAACACAGAGATAAAAGCAAAGAATTGCGGATACTGGAAATCCAAAACAAAAACAAAAACAAAAATACCTGGAAAAACTCAGCAGGTCTGGCAGCATCGGTGGAGAGGAGCACAGTTGACGTTTTGAGTCCGCATGACTCTTCAACAGAACTAATTAAAAATAGAGAAGGGGTGAAATATAAGCTGGTTTAAGGCGGGGGGGTGTGGGGGTTGGGACAAGAAGAGCTAGGTAGAGGGCCAGTGATAGGTGGAGATAACCAAAAGATGTCACAGACAAAAGGACAAAGAGGTGTTGAAGGCCTATTTCCATTATTTTTAAATGTATTTCCATCCATTGTTTTATCTCTACCTTTTAGCCTTTTTCGACTCCTTCACCCCACCCCACCCCCACTAGGGCTATCTATACCTTGCTTCTCCTGCTTTCTACCCTTAATTAGCACATTACTTTAGATAATATCACCACCTTCAACACCTCTTTGTCCTTTTGCCAATTCGATTCACTTCAGGTGATATTAAAAAGCGACTGAAGGCACTGGATACTGCAAAGGCTATGGGCCCTGACAATATTCCCGCACTAGTACTGAAGACTTGTGCTCCAGAACTTGCTGCGCCCCTAGCCAAGCTGTTCCAGTAGAGCTACAACACTGGCATCTACCCAGCTATGTGGAAAATTGCCCAGGTATGTCCTGTACACAAAAAGCAGGACAAATCCAATCCAGCCAATTAACGCCCCATCAGTCTACTCTCGATCATCAGTAAAGTAATGGAAGCGGTCATGAACAGTGCTATCAAGCAGCGCTTGTTTAGTAATTACTGGCCCACTGATGCTCAGTTTGGATTCTGCCAGGGACACTCAGCTCCTGACTTCATTACAGCCACACTTCAAGCATGGACAAAAGAGCTGAACTCCAGAGGTGAGGTGAGAGTGACTGCCCTTGACATCAAAGCAGCATTTGACTGAGTGTGGCATCAAGGAGCCCACGCAAAAATGGGAATCAGGGAGAAAACTCCCCATTGGTTGGAGTCATACCGAGCACAAAGGAAGATGGTTGTGGTTGTTGGAGGTCAGTCATCTCAGTCCACGACATCGCTGCAGGAGTTCCTCAGGGTAGTGTCCTCGGCCCAACCATCTTCAGCTGCTTCATCAATGACCTTCCTTCCATCATAAGGTCAGAAATGGGGATGTTCACTGAGGATTGTACAATGTTCAGCACCATTTGCAATTCCTCAGATACTGAAGCAGCACCACCTCCTCTGGCAGCGAATTCCAGACACTCACTACCCTCTGCATAAAAAACTTGCCCCGCACATCACCTTTATAGTTTTCTCCTCTCACCTTAAATCTATGTCCCCTAGTAATTGACTCTTCCACCCTGGGAAAAAGCTTCTGACTATCCACTCTGTCCATGCCACTCATAATTTTGTAAACTTCCATCAAGTTGCCCCTCAATCTCTGTCGCTCTAGTGAGAACAATCTGAGTTTCTCCAACCTCTCCTCATAGCTAATAACCTCCAGGCCAGGCAGCATCCTGGTAAACCACCTCTGCACCCTCTCCAATGCCTCCATATCCTTCTGGTAATGTGGTGACCAGAATTGCACGCAATATTCCAAGTGTGGCCTAACCAAGGTTCTATACAGCTGCAGCATGACTTCCCAGCTTTTATACTCAGTACCCCTGCCAATGAAGCAAGCATGCCATATGCCTTCCTGACTACCTTATCCACCTGCGTTGCCACTTTCAGTGACCTGTGGACCTGTACACCCAGATCCCTCTGCCCGTCGATGCACTTAAGGGTTCTACCATTTACTGTGTAATTCCTGCCTGTATTAGATCTTCCAAAAAGCATTACCTCGCATTTGTCCGGATTAAACTCCATCTGCCATTTCTCCGCCCAAGTCTCCAACCGATCTATATCCCGTTGTATCCTTTGACAATCCTCTTCACTATCTGCAACTCCTCCAACCTTGGGTCATCTGCAAACTTACTAATTAGCCCAGTTACATTTTCCTCCAAATCATTTATGTATACCACAAACAGCAAAGGTCCCAGCACTGATCCCTGCGGAACTCTACTAGTCACAGCTCTCCATTCAGAAAAGCACCCTTCCACTGCTACCCTCTGTCTTCTATGACCAAGCCAATTCTGTATCCATCCTGCCAGCTCACCTCTAATCCCGTGCAACTTTACCTTCTGTACCAGTCTGCCATGAGGGACCTCGTCAAAGGTGAGGAAAAACTTTTTTACCCAGAGGGTGGTGACGGCCTGGAATGCACTGCCTGGGAGGAAGGTGGAGGCGGGTTGCCTCACATCCTTTAAAAAGTACCTGGATGAGCACTTGGCACGTCATAACATTCAAGGCTATGGGCCAAGTGCTGGTAAATGGGATTAGATAGGTAGGTCAGGTGTTTTTCACGTGTCGGTGCAGACTCGATGGGCCGAAGGGCCGCTTCTGCACTGTGTGGTTCTGTGATTCGTGCCACACAAGTGCTAGGCAATGACCAGCTCCAAGCAGAGAGAATCTAACCATCGCCACTTGACATCCAATGGCATTACCATTGCTGAATCCCCCACTATCAACATCCTGGGGGTTACCATTGACCAGAAACTGCACTGGATTAGCCATATAAATATGGTGGATATAAGAGCAGGTCAGAGGCTAGGAATCCTGCAGTGAGTAACTCAACTCCTGACTCCCCAAAGCTTGCCCACTATCTGCAAGACAAAAGCCAGGACTGTGATGAAATACTCCCCACTTGCCTGGAAGAGTGCAGCTCCAACAACACTCAAAGGACAAAGCAGCCAACTTGATTGGCACCCGATCCACAAACATTCACTCCCCCCACCACTGACATTCAGTAGCAGCATTGTGTACCATCTACAAGATGCACTGCAGGAACTCACCAAGGCTTCTTCAACAGCACCTTCCAAACCCACGACCACTACCACCTAGAAGGACAAGCGCAGCAGATACATGGGACACCAATACTTGGAAATTCCCCTCCAAGTCACTCACCATCCTGACTTGGAAATATATCACAGTTCCTTCACTGTCACTGGGTCAAAATCCTGGCACTCTCTCCCAAGAATCATTATGGGTGTATCTACGCCACATGGACTGCAGCAGTTCAAGAAGGCAGCTCATCACCAGCTTCTCAAGGGCAATTAGGAATGGGAAATAAATACTGGCCTAGCCAGCAACACCCACATCCCATGAATAAAAAAAAATATGTGATTCTTTGAGATAGGTGAAGTGAGTGGGCAAAAATTTGGCGATTGGAGTACAATGTGGGAAATGTGAACTTGTCCACTTTGACAGGAAGAATAGAAAAGCAGTATGCTATTTAAAAGGAAAGAGATTACAGAATTCTGAGGTACAGAGGAATCCGGGTGTCCTGATACATGAATCACAAAATGTTAGTGTGCAGGTACAGCAAGTGATTAGAGCATCAAATGGAATGTTGTCGCTTATTGCAAGGGTAATGGAATATAAAAGTAGGGATGTTTTGCTACAGCTGGTGAGACCACATCTGGAGCACTGTGTATAGTTTTGGTCTCCTTATTTAAGAAAGGATATACATGCGTTTAGAAGCAGTTCAGAGAAGGTTCACCCAACTGATACCTGGAATAGGGCAGTTGGTTATCTTATGAGGAGAGGTAAGACTGGCTGGGCCTGTATCCATTGGAGTTTGGAAGATTGAGGGGTGATCTTATTGAAACATATAAGATCCTGAAGTGACTTGACAGGGTGGAAGTTGAAAGGATGTTTCCCTTTGTGGGAGAGACTAGAACGAGGGGACACAATTTAAAAATAAGGGGTCTCCCATTTAAGACGGGAAGAAATTTTCTCTCTGGGAGTCGTAAATCTCTCTTTCCCAAAGAGCAGTGGAGGGAGGGTCAATTAATATTTTTCAGACAGAGGTAGATAGATTCTTGATTAACAAGGGAGCCAAGAGTTATCGGGGGTTGGTGGGAATGTGGAGCTGAGGCCACAATCAGATCAGCCATAATCTTATTGAATGGCGGAGCAGGCCCGAGGGGCTGAATGGCCTTCTCCTGCTCCTAATTCGTATGTTGGCATCACCAAGTGCTTATAAGGTCGTTGAAGTAGGAGTATAAATACAAATGATTGTTCTTACAGAGGATTAAAGGAATTTAAATGTAGTGAATATGTTTTTATCAATGAGTGTTTTTTTGAAATCGTGAATCCATCAATAGACACTTAAGAACTTTATTTAATCTCAGCATGGGTCCTGAGGACTGTCCATGGTGGATACTGGGTGAGTTGGCATGGGGGTGTAAGGGCAATGGGTAGTTTGTGAGGGCATGAGGGTTGATATGAGTCAGCATAGGAGCTATAAAGAGCCATGGGGGTAGGTGAGAGGCAGGGATTGGCATGGAAGGTATGAGGGGCTCTGGGAGGTGGGTGGGGAGCATGAAGTGGCATGGATTGGCACTGATGGGTCTTGGGCAGTGTGTAGGGGGGGGATGAGGGTGTGTGAGATGTGAGGGCTGGATGGCTATTTTTGGTTTTATTCTCTTTTTCCCCCCCACCCAGCTGGCCTCCGCACCCAGCAGCCCTTGTGCTGTTTTTGAACTGTTCCCGGGGTGGAGGGCCTGACTCCCATTTCACCCCTTCACCCGGAACAAAAATCTGACCATCAAGAGCACTTTTTCCCAGGTCGGGTTTGCTGAGCCGGGAATTTTCCTGATTCTGCACTGGTGACCCGGGAGTGAAAATTCGGGCCAAATGTCAGGAAATCTCATGATGCTGGCAGCAGCCTAATACCTACTTTAGGTGGCAACATCAACTGTACTCTTCTCCGCCGATGCTGCCAGACCTGCTGAGTTTTTCCAGGTAATTTTTATTTTTTGTTTTACCTACTTTAGGTGCTATTCCTGAGTGCACACATGTTGAATATCAATAGGCTATTTGCCAACATTATAATGAAAGCAAATCCTGCCCTCACTCAGCCAATTACCCAGCTTAGCTTTGTATAATTAAAGCCACTCATTATTGAACCACTATTATTTATGATCATATTCACATTTCTATCTCCTACTGTTTGCTGATCTACAATAGATTCCCAGTAGAGTCACCGTTTCTTCCTCATTTCAGAAGATTAACCAAATTTGGAGGAATATCAGAAACCAAGGAATCTACTGGGCAATCCTTATGTGCTTCTTAATTTTGGATCATTCCAGTGAAGAATCAGCAACAGACGTGATGGGCTGAATGGCCTCTTAGCTGTAAACCTCAATGATTTTAGGGTGCTCTTTCACCATTCCATCTGTCATCCTTACATTTGAATTCTGCATTCTTTATCGAAAGGGCCTAAGGCCTGTTTGAGGCAGGGCCCTGGAATGCCTCATGTTCTGCCATCACCAATATGGATGGCAGCACTTCTGGTACACAATCTTGGATGCTTTGGCACCCATTTTATTTGAGAGAAATTGATGGCACACCATTGAATTTCAGGTCTCTGAGAGCATTGTCTATGATACCTATACTGGAAAGAAGAGATCCATTAAACTGAAGGTTGAAGTCTCTTCAGATTGAGCACTATAACAAATTAGATTATTAATTTTGAGAGACCTTGAGGATCATTAGGGAATCCAAGTGGGATCAATGGGATCATCCACAAGTAAATGACAACAGATTTGGAGAATCAGAGGGATCCTTCGCACCCTACTCAACTTTCATTTCTGCCAGGTGGTGTAAATTTACCCAATGATTTTGAAGTATTGATTACAGTTCGGTCATCGGGCATGATTGGAAGTGTTTCTCTCGTCCCTTAATGACCGACAAACTGTACTCTTCAGTACTCCCAAAAAAAGCCTGCTTAGGGTTTGGAGAAAGAACTGTACTGAGGCAGCACTCAAGACAATGAGCTGTGTAGGGACCCATCTGCATGGGTGAACATGTTGCCCAGATAGAAGGCCTAAAGGTGCCTGTTGGGTGGGAGCTAGGGGATGTATTGTGTCATCTAGACCATAGCAAGGTACTAAGCATGGATGGATTAACGCTGAGTTCTTAGCAGCTGCCATAGTTAAGGAGGACAGTGATTAACATCTTACAGATCAAAGACAGGTAACAGCAATTTTCCTTTGAGTTTGAGGCACTAGGATTCAACTTTGTCATCCAGGACACAGGAGATCCGAGTAATATCAAAAATGTGGTTATTCGAGCTATCAGCACAGACATCAGATATATTGGAGAGCCAATTGAACAGGAGCTTTCAACAGGGAAATATATGGGACAGATTGTTTATCCAAGATGGAGGAACACTGTGAATTGCAGTGTTTTATGTTACAATGCAAGATCCCAATAGGGTGGAGTCTGACATTCTCAGAATTTGTATTCCAAAGGGTCAGTGTTATGAATTCCTTGACATGTGCTGCTAAATTTGTGTCAGCATCACAGAACAGTTCCAAAGTACTGAAATATTTGCAATACTCTGCTGAGAATTTGCCAAGTACTGACTTTGCTTCCAATAATGTCTTTGGCAAATAAACCAGAGAAATGATCATGTTCACCATTTGGATTAGCAAATTGGATTCAGGAATCAGAAGGGTAATTTCAAAATCTGCAGATGGCGCTGAAACTGGGTGTAGTTCATATAGAAAAAGAGAACTGTGACAAAATCCAGGAAGATATTAATAAACTTGCAAAGTGGATATGTAATGAACTTCAATATAGATAAGTGTGAGGTGAAACATTTTAGTAAAGAGAGCACATACTCCTTGGAAAATATAGTAAGTGTCTAAATGGGGTCGAGAAATAGGAGGATTTGTGGGTAGAGACACAAATCATGAAAAGTAACAATACAGGTTAATAAAGTCTAAAAAAGCAAACAAAGAACTGAAAAACAAAGGGATTATGTTAGACTTGTACAACGCCTTGGTCACATTATTCTTGGGTATTGTGAGATAATGACAATGCTAATGTGTAAAAACCATCACAGTTTACATCATGACACAATCATTCATAAGGTTCCTCATTGCACAATACATCAAGAATGCCATATTACACTCGACACATTGAAATCAGTGCAAAGTAAAATCGGATGGAGTGTGACACCAATTTCATACCTGAGGCCTTTAGTTTCCCGATGGACGAGATAGATTAAAGTTATCCTCAGTACTCACTGAGTGTTTCCAGGAGTTCCTGGTTTAGTTTCAGGTTCCAACATTTTGCCATTTTTTTCAATTTACAAGATTCAAAAGCTGTTTTAAATCATAACAAATTTACTGGAAACCAGTGATCATGTCTTTCATCCTGCCTTTTGTTTGTTTGTCTGATCAGGGCTGTTTATTCACACTGAATTCACACAATATCACTCAAAGCCTGGAGCTTGAAAGGTCAAACTTCACTGACTCTAAACTAGCCAGCACGCTGATTGGTTGCATTCACTCATCAATAGACTTTTCCCAAACTGAAACTTAAAATTGCATTTTGTTTTGAGGAAGGAACAAGAATATACTTAAAGTGTTTTAAAAATTGGTTGCTCAGGGAAACTAGTTGAATGCCTGGGAGTAAGGTTCTACATGGAATGTACAGCACAGAAATGGGCCATTCAGCCCAACTTATTCTGCTAGTGTTTATGCTCCATAAGAGGGGCATTTGTAGGAAATAAACCAGCAGGGCTACGGGGATAGAGCGGGGGGTGGGGGCGGGTCGGGGGAGTGGGACTGAGCGGACTGCTACATAGAGAGCCAAAATGGACTTGATGGACCGAATGGCCTTCTGTGCCATAAATTACTCCATGACTATGCCATCTCTTCCAACTGAAGCTGCAACCACAGAGCAGGATGAGGGCAGCACTCCCTGTCAAGATGACTATGGTTCTCAATTTCTATGCAAACAGATCCTTCTAGGCTGGAGTCAGTGACATCACCAACATCTTACAATCTGCCATGCATTACTGCAACAGGTAGGTCACCAAGAGCCAGCATACCAGGAGAGGAGCGTTCATAAGCTTTTCTCTAAACAGAGAGGAGGAATGTGGCTTTATTAGGATGTAACTAAACCTCAAAGGACCCATTCCCTTAAAATGCAACTGGCGTGCAAAACTGCAGAGAGTGCATCATGTTGGTGAATTCCTGCTTTTCTTACAGCAGTCATGATACCTTTATCCTGTGCCAATTAACTGTTCCGTCCATATTTTGAACCATGATGAACCATGATGCACCTACACATGGACTGCAGCAGCTCAAGAAGGCAGCTCACCACCACCTTCTCAAGGACAACTAGGGATGGGCAATAAATGCTGGCCAGCAAAGCCCACATCCTGTGAATTAATTTTTTAAAAAAGGATGGATGCTTGCTGCCTCCTCTCTGTGTGGCTCATGACTCCCCTCCACCAGCTGACCACATGCAGAGAGTGCTTATGCATCGAGAGCCATGCTGTGACCAGAAATGTCATGAAGTAAACCATCAGCACTCTAAAACAGCAGTTGGGCTGCCTGGACTGTCAAGGGGAGCCCTACAACACTCACTGGAGTGTGTCTTCAAAATTGTCATGTTCTGGTGTGTTCTGCACAACCCGAATCTCATGAGCGCATAGCCTGTGACATCAGGCCTTTGGGGGAGAAGAAGTAAGAGGAAGGGAGGAGGCATCTGGGACACCATTAATCTCGATGCACCATCCATGAGCAACTCATCAGACTCTGCGTTCCCCGAGTACATCCCCACATCATTTCTCCACAATTCCCCAGCTTTCCATCCCTCTGCTATAGATATCCACACCCTTTTCTTGGCCAAAATCCAATAAAAAAAACACAAAAACACATTCTATATTAATCCAGCAACAGTGCCAATACAAAACTGAATTACTCACCCTTGTGCATTCCCTTAGTTCTTGTTTTGCCAGTGTCTTTGCCTAGTGCTCCTACACAGTGTTACCCCAGTGGGATAATCAGCATGGCTGGTGGAAGGCTGATGTCTTTCATTGGGGGAGACTGTAGATGGCCTTGCAGGATGACTTGGAGCAGCTCTGGGTCTTGACAACCCTGCTTCAGACAGCACCACCTCAGCCTAGGTGGCAGCAGTCTGGGCTGACTGGTTGAGAGGCAACAGCAAGGGCTCAGGCAGAGCGGCAGTGGTGTGCCTTTCCCCTTTCTGTTGTCTGCTTCTGTCTCCTAATGTTTGCCGCTTTGTCCTGCAAGAGAGAGGGAAGAGGGGCAGTGAGTGTGTTGCAATGTGTTTGAGTGATGTGCCTGTAGCTGGAAGTATGTAGAGGGCATGAGATGTGGGGCAGGAGGGAACATCCTGTGGGGAGTTTACTGGTAAGAACCAGGCCTTATTTAAATATTCCAGGCCAGTCTGCTGCCTGAAACTAACAGGAATGATGCTGGGGCCAGAAGACACAATGGGAATTTGCACAGGAGCCTTTGGAGGTCAAGGATCCGAGGAAACGGCCCTCAGCAGAACATCAGCACTTAACAAGAATTGCAGCAGCCAATGCCAATGAGTGGCAGGTCAGGGCCGGGGGCAGGGTGGTTGGGTGGGCAGCAAAGAACACCTTGTGGGTCTGGGATTTGGGGAGAGTCAGGGGTGATGTTGGGCTCTCCAGCTCCTGCTGGCCCATGAGAAGTTTTCACAAAGCATTGTCAGTTGGTTGATGCTTCCTGCAGTGTTTCAGAGGATGACTTTTACACCTTGTGGCCTTCTCCTAATTAGTAAATAAAACTATGGTGCGGGACTGATGGTCTCTGCACTGAAAGCAGGCCCCTACCTACCTGTAGGAGGAACCTTGGCCGACTTGAAAATTGTCAAAGGCGAAATGGAGGTGGGTGAAACAGTGAAATCTCAGAGGAAATTAGTTGGCCTCCTATCAACACTTCCCACACACCATTCATGCTGGGTGAGGTAGGGTTACAATCCAGGCCAATACAGCAATGAAGCTACTTATGGCAAAATTTCCACAAGTGGCTGAGCTGAAATCCAACTGGCTCAGGGAGTTAACCATTTCCCTGATGTTTGCACCAATTAAAGGGTTAAATATGTGGGCCAATTGGCCAGGTGTGCTAGAATTCCTGTGCCAGGTCCAAGGAGTTCCCTGGCATATTGGTGAGTTGGCTTTGCAGGATGGTGTGAGGTCAGCTCCTGGATCTCATTTAATGTGTAACTGGAGCCCTCCATAAGGAACATAATGGAGAGATAATGGGGCATACCCTGAAGGACACTGCTGATATGATTACTGTAACAAAGAGCAGAAATGCATGTGGTTCCAATGATCCAGTTCTAACTATTTCACCAGCACTCTACTTCTCCTTTAAGGTTGACTCTGACTCTATGGGCAGAACTTTTGCCACCGAGGCAGGTAGCTCGAGTCAGAAATTTCCCAACTCAGCAGAACTGCCTTAGTTTGAAGGAGCCCAGTAGGCCCAATTTTCACTCCAGGGAGTCCAGGTCAGGAGTCGGATCCACCAGCCCTGGAAGCAGGTCGTAGGTGGCCATGGAGGTGGCCTGCCTCTGTTCTCTGAGACTTCATCCCTGTTGTTTTAGAAGCTGTTAGGCTCTCTAACCCTCACCCCAATGGCCTCTCAAAATCCCAGGTCACCTCCATGCCAACTCATGTCCCCACCAATACCCCCATGTCCCCTCATAAGCCCATGCCACCTCCGTAGTATCCCAGTATCCGTCATGGGCAGACCTCAGGAGCCATGTGAAGATAAAAAAAATACTTATAACAATCCAGTACAGCTCTCACTCATATACATTTGATAGTGAAAGAAACTTCCATTAATGGAACCCATTCAAAGCTTTTAAATCTCCTCAGGTGGTTAATCCATTATAAAAACAAACACACTTCTATTCATTAGTCACATCAAAGACAGCTAATCTTTTAGTATTCTCTTTAAACTGTCTGTCAAACTGTCAACTCAGAACATCTTGCTGAGATCATTTTAGCTTTTAACACTCAGCTAAGCTTTCATAATGAAATAATAATAACCCTTGGGAAATGCCAACAAAGAACACTGTTGAAACTGTGTTTTTCTCTAACTTACACCAGACAGCCTGTCAACCAAAACAGCTCGGCAGAGTGTTTTTTTAAATTCTCATTGACAGCTTTGTTTCTAAGTTTAAAAAGCAAGGGATTTGAAAAACTTCATGACAGTTAAACAGACCTTATTCACTCTTCAAGACATTTACATCTACTTCATCAACCTGTGACTCCCATACTGCGGGTGAGGCCATTGGAACAGCGAAAATGGGGTCTGTTTGAATTCAGCACTAAGTTCAAATGGCCCTGTTGAGTCCAGGTCTCCCTTATGTGTGAATCACACCCTGCCCCCGCTAGTAAAAATTGGATCCCTCGGAAATGGGGGTGGGACTTTCACATCTAGGTCCTGCCTGCCTTTTGTAAAGATCCGTGAAGTCTTCCTGACTAGGTGAAAATCCAAGCTGATGACTCTGTTGCAGTATAAAAAGCACATAATTCCTTTAATGGGATTTGCTTCATTTGTTTGTATTTTTATGTTGGAAAGTAATTAGCCTAATGCAAAATCTGTTGCACAATTTAACAGTCCAAGTCTACATTTTATGTGCCATGAATAAATTACCTCAGTAAGTCTGATATATGGGAAAAGTGACATGGGGAGAACAACGACTGTGTTTAAATGGGCTGGTTATGTGATGACCAGCAGAGACGCAGCCTGTGTCATTGCTTCATATGGAGATTAATGTCATTAGACCAAAGCATCTAGAGACATCAAGAAAAAGATTCTGGAGACAGCGAAACCCCAGTAGTGCTGGATTTAGTCATATCTACAAATGTTTACAACAGACAATTGAAATTCTAGAAAGAAAGATGTCTACGTTGCCGATCTATTTATTAAGTGAAAGAAAGAATTATACATTCTTAATGTCCCTACATATGAGTAGCTTGTTTTTAAAGGATGCTAAAGACACTGTTGACTCGAGAGAGATTTTTGCATCCTTACAATAGTTTAGTCGAAAATGACTAGGTTCGTAGTCAGGTGTGGTGTCTTAGCTCCACACTATTGTCTAGGGTCAAATCATTTCCATAATTATTCACAGCTCCCAATACAGCTTTGGTCTAAACATGACACAATAAACTCCAAACAAATGACAACAAAGAAAGACTTGCATTTCTATAACATTTTCGTGACTTCAAGGTATCCTGATGTATTTTATCGTACTTTTGAATGAAGTACCTTTGAGCTTTAGTCACTATTGTATTGCAGGGAAATTTGTCAGACAATTTGCGCACAGCAATGTGCATGGAATAGCTGAAATAGAATAAATAATTAGAAAATCTGTATGGGGGTTGTTTGAGGGGTTCATATTGATCAAGAGACTAGGCACCCCTGTTTTTCTTTGAAATTAAACCAAGCTACGCTGGACTATATCTCATCCAAAAGATGACACCTCCCAACAGTGCAGCACACCCTCAGTACTGCATTGGAACATCAACCTCGATTACATGCTCAAGTCTCTAAAGTGGGATTTGAATTCATGATCTTCTGACCCAGGAGAAAGAGTGCTGCCCACTGAGACACACCAACACCTTGAGAAATCACATTGTGTGGTATATTTCACATCATGTACCCAATAACATTGAATGAAAAGGACATCTGTGTTTTGTGGTAACCAAATACCCATTGCTCCAAAGATGGAGTGTTGAGATTTTCCAGCTGGGAAGGGGGATGGGAATATTGTCCCTGGGAACCGCAAGTGGTGTTTTCCTGTACACAACATCTAGTAAATCCTGCAGCTGAAAATGTTATTCACAGAATGGATGGTGGAAATGATTGGTTTCCCAGAGATCGAGGGCTCCAGTGTGCAGTAAAGTGAAGATTACAGCATTAACCAGAGAGGTGGAGAGTGATGGTGGGGGATGGGAGTCTGTGAGCTTCCATAAACAATAAAAAGACACAAATAGCTTGAGAGGGGAAGCAGTCAAGTTAAGTGGACATTTGTGATAGTGAAGACTGGGTCACCAAGACAAATTGAGGGAAATGGCTGGGAACTGTTTGAGCTCATTAAGCTTGACTGGGAAACAGAGGATCCTAAACAAAAGGAGATTTGTAATCATATTGAAAACAGAAAGAAGGGGAACCCATCTTTCAAATGAGTGAAACTATGTTCCATCTGCCCTCTCAGTGGATGTAAAGGATCCCATGGCACTATTTCAAGTTCTCCATTATAGTTCTCCCTGGTGTCCTGGCCAGTATTTGTTCCTCAAACATCATCACTAAAAAAAACAGGTTACCTGACATTTTCTTGCTCTTTGTGGAATCTTGCAGTACACAAATTGGTTGCCACATTTCCCTACATTACAACAACGATTGAATGTCCAAAAGCGCTTTCTCAGCTGTGAAGCACTATCGGACATCCTGAGCATTTTAAAGATCCTACAGAAATCCAAGTCTTTATTTTCCTAATGCAGGAGGGAAATTGTTTCATGATACACACATTGATTCTTCATTTGCTTAACTAGATGGTTTCTTTATCTGCCTAATTTGCTCCAGATCCCCCAAAGCGATAGACACACACAAGAGGTTATTTTTACCAGACACACCAGTCCACTGGATTGGGTGGAATGCAGTTTGATAGTCAGCCCACTGTGTCAGTCTGTCTTAATTTGTACAGGGAGAGTGTGAAATCAGTGTTACACCCGTTCCTGGGAGTTCCCTCCAGGCAGCTTTGGTTAAAATTACCCCTCTCCTGGGGGTAATTACCCCACTGGCCCTAAGCATCCACCACCTGAGCCAACATTGCACCCCAGAGTGCAACACTCCCACCTAACAATTGAAAGCAGCATTGGCCCCGCTGGACAATTGAAAGCAGCATTTGCATTTTTGTCAGCCTTAGCTGAATGCAATCATGGCAGCCTGTGCCAAGGAAATAGGAATTACAGCTGCAGCCTTTAAAGTGTTGAGAATGGTTGAAGATGACAGCAGTAGGTGAGGAACGACATCTTCATAGGCATATGTAACAGGTGGCAGCTGCTGGCACGGTTATCCATTGCCTCTTTGATGATGTGTACCCTTCTCTCACGGAGCTCCTTATAGAGATCTGTGTGCCCTGTAAATTCTGTAAGGGAGAATGGTAATACCTCATGTGACTCATCATCTTTTAATGCGGCTTAACTCTCTCCTCCTGCATCCTTACTACTGTTGCTTCATTCAAATTGTAAAGATTAGAATGCCCTTTGGTAACCCCATAGCTGTGCTCAAAAACACTTACTGTGGATGCAAGTAAAGGTGGTCCCACGAGCTGGTTAAGAGACAGGATCAGTTGTATCCAGGTGTATGGCAGAATCATTCCCCCAGTCTCAGCCACTGGCAATAGGGCCATTCCATTTACATTATTCCAACTTAATCTCATGTATTGTGGGTTTCAGTGAGCCAGTACAACTTCTCTCATTTACACAGAGTTACAGTTGCTGTATTTGAAACCCAAGGTGTGCTTAGGAGGAACAGGTGATTTTGGATCTGTGGTTCCCAAATCTCTCCATCACTGAAATTTTCCTCACCTTGAGCTAGATTTCCCAGTCCCATGAAGATGGGGTTGGAGGTGGGGGGACAGGATCCTGAGAAATGGGGACTGGGGTGTCATGGTGAGAATCCATTTACTCTTAGAGCCATTTTGAACCAACACCAGTATTTTACTAACGTCAGAGCAGCCCTACCACACACCCTCCTCCCCCCACCCCACAACCATGTGTGGAGGCTACAGCTCAACCGCAGCAGGCCAAGGGGCCATCAGAGCTGGAAGCACCATGTCCCAATCATGGCACTGCAGAGATGAAAGGTCACAGTTCTGTCCATGGCTAGGCCTGTGGAAGGAGTTTCCTTTCCAAGCTGATGGCCCTACCAGCTTCAGCCACTTTAATGTATAATTCAATGCAGGCAGCTGAAAGTGCCACCACATTGAGGTGCCCTCCCACTCAACTGCCTGCCTCAGCAATGCCCATCTCTCCCAGTGGGGCTGCTAGCCTGACATCGTTGCTGGCAGCATTGAGAGCCCACCCACCAACCTTAATAGGACAACAAGCCAATTAGGAAGCCACCTCCCACAAGATTGCACTAGGGAACGTGCTGAAAATATGGACAGGCTCAGGATCACGGGCTCAACGACAGGGTCCCACTGCCCACCATAAAATCCAGCCCCTCATGTGTGAGCCTGCTGTAGATGAATTGATAGAAATAAATTGCTATGATGAACCAACAACTCCATTATCATTATATCATGGACTCAGGATAGAAGATGATGAACTGGAGGGGCCTTGGTCTACTTTTACCCAGTAGTTTTTGCCTCTGTGTCTCTGCATTCCTAACTACCTGCAGAATCAGTGGAGAGGCTTCAGGCTCATTGAAAATTACACCCCACCATCAGAGAACAGGAACATCTCCCACTTCACAATTCACACCAGCAAATATTTCACTGCGCTGAACTAGCACCCAAAAATTCTAAAAAGGCATTTTGTGCACAATGGCAACCCTCGCTTGGCTGCCACTTGAAGCCTAGAATTTGTGGATGGACCCATACAGCCCTGTCCTCTGTAAAGTAGTCAGTTTGGGACAGTAGAAGGGATATCACCTCACGTGCCATTAAGATAGAAAAGATTTTTGCTCAATAATTGTTTGCTGGTTATTGGTGACCGAGGGATTAGTGTAAAGGAAGCAGTGAGGTGGAAGCAGATCTTTGTGCAGAAACAGCACAATGCCATGTCACGATTGGAAAGTAAGGAGGCCAAATGGGCTGAAGTTTCAGTAACAAAAGTTCATATTAATCTCGTACAAATTGATATCAAACCCACAAGAACAGGATGTGATCTACATGCAACTTCTCACTTAAAACTGTGGACTAACTTGCCAAGTGTGCTAAATGTAGAATACACAGAGTCAGAGTGGAGACAGTGGAAGGACATGGGCTCAGTGTTGAGATGGAAGGAAGTTATTTTCCTGCAGCACAAGCCCAGAAAACTAACTTTAACTGGCTGGTTGGGTGAATAATCTTACCTTTCAATCTTATATTTTTGTGTCACAAATTTATTAAACTGGATTATTTCATCGATTGTATGAATACCCGTGCTACATGAAGCCTTTTAAACAATCCAACCTATGATTACCAGAATTTCAATTTTCTCTGCTGCAATTAGGTTTCATAATTGAGCTCCCACTACACTTCCTCTTGTTGCTGTTGGTTTGGCTCCCACCAAAGCAGTACTGATCAGGAAGATAACTTGCTGTAATGACCACTGCCCAAGTGTATTTAAGCCAGAATTCTGACCGGGAGACAAAGAATTGTCATTCACAAGAAAGAAAAGAAGCTATCAGCTCTTACAATATAGAAACACAAGAATCATACACCACAGAAGGAGGCCGTTCAGTCCATCGTACCTGTGCCAGTGCTTTGAAAGAGTTATCCAATTAGTATCATTCCCCTGCTCTTTCCCCATAGCCCTGTAAATCATTCCCATCCTGGGAATACTCGTAGACCCACACTGCCTACATGGGGCTGGACGAGGTGACCAATGGGAGGAGTGTGGGGGCAGGAGATCATCTAATGATACCTGAAGAAATGTCCAACAGAGCTGGCAATACAGCAGCCCTCTGGCCTAATCATGAAGCCTCAATCATGGACCTGCTGGAGACCTTTAACCTCAAAATCACAGGGGCCTTATCACTGAAAAGGGCGGCTAAACAGTGCCAATCAGTCAGGCAAGAAGTCAAACTCTCACCCCAGCGCTATCAGAGATTGACCAGTTCCTGTTTAATTTTTCAATCTACACCCCCTTGAGAACCAAAACTATTTTTCTTCATTCATTTTCATTCAAATGAATATAAGATATTTAAATATTTGAACACGTTGATATTGGCCGTTAAACACAATTCAGTTAAGTTGAATCAGTGTGAGAATAGTTGGATATTCTGGGTGTAAGAGGCCGCATGAAAACCCAGACGGTGCAGTAATTAGCTTTCCTCCAGTTTCAGATATTATCAGTCACGTCTGTGTTTCTTGGCACCATCATTAAATCCTTTGCCTTTTTCAGTTCTAGAGGTTTCTGTGGCTATAAATAGACGCCTCTTCTCAGTGCTACACAGAGTTCCCTTTTTCACCTTTAAACCCATGCTGTGTGAGGTTGTGGTGTTTTCAGTGTGGTTTGAGAAACCCTGTGGATTTCAACACTCCCTCTAATTAGTGACACAGAAATTCTATTTGCTGCAAGAAGAGGGGAATGTGGCATTCAAAAGGATCTTTAAAAGCTCTGGTGCTTTCCATATCTGCCAAAGCAGAACACAGCCATGATGGCATATATCACAAGTTTACAGTGAGAACTATAAATATGACAAATTGGAATAGGCATTAATGAATCCTCCATTATAAAGCCTTCAGTTCATCAACCATTAAATGGCCTATGTTCTTCGTCAGACACTACAAGTCGTAGTTCATTGTTTTTCAATGCCTAAAGGGCCTCTATTGAAATTTGTAACCTAGAAATTCAATAGTACCACATCTGTTCATAAGGTGCAAAATGGTTTCCTAAGCAGCCAATATGGCAGCATGTGCTCCACACACCAGAAGTGTGCCCCTTCCATATTGGTCAAGGTGGATAAAGGGGCGTGCAGGGCCCACACCTGAATCAAACATTCATTCCTTAGGCCTTGTGCCTGTTTGAAGCCATATGCAAACATTATGCTCATCTGTGCCAGGCTGGTTACCTTCAAAAATGTGGCTCACATGTGGCCTAATCTTGAAAGGAACCTTGACGGGCAGAAGTTTTGAATTTAAGTGTTTAAATGTGGAATTGAGATCCCAGGATCAATACTAGCCCCACTGATCTCCCCTTGCTCCTGCGAGTTTCCTATTTCCCCACCACCCCATCCTCTCCCAGCACCTACCTGAGGGTTACTACTGGGGACACAGTGGCCCAAAATGGAGATCCTGCATTTTCACCAGCAAGCAGCTTTGGGAGACCCAGCAGGTGTGCAATAACTCAAAGCCCAATATCGGTTGTGTGCAAACTCAGTTTCAGTAGTAACAGAGCATTAACCATATTCAGCCTCCAATGAGCAGTTAACACTGATTGTTCTGAAGATAATCCCAGTGAATGGGCCCTTTGTCCTCTGTTAGTCATCTGATGTAAAGGGCCAGTTTAGCTGCAATTTCTCTACCACTTGCAGTGCACACTACAATTAAATGAGAATCATCTGTATATTTATCAGTCAGGCACTCAAAAGAGTAGGATTGAACTGTTCTGAGCACCAAGAGTAGCAAGGCCCTGAGATGTGTGTTATATGATTATGCACAAGATTAAATTTTGTTAAATGTGCTGCAGAGGATTACACAAAAACAAATCCAAGATTTAAACAGGGTGTTATTCGCAACACAAATAGATTGCTGATGCTCAAAAAAACCCCTGGAATGCCTCAGACAAAGCACCGACACAGGCAGACAACAAAATGTCCAAACTGCATCTCTTCAAGCAAAGGAAACAGGGCCACACCCTCCAACTCCAGTTTTTGGGTCAATGATACACCTTTTAAATAATGTTGATATTTCTCCACTTTCTTAATGCTGTTTATAACATTTTGTTTAACTACAATTAAAGTACAGTTTTGAATAAGAGAATATAGTAAATAAACAGTGGGAATACAATAATATTCATACAGCAGTAAGGAAATATCTCATTATAGGAGTATAGGAACAGGAGGCTATTCAGCCCCTCAAACCTGTTCTACCATTTAATTGGATAATGGCCAATCTGTATCCTAACTCCATTTACCTCAGCATATCCCTAGACAGTCTTCCCCAACACCCACTATCTCAGTCTTCAATTGATCTACAGTACCCACAGCCTTTTGGGTGAAGGAGTTCCAAGTTTGCATTACATTATAGAAACAGTATAAAAGCCACAGAGAGCATGCAGTGTACATTCTCCAGGATTGATAAATTATCACGTGGAAAGGCTCGAGATACTACGGATATTTCCACGGAAGTGGAAATTTAATTGAGATCTTTTATAAATGAGCTCAGTGAGGTTTTGATTGGATGAATAGGGGAAGACTATTTTGTCTAGTTGGGAATCAGAAGTAAGGGGTCATTCATTTTAAAATGATCACTGTGAACAAAGAGTGAAGAGAAATTTTGTTACAGAACCATGTTGGAGTGAGGAATGTTTTGCCACAGGGAGTGGTTGAGGCAGAGACCACTGTCTTATTTGAGAGTAGAAGAACATTTGTGAAGGAGTAAGATATGGAAGAACGGAAAGCAATAGGATTATTACTGGATTCTTCTGGGAATGAGCTGGCACTGACATCATGGGCTGAATGGCTTCCTTCCATGTTGTAATCTCCTATAATTCTATAGCTTCAGTATACACAGGACTGTCAACAAGTGATGGGAAGGAACTCACGAACCCCGAGGGTGCAGCAGTTGTTCTACTTCCCCACTGGCCATCCTTCCAAGCATTTCTGGGACTTCCTCCTCCTGTGGGGTTAGATATCAAGGGCTCTTCCTCCTGTCAATGTTTTTATGGGATGTCTTCTCCTGCAATGTAAATACAAGAAGTGAGACATTCCAATTCCTAAAATAAGATGTGGCAAGACACTGGACATGTCACTGGACTAATATTCCAGAAAATGTGAATCCAATCTCTTAATGGCAGTTTGAAAATTTGGATTTCACTTTAAAACCAGCTGGAAATAGAAAAGGGTAACAGCAATAGTGACCACAGCTCCCCTCTGGAGTGAACTAGTAAGCCACTCAGTAGCATCAAAACAGCAGAGACAGGTTCAATCGTGGCTTTCAAAAGGGAATTATTTGGATAAGCACCTTAAGAGAGGAAAAAGTTGCAGCTGTATGCGGAAAGGAAAGGGGAATAGGGCTAGCTACATTGCACTTGCAAAGAGCCAGCACAGGCTCAATGGGCTGAATGGCCTCTTTCTTTGCTGTATCCATTCTATGATTCTAAGAAGGTGTACCACCACCTTCTTGGAGCAACTAGTGATGGGCAATAAATGCAGCCTTGCCAGCAATGCTCACACCCCGAGAATAAGTAATAAAAAGAACTGGCTCTTCTTGCTTATCCTGCTGTCTAAAGCTACAATATCCATCATCACCTGATTCACAGCTCCAGAGCATTTCTGATCCCCTACCATTGCAAGTATTGATCACTGTGGGTGAAATATTTCCTGACATCAGTCCTTAGCTTGCCTTTTTCCAGTTTGTCCCCATATTCTACAGATCATGTTTTAATAGTGACTCAAGGTAACCCTTTCTCTTCCACTTTGCAGCTTATAGAAAAGACTCGTTCACTGATTAACTTTCAAGGAAAAAGAGTAAAAGTTTTTCAAACGTTTCCTTGCAACGCAATCCTTCTGACACTAGCATCAACCTGGTCACCCTTCACCCCATCATCCCCTGAGCTGAGATGGTCCTCTGGATACTGAGTGCTCACCACCTGGACAAAGAGAAACCAGGAAAATTGGGCTCACATTACGAACGTACGTTTGCCAATGTCCATTTGGAATGTCACTTCCTCAAAAAGGTCAAGGAAGTTGGTGAAGTATAATCTTCCCTTCCTGCAACCATACCCAAACACCACTGAGTTACTTACATGTAAGTACTCAACTATGTTGCTGATTTTGTCAATTATTTAGTGGTATATATTAATAGATTTTAGCTATTTTAAGATGCCTATCTCCTGCTTCTCTCTACTTGTTCAACATTGAAGTAAATTTCCTGCTGGTTGGATAATAAGCCAAAATTTAATTTCTAATATGGTATGGTCACTCACCTATTCACATTTCATTAGCACTTTTAACAGAGAAGGTGCCAAGGTGATTTGTGGACAGGTAGCAGGAAATTGCCATGAAATCTACTGGATTGTTGTAAAAACACAACTGGTTCCACAATGTCTTCAGGAAGCCCAGTACCCTTATCCAATTCGGCCTGCACTGGACTCCAAGCCTACATTACCTGGTAGATTCATCTTCACTTAAAATGATAGCAATCATTTCAGAAAGGAAAGCAAAGGAGGGAAAAAATAAAAGAATTGTAAAGAAAGGATATGTCAATGTGTTTCGCAGCCAGTGAAGTACTTTTTGAAACTGTAATGTAATGGAGTGAAAAGGAGCAACAGTCTAGACAGCAACATAGGAACAGGAGGAGGCCATTCAGCGCCTCAGGCCTGTCAGTCAGATCCTAGCTGATCTGTACCTCAACTCCATTTTCCCACCTTTGCTTCATTTCCCTTTACCAGAAAAATCTATCAATCTCAGTCCTGAAAATTTTAATTGACTCCTACCCCATTTCCTCCCCGCCCCCACCCAACTCACTAGCTTTTGAGGGAGAGATATCCAGATTTCCACTAATCTTTGTGTAAAAGTGCTTCCTGATTTCATTCCTCTCAGGCCTAGCTCCAGTTTTCCGACTGTGCCCTGTAGTTCTGGATTCTCCCATTTGGCAAATAGTTTCTCTCCATCAATCCTATTGAATGCTTTATATCATGTTAAACACCTTAATTAGATCACCTCTCAATCTCCTATACCTGAGGGAATACAGGCCTCAGTTATGCCTCATAATTTAACCCTTTAAACCTCAGTATCATTCTGGTGAATCAGTGCCTCTAAGCTCATTATATCCCATTTGAGGTGCAGTGCCCAAAAATAAAGCTAACAAGTTAAGATGAACTTTAGCAACTTAAATTGTCAGAAAGTTACCAGAATGAAGAAGTGAAGACTGATTTTAGACATCAATTTAATCATTTTATTTGTTTTCTTTCCTTTAAATCATTTTGTAAAAGTTTCAGGGCAGATTTAAGCACCACACTGACATATTGAAAGGAAAAAGCAAGAAGTACATTGGTGAGATTCAGAATTCCTCTGTGTGAAGTAAAGTGAAAGGAGGTCTTGGATGGTTAGCGTTCCTGGCTCTGAGACAGAAGCTCTGGGTTCAAGTCCCACTCCTGAACTTGATGGCCAAGGAAAGTTCATAACACAGTCCATCAGGTTGAATATCAACCTGCAAATCCTTCCAACACACGCCAATGGCAGGTGGTGAGAGTGGGAGAGCGGTAAGAGCTATGGATAATGATGGATGGAGCTGGAGCTCCTACCATCACTATCCATTGCTCCAGACTACAACAAGCCTGTAAAGGTGTGTGTTACGACAGCAACTCAGACTCCCTGGGGGACCAGTTGGCTCAGTTGGTTGGACAGCTAGTGTGAATCAGATTGGTGCCAACAGCATGGGGTGGGGTGGATTTGGGATCTGCCTCCTCGCCAGACCACTGGTGGAGATCAGAGTGCTGAGGGTTGCACCTGTCTTCAGGCAGAGAACTCGAGAAGTAGTAAAGTGAGGGCACATTTTTCAAAACCTGACTTTCAGTGCTCCTTCACTATTGCAGCAATATCCCAATGTAATATTAATGACCAGTAACTCAGTATTAAATCTGTGCAAATTGGCACTAAAGATGTTAGATTTCCTCTTCTACTCTGGTGAAACCATTAGATTGCACTGCTGTTAGGCTGTTAGTGCATCACAGAAAACCCACACTGATTAAAAACTCAAAACCCCCTAGAGCACAAAAAAAATGCACCTCAGAACTCTCATTTTAAATCACCATCAGTGAAGGGCAAATACATAATTATTTGTTCAGTCCTCTGCTGAGAGTGCTGAATCACTCTGGGGTGCAGCTCCCATTGCACCCCTGTTCCCTGAGGCACAGCTCACAGAGCCCCTCTCTACATTGTGGTATACTCCCACTACCCTGCCGTTCCCTGGGGAACAGCTCCCAGTCACCCCCTGTCCCCTGGGCTGTGTTCCTGACCTTCAGAATCTTGCCAAGTAAGCCCACCCTTCAAGTATTAGCCAACAGTGAGCTTCACCACTCTGGTCAGGATGTGATTAACCAGCTTGTCTTTTCCTGTTCGTCATTTTCATAGGTTTCTACATTCTCCTACACAGAATTGCAATAAGCAATTTTCATTTCCTTGTTGTATATGCTTACCAATCATTTATTTTCCACTTTCATTATCTCTACACTTCCCAGGCCCAGCCCAGGCAATGCCCAACCCCCGAGGGCCAAAACAAGGCCTTGGACTGCTCCACTTGCCAAATGGCCTCCACTCCCCGCCCCAGCCCCAACACTGCTCCACTCCCCGCCCCAGCCCCGACACTAAGACCATAGGAGCAGAAGTAGGCCATTCGGCCCAACAAGTCTGCTCCGCCATTCAATGAGATCGTGGTTGATCTGATAACGCTCCATTCCACTTTCCTGCCTTTTCCCTATAACTCTTGATTCTCTTACTGATTAAAAATCTATCTCAGCCTTGAATATACTAAACGACCCACTGCCTACAGCCTTCTGTGGTAAAGAATTGCACAGATTGACTACCCTCTGAAAGAACAAATTCCTCCTCATCTCTGTTTTAAATGGGCGCCCCCTTACTCTGAGATTATGCCCTCTGGTCCCAGACTCTCCTACAAGGGGAAACAACCTCTCAGCATCTACCCTACCAAGCCCCCTAAGAATCTTATATGTTTCAATAAGGTCACCTCTCATTCTTCTAAACTCCAATGAGTGCAGGCCCAACCTACTCAACCTCTCCTCATAAGAAAATCTCTCCTTACCCAGGATCAACCTAGTGAACCTTCTCTGGACTGCCTCCAAAGCCAGTATATCTTTCCTTAGGGGACCAAAACTGTTCACAGTATTCTAGGTGTGGTCTAACTAGTGCCTTGTACAGTTTTAGCAAGACTTCCCTATTTTTATACTCCATTCCCTTTGAAATAAAGGCCAACATTCCATTTGCCTTCCCTATGACCTTTTGAACTTGTATGTAAGCTTTTTAGGATTAATGCACAAGGACTCCCAAATCCCTCTGTGCTGCAGCCTTTCTCCATTTAAATAATATTCAGCTCCTCTATTCTTCCTGCCAAAGTGCATAACCTCACATTTTCCCACATTATATTCCATCTGCCAAGTTTTTTCCTACTCACTTAACCTGTCTATATCCCTCTGTAGACTCCTTGTGTCATTCTCACCACTTGCCTTCCCATCTATTTTGTGTCATCCACAAACTTGGCGATAGTACATTCATTTCCCTCATCTAAGTCATTAATATATTGTAAATAATTGAGGCCCCAGCACTGATCCCTGTGGCACTCCATTAGTTACAGGTTGCCATCCCAAAAAAATCCCCCTTATCCCAACTCTCTGTCTTCTATAAGTTAGCCAATCCTCTATCTGGGCTAATATACTACTGCCAACACCATGGGCTCTTATCTTATTAAGTAACCTTATGTGCGGCACCTTATCGAACGCCTTTTGGAATCCAAATATATTACGTCTACTGATTCCCCTTTATCTATCCTGCTTGTTACCTCCTCTAAGAATTCTAATAAATTTGTTAGGCATGATTTCCCCTTCATGAAACCATGTTGACTCTGCTTGATTAGATTTCGTATTTCTAAATGCTCTGCTATTACATCCTTTATAATAGACTTCAACATTTTCTCAATGACAGATGTTAAGCTAACTGGCCTATAGTTACCTGTTTTTTGTCTCCCTCACTTTTTGAATAAGGGTGTTACATTGGCAGTTTTCCAATCCTTTTGGACTTTTCCAGAATCTAAGGATTCTTGGAAGATTACTACCAGTGCATCCACTATCTCTGTAGCTATTTCCTTTAATATCCTAGGATGCAATCCATAGGTCCAGGGGACTTATCGGCCTTTAGCCCCTTTAGTTTCCCTAGTGCTTTCTCTCTAGTGATAGTTATTGCATTTATTTCCTCCCCCCATTTTGCCCCTTGATTATTTAGTATTTTTGGAATGCTATTAGTATGTTCTACCGTGAAGACTGAAGCAAAGTATTTATTCAACTCCCCTGCCATTTCCTGGTTTCCCTTGATTATTTCCCCAGCCTCATTCTCTAAGTGTTCACATTGGCTTCTCTCATCCTTATATATTTAAAGAAGCTCTTATTGTCTGTTTTTATATTACTTGCTAGTTTACCCTTAAAGCTTATTTTCTCCCTCTATTTATTTTTTGGCCATCTTTTATTGGTTTTTAAAACTTTCCCAATCCTCTGGCTTACCATTAATCTTTGCCACATTGTATGTTTTTTCTTTCAATTTGATACTGTCCTTAACTTCCTTGGTTAACCATGGTCGGTTTATCCCCTTCCTTGAATCCTTCTTCCTCACTGGGACATATCTTTGTTGAGAGTCATGAACTATTTTCTAAAATGTCTGCCATTGATCATCCACTGTCTTTTTTGCTAAACTGTTTTCCCAGCCCACCCCAGCCAACTCTGCCCTCATTCCATCGTAATTACTCTTATTTAAGTTTAGCACAGTAATTTCCGATCCAAGTTTCTCACTCTCAAACTGAATGCTAAATTTACCATATTACTGCTGCACTCCCCACTCTAGCCCTGACACTGCTCCACTCCCCACCCCAGCCCCAACACTGATCCACTCCCCGCCCCAGCCCCAACACTGATCCACTCCCCGCCCCAGCCCCGACACTGCTCCACTCCTGAAGTCCTCACTGGTCTGATCCCCTCTTTCTACTCAGAGGCCCAGGCCTGGTCTGTGTTCTACTCACTAGCTCTGGAGTCTGCTCATTCCCAGAAACTGGACTTGTGCGTAGCCCCTGCTCTAGTTTTATCAGTCAGATTGTACTCTTAGAGTGGAATCATTAATTAATTGGGAACTTATAATCTTGAGATCATAAAAATTGATTTTTTAAATTCATCTTGAGTTGTTTATCTAATTTATAATGTCTGTCAACCAATTGTATGTTTATATAGCAATTTATAATATTGGAGTCATTGATTTCATATCTAGAAAGAAAGACTTGCACCTTTCACAACTTAAAGATATCCCAAGGTGCTTCACAGTGTAGTCACAGTTGTGGTGTAGGAAACACAGCAGTATATTTACGCACAGGGAGATCCCAGAAACAGCAATGTGGTAATTAATCAGTTTTTAGTGTTCTGTAATTTAGTAATTGGTTTTAGTATTCAGGTGCAGAGGAGAACTGAAAAGGGGAATAAGAGGGATAAAGGAAATGGAAGAGAAAAGATTAAGAGCGGTCAAAAGAAAGGTAGAGCTGATTAGAGACCAAAAAGGATATTGTTTTATTGAGGCAGAGGTCATGGTTCAGATACTAAATTGATATATTGCATCTGACTTCACTAGAGATGAGGTGCTGCCAATGTCACAGTATGTGAGGATGTAGAATTGATATCAGATAGGATTAAAATAGATAGAGGAGATACTTAAACAGTTAACATTGCGCAAAATAGAAATGTCATGCAGCCAGACGTATGTATCCTGGATTACTTAAGGGAGTAAGAGTGGAAGTAATGCAGGTTCTAGTCACAGTCTCCTAATCTTAATTGGATTTAGGAGTGGTGCCAGAGACTGGGAGATGGCAAATGTTATACCCCTTTTCAAAAAAATGGGAGGATAAATTCAGTAACCACAGACCAGTCAGTCCAATGTCAGTGGCGGGGAAACTTTTAGAGACAATGGGCTGGATTTTCACAGAGCTGGGAAGACTCCACTGACTTTTAAAAATGACTGTTTTTATTAAAGCTTTTCCACCTGTCAGTATGATTATAGGGCTCATTAGTTCTGTCTAGAACCAATTGAATGAATGGGCACGGAAACACAATAGGTTGGCATGGAAGGTCTGAGGGACCATCGGATGTGGGTGGAGGGGTATAGGTGAGCAAGGAGAGAATGAGGAGCCATTGCGGGGTGGATGTAGGGTATGATGGGCCATTGGAGGTGGATGGAAGGGCATAGGTTGGCATGAAGGGTCATGGGTAAGACCTTTTGAACTTATCTTTCAAAAGGTTCCTTCATCCAGACTATGGCTCATGACACCTCTGAGGGGCCGTGAACCACAGATCCTTGAAAATTTCACCCAACTCCACAAAAATTGTGGAGGGTTAGGAGATGCCTAACCCTGCAATGCAGCAGCCCAGGTCAGGAATGCAGGGTGCTGGCTCACCAGCATTATTAAACAAAGTATGACACCCAAGCCACTTCAGGAGATATTAGGTCATATGACTAAAAATATGGCCAAAGAGGTAGGTTTGAAGGAATGTCTTAAAAGGAGGAAAGCAATATAGTGAGGTGGAGAGGTTTAGGGAGGGAACTCCAGAGCTTACAGCCTGGGCAGCTGAAGGCACAAGGGCAGGGGTGAGAGGTGAAAGGGACTTGGTGCGAATTAAGACAAAGGCAGCAGAGTTTTGGATGACCTCAAGTTTATAAGGATAGAATATGGGAGACCAGCCAGGAGCGTTGGAATGGTCGAGTCTAAAGGTAACAAAGGCATGGATGAGGGTTTCAGCAACAGATGAGCTGAGACAGGAACAAAGCCGGGTGATTTTACAGAAGTAGAAATCAGTAGTCTTAGTGGTGGCATGAATACGTGGTCAGAAGCTCATCTCGGGTCAAATATGGCACCGAGATTGCGAACAGAAACGAGCACAAAAAAAGGGGCAAAAGGCATAGGAACAGGAGGGTTTCAATTCATCATCTCCAGTCTGTTTCACCTTTCAATTAGGTCATGGCTGATATTCCCGTAACTCTCTCCACCCACCTTGCTTCTAGATGCCTTCATACCCTTCCCTAACAAAATCCCCTAATCTCAAGTTAGAAATGTTCAATTGACCCTCAAGCCTCAGCAGCTTTTTGGGGGACAGAGTTTGAAATTTCCACTAATCTTTGCGTGAAGAAGTGCTTCTTGACATCAGCCCTGAAAAGCCCGGCTCTAATTATAAGGATTATGCCTCCTTGTTATGGACTCCCCATCAAAGAAAATAGTTTCTCTCTATTTACCCTATCAAATCCTTTAAACATCTCAAACAGACCATCTTTTAATCTTCTATAGTAAAGGAAATTTAAGCCTAGTTTGTGCATTCTGTCCTTTTAGCCCCAGTATCATTCTGCTGAATCTACACTGCACCCCCTCCAATATATCCTCCCTGAGTATGGAGGTCAGGACTGAATGCTGTACACCAGATCTTTATATAATGATAGCTTAACTTCCACCACTTTGTAATCCAGCTCTGTTGCAATAAAGACCAACATTCCATTAGCCTTTGTAATTACTTTTTGTACCTGTCCATGAGCATGTAAAGCAAAAGATGGAGCGAGAGTACAGCAGAGTAAAATACAAATTACACAAAGGGAGAATCAGAAAGTCATAAATACAGATACAGAAAAGACAGGTGTGTAAGAGGCATATCGGCAGAGAATATATGTGTGTGTGTGTGTGTGTGTAAGAAATAGAGACAGTGAGTGAAAGTGAGACAGGGACAGGCAAAGGAGAGAGACAATTACAGAGAGATCTTTTATCTTTTGTACGTTCTTTTTCACTAACCAAAACCACAGGAGATCACCTGATTAATACAGTACAAATATATCAGGATTTATTTGGTTGCCTCATGTAATATGTAGCCCACCCCCCCATCTCTTCCCCAAAGTTAGAATGAGTCTTCAGTGTACATTGTTAGTGCTACCCCTCAGAATACAGGGTTTGGGGGGAGATGGGTGAAGTCATTTCTCCCTGCTATGAATATAGAGCTATCCATAAGCAGGATCACCCACCCTCCAGAAACAACAACCACCGTGTGTGGCTCAGAGTTCAGGAGGGCAAGGCCGAAACGAGCATGAAGAAATGGACAATTCAACCTAAGATACAGCTACAAATAGATCCAGAAAGAGAGTTTGGGCCCATTTCAACAATTACTGTTCTAAAAATCATCCTTAATTTTTTACAAATTTGTTGGGAAAATTCCCTGCTTGTTTGAAATTTTTTTGAATGCAGTTAATCTTGTTTCAGGAGAACAATAACCTCAATGTTAATTTTTTTCCTGTGTTATGCTGGTTCTCAATATTTACACCATGGGGAATAACAATGGAACCTCTGGTTAATCTAATGTGGATCTGTGGCTAAAGATGAATCCCATCCTAACAGAACTTCAGTCCTCGCACAATTTAAAGAGATAATCCACCACAGATTGTTAATATTTCCCACGGTTTCCCCCGCCCGTCCATCTCTCTAAAAATGAATTGTATCACAGATGGAGACAGCCAGCTCTCCCACATTGTAACTATGGCTACTGAAACATCACAGCCATTCCGCTATCTTACTTTTTAAATAAAATAATGGTTTAACGACGCTGCCTTTTGTTTTACTCACGCCCAGTGCACGTTCCAGATGTTGCACTGTTGACTGACTGGCTGGCCGGCCGGCCGCTGCCAGCTGTTTTTGTCCCCAGGATGGCTGGAGCTGGTTAATTTCGCGTCCAGTGTCCCTGTCAGTTTCAGTTCGGTCCTGCGCACTGCTGGGATGTAAATGTTGGCCAGTCCAGGCTTTGGAGGCGTGTCTCTCACTGTCTCTCTCTCTCTCTCTCTCTCTCACGCACACTCAGCATGTAACAGCTGCATCTTTTATGATATCATAGCCAAGGAATTTAGGGGCAACTGACAAATGGCAAAAAAAAAAGTTTCATTTAAACAATAAGTGTGCGAAATGTTGAGGGGGCGGCGACTAATTCCCCAACAGATATTGTTATAAACACATCCTGAGCAGATTCTGAACCCGAGGCAACAATGAGTTGCCAAAACAGCAAGGCAGTTCTGGTTCATTCTCTGATGATTCCCATCTCTCGAGACTCGGCTACTGATGTGTTGGTTGAGGTGCAAAAAACATACTCGGTTTTTTGCCTAACCCTTAGGCAAATCGATACTATCTATTAGGTAATGCATTTGTAAATAGTCCCCATTCAGTGGAACTGCTAACCATTCGTGTAAAATAACTGAAATGGAAATTTGGTGAATATTTGCCTTATGCCCTTATAGGCAGAGCTCTTATACTACTGTCCTGTTTATTTATTATCCCGCTCAGTACAGCCTCCCCTTTTCCCTCTGTAAGAGTAGTGGTTGATACTGGGCTGGTAATCCTGAGAAATCAAGAAAAGAGCTGGGATTAATAGACATTCGGATTGCCTTCCCTCCGATTTATTTACTAGCTGGAAAAATAACCGGGGGGTCTTTAAAATGCTATTTCTTTTTAATGTTTTTTTGAATAATAAAAAAAATGGAGATGGGGAGGTTGTTTATGACACCCTAGATTCATCCAAATAGATACTGGAAAATATTTGCTTTCTAATTGGCTTGGGAGGACAGGGATGGATGGGAATGACCAATGGTAGGAGTGTGGGGGTGGGGTGATTGGAGATAAGAGTTCATGTGATGAAACCACCAGGAATATATCCAGCCAGAGTTGACAAACCAAGACCAGAAAGTTTGCCTCCTGAGCATCCAGTTTTTCAGTGCTACCATTGCCTTTCTTGATTCCAAAATGGACATCTACGGAGCACGCACACACTTCTGGTGCGATCTGCACCGGACACCATTTTGGTGGAGGCAGGCAGGCAGGGAGTGTCTGATGGAAGTGTACTGCATAAGCAGATCAGGATGCCAATCATTTGACACCGGCACTGCTACTTAGGAATTCAACATTCCAGCTAACACCATCTCACAGCTGAACATGTGTTCAGTGGCAGGAAGGACCTGCTACCAGTTCTCTGTAAAGAGATCATCAACTACCTTCAGGTTAGGTGCTAATTGATTTGTATTGGCTGTTGCTGTAATTGTAGAAGTGTTTTGTGGTTCCAGAGTTCTTTAAAGTAGCTGAGATCTGCAGGAAGGTGGTGTGGCATATGCTGAATGACTTTGTCCTGATTTCACGGATTCTGCACAAACAATTTGTTCCCAGACATGGTTACATTAGTGGGTATTCATTACACAGAGCAGAATAAGCTGCTAGAAGAGAGAGGAGGAGGAGAGGGGGAAAAGGCTCTCAGCAGGAGCCCATATCTGCCCAGTGTCTTCAGTGAGTAATTCTCCTAACTGAAACTCAGCAAGGAACAATGTGTAAGACATCTCAGCTTCAGTAAGGATGTTCTAACTGAAATCTGTCACCTGGTGCAACCTCAGAGCAGGATGCAGACAGCACCACCAGTCGCTGTGAAGGTGACCATTGTCACAATGTCACAATATTGAGTGAGATCTACCTATAACATCACCAGCTAACCAAAAACATATCGAACTGTTTAAAGAGGACCTGTTTTCTTTTTCAAAAATTACAAGAAAAGACACTGACCAAAGATGGCTACCACCAGTCATCTGATGTCTGATGTTGTAAGTTGACCACTTTTCTAGAAAGATCCTATATGGATTATACTACAAACCTGCCCTGACAGGTTGCATGGAATTTCACAACTGAGGGGTGTCAAGGTCCACTTCAAACAGGGAGTCTTGAAAAGCAATTCCACTATAATTCTGTCAAGACAATGGGAGCTATTAATCAACCAGATACATCCAACAGACACTCAAAACCCCTGTGGAAGACAAAATAACTCTATCTCCTGTTGGTTTCTACTATCCTGAAATGTGTCAAAAGTTTCTGAGATGAAAGATCAAAAATGTGATTACTTGTTCTACAACAATGACTGCAAGACGCGTTAATTGAATTCCATTCTTGGAATATACAGACAGGAGGTTTAAGAGCCGGTTTTGCCAAGCCAGAAAGAGAGAGAAACGATCAAAGTCATCTGGAAAAACTGCTGAAGGAAACAGTAAGGAATCTTTGTCTCTCAAGCTAAAATTGACTCTAGTAAGAGCAGTTACTCAAACTTCAATTCAACTCCAAGATTTTAAAGGAAACCAGCTAACTTCAAACAGCTGCAACATTCAACAATCTACACCTCAGGGCAAGCAAAGGACTTACTTGTGTGTTCTTTTAACTTATATTTAGATTTGTTTCTTACTTCTGATGTGTGTGTGTGTGTTGTCACATCCTTTATTATTTTTCTCAGGTTTGGTAACTAATAAACTTACTCTTTCTTTGACTGAAGGAAACCTGGCTTGATTGGCTCCTTATTAAAAAGCAAATATATTTGGATTGAAAAAAGCATCTAACAGGGAAAATAAT
This sequence comes from Cetorhinus maximus, assembly GCF_964194155.1. Classification (NCBI taxonomy): domain Eukaryota; kingdom Metazoa; phylum Chordata; class Chondrichthyes; order Lamniformes; family Cetorhinidae; genus Cetorhinus; species Cetorhinus maximus. The sequence goes on from NC_135887.1 coordinate 54,573,030, forward strand.
TTTTTTTAAAAACCTTTGTTGCCAGCAACCGAGGAGACTGAATAAAAAGGAGCCAGTGCACTCTTCCTCACCCGGTTGTAACATTATGCTGGTGAACTTTATATATCAGGCTCCCTCTGGTTGGAGCAGGTGATATTTTCAACATCTCACAGTTTGCTATCCACAAGAAGGAGGTCACAGAGGCCTTCTATTCAAGAGACTGAATACATTTCATTCTTTCTTGCCAGAGAGAAGCAGACACAGCAGGCTTTGTGAGGATTGCAAGATTCCCCGTGGTCCAGGGTGTCATTAACTGCACACGCCACTTTACAGGCCACACAGGTCAACTCTGAGATGTACCACAACTAAAATGAATCTCACTCCCTCAATATTTAGCAATGCATGAACATAGGCAGTGAAACATGCAGGTCAATGCCTGGTATACTAGCGGCAATCATGATGTCTTCACTTGGCAATGGTCCATTGTGGCATCTGCATCTGAGGCACCATGACAAACCACAGATAAAAGCAAAATACTGCGGATGCTGGAAATCTGAAGCAAAAACAAAAATAGCTGGAAAAACTCAACAGGTCTGACAGCACCTGCAGAGAGGAATACAGTTAACTGTGAGTTCTGATGAAGAGTCATACGGACTCGAAACGTTAACTGTATTCCTCTCCGCAAATGCTGTCAGACCTGCTGAGTTTTTCCAGCTATTTTTGTTTTATGACAAACCACAGGGTGGTAATGGGGGATAGGGCTATGCTTTGACAACAAGGCTCATGACTTTGGAACAAACCTAAACATAAGTGGGCAACATGTATATAATGAAAGCCATACTACAACATGAAATATAATAGAGCAGACCATTGGGGAGCTTAAGCAATGCTTTCATTGCTTGGACCACTCTGGAGGAACTCCGAGGTACTTGGCAGAGCATGTGTCAAGATGTGTGGTGGTGTTCTGCATGCTGCACAAACATGAGGGCACAGAAACTTGCTTGATGTAACTTGCTTGAGTTTTTTTGAATGTGGTAATGGAGAGGGTGGTTGATGAAGATAATGCTGTTGATGTGGTGTACGTGGACTTCTAAAAGGCATTTGATAAAGTGCCACACAACAGACCTGTGAGCAAAGTTAGACCTCATGGAATAAAAGGGACAGTAGCAACATGGATACGGAATTGGCTGAGTGACAGGAAACAAAAAGTAGTGGTGAACGGTTGTTTTTCCGACTGGAGGAAGGTTTATAGTGGAGTTCCCCAAGGATCGGTGTTAGAATCCCCACTATTCCTGATATGTACACATGAGCTAGACCTTGGTGTACAAGGAACAATTTCAAAATTTGCGATTGATACAAAACTTAGAAGCATTGTGAACTGTGAGGAGGACAGTGTAGAACAGGCTTGTCCAATCTTTTTGCGTGGGAGGCCACATTTCAATTTTTTTCACAATCGGGGGCCAAATTTCAGTCCAGTTCTGGGCATCATACTTGAGGAAGGTTGTAAAGGCATTGGAAAGAGTACAGAGCAGATTCATAAGAATGATTCCAGGGATAAAGAACTGTAGCTATGAGGATAGATTGGAGAGGCTGGGACTCTTTTCCTTGGAGAAAAGAAGGCTGAGAGGAGACTTGGTAGAGGTAGATGGAGGTATTCAAGATCTTAAGGGTTTTGAACAGAGTAAATAGTGAGAAACTGTTCCCACTCAAGGGAGCATCAAGAACTAGAGGGCACAGATTCAAAATAATTGGCAGAAGGAGTAAATGTGATGAGAGGAAAGTTTTTTTTACCCAGAGGGTGGTTGGAGTCTGGAATGAACTTCTTGAGAGGGTGGTGGAGGCAGGTTCGATCGAGGTATTCAAAAGGGAATTAGATTGCTACCTGAAAGGAAATAGTGTGCAAGGTTACGGGGATAAAGCAGGGGAGTGGGACTAGGTGTAATGCTCTTTCGGAGAGCCAGTGCAGACTCGATGGGCCAAATGGCCTCCTTCTGCACTGTAAGATTCTGTGATAAGATTTGACACAACATTAAATGTGAATTTCACAATAAAATCTGATATATGAAAAGAAACAACTTGCTGAGCTAAAAAAAATGTCTCAACAATAAATTGATCATTTAAAAAAGAGTAATAAATAAAGATAACTATTAGAGTGTGAAAGGGTAAGAGTGTGTGTGTCCAGCTCACTCCCAGTCTTAGGGTTCTCAATCACTCACCCTCACCTCCCTCCCAGCCACTCTCACTCAGCCACCCTGAGTCAGCCACCCTCACACACTCATTCAGCCACCCTCACTCAGCCACCCACCTATACTCACTCAGCCACCCTCACACTCACTCACCCTCCCTTACTAACTCGGCTGGTAGGGGAAGGTGGGGTAGTAGCAATGAGGGTGCAAGAGAGACCTAGAGCAAGGCCTGAGGCCTAGCAGCATCCGAGCACAGGTGCCCACCAAGGGGAGGGCTGAGAACTGGGGGAACGCAGGGAGAACTGGGGAACAGCGAGCTAACATGGGGGACTGCTGGAAGAACTCAAAAGACACCCAGGGAACGTGGGGAACAGCCGGAGGAATGCAGGGAGAACTGGGGACAGCTACGGAAATGCAGCTGAAGCCAGGTCAGAGCATCAGGAGCTGGGGGGAGTGGCCAGAGCCACAGGAAAGCATGGTGAGCAGAGGCCTCGCGCACTCTAGAGCCTCTCTATCTTCACAAACTCACAGTTGCAGGTGTTTGTTGCTCCTCACTATTGAGCCTATCAGCAGCAAACATGGGAGAGAAACAGACTGTGATTGGAGGAGCAGATCCCTGCAGAAATCTTTAAACTCATTGACACCTCTTACCGGAACTGTCAAAAATTGTTCGGGCACCGCAAATGCGAGGTGGACAAATCTGGCATAGAACTTCAAAAGGACATAGATAAGTTGGTGGAATGGGTGGAAATGTGATAGATGAAGTTCAATGCAGAGAAATGTGAAGTGATTCATTTTGATTGGAAGAATGCAGTGTCAATATAAAATAAAGAGTACAACTCTAAAATAGGTGCAGGAGCAGAGGAACCTGAGTGTATATGTGCACAAATCATTGAAGGTGGCAGGACAGATTGAGAGAGCAGTTAATAAAGCATATGGCCTCCTGGGCTTCACCTGTAGGGGCATAGATTATAAAAGCATGGAGGAGGCAATAGTGTAGTATATCGATAGTGTAGTGGTATTGTCACTGGAGACCCAGAGTAATGCTGGGTTCAAATCCCACCACAGCAGATGGTATAACTTGAATTCAATAAAAATCTGGAATTAAAAGTTAATGGTGACCATGAAATGTTTTTGTTGTAAAAACCCATCTGGTTCACAGGAAATCTGTTGTCTTACATGTGAGTCTAGACCCGCAGCAATGTGGCTGACTCTTAAGTTGCCCACTGAAATGGCCTAGCAAGCCACTCAAACTGCTAAAAGGAATGAAACCGGATGGACCACCCACTATTGACCTAAGCATTGCAAATGACAATGGCAAATTTAGCTCTGTTGACTCTGCAAAGTCCTCCCCACTAACATCCGAGGGCTTGTGCCAAAATTGGGAGAGCTGTCCCACAGCCTGACATAGTCATACTCATGGAATCATACCTTACAGACAATGTCCCAGACATCACCATCCCTAGGTATGTCTTGCCCCACCGGCAGGACAGACCCAGCAGAGGTGGTGGCACAGTAGTATAAAGCCGGGAGGGAGTTGCCCTGGGAGTCCTCAACATTGACTCCAGACCCCCAAGTTTTTTTATTTTTTCATGGGATGTGGGCATCGCTGCCAAGGCCAACATTTGTTGCCCACCCCTGATCGCCCTTGAACTGAATGGCTTGCTAGGTCATTTCAGAGAGCAGTTAAGAGTCAACCACATCACTGTGGATCTGGAGTCATATGTAGGCCAGACCAGGTAAGGACAGCAGATTTCCTTTCCTAAATGGCATTAGTGAACCAGATGGGTGTTTACAACAATTGATGATAGTTTCATGGTCACTATTATTGACACTAGCTTTACATTCCAAATTTATGAACTGAATTCATATTCCACCAGCTGCCATGATGGGATTTGAAATTGTGTTCCCATGTCCCCAATGCGTTAGGCTGGGCCTCTGGATTACTAGGACAATGACAGTACCATTAAGCCATCGTCTCCCCGATGTCTCATGGCATCATGCCAAACATGGGCAAGGAAACTTCCTGCTGATTACCATGTACCACGAACCCCACCTGCCCCCCCACCTCCACACCTTCCCCCACCCCTCAGCAGATGAATCAGTACTCCTCGATGTCGAACACCACTTGGAGGAAGCAGAGGGTGGCAAGGGTGCAAAATGTACACTGGGTGGGGGACTTCAACATCCACCATCAAGAGTGGCTCGGTAGCACCAATGAAGACCAAGCTGGCCAAGTACTAAAGGACTCTAGTATTTTAAACTTAAATGAGGGCACTTATGAGGGCATGAAATCGGAGCTAGCTGAAGTGAACTGGCTAATGAAGTTAAGGGATAGACATTCAGTGGCAGACATTTAAAGGGATATTTCAGAATACACACAATAGATACATTCCGATGAGAAAGAAAAATTCCAAGGGGAGGGCCCACCATCCGTGGTTAACTAAAAAAGTTAAAGACATTATCAAACTTAAGGAAAAAGTATATAATTGTGCAAAGACAGGTGGCAGGTCAGAAGGTTGGAAAAAATATAAAGAACAGCAAAGAATGACAAAAAAGATTAATAAGGAGGGAAAAATTAGAGCATGAGAGAAAGCTAGCTAGTAATATAAAGACGGATAGTAAGAGTTTCTATAAATATTTAAATAAGAAAAGAGTTAACAAAGTGAGCATTGGTACTATAGAGAGTGCATCTGGGGAATTAGTAACAGAAAGTAGGGAGATGGCGGATAAATTAAACAAGTATTTTGCATCGGTTTTCACGACTGAGGTTATGGGTAACATCCCAGAAATAGCCGTACATCAGGAAATAGAAAGGAGGATGAACTCAGGAAAATTACAATCACCAGGGAAATGGTATTGAGCGAATTATTGGGGCTGCGGGCTGACAAATCCCCAGGTCTGGATGTACTTCAACTAAGGTCTTGAAAGAAGTGGCTAGAGAGATACTTGATGCACTGGTTTTAATTTTCTAAAATACCCTTGGTTCGGGGAAGGTTCCATTAGATTGGAAAATAGCAAATGTAACTCCTTTATTCAAAAATGGAGGGAGACAGAAAGTAGGAAACTATAGGCCAGTTATCTTAACATCTGTCATAGGGAAAATGTTAGAAGCTATTATTAGAAATGTTATAGCAGCGTACTTAGTAAAATTCGAGGTAATCAGGCAGAGTCAATATGGTTTTGTGAAGGGGAAACCATGTTAAACCAATTTATTGGAGTTCTTTGAAGGAGTCACATGTGCTGCGGATAAAGGGGAACCGGTGGATGTACTGCACTTAGATTTCAGAAGGGATTTGATAAAGTACCACATCAAAGGTTATTGCAGAAGATAAAAGCTCATGGTGTAGGGGGTAACATATTGGCATGGATAGAAGATTGGCCAGCTAACGGGAAGCAGAGACTTGGCATAAATGGGTCTTTTTCTGGTTGGCAGAATATAATGAGTGGTGTGCCACAGGGATTAGTGCTGGGACCTCAACATTTTACAATTTTTATATATGACTTGGATGAAGGGACCGAAGGAATGGTTGCTAAATTTGCTGATGACACAAAGATAAGTAGGAAAGTAAATTATGAAGAGGACATAAGGAGGCTACAGAGGGACATAGGTTAAGTGAGTGGGCAAAGATCTGGCAAATGGAGTATAATGTGGGCAAATGTGAAATCATTCATTTTGGCAGGAAGAATAAAAAATAAATTTATTATCTAAATGGTGAGAGATTGCAGAGCTCTGAGATTCAGAGGGATCTGGGTGTCCTAGTGCATAAATCACAAAAGGTTAGTATGCAGGTACAGCAAGTAAGTAAGAAAGCTAATAGAATGTTATCATTTATTGTAAGGGGAATTGATTACTAAAGTAAGGAAGTTATGCTTCAGTTGTACAGGACATTGGTGAGACCACATCTGGTGTACTCTGTACAGTACTGGTCTCCTTATTTAAGGAAAAATGTAAATGCGTTGGAAGCACTTCAGAGAAGGTTTACTAAACTAATACCCGGACTGGGCGGGTTATCTTATGAGAAAAGGTTGGACAGGTTAGGCTTGTGTCCACTGGAGTTTAAAAGAGTAAGAGGTGACTTGATCAAAACTTTAAGATCCTGAGGGGTCTTGACAGGGTGGATGTGGAGAGGATGTATCCTCTTGTGGGAGAATCTAGAACGAGGGGTCTCTGTTTAAAAATAAGGGGTCGCTCATTTAAGACAGAGATGAGGAGAAATTTTTTCTCTGAGGGTAGTGCGTCTTTGGAACTCACTTCCTCAAAAGGCAGTGGAAGCAGAGTCTGAATACTTTTAAGGCAGAACTGGATAGATTCTTGATTAACACAGGGGTGAAAGGTTATTGAGGGTAGGCAGGAATGTAGGGTTGAGGTTACAATCAGATCAACCACGTTTTTATTGAATGGAGGAGCAGGCTGGAGGGGCCGAGTGGCCTACTCCTGCTCCTAATTCATGTGTTCATAAGACATAGCTGCTAGACTGGGTCTGCGGCAGGTGGTGAGGAACCAACAAGAGGGAAAATCATAATTGATTCAACAACCTGCCTGCCACAGATGCATCTGGCCATGAAAGTATCATCATGAGTGACCACCGCACAGTACTTGTGGAGACGAAGTCTTGTCTTCACATTGAGGATACCCTCCATCGTGTTGTGTGGCACTACCACTGACCTAAATGGGAAAGATTTCGAACAGATCTAGCAACTGAATCTAGGCAACCATGAGGCACTGCAGGTCATCAGTAGCAGCAGAATTGTACACAACCACAATCTGTAACCTCATAGCCTGGTACATCCCCCACTCTACCATTACCACCAAGCCAGAGGATCAACCCTGGTTCAATGAAGAGTGCAGGAGGGCATGCCAGGAGCAGCACCAGGCATACCTAAAAATTAAGCTTCAACCTGGTGAAGTTACAACTCAGGACTACTTGCGTGCCAAACAGCATAATCAGCAAGTGATAGACAGAGCTAAGTGATTCCACAGCTAACGGATCAGATCTAAGCTCTGCAGTCCTGTCACAGCCAATCGTGGACAATTAAACAGCTCACTCAAAGAGGAGGGTCCACAAATATCCCTATCCCCAATGATGGGGGAGCCAGCACATCAGTGCAAAAGATAAGGCTGAAGCACTTACAATAATCTTCAGCCAGAAGGGCCGAGTGGATGATCCATCTTGGCTTCCTTCTGGGGTCCCCAGCATCAAAGATGCTAGTCTTCAGCCAATTTAGTTCACTCCATGTGATATAGAGAAACGGATTAAGGCACTGGATACTGCAAAGGCTATGGGCCGCCATCTAGAAGGACAAGGGCACATGGGAACACCACCACCTGGAAGTTCCCCTCCAAGCCACTCACCATCTTAACTTGGAAATATATCAGCGTTCCTTCACTGTCGCTGGGTCAAAATCCTGGAACTCCCTCCCTAACAGCACTGGGGGTGTACCTACACCACATGGGCTGCAGCAGTTCAAGAAGGCAGCTCACTACCACCTTCTCAAGGGCAACTATGGATGGGCAATTAATGCTGGCCTAGCCAGTGAATACCACATCCCATTATAATTGATACAAAAAATATTCAGGCAATAGCACTGAAGACTTGTGCCCCAGAACTTGCCGCGCTTGTTCAAGTACAGCTACAACACTGGCATCTACCCGGCAATGTGGAAAATTGGCCAGGTATATCCTATACACAAAAAGCAGGATAAATCCAACCCGGCCAATTACCGCCCCATCAGCCTACTCTTGATCATCAGTAAAGTGATGGAAGAGATCATGAACTGTGCTATCAAGCGGCACTTGCTCACCTGCTCACAGACACAGTTTGAGTACCACCAGGGCCACTCAGGTCCTGACCTCATTACAGCCTAGGTTGAAACATGGACAAAGGAGCTGAACTCCCGAAGTGAGGTGAGAGTAACTGCCCTTGACATCAAGGCAGCATTTGACTGAGTGTGGTATCAAGGAGCCCCAGCAAAACTGGAGTCAATGGGAATCAGGGGGAGTACTCTCCGCTGGTTGGAGACATACCTAGCACAAAGGAAGATCACAGAATCACACAGTGCAGAAGAGGCCCTTCGGCCCATCGAGTCTGCACCAACACGTGAGAAACACCTGACCTACCTACCTAATCCCATTTACCAGCACTTGGCCCATACCCTTGAATGTTATGTCGTGCCAAGTGCTCATCCAGGTACTTTTTAAAGGATGTGAGGCAACCCGCCTCCATCACCCTCCCAGACAGCGCATTCCGGACCATCACCACCCTCTGGGTAAAAAAGTTTTTCCTCACATCTCCCCTAAACCTCCTGCCCCTCACCTTGAACTTATGCCCCCTCATGATTGACCCTTCAACTAAGGGGAACAGCTGCTCCCTATCTACCCTGTCCATGCCCCTCATAATCTTGTACACCTCGATCAGGTCGCCCCTCAGTCTTCTCTGCTCCAATGAAAACAACCCAAGTCTATCCAACCTCTCTTCATAACTTAAGTGTTTCATCCCAGGCAACATCCTGGTGAATCTCCTCTGCACCCCCTCCAGTGCAATCACATCCTTCCTATAATGTGGCGACCAGAACTGCACACAGTACCTCCACATGACCTCCCTACTTTTGTAATCTATGCCTCGATTGATAAAGGCAAGTATCCCATATGCCTTTTTCACCACCCCAGTACATGCCCCTCTGCCTTCAGAGATCTATGGACACACACGTCAAGGTCCCTTTGTTCCTCAGAACTTCCTAGTGTCATGCCGTTCATTGAATACTTCCTTGTCAAATTACTCCTTCCAAAGTGTAACACCTCACACTTTTCAGGGTTAAATTTCATCTGCCACTTATCTGCCCATTTGACCATCCCGTCTATATCTTCCTGTAGCCCAAGACACTCAACCTCACTGTTAATCACCCGGCCAATCTTTGTGTCATCCGCAAGCTTACTAATCCTACCCCCCACATAATCATCTATGTTGTTTATATAAATGACAAATAATAGGGGACCCAGCACAGATCCCTGTGGTATGCAACTGGATACTGACTTCCAGTCACTAAAGCAGCCTTCTGTCATCACCCTCTGTCTCCTACAACTAAGCCAATTTTGAATCCACCTTGTCAAATTACCATGTATCCCATGTGCCTTTGCCTTCTTTATAAGTGTCCCATGTGGGACCTTGTCAAAGGCTTTGCTGAAATACATATAAACTACATCAACCGAACTACCTTCATCTGCACACCTGGTCCCCTCCTCAAAAAATTCAATCAAATTTGTTAAGTATGACCTCTCTCTGACAAAGCCATGCTGACTATCCCCGATCAAACCTTGCCTCTCCAAGTAGAGATAGATTCTCTCCTTCAGAATTTCCTCCAATTGTTTCCCTACAACTGATGTGAGACTCACCGACTGTAGTTCCCTGGCTTATCTCTACAACCCTTCTTTAGTAGCAGAACCACATTAGCTGTTCTCCAGTCCTCTAGCACCTCTCCCGTGGCCAGAGAGGAATTAAAAATTTGGATCAGAGCCCCTGCGATCTCCTCCCTTGACTCCCTCAGCAGTCTGTTTGTTGTTGTTGTTGGATGTCAATCATTTCAGTTCCAGGACATCACTGCAGGAGTTCCTCAGGGTAGTGTCCTAGGCCCAAATATCTTCAGCTGCTTCATCAATGACTTTCCTTTCATCATAAGGTCAGAAGTGGGGATGTTCACTGATGACTGCACTATGTTCAGCACTATTCACGACTCCTCAAATACTGAAGCAGTCCATGTCTAAATGCTGCAAGACGTGGAAAATATCCAGGCTTGGGCTGACAAATGGTAATTAACATTTGAGCCACACAAGTGCCAGGCAATGACCATCTCCAACAAGAGAGAACCTAGCCATCGCCCTTTGATGTTCAATGGCATTACCATCACTGAATCCGCCACTATCAACATCCTGGGGGTTACCATTGACTAGAAACCGAACTGGACTAGCCATATAAATACTGTGGCTACAGAAACAGGTCAGAGGCTAGGAATCCTCTGACGCGTAACTCACCTCCTGACTCTCCAAAGCCTGTCCACCATCTACAAGGCACAAGTCAGGAGTGCAGTGGAATACTCTCCTCTTGCCTGGATGAGTGCAGCTCCATGAACACTCTAGAAGCTTGACACCATCCAGGACAAAGCAATCCACTTGATTGGCATCCCATGCACAAACATTCTCTCCCTCCACTACCAATGCGCAGAGGCAGCAGTGTGTACCATCTACAAGATGCACTGCAGGAACTTACCAAGGCTCCTTTGGCAGCACCTTCCAAATCCATGACCTCTACCATCTAGAAGGACAAGGGCAGCAGATAGATGGGAACACCACCACCTGGAAGTTCCCCTCCAAGCCGCTGACCATCCTGACTTGGAAATAAATCAGCATTCCCTCACTGTCGCTGGGTCAAAATCCTGGAACTCCCTCCCTAATAGCACTGTGGGTGTAGCTACACCACATGGACTGCAGCGGTTCAAGAAGATAGCTCACCACAACCTTCTCAAGGGCAATTAGGGATGGGCATTAACTGTTGGCCTAGCCAGCGATGCCCACATCCCATGAAAAAATAAATAAAGTTATGTTCAACCTGTATAAAATACTGGTTTGTCCTCAACTGGAGCACTGTGTCCAGTTCTGGCCGCCACACTCTAAAAAGGATGTGAAAGCATTGGACTGAGTGCAGAAAAGATTCATGAGGATTGAGGAATTTCAGTTATGATAGATTGGAGAAGTTAGTTCTGTTCTGCTTCCAGAAGAGAATGTTGGTTGGAGATTTAATAGATGTATTATAAATCATAAGGGTTCTGAACACAATCGATAGGGAGAAACGGTTTCCATTGGCAGAAGGATCAAGAACCAGGCAGCACAGATTTAAGGTAATTAACAACAGAAGCAATGGTGACATCAGGAGAAACGTAGTAACACAGCAAGTGGTTAAGGTTTGGAATGCATTGCCTGAGAGTGTGGTGGAGGCAGTTTCAATCGAGGCATTCAAAAAGGAATTAGATTATATTCTGAAAAAGAATTTGCAGAACTACAGGGAGTAGGCAGGGGAGCTGCACTTGGTGAATTATTCCTTCAAAGAGCCAGCTTTGACAAAATGGCTACCATCTGTGCTGTAACCATTCTATGATTCTTACTTGGTTTCTTCTCAGCGTTAGGGATCATCGAGGAGGGCGATCCTGAGGTCAGGGGTCAGTGTGGAGGGCGGTCTCAAGGTCAGAGATCATTGGGGAGGGCGGCCTTGGGGTCAGGGATCAGTGAGGACGGCAATGCCAGGGTCAGGGATCATTGGGGAGGACAGTCTCAGGCTCAGGGGTCATTGGGGAGAGCGGCCTTGGGGTCAAGGATCAGTGGGGAGGGCAGTCTCGGGACCAGGGATCAGTGGGGAGAGCGGTCTCCAGATTTGAAAGCAAGGGTTCATGAATTTAAACCAAAAACAAAAATACCTGGAAAAACTCAGCAGGTCTGGCAGCATCTGCGGAGAGGGACACAGTTAACGTTTCGAGTCCGAATGACCCTTCAACAGAACTAAGTAAAAATAGAAGAGAGGTGAAATATAAGCTGGTTTAAGGGGAGGGTGGGACAAGTAGAGCTGGATAGAGGGCCAGTGATAGGTGGAGATAACCAAAAGATGTCACAGACAAAAGAACAAAGTGGTGTTGAAGGTGGTGATATTATCTAAAGAATGTGCTAATTCAGGGTAGAAAGCAGGACAAGCAAGGTACAGATAGCCCTATTGGGGATGGGGTGGGGTGAAGGAATTGAAAAAGGCTAAAAGGTAGAGATAAAACAATGGATGGAAATACATTTAAAAATAATGGAAATAGGTGGGAAAAGAAAAATCTATATAAATTATTGGAAAAAAAAGGGGGGGGAACGGAAAGGGGGTGGAGATGGAGGAGAGAGTTCATGATCTAAAATTGTTGAACTCAATATTCAGTCCAGAAGGCTGTAAAGTGCCTAGTCGGAAGATGAGGTGCTGTTCCTCCAGTTTGCTTTGAGCTTCATTGGAACAATGCAGCAGGCCAAGGACGGACATGTGGGCCTGAGAGCAGGGTGGAGTGTTGAAATGGCAAGCGACAGGGAGGTCTGGGTAATGCTTGCGGACAGACCGAAGGTGTTCTGCAAAGCAGTCACCCAGTCTGCGTTTGGTCTCTCCAATGTAGAGGAAACCGCATTGGGAGCAACGAATGCAGTAGACTAAACTGAGGGAAGTGCAAGTGAAATGCTGCTTCACTTGAAAGGAGTGTTTGGGCCCTTGGATGGTGAGGAGGGGGAAGTAAAGGGGCAGGTATTGCACCTTCTGCGGTTGCATGGGAAGGTGCCATGGGAGGGGGTTGAGGTGTAGGGGGTGATGGAGGAGTGGACCAGGGTGTCCCGGAGGGAACGATCCCTGCGGAATGACGCCAGGGGGGTGAAGGGAAGATGTGTTTGGTGGTGGCATCATGCTGGAGTTGGCAGAAATGGCGGAGGATGATGCTTTGAATGCGGAGGCTGGTGGGGTGATAAGTGAGGACAAGGGGGACCCTATCATGTTTCTGGGAGAGAGAGGAAGGTGTGAGGGCAGATGCGCGGGAGATGGGCCGAACACGGTTTAGGGCCCTGTCAACCACCGTGGGTGGAAAACCTCAGTTAAGGAAGAAGGAAGACATGTCAGAGGAACTGTTTTTGAAAGTGGCATCATCAGAACAGATGCGACGGAGGCGAAGGAACTGAGAGAATGGGATGGAGTCCTTACAGGAAGCGGGGTGTGAGGAGCTGTAGTCAAGGTAGCTGTGGGAGTCGGTAGGCTTGTAATGGATATTGGTGGTCAGTCTATCACCAGAAATTGAGACAGAGAGGTCAAGGAAGGGAAGGGAAGTGTCAGAGATGGACCATGTGAAAATGATGGAGGGGTGGAAATTGGAAGCAAAAGTAATAAATTTTTCCAGGTCCAGATGAGAGCATGAAGCAGCACCGAAGTAATCATCGATGTACCGGAGAAAGAGTTTTGGGAGGGGGCCGGAGTAGGACTGGAACAAGGAATGTTCCACATACCCCATAAAGAGACAGGCATAGCTGGGGCCCATGCGGGTACCCATAGCCACACCTTTTATTTGGAGGAAGTGAGAGGAGTTTAAAGAGAAATTGTTCAGTGTGAGAACAAGTTCAGCCAGACGGAGGAGAGTACTGGTGGATGGGGATTGTTCGGGCCCCTGTTCGAGGAAGAAGCGGAGAGCCATCAGACCATCCCGGTGGGGGATGGAGGTGTAGAGTGATTGGACGTCCATGGTGAAGAGGAGGCGGTTGGGGCCAGGGAACTGGAAATTGTTGTTATGATGTAGGGTGTCAGAGGAATCACGGATGTAGGTGGGATGTCCCTTCCCATGATAGGGTCCCCCTTGTCCTCACTTATCACCCACCAGCCTCCGCATTCAAAGGATCATCCTCCGCCATTTCTTCCAACTCCAGCATGATGCCACCACCAAACACATCTTCCCTTCATCCCCCCCGGCGTCATTCCGCAGGGCTCATTCCTTCCGGGACACCCTGGTCCACTCTTCCATCACCCCCTACACCTCAAACCCCTCCCACGGCACCTTCCCATGCAACTGCAGAAGGTGCAACACCTGCCCCTTTACTTCCCCTCTCCTCACCGTCCAAGGGCCCAAACACTCATTTCAAGTGAAGCGGCATTTCACCTGTACTTCCCTCAATTTAGTCTACTGCATTCGTTGCTCCAAATGCGATTTCCTCTACATTGGAGAGAACAAACGCAGACTGGGTGACCACTTTGCAGAACACCTTCGGTCTGTCCGCAAGCATTACCCAGACCTCCCTGTCGCTTGCCATTTCAACACTCCACCCTGCTCTCAGGCCCACATGTCCGTCCTTGCTGCATTGTTCCAGTGAAGCTCAAAGCAAACTGGTGGAACAGCACCTCATCTTCCGACTAGGCACTTTACAGCCTTCCGGACTGAATATTGAGTTCAACAATTTTAGATCATGAACTCTCTCCTCCATCCCCATCCCCTTTCCGATCCCGCCCCCTTTTTTTTCCAATATTTTATATAGATTTTTCTTTTGCCACCTATTTCCATTATTTTTAAATGTATTTCCATCCATTGTTTTATCTCTACCTTTTAGCCTTTTTCGATTCCTTCACCCCACCCCACCCCCAATAGGGCTATCTGTACCTTGCTTGTCCTGCTTTCTACCCTGAATTAGCACTTTCTGTAGATAATATCACCACCTTCAACACCACTTTGTTCTTTTGTCTGTGACATCTTTTGGTTATCTCCACCTATCACTGGCCCTCTATCCAGCTCTACTTGTCCCACCCTCCCCTTAAACCAGCTTATATTTCACCTCTCTTCTATTTTTACTTAGTTCTGTTGAAGGGTCATTTGGACTCAAAACGTTAACTGTGTCCCCCTCCGCAGATGCTGCCAGAACTGCTGAGTTTTTCCAGGTATTTTTGTTTTTGTTTTGGATTTCCAGCATCCGCAGTATTTTGCTTTTATCTTCATGAATTTAAAGTTGTGGCTGAGGGCGGTTGGGGGGTGAGGTACGGGTGTGGGGCGCAGAAATCCAGCAGGTCCTGGAGACCAGCGTGACCGGAGAGAGTTTCGTGGCATTAGGTGGGAACTCAAGGTCTGGAAGTGTTTTGGGATGCTGGGATCTGGTATTGTTGGAGTGAGCAGAATGCAGCATCCCTGGAGAATTGGACCTAAACTGCTGTTGGCTTTTTTTAAAGGTGCCAGGTTGCAAGCTGCCAGCTGGGTTCCACCCTCATTCATCGATGTGCAGCCACACCGGATGTCAGGTATTTTGTAGAATGCTTTCACTTCATCATTCTGTTTCTGTCTTTATATTCTGAAGAACAGTCATTGACCTGAAATGTTAACTCCGTTTCTCTCTTCACAGATGCTCCCTGACCTGCCGAGTATTTCCAGCATTTTCTGTTTGTATTTATTTGGTCCAGTCTTAAATCATTTAACAACAAATTGTCTGTTTATTAAAATGAACGGAACATCTTTGTAAGTTCAGTAGTCTCGGTAAAAGGTTGGTAAGGTAGCTATCTCAGCTGACGGTGTGACAGTTAACTGTCAATCACCTGAAGCCTGATTAGGGCCTGAATAGGTGTTAATTACTATTTGAAGCTTAACTAGTGTGAGTCATCTCAGCTCATCTCTGCTCTATTTAAGAGAGGGACTATTTAGAAGCACACTACAGTGTGCTTGCACACGAACAGGGGAGAGACATCATCGCGAGTGAGACACAGCCAGAGTGAGTGTGGGTATTGGCAATTTGGTGCACAGTGGGAATTTGGTGCATAGGGGAAGAGGTGCTCTTTGCATTTTTTCTTTGCTATCCAACTTCTTAAATCCTCAGACAGTGGTCTTGCCCTGCTGCAGCAGTAGAGGGTACAAGGGAAAGGGCTGACTGGTAAGTAGTGGGTAAGGTTGGGTAAGTATTTACTACTTTTATCGCTTATAGTTTAAGGTCTTTTTGTGGTTTATAGTTTGTATATTCTGTAGTAACGAGGATCAGGAAAGAAGGGCCCTAGAGTAATTGATTTAAAAGGTTTAATTTAAAGGGATAAGCCATGGCAGGAGAGCTCAAAACTGTGGTGTGCTCCTCGTGCTCCATGTGGGAAGCCGAGGACATTTCCAGTGCCCGGGAGCAGCATGTGTGCAGGAAGTATGTCCAGCTGCAGCTCCTGGAAGTTCGGGTTTCAGAGCTGGAACAGCGGCTGGGGACACTGTGGAGCATCCACGAGTGTGAGAGCATCGTGGATAGCACGTTTAGAGAGGTGGTCACACCGCAACTGAAGGGACTTGAGGAAGGAAGGGAATGGATGACCACCAGGCAGTCCAAGAGAAATAGGCAGGTAGTTTAAGAGCCCCCTGGGATCCCGCTAGCAAATCGGTATACCATTTTGGAAGCTGATGAGGGCACTGGTTCCTCCAGGGAGTGCAGACAGAGCCAAGCTTCTGGCACCACAAGCAGCCTGTCTGTACAGGAGGGGAGGAAGAGAGGAAGAGCAATCGTAATAGGGGATTCATAGTCTGGGGAACAGATAGGCGCTACTGTGTCCGTCAACGTGACTCCAGGGTGGTGTGTTGCCTCCCTGGTGCCAGGGTCCGGGATGTCACTGAACGGCTGCGGGGCATCCTGAAGGGGGAGGGTGATAAGGCAGAGGTCATGGTACATGTTGGTACCAATGACATAGGTAGAAAGAGGGATGAGGTCTTGCATCAAGAATTCAGGGAGTTAGGCAGTAGACTGAAAAGCAAGACCTCTTGGGTTGTAATCTCTGGATTACTCCCAGTGCCATGTGCTAGCGAGCTCAGAAATAGGAGAATAGCGCAGATGAATACGTGGCTTAAGAGTTGGCGCAGGAGGGAGGGTTTTAGATTCCTGGATCACTAGGACCGTTTCTGGGGAAGGTGGGACCTGTACAAGCGGGACAGTCTACATCTGAACCAGAACGGGACTAACATCCTTGCTGGCGGGTTTGCTAGTGCTGTTGGGAGGAGTTTAAACTAATTCGGCAGGGGGAGGGGACACAGAATGTTAGCAGAATAGGGGCACATCATAATACAGTAAAACAATCAAGTCAGAGGGAGTACAGCTGCATTAAGTTTCAAGGGAGTAAGGCAAGGCTGGATGGCCTCTACTTTAATGCCAGGAGTATTACAGGTTAAACAGATGAGTTAAGCATGAGGATTGACAGTGGAATTGTGATATAGTAGCTATCACTGAGACATGGTTGAGGGAGGGCAGGATTGGCAGCTCATCATTCCGGGATATAGAATCTTCAGGTGAGACAGGGAAGGGGGTAAAAGAGGAGGAGGCATTGCATTATTAGTTAAGGAGTCAGTTACTGCAGTAAGGAGAGATGGTATCTTGAAGGGGGCATCGAATGAAGCTTTGTGCGTAGAGCTTAGGAATAAAAAAGGGGCAGCCACATTGTTAGGTGTTTATTATAGACCCCTAGATAGTCAGCGGGAAATTGAGGAGCAAATATGTGCACAATTTGCGGAGGTGAGTAAAAACAATAATAGGGTAATTATATTAGGTGATTTCAACTTTCCCAACATTAATTGGGATATACATAGTGTTAAGGGCTTGGATGGAGTGGATTTCTTGAAATGTGTACAGGAGAACTTTTTAGGTCAATACGTAGAGGGTCCAACAAGGGACGGCGCAGTGCTGGACCTAATTCTGGGGAATGAAGCCGGACAGGTGGCTGAGGTGGTGGTGGGGGAGCATTTTAGTGATAGCGACCACAACATGGTACAATTTAAGCTTGTTATGGACAAAGAAATAGACAAGTTGCAAAAAAATGTTTTGGATTGGGGGAGAGCGGATTTTAGTAAAATAAGGCAGGATCTGGCCAAGGTAGACTGGGAACAGCTCCTTGTGGGGAAATCTACAGAAGAGCAGTGGGAGGCATTCAAAAAGGAAATGGGGAGGGTACAGACTCAACATGCCTCCTCTAGGGTGATAGGAAGGAGTAACAAGCCCAGAGAACCATGGATGACCAGAGATATTCAGGATACGATGAGAAGGAGACGAGAGGCTTTTAGTAGGTACAAGGGAAGCAAATCAGCAGAGGCAATAGTGGAGTACAGACAGTGCAGGGTGGAGCTTAAGAAAGTAATTAAGAGAGCAAAGAGGGGATATGAGAAAGCTCTGGCTCATAAAAGTAGGCAAAATCCCAAGATATTTTATAAGTATATCAATGGGAAGAGGATAACCAGGGAAAGAGTAGGGCCCATAAAGGACCAAGGGGGCAATCTATGGGTGGAACCAGAGGACATCGGTAGAGTGTTGAACGAATACTTCACATCCGTCTTCACCCAAGAGAATGAGGATGAAGGTATGGAACTTGGGGAGACTGAGAGGTTCTTGAGCAAATTGATATAGGGCGTGAGAAGGTATTGGAGGTGTTGGCAGGCTTAAAAGTGGACAAATCTCCAGGTCAGGATGATCTGTGTCTCAGACTGCCGAGGGAGGCAAGTTAGTAGATCGCAGGAGCTCTGACCCAAATTTTTCATTCCTCTCTGACCATGGGAGAGGTACCAGAGGACTGGAGAACACCTAATGTGGTTCCACTATTTAAGAAGGGTTGTTGGGATAAGCCAGGGAACTACAGGCCAGTGAGTCTCACGTCAGTGGTAGGGAAACTATTGGATAAAATTCTGAAGGAGAGAATCTATCTCCACTTGGAGAGGCAAAGTTTGATCAGGGATAGTCAGCATGGCTTTGTCAGATAGAGGTCATGCCTAACAAATTTCACTGAATTTTTTGAGGAGGTGACTAGGTGTGTAGATGAGGATAGTGCAGTTGATGTAGTTTATATGGATTTCAGCAAAGCCTTTGACATGGTCCCACATAGGAGACTTATAAAGAAGGCAAATGCACATGGGATACAGGGTAATTTGATAAGGTGGATTCAAAATTGGCTTAGTTGTAGGAGACAGAGGGTGATGGCAGAAGGCTGCTTTAGTGACTGGAAGCCAGTGTCCAGTGGCGTACCACAGGGATCTGTGCTGGATCCCCTATTATTCGTCATTTATATAAAAGACATAGATGACTATGTGGGGGGTAGGATTAGTAAGTTTGCGGATGACACAAAGATTGGCCGGGTGATTAACAGTGAGGTTGAGTGTCTTGGGCTACAGGAAAATATAGACGGGATGGTCAAATGGGCAGATAAGTGGCAGATGGAATTTAACCCTGAAAAGTGTGAGATGATACACTTTGGAAGGAGTAATTTGACAAGGAAGTATTCAATGAACGGCATGACACTAGGAAGTTCTAAGGAACAAAGGGACCTTGGCGTGTGTGTCCATAGATCTCTGAAGGCAGAGGGGCATGTTAGTGGGGTGGTGAAAAAGGCATATGGGACACTTGCCTTTATCAATCGAGGCATAGATTACAAAAGTAGGGAGGTCATGTTGGAGTTGTATAGAACCTTGGTGAGGCCACAGCTGGAGTACTGTGTGCAGTTCTGGTCGCCACATTATAGGAAGGATATGATTCCACTGGAGGGCGTGCAGAGGAGATTCACCAGGATGTTGCCTGGGATGAAACATTTAAGTTATGAAGAGAGGTTAGATAGACTTGAGTTGTTTTCGTTGGAGCAGAGAAGACTGAGGGGTGACCTAATCGAGGTGTACAAGATTGAGGGGCATGGACAGGGTGGATAGGGAGCAGCTGTTCCCATTAGTTGGAGGGTCAGTCACAAGGGGAGACAAGTTCAAGGTGAGGGGCAGGAGGTTTAGGGGAGAAGTGAGGAAAAGTTTTTTAACCCAGAGGGTGGTGACGGTCTGGAATGCCCTGCCTGAGAGGGTGATGGGGGCAGGTTGCCTCACATCCTTTAAAAAGTACCTGGATAAGCACTTGGCATATCATAGCATTCAAGGCTATGGGCCAAGTGCTGGTAAATGGGATTAGGTAGGTAGGTCAGATGTTTCTCACGTGTCGGTGCAGACTTGATGGGCCGAAGGGCCTCTTCTGCACTGTGTGATTCTGTTATAACACCTTGTCTGGTCGTTACAAAGACTGATTTGTCTTCCTGATGCTACCTGAACCCATGATCTTCTGTCCATCTCAATTTCAGTGCAGAAACTTTACCTTCAAATACCCTGTTAGTGGATTTGCTGAATTATATTGACCTTACTAAACATGCATTTCAACAAAAAAATGATCTCATAAAACATTTAAAAGTTAACTATTCATGCAGTTTTCAGACCTCATAGATAAAAGAAAATCCTTAAGTTTAAATGATGGATCAAAGAGAGAGATATTCAAAAATAATATGTACAACCAAAATATAAAGGTAATTGACTAAAAATTAGATGTCATTTGGTAGAATGGAACTTGAGTATCGCTGAAAAGAAGAGACGTGGAAGCTTTTCATCTTGCACTCATCAGGACATTCACAAGAATACCAAATGTAAAAGGAACAACAATTTATACTTCATGAGAAATGAGTGCTGATTGGTTGGCAGGCGGACTCTGATTGGTAGAAGTGTGTTGCCATGGAGAATGCACCTGTTAACTGATGACTGACAGTCAACAGCCAAGCTTTGTTTAAATTCAAACCAGGTAGATTGATGCTGTTTGGTCATGGAATTGCCCTGGGAAATGAACTAGAGAATGGCTGTCACCTATTTTGTTTGAATTTGAATCTGCAGCTGCATGTAAGAATTTCCTTACACACCTTAATGGGCACCATCCTGCGCTCAAATTCATCTTTGAAAAGGAGCAGTCAAATGAGCTCCCTTTCCTTGACGTGCTAGTTGAGAAATCTGCCAGGGGATTCTCCTCTACCCTCTACTGCAATCCTACCTTCACTGGTCAATATATACATGTTGAGATTCCTACAGTTCCATGCCCTATAAGATAAACAGGACTGAAGCCATTTGCTCACCATGTAAGTTTGATGCCGAAACGGGGTGCATCAAAGCCTGCGGGATAATAGCTATCCTGATCAGATCATTGCTCACAATATATCATACAAATTCATGAATGTGCCCAAGGCCACCACTTTTGGTCCTGAAGAGTGTCCAGTCTATCACAGATTACCCTGGAAGGGTAAGGTATCTCAAAAATTTAAGCAACAGGTGAAGCTAGCCATTTCACACTACTACTATGCAGCAGCAACATGAGTGGTATTTGCCATTAACAGGATGCTACCATCAAGCTAAAAAGACAACCTGCCTATCACACAAATGATTAACGTGATATATGAATTTCAGAGCCAGTTTGATGCTAGGTACGTAGGCCGTACATCCCAAAGACTGGCGGATCATGTCAAACAGCATGTCCCAGCCGCTGTTCACAACAGGCAGGGTACAGACCGTACCCAACCAGCCCGTGCTTGCAAAACTCAAAACTACCGTGCCCAACAATAGATGTGATTCCGCGGTTGGACAACATCTGCTAAATAATCCTCAGCATGCTAAGAAGTATTCTGACAACCAATTTAAGATTGTCATTCGGGCTCGCAGTGTGGCACATTTGTGTGTACTGGAAGCTACATATATTAATACACAGGGCCCTGTTCTTTGCAGACAGAAAGAACATGTACACTGCTGCAGTGTTGATTGCGCCTGTTTCAGCTAAACAAAATAGGCGACAGCCATCCTCTGGTTTATTCCCCAGGGCAACGCTTTGACCAATCATTGTCAACCTACCTGGTTTGAATTTAAACAAGCTTGGCAGTCATCAGTTAACTGGTGCGTTCCTCATGACAACACTTTTACCAACCAGAATCCACTTGCAAACCAATCAGCACTCTCTTCTCATGAATGAATAATTTATTATTCTCTTTACATTTGGTATTCTTGCAAATGTCCTGATGAGTGCAAGATGAAAATTTGACATGTCTCTTTTCCCAGTGATTGAAAAATAGTTTCAACAAATAATTATTTCACTTTTTTATCCTTAACAAGTAAATCACAATGACAGGTTACACTAACGGAATTATTAGTTACAGACTGTGTCTACGAGGTGATGATACAGAGTGATTTTCTGAAGTCTTTCTCTCAACTTTGTTGCCACCTTGTCACTGTGTTTTGATGTGTGAATGTGCAGGAAAATAAATAAACTAGTAAATTCATCAATGTAAGTTTTTACATACAAGGTGGCGACAGAGCTGGGAGAGAGGCTTCAGAAACACTCTATACAGCTCCTTGCCACATTTAACATTGAAATTTCTTTAATCTGCTTTAAAATTAGCTGGTGATGAAAATTAAATTAAATATCTAATCCCTTTTGAAATCCATGTTGACTTTTTAAATTGTATTCCAAGTGTTTTTCTGTTACATATTTGAGTAAAGATTCATTTAACTTTCCTACTATCAATGTAAAGCTCTGACTGTCATTGATCTGTTGTTCCCTGGACTTGTTTTATCTCCATTTCTAATATAGGAATCACATTAGCTATCTATCCATCAGAGAATCACAGAATTATTACAACATAGAAGGAGGCCATTCAGTCCGTAGTGTCTGTGCTGGCTCTCTGAATGAGCAATTCACCTAGTGTCATTCCCCTGCCTTCTCCCCGTAGCCCTAAACATCCTTCCTTTTCAGATAATAATCCAATTCTCTTTTGAATGTCTCGATTGAACCTGCCTCCACCACACTCTCAGGCAGTGCATTCCAGATCCTAACCACTCGCTGTGTGAAGAAGTCTTTCCTCATGTCTCCATTGTCTCTTTTGCCAATAACCTTAAATCTGTGCCTGTTCATTCTCGATCCTTCCACCAATGGGAACAGTTTCTCCCTATCCACTCTGTCCAGACCCCTCATGCTTTTGAATACCTCTATCAAATCTCCTCTCAACCTTCTCTTCTCCAAGAAAAACAGTCCCAACTTCTCCAATCTATCTTCATATCTGAAATTCCTCATTCCTGGAACCATTCTCATGAATCTTTTCTGCATGCTCTCTATTGCCTGCACATCTTGTCTAAAGTGTGGCATCCAGATCTGGATGCAATACTCCAATTGAGGCTAAACCAGTGTTTAATACAAGTTTAAAATAACTCCGATTAATAAAGCCTAGGATACTGTATGCTTTATTAACTGCTCTCTCAACCTGTCCTACCATCTTCAATGACTTATGCACATATACACCCAGGTCCCTCTGCTCCTGCACACCCTTTAGAGTTGTACCCCTTATTTTATATTGTCTCTCCATGTTCTTCCTACCAAAATAATTCACTTCACACTTCTCTGCATTAAATTTCATCTGCCACTTGTCCTTCCACTCCATCAATTTGTCTATGTCCTTTTGAAGTCCTACACTATCCTCCTCACAGTTCACCATGCTTCCAAGTTAAGTTCTGTATCATCTGAAGATTTTGAAATTGTTACCTGTACACCAAGATCTAGCTCAATATATATCAGGAAAAGCAAGGATCACAACACGAATCCTTGGGGAACTCTGCCACAAAGCTTCCTCCAGTCTGAAAACATCTGTTAACCACTACTCTCTGTTTCCTGTCACTCAGCCAATTTCCTATCCCTGATGATATGTCCCTTTTAATCCATGAGCTCACAAGACTGTTGTGCGACGCTGTATCAGATGCCTTTTGGAAGTCCATGTACCCCACATCAACAGCATTATCCTCATCAACCCTCTCTGTTACCTCTTCAAAAAACTCCAGCAAGTTAGTTGAACACAATTTGCCCTTGACAAATCTATGCTGGATTTTCTTAATTAACTCACATTTGCGCACGTGACTATTAATTTTGGTTCTGAATTATTGGTTCTAGAAGCTTCCCCACCACCGAGTTTAAAATGACTGCCTGTAATTGCTGGGCTTATATTTACACCCTTTTTTGAACAAGGGTATGACAGTTCTCCAGTCCTCTGGCAACACCCCTGAGTCTAAAGAAGACTGGAAAATTATGGCCAGTGCCTCCTCAATTTCCACTCTCATTTTCCTCAGTGTCTTCGGATGCATCTCATCCAGTCCTGATGCCAGACCTCTGGCATTATTTTCTTTTCTAATGAATTTTTACAAATATGTAATAAAGCTGCTACTATCACTTCTTTTGTTTGTTTTAATATGCGTAGATATAATTCTTCCGGACCTGGGGCTTTCTCCTTTCTATGTTTGATTAGTTTATCAATTATCTCCACCTTTCTGTCTTAAATGTCTTTACGGGCAGAAATTTTCGCTCAGTGGGTGGGCACGCGTCCGACCCACTCAAACGTGAAATGACACGCCTTGACGTCGGCCGAGTCGCGCGATAGTTCGGCCGGCAGGCACATGCTGAAGCCAGCAGCGCACCCGCCAACAATT
The DNA here is from genome assembly GCF_964194155.1 of Cetorhinus maximus. NCBI lineage: Eukaryota > Metazoa > Chordata > Chondrichthyes > Lamniformes > Cetorhinidae > Cetorhinus > Cetorhinus maximus. The sequence goes on from NC_135887.1 coordinate 54,597,023, forward strand.
AAAAGGCCCGTTAAGGCCATTGAGTAATCAATTAACATAAATTTTTCACTGCCCGTTCAACCTAACGATTGGCGAGCAGGTGAAAAGGCCAAGCAACCTTTACATTTTTTTGGAAACCTCATCCACAGGCAGGATGAGGTTTCCAAAAGCAAATAAAAATAAAATAAAAACTTTAATTTTTCATTAATAACATGTCCCTGCTCATGTGACAGAGTCACACGAGGAGACATGTTTTATTACATTTATTTTTTAAATATCTCTTCATCTCCCTGAGGCATCTCCGTGCTGCCCGCCAGTGTGAAATCGTGGTGCCGATCTCAGGCGGTGGCCGGCTTCCTGCCCGCTCCCACCGAGCCTGCCCGCCAAGGGCAAAATTCTGCCCTGTATGTTTCTTTTATCTCTCCTTCTATGTCATGTCCTGTAGGGCTCTCTGGTAAATACTGAGCCATAATAATTTATTTAATGTAAAAGCAAAATACTGCAGATGCTGGAAATCTGAAATAAAAACAGAAAATGCTGGAAAACCTCAGCAGGTCTGACAGCAACTGTGGAGAGACAAACAGAGTTAACGTTTCGAGTCCATACGACTCCCCTTCAATTCTGAAGAAGAGTCATACGGACTCGAAACGTTAACCCTGTTTCTCTCTCTGCAGGTGCTGTCAGACCTGCTGAGTTTTTCCAGCACTTCTCTGTTTTTATATCATAATTTATTTAATACTTCTTCCACATTGCTGTCACTACCCTGTGAGTTTAAAATGATCCCTTAGTGGTGCATTGGCTTTTGTTTGTCTAACATTACTGGAAAATAAGCCTCAACTGAACCCTTTAACTATTGCACTATAAATCCAAAGTAAGTGCGGGCTCACTCTTAAGTTTTAAGAATAAATTAGATAGATACATGGATGGGAGAGGTCTGGAGGGTTATGGATTACGTGCAGGTCAATGGGACTAGTGGAATAATATTTCGGCACAGACTAGAAGGGCCGAATGGCCTGTTTTCTGTGTTGTGGTGTTCTATGGTTCTAGTACAGGATCTCACCACATGCACTCTTGTTGACCATAACATGCCCAGGATAGGATTTGTCACTTGCTTTAGTTTTCTATTGACTTCAGTGGAGAGTAAATTTGAGCTGCAGTTTGATTGTGTCAGTTTCCCACCAGGTAGCTGCGGTTAAACTTACTCTCTGCTCTTTTAAAGCCCCAGTGAAACAGCAGGCCCATCAGACTTCATCACTAACTTTTTAAAAGATCATTATAGGAGCAAAAATAATTCAACAAATTATATAACAACGCACCAAGTACCTGTCATAGTTATGTTAATCTATTCCTGAAATCCAATTAGAAATCTTCAGAAGTTTTAGAGGAGAATTCTTTAGCCTATACACTGTACACAGGGACGCCATAGTGCTCCCTTTCACTGCTGTAGTGTTGACCTGGGACTGGGCAAAGACTGCACGTGGAACATTTACCTGTGTTGGGAGGTGCTCTGACCATATAGCCATCAATCAAGGACATCTGGACAAATTTCTGTTAAATTGACATCATCTTTTATCCTTAGCTTAATGGATAGGATTCTGTCTCTCTGAGTAGAGGCTGTGCATTCAAGTCCCACCCCAGAGACCTGAGCACAATGTCTAAGCTGTCACTGTAGGGCAGTAAAAGAGATTGCTGTTCTGTGGAGCTGTCAAGTTTTGGATAAGATGCTAAACTGAGTCCCTTCCTGCCCTACCAGGTAAATGCAAAGGATCCATATGGCACTCTTCTGGAGAAGAGCAGGGGATGTATAAGTTATGTATGTTATTGGAACATTGAATTGCTCAGTGACTAACAAGTGATCTGATGACCCACAAGGGTGATGCTTATTCATAACAAGCTCCTGATACACAAACATTTTAATTTTCTTTCTTTGTTTCGCACAGGAACTGTACTGAATGGATTCATGATTCAGCATTTCCATGGCATTGTTTGAAGCAGTCCATACACAACCCAGCATGACAGGTGTTGGGATAAAGGATATCCTGAACATTCCTGTAGAATATGGAAAGTATTTCACATGTAACCCTGGCCTTGGCAAGGAAGAAATGTTGTTTTAGCTTATGATCTTTACAGAGCATTGCTTCCTGGTTTGAATTCATTTAAATAAATGTATGATATTTCCTATGTTCTCATAATGTTCAGTGGGCCACAAATTGAGATCTACCCTTAATTTTTAAAATGTTTTCTGTACTTCTATCATGAGTCATTCTCCCTGCTCTTCATTCACTGAGGAAGGGTCATTATCAATCTCACTTCATGCCTGAGCTCCGGATGCTGCTTCCAGCCCATGGATAACTGATCTTCTGAATGCCCAGTCCTCAGGTTCAAAGATCCCTGCTGTCAGTCCCTACAGGTTCAAAGGTCCCTATATCTTTAACAATGCCCCAGGATATCTGGGGCTCTTCTCACGGTGATTGGGAGTGGAGGAGGCAGGGATGGAACTTTGGCTGGCCATGTAATAGCAGGAAACCCAATAAAGCATTTAAATGTAGAGCCATCCCAATGTGCCAGCCATGCCCCTTGTCTGGTGCAGTATCTACTGACCACTGTTGTGCCCACTAACTGCTGCTGTATTTGTTTAAATGTGGACCATTTTCTTATATTGGGAGCCTCTCTTCAATGAAGGCAGACAAAGATGACAAAATTCATCATTGCCTCCAATGTGCCAACTCAGCCTTCAGCTGACTGAGGAAAAGAATAGTTGAGGACCAGTATCTCCAAACTGAGACCAAGGCCTTGCTTTACCGTGCAGCAGTGAACCCCACTCTCCTATATGTTTCGGAGGCATGGACGCCCTATAGCAGGCATCTCAAAGCACTGGAGAAGTACAGTCAGCATGCTTTTGGCAAGATCCTCCAAATCCAGTGGAAAGAAAGGTGGTCCAACAGCAGTGTCCTCCCTCAAATCAACTTTTCCAGCATCAAGGCACCAGTCACTAAAAACCAGCTCTGCTGGGCAGGATAGTTCATTCTTCTGCCTGACACCAGACTCCCAAAGCAACTGCTCTACTCAGAACTCGGTCGGAGCAGAAGACTCCCACGAGGACAGTGGAAACACTTTAGGGATGTCCTCAAAGCATCCCTAAAGTGATCAAACATGGGAGTCCCTGGCTTGTGAGCGACCAAAATGGAAGAAGGTTTATTCAGCACGGCACCAAACACATCAAAAGACTTTAGGAATGTGCAGAGGCAAAGTCGAGACTTCAGAGAGAGTGCAAAAACCTCCAAACACCTCATCTGCCCGACCCTTCAAGCACCACCTATCCTGCATGTGGCAAAGTCTTTAGATCGCGCATTGGATTTATCAGCCATCTCAGAACCCATCGATCCCGAGGGACTGCTTAAGAAGAAAAAGTTTTTGAAAATTTGTTTTGGGAAGTGGGCGTCGCTGACTAGACCAGCATTTATTGCCCATCCCTAATTGCCCTTCAGAAGATGGTGATAAGCTGTCTTCTTGAACCGCTGCAGTCCATGTGGTGTAGGTACACCCACAGTTCTGTTACTGAGGGAGTTCCAGGATTTTGGCCCAGCGACAGTGAAGGAACGGCGATATATTTCCAAATCAGGGTGGCGTGTGGCTTGGAGGGCAGCTTGCAAGTGGTGGTGTTCCCATGTATCTGCTGCCCTTGTCCGTTTAGGTGTTAGAAGGTGCTGTCGAAGGAGCCTTGCGAGTTGCTGCTGCAGTGCATCTTGTAGTTGGTACACACAGCTGCCACTGTGCACCAGTAGTGGAGGGAGTAAATGTTTAAGGTGCTGAATGGGGTCCCAATCAAGCGGGCTGCTTTGACCTGGATGGTGTCAAGCTTCTTGAGTGTTGTAGGAGCTGCACTGATCCAGGCAATGGAGAGTATTTCATCCTGACTTGTGCCTTGTAGATGGTGAACAGGCTTTGGGGAGCCAGGAGATGAGTTACTCGCTGGAGAATCCCCAGCCCCTGACTTGCTCTTGTAGCCACAAGACTTATATGGCTGGCCCAGTTTAATTTCTGGTCAATGGTAACCCTCAGGATGTTGATAGAGAGGAATTCAGCAATGGTAATGCCATTGAGCCTCAAGGGGAGATGGGTAGATTCTCCTTTTTAGGAGATGGTTATTGCCTGGCACTTATTTGATGCAATTGTTACTTGCCACTTATCTGAATGTTGTCCAGGTCATCTTCCGACTAGGCACATTACAGCCTTCCGGACTGAATATTGAATTCAACAACTTTAGATCTTGAACTCCCTCCTCCATCCCCACCCCCTTTCCGTTTCTTCCCCCTCCCTTTTGTTTTTTCCAATAATTTATATAGATTTTTCTTTTCCCACCTATTTCCATTATTTTTAAATCTATACCTTTAATGCCCTGTCAGTCTTTCCACCCCACTCCCACTAGAGCTGTACCTTGAGTGTCCTGCCATCCATTCTTAATTAGCACATTCGTTTAGATAATATCACCACCTTCAACACCTCTTTGTTCCTTTGTCTGTGACATCTTTTGATTATCTACTCCTATCACTGCTTGCTTGTCCCTACAACTAACCCCCCACAACTTCTCTCCCCCCACCCCCCCCACCTTAAACCAGCTTATATTTCACCCCTCTCCTAATATTACTCAGTTCTGTTGAAGGGTCACGAGGACTCGAAACGTCAACTCTTTTCTTCTCTGCCAATGCTGCCAGACCTGCTGAGTTTTTCCAGGTAATTCTGTTTTTGTTTTGGATTTCCAGCATCCGCAGTAGTTTTTTGTTTTTATCTTGCTGCATACGGACTGGTTTAGTGTCTGAGGAATCGCGAATGTTGCTGAGCATTGTGCAATCATCAGCAAACCCCCCCACTTCTGACCTTATGATGGAAGGAAGGTCATTGATGAAGCAGTTGAAGATATTTGGACCTAGAACACTATTCTGAGGAACTCCTGCAGTGATGTCCTGGAACTGAGATGATTGGCCTCCAACAACCAGAACCATCTTCCTTTGTGCTAGGCATGACTCCAACCCATGGAGAGTTTTGCCCCTGATTCCCATTGACTTCAATTTTGTTACGGCTCCTTGATGCCACACTTGGTCAAATGCTGCCTTGATGTCAAGGGACTTCCACCTCACCTCTTGAGTTCAGCTCTTTTGTCAATCTCTGAATCAAGGCTGCAATGGGGCCAGGAGCTGAGTGGCCCTGGCGGAACCCAGACTGAGCTTCAGTGAGCAGGTTATTGCCGAGCAAGTGCCGCTTGATAGCACTGTCGACATCTTCCATCACTTTGCTGATGATTTGAAAGTAGCTTGGTAATTGTTCAGATTGGATTTGTTTTGTGGACAGGACATACCTGGGCAATTTTCCACATTGCTGGGTAGATACCAGTGTAGTAGCTGTACTGGAACAGCTTGGTAGGGATGCGGCAAGTTCTGGAGTACAAGTCTTGCTGGGGCGTTGTCAGGGCCCATAGATTTTGCTGTATCCACTGTGCCCATTGACCATTGAGCTCACTGACTCAGCAATGACCTAGCTCTGGTCGAAGTGCAGGACAAGGAGATACATTTTATTTGAAACTTTTGAAGGCTTTAATGGGACCCACATTTGATTGCCATGTGAGTCTCCTGCTCCGCAGCACAGTCTATCCACAATACACGCCAGGCACAACATTTCTGACTTTCGGACGACTATGGGAGACCAGGCAGATGATGAGCTTCTGACGTCAACCGTGAGACAGCAGATGTTGGGAAGTGTGTGAAGATCCTGGTGAAGACTCCAGACATCCTGGCAGTAGAGGAGTCCTTCCAAGCCATGAGTGCTGTGTTCACCCTCTCTTCTGAACATGTGGCTTCCTCCATCGAGAGATTGGCGACTCATGGAAAGATAGACCCAACAGTTCAGTCAGGGGACTCTGGGTATACCTGCAGGCCCACACATTGTCAATGACCTCAGGTAGGTATTGCCAGTGTGAGAGTTGAACAAGGCACTAGGTCCTCATGCATCTTAGGTAAACAGGGAGGGCCATGCGGACCTCAGGTTGGCAAATGAGCAGCAGCCTGGTGCTCTTTTCAGTTGACTTCCTGATGGTAACAGGGATTCCTCCACTCCTCTGCCTGTGACAGCAGCACCTCAGGAAGCTTTTGCCTTAGAGCAAGAATCCCTCACAACGAAAAAGCCCTCATGGCCTCAAGTGACCAGAGGATGCCCACCAAGATCATCCAGACCAATGGGCCATCACGATCAGTAGTCTGCCTCTAGCACAGCTGGCTGAAATGACGGAGCACCACAACACACCACCCATAAACAAAGGGTGAAAGGGGAAAGGTTTAGGGGGAACATTAGGGGGAACTTCTTCACTCAGAGAGTGGTGAGAGTGTGGAACGAGCTACCATCTGACGTGGTAAATGCGGGCTCACTCTTAAATTTTAAGAATAAATTAGATAGATACATGGATGGGAGAGGTCTGGAGGGTTATGGACTAGGTGCAGGTCAATGGGACTAGCGGAATAATATTTCGGCACAGACTAGAAGGGCCGAATGGCCTGTTTTCTGTGCTGTAGTGTTCTATGGTTCTATGGTTCTATGGAATCATTATAGACACAAAAGTGCCTTCATTAGAGTTCATTTGGTGTGTAAGGCTGAGTGTTGTGTTGTTCACCTGCTCTTTATTGAATATTTGACACATTCTATGGTTTTTGCTTGTTAATGTGTGGACTGGAGACTATCTGACATCGATAGGTGCTGCAATGCCATGACAGTTCCCAATGAAAATTAGAGGTCCTTCTAAGAGATGTATATAGAGGCGAGCCTTTTGGATGTCTTAAGTGTGTGCTTCATTAGGAATCAGGTGGCACTCTATACTGCAGGTTGGGAGAGGCCTGCAAAGCCTTAATGAAGCAGCTCATAATCAGGACCTTCCTCATCTCCCTAGCATCTAGTCTCTGCTGGTCACCATGTGGGTCACCATGGTCATGTTGCAACCTTATGTTCCTCCTCTGAGTCATTACTGGACTCATCATCTGAGGATGCATGCCAGTCCTTCATGCTTTCATCCATAAGTTCTTCTCCCCTCTGCACTGCCAAGTTGTCCAGCATACAGCAAACAAGAACAATCAAGAATACATGATCTGGTGCAAAGTGCAATGCACCAGCAGCTTGGTCAAGACAGCAAAATTTCATCTTGAGCAGGCCTGTGGTTTTCACTACGGCCACCCAGCTGGAGGCATGGCTGACATTATCCCTCTCTTCAGTCTGAGAGCATGAATGTCTGATGGGAATCCTAAGCCACCTCCTTAATAGAAAGCCCTTGTCTCCTGCTAACCAGCCATTCAGTTGAGCAGGGGCTAAGAGCACCCTGGGAGTGCCTGAGGGTATATACATCATGTCCACGCCCAGGCTACTGCACACATACCTGTAGGATGCGCAGATGGTGATCACAGACAATCTGGACATTCAAGGAGTGAAACCCTTTGCAGTAATGAAAGCCCCTGATTGGCCCATTGGTGCCTTAATCGCCACATGTGCAATTGATGTCTCTTTGTAGTTTAGGAAAGCCTGCAATATCTCCAAAGCCTCTCACCCTCTCAGTCTGGCTCAGTGGTTAACTGTATGAAGATTTCCACTGCCTTGAACAATATGTCTGTCACTAGTTTGATATAGTGATGGCCTGAAGATTGCGAGATGACACAAAGATCCCTGAAAGGATCCTGAAGCACAGAAGTTTAAGGTCACCAGGATCTTCAGTGTCACAGGCGTTGGATGGCTGTTCATGCAACTGGAACTTGTCTCCCCAGCAATCGTGTACAGATGGATGTCACCACGTCCCTTGATGGGTGTAGCCTTCTAAGACATTGGCGTTCAGTTATTTAAAGGTAATTGGAGAGCTGCCTGTACACCCTTCCTTCAGGGTAGTGTCTTGTCCTTGGACAGACCTGCCCACACTCCCCTCACTGGCTTTCTGGGCCTTCAGCATCACCAGGAAGCTCATGTTGCTAGCAGGTTGGTTGCTGCTGTCCCAGGCCAGCAGCCCTCCTCTCCCCTTCTTCTCCTTCCTCTTCCTTACTGAAGGAGCTTCCATCGGATTAGACTATTCCCATGACACCTTTGGTATCTCTTGCTGCAGCCTGCTCTGTAATCACCCCTTCTTGGCTGAAGCCTCTCTTCCCAGTAATGACCCCTTCACTGGTTCAACAGCAAATACATCCACAATATAATCGCAAGACAACTTCACTGACCTCTCCTGGAGACTCAGCTGCAGCCTCCTATTGCTCAATGTACTCCACTTATCTCACCTTTGGAGCACCTGCTGCGAAACCCATCTGCCCATGCAGCCCGTGCAACCACCGATAAATCGCACAGGCTGCATAAAATAACAGGGAATTGGCAATATAATTGCCACAATAACTGGTTTAATTGGCCTAATTCAGTGGACAGGCAGGCTCCTGACTTTTGGGCTTTTTTTATTTGTTCATGGGATGTGGGTGTCACTGGCTAGGCCAGCATTTATTGCCATTGTTCAGAGGGCATTTCTTTTAAGAGTCAACCACATTGACATGGGTCTGGAGTCACATGTAGGCCAGACCAGGTAAGAATGGCAGATTTCCTCCCCCAAAGGACATTAGTGAACCAGATGGGTTTTTAATGACAACTGATAATGGTTTCATGGTCATCATTAGACTTTTAATCCCAGATATTTATTGAATTCAAATTCCACCAACTACTGTGGTGGGATTCAAACCCAGGTCCTCAGAGCATTACCCTGGGTCTCTGGATTACCAGTCCAGCGACAATACCACTATGCCACCACCTCCCTTGCCCTCACTTGCCTTTTATTATATTGGAATTGGGCATAGTGAGGTTGGAGACCTGACCCAATGTAATCATGCCCGATTTTATGTTGGATTGGGAGGAACATCTGTCCACTTCCTGAATGTAATATTCTGCATTATGAGTGAGCAATTAAAAGTTAACATTTTGCAGATGAAAAAATTATGTAGCACAGCATGCCCTTAACATGTGAATAATTCAAGATTCCGCACTTTGCTTTGAGTCACTTTTGGTTCTTGATGTGGAAAAGTAAATGAGCCAATCAATTTGACACAATCAGTTGTACTCATAACCTTCAGTTCTGTTGAAGAGTCATACGGACTCGAAACGTTAACTGTGTTCCTCTCCACAGATGCTGTCAGATCTGCTGAGTTTTTCCAGGTATTTTTGTTTTTGTTTTGGATTTCCAGCATCCGCAGTTTTTTGCTCTTATCTTAGTGCTCATAACCTTACTCATTTATGCTTGCTAGAAGTGACAAACATTCATACACTGGGACCCGTTCTCTGCAAAAGGAATATGTTCAAGTCTTGTACCTTTTTTGAATTACCCAGGAGCTTGGGGAGCTATAGTTGTCTGTTGCTTTCTACATGATAACATCTCAACCAGTCAGAGTTGACTTACCAACCAATCAGCACCCTTTTCTCATGTAGTATAAATTGTTATGATCGTTTGAAATTTGACTTTCTTGTGTTTGTCCTGTTGAGTCCAAGATGAAAAGCTTCAGGAACATGTCTCTCTTTTCAGCAATACGCAAGGAACAAAACAATGAATTGGATCTCAATGAGAGATTGGGAAGATCTACAACAGGCCATAAAATTTGTGAAATTTGCAGGGCTACAGGGAAAAGGTGAGGGAGTGGGACTAGTTGAGTTGCTCTTCCAAAGAGACTGTATGGAAACATCGGGCTAAATGGCCTTCTTCTATGCTGTAAACATTCTATGATTCTATGATAAAGAATAATAGCATGAAATAAAATGGTGGCAAGATAAATAATCTCATAGTTCTAATGAGATAATGAGCTGCTTCCTTGTTCGTTGTATCACGAAAGTTAGAATTCTAGCTAAGGCTCAGATCCTTACCTGGCATTTCAAACCCGGCAGCCAACTATGAGTGAATTCTATCAGCTTTGACCATGTTGATCTCAGGCATCTTTGGAGCAACATGGGATTATATAGGATATACAACACAGAAACAGGCCATTTGGCCTAACCTGTCCATGCTGGTGTTTATGGTTCACTTTAACTTCCTCCCATTTTTCCCCATCTAAATCAACCATTGTAACCCTCTATTCCTTTCTCCCTCATATGTTTGTTTAACTTCCCCTTAATCAACCACTCCCTGTGGTAGCGGGTTCCATATTCTTAATTGGCCCGCCAGTGTGAAATCGCGGTCTGGCCACGATTGTGGGTGGCGGTCGGCTTCCCGACTGGCCCTGCCCACCCCCACGGAGCCCGCCCAACAAGCACAAAATTCTGCCCCTGGTGTTATGACGCGGCAAATGATGTGTGCCAGGCAGACCAAATCCACGAGGGAAACTTGGTCACGTTATCACAATAGTTTTGCAATTTGTGTTTATTACAAGATATGTGCACTGAATTTAGAAGTAATAAGTCCACCAAGACCTTTAGAGATTTAAAAGAATTAAAATTTAAAAATTTATTTATAAAATAAACGATGTCAAGCACATACATAAGACTACAATTACTAGTATAACAACTCCTAATTAACCTGACTTCCAGTTACACTCCCTTTAAGGCAACTGTCCAAAATAGAATTTAGATTTAAAACAAACTCAACAAGTTAACACAATACCCTGGACAGTGGAATTCCAAATGGCTTTTCTCCAGCTTCAGCTTCGTTAGGCAGCAGACTTATGCACAAATGCTGGAGGCTTCATTAAGGCTATTTTACACACTCCTGTTAGGTCTTACATGGCCTTCTGACATATAACCTTTCACTCTCCTTTATATATGTTTCTCTCTTTTTAATATGTAAATCTTATTGTTCCATATGTCTTTGAAACTGTATCTTGCTCATAATATAAAAACTTTCATGGTGCCAATATTGCCAATAACCTTAGCCTTGCTTATCTGGCTAGTTGTAAACAGACTGAGATCTCTTTGAAATCCGAATATCCCTTCATTTATCTAAAAATGCAAATTCCCTTCACACTTTATATGCTAAGCCAGCATCCATGTTTACTCATTAGCATGTCAAGCACCTAGCTTCTTTTGATGATTTAAACTTGCAATCTACTTGACTCCGAATGTAATTAAATCACACATAGACAGACTCAACTATACTTACCCCAATAAACCTACTTCACAATAAACCAGAAAAATATTATGAAAAAATGATAGTTTCATGACACTGGACAGAATGTTTCATCTTGCAGAGATCATAGTCAGTGAAGTCTACCCACTCCTGTACAATGCCCTTACTGTCAGCTTACACAGAGCTGAACTGATGCTTTCATTTAGAGGTTCCACGGATCAAACTATTCTTCTCTCTCAACATGTGGGGACTTTAGGGCAGAAAGTTAAGTTAAAAGCTGCCCACTGCAGTCAGAATTGATTTTATTTTGTACAGATCATTGAAACGATCTTTCCCATCATGAAAATCATCAGATGAAAATGAATAATCAAACGTAAACTAATAGCGATTTGCCTTAAAGTCAAATCTTTAATTTCTTTTAGTTTCTTGCCAGGCAATTTCCTGCATTTGCACCAGAGTTGGAATTGTTCTTCACAACCTTTACCCAAGTCCCCATGTCTCAGGCTAAGGCTGAGTTTCACCTTCCTCTTCTTTTTTTCTCATTTCACATTATTTCCTCTGATGTCCTATTGCACATCTCATGAACTCGTAGTGTTCTACACAAATAGTACAGGGATAACTACTGGGTTACAAAGGCCAGCACTCCAGTCACCTGCATAATGTAATTGTAGGGAAGAGCTATTTTACCAAGTCCCTCTCCCCAGTGGGCCTGATTCTCTTCTAACTATGGCCTCTGATTTGTGAGTGCCAATGATCCAGAGCTGGTATTAAAAACAGAAAGTGCTGGAAAAACTTAGCAGGCCAGAAAAACAGAGTTAATGTTTCTGGTCCAATATAACTCTTCTTTGGAGAGATGCAGAAATGTGATGGGTCTGTTGAAAAAGTGGGGAGGGGAGATTAAATGACAAAGATATGGAACACAGAGCTAGTGTTCGTGCACTGGGCCTGAAGGGGTTTGGACCTCACTCTAGGCAGTCACAAAGAGCAGAGACCAAAACTTTGGATTGGGGTCCAATGGTGAGTCTTGTGTCCACATTCTGTTTTGTTAAATGAGCACTTTAGCTTTGGTTGCAGCCCACCCAGAAGAAAATAAAAGCAAAATACTGCGGATGCTGGAAATCTGAAACAAAAACAAAAATAGCTGGAAAAACTCAGCAGGTCTGACAGCATCTGTGGAGTGGAAGACAGAGTTAACGTAACAAGTCCATATGACTCTTCATCAGAACATAAACGTGGGGAAACCAATTCCGTTACTCTTCCCAAATAATGAGTAGCTGAAGAAACTCTTGTGAGTCTGGAGTTAGGACCTGTCATGTGGGTAGAGCACAAGGGACAGGTTGTGACCCAAGTGCTGGGGTGAAGGTCCATTCTGAATGTCAAAGCGTGAAAATACAACTTATACATTGGATCTGAAGTGAAAAGTGGATGCAATACTCTGCCTCACTGAGGATTAGAGGTATATTCTCATCTTGCTTTTCAGTGCAACAGACATTTATTTTAACAAAGCAGAAAATTCTGGAAATGTGCAATGGGTCAGTGAATACCTGGAAAGAGAAAAGACAAGTTAACATTTCACAACTGTAGTTCTGACATAGCATTCACTCCTAAAGCATTAAACTGTCTTTTTCTCTGATTGTATCTTTAGCCCTCAATAAAACAGAAAATTGCACCATCTTCTTGTTTCAATTTCAATGTGCAGGTTTTATTTCCAATTTCTCATACACAGTTTTTTTTTTCTTTCAAAGTTTATTTCTTCAATGTCATAATCAATTTAAATATTTGAATTTCACAAATAAAGAAGTAAATTTCAGGCATTTCTTATTACCTAAACATAAAATAGTAACTAATCCAATGAAGAATTTGGAAGAAACATCTTTATTCAGACAGTGGTAAGAATGTGAAACTCGCTATCACAAGGAGTAGTGAGGGGAATAGCTTCTTTTTTTAGCTTAGCTACATTTAAGGGGAAATTAAATAAATATATAATGGAGAAAGGAATAGAAGGTTATGTTGATAGTGTGAGATGAAGTAGAATGGGAGGAGGTTTGTGTGTTTCTGAGCTGTAAATTCTATGGAATAATTGGTACTTTTGGTATAAACAGATTTTCTGAACTATCGTGAATTTGCATAATAATGTTCATATAGTGCTTATGTAAGAATATATCTAATGTCCACACAGTCCTTATATAATAATATATATATAGTAATGTCCGTATAGTCATTATAGTCCATGATGTTTGTTGGCCTGCTCAGCAGGTTGAACAGATGACTTGTCCGTCAAGACATTATAAATACTTCTCTATCTCCTGATTTGTTTACGTTTACTTTCCATTTAAAGTGCTCTTGTGGTCTGGTAACTGGGAATAAAAACCAAATTTCAAGTTGCCCATTCATCATTTGACAATACATTGTTATCAAATTCCCCATTGGACAGCCAGCTGAGGAGAATTGTGACAGCTCTTACACAGGATACAGCTATACAGATGAACAGAGGGCTGTATTACACAGGAGGATCCCACTGAATGGGAGACTATATTACAAAGCAGGATCCCAATTTTTGGAGGGGTGTATTACACTGGAAATCCCAACGAATGCTGGGGTGTATTACACAGGGCTCCCAATACATGGAAGATTCAATTCCACAGGGGGAAAAATATATATGGAGGGGTGTATTACACAAAAGGTTCCCAATGAATAGTGATGTGTGTTACACAGGAGGATCCCAATGAAGAGAAGTGTATTACCCAAGAGGATCCCACTGAATGGAGGGATGTATTACACAGGAGAATCTCACTGAATGGAGCACATTCCACAGGAGGATCCCACTGAATGGAGGGATGAATTACACAGGAGGATTCCCTGAATTACAAAGTGTATTACAAACCGAATCCCAATGACTGATGAGATATATTACACAGGGAATATCAATGAATGAAAAGTGTATTACACAGGAGGATCCCACTGAATGGATGAGTGTAACACACTCAGGATCCCACTGAATAAAGCAGTTGATTATAAAGTGGGCTCTAAGGACCAAACAGTGTATTTACACAGGGAAACCGTGAGCTCCCCCCTAGGGGTAAAGAGTTGTTAGGGCTAACTGGATAAACTATATAACAATTAATTGTGCCATTTCCACCGATGTATGTTTGAGAACACGTGGTATTAATACAGCTGTGCTGCTGTCTTGTGCTCACTGTGAGGAGCTGACTTGATTGGCTTGTGTGCACAAAATGAAATTTATATAAAGCAACATCATGTCTGCTGTGATCACCATCAAACCTTCAGTAAGGTCTTGCTTCAGGCAAGAAAGCAAGGCTACATTGGGTGATTCAGAACAGCATTCAGAAAGCTACCAAGTGCTTTGCAGTGATAATCCCAGGCTGGAAGGATGGAGGAGTCCTCATTAAGTTATTTTGCTTATGATAAATAGTGATCCAAAAGCTCCCATCTTTCACCTTTATGCCTTTATGGGAGAGATGGCTACTTCATTTAATCAAAGAAAGTGCAGAACAGGACAAGGCAAAAAGAGTGCAGAACAGAACAGAAAGATCCTGAGGGGACTTGACAGGGTAGGTACCAGGAGGATGTTTCCTCTGTGGGAGAGACTAGAACTAGGGGTGTAGTTTAAGAATAAGAGGTCTCCCTTTTAATACGATGAGGATTTTTTTTCCTCTTAGATGGGCGTTAGCATGTGGAATTCCCTTCTCCAGAAACAGTGGAGGCTGGGTCATTGAATTTATTCAAGACAGAGCTAGATAGATTTTTGATAGACAAAGGAGTCAAGGGTGATGGGTGGGCAGACAGCAAGTGGAATTGAGTCCACAGCCAGATCAGCCATGATTTTATTGAATGACAGAGCAGGCTCAAAGGGCCAAATGGCCTACTCCTGCTCCTAAGTGCTATGTTCCTATATTCCTACATTCCTAGGCTTTCTAGGGTTAAATTATGAGGACAGAATGTGTGAGCTTGTAATGTCTTGAACATAGAAGATTGAGAGTTGATCTAGTCTAGGAGTAAAAATGTCAGATTATCCAGAAAAAGGAGGCACAATCTTAAAATTAGATCCAGGTCATTTCAGAGAAAAATCAGGAAGCAATTCTAAACCCAAGGGTCGTGGAAATCTAGACCTCTCTTCCCAAAAAGGCTGTGGATGCTGAGAGTTAGTTGTAACTTTCATGGGTAAGGGCATCAAGGGAAATGGAGTAAAGGCAGGTAAATGGAGTTGAGGTACAGATAAACTGTGATCTAATTGAATGATGGAACAGGCTCAAGTGGCAGAATGGCCTCGTCCTGTTCCTATATTCATTCTGCCCGTCATGCCTGTGCCAATTCTAAGAGGAAGGAACTTGCATTTATATAGCACTTTGCACAACCTCAGGATATCCTAAAGCTTCAAAAGCAACAAAGTTGAAGGGGGGGAAGAGTTCTGGAGCATTGCTGGAGGGGGTTATAGAGATAGGGTAAGGTGCAACCATGAACAAATTTGAACACAAGGTACAATTTGAGGCATAATATGTCACATCTCTTTATTGTGGGAAGAAAAATCTCAGCAAAGATAAAATTCTATAGAATGTGCATCTGATGACTCCCAAAGGCAACTGAGCAAATACAGGACATCAATGTAACCTCACTGACCCTGACTCCCAGCAGAATTTCAGCATAGCTTTCAATGGAGCCTGCAGCGAAGGAGTGAGGACTGAAAGCTGAGTAATTGATTGTCTATTGTCCACACTTGACTTTTTAACCTTCAAACCTATATTTAACCAAATATTGATCCAGTTCTTTTTGAAAAGGATTTATTTAATTTTGCTCAAATTGTTTATGCTGGGAGTCCATTCTACAAATCCATTATTGGGATGGGAGAAGAATTTTTCCAATGTTTATTTGCTCTTGAGGTTTGTTTATTTAATTAAAAGGCATAACTTGTTTTTATTAACCCGGACAAATCTACAGGATGAAGAAAATATAATATGATAATCTTGTATCTTACTATATCGTTCTTACTGGGCTGAATTTTTTTGGGGTCCTCACAAAGGTGGGAATGGAAGTGGGGGGGGGAGGGGGGTTGCTGCCAGTGGTGGGCGACTGCCAGTAGCAGTTCCTGCCACCAGATGTTTTGGAGCAAGCTGGTTCAGGACCCAGGAAGGCCCCTATGGGACGGGCAGGCAATTAGGCTCATTAAGAGTCTTGTTGAAGTGAATTTAGGAGGCCGGCCGGGATTTTCCTGTTGACCCCCCAAGTCTCCTGCTGGGATGGGAGGAGATCTTAAAAAGTTGCATGGACAATAGACAACCAATTATTCTGCTTTGAGCTCTGACTCCTTTGCTGCAGGCTCGATTGAAAGCTGTGGGAATGGGCACCCAGCAGCAGGCAAAGTGTGCTAGTGTTCCTGTCAGGCCTGCAGGCCTTCCCTGCCTGCCTGAGTGGGGGTAGAGCCAAAAGCCACACTGAGAGGGATTCCTCCACCGCCCACACCACCCACTCTCCACCCCCTCATTTCCCCCACAGTGTTGGCCTGCTGCTTTTTTTCCTGTATTTTTTACAACATCTTTTGAAAAGTGGCTGGGAGGGCACTCTTCTTGTTGATGTGCCTTCCCAGTTCCTTACCTAGTCCTGCAGCTGGGTGCTACTCTGAAGCTGGAAGGCTTCTGATTGGCCCGGCAGCTTCAAGTCTGCCCATCGTCCTTAATTGGACCGGAAGCTCATCTCCATGTCAATTAAGTGTTTACCCACTCGCAAAACTGAACTTTAATAAGTTTTACCCCAGGGGCAGGTTTCTGACCCAAAAACAATCCCCCCCTTCATGGTGAAAATTCAACCTATCCATCAAAATGATATTTTAAAGATTTCATCCAGCATTCTTCCTGTCCATAAATCTGACTTCTTGTGTCATGATTTTCAGTCAGATTCTTTTATTCAACATTTTATTTGGAAATTGAATTCAGTCCTGGGATGTGGGCATTGCTGGCAAGGTTGACATTTGCTGCCCAGCCCTTGCTGTCTGACAAGGCAGGTGATGGGCCATTGCCTTGAACCACCACCACCATCTATATGATGATGATGATGATGGTCCCACATTGCCAGTTGTTGAGGGATTCCAGGATGCTGCCTCAGTGACGATGAAGGAATCCAAGTCAGGCGGGAGTGTGACTTGAAGGTGATGGAGTTCCCCGGATTATTGCTGTTTTTGTTATACTGGGTAATGTTTTAGGGCCAGTTTTGGCAGTGCAGTCTCAACTAGAGACTGTGCTTGTAGGGGAGGGGATCTTATTGAATGACGGTGTACTTGGCAAGCAAACTGCTGTGTTCTAGAGATAAATATTGATATTGAGAAAAACTTCGGCTAAGATAGAAACAGTTTTCTAAGTAACTACCTTACCGTTGTGGTTCATAAGGACGGAATTCAATCATTCAGAAGTGTCAGGGATTGTGGGGGGGGGGGCGCGTGGCGGGGA
Organism: Cetorhinus maximus; assembly: GCF_964194155.1. Classification (NCBI taxonomy): domain Eukaryota; kingdom Metazoa; phylum Chordata; class Chondrichthyes; order Lamniformes; family Cetorhinidae; genus Cetorhinus; species Cetorhinus maximus. The sequence goes on from NC_135887.1 coordinate 54,614,564, forward strand.
ATCAACAACAACAACCTATATTTATATTCATTCATGGAATGTGGGCATCACTGGCTAGGCCAGCATTTATTGCCCATCCCTGATTGCCCTTCTCACCCATCGACAATGGTTTCATAGTCATCATCAGACTTTTCTGAGATTGAATTCAAATTTCACCATCTGCCATGGTGGGATTTGAACCTGGGTCCCCAGAGCATTACCAACTAATATAACAACTTTATATTATGCCTTTAATGTAATGAAATGTTCCAAGGTACTTCACAAGGGCATTATGGAGCCAGATATGACACTGAACCACAAAAGGGGATATTAGATCAGATGACAAAAAGCTTTGTCAAAGTTAAAGGAAGTAGAGAAGCAGAGAGATGTAGGGAGGGAACTCCAGAGCTTAGGCTCCAGGAAACTGAAGGCACGTCCACCATTAGTGGAGAGATTAAATTTGGGGATGCTCAAGAAACTAGAAATAGAGGAACGTAGAGATCTTAGAGGTTTGTGGGATTCGAGGAGTTTACTGAGATAGGGAGGCGGAGGCCTCAATTTCCATCTTGCTTCCTCTATTGTTCCATTTTTTGAGTGTCAACAAGACAGCAGGAAGATGAAAATGGTTCCACTTTGGTCTAGGTCTTAGTGAGAAAGTGACTAGTCGTCAAAATAATTCCTGTCAGCATTCACTGACTGAATGAGAGTGTTTCTAAAGGAAAGGTTTTCCTTTTTAGTTTAGTATCATGTGATTTTCTTGTTCACTATTGAATCTATTGAAGATGGTGATTTTCCTATAAGCTATCTTCCGTGTAGCAGGGTTACATATTAACTGTTCTGAAGGCCCACATCCTGAGGTAGCTACTTCTCTGTTGTATAGGGAACTCAGCAATATTCCAGAGCTGTAGTGGGAAACTCAAATAAAGAGGGACTTTCTTAAGACCCGCAAGTGAAAAGGAAGTTGCTGCACTACAAGTATTGCAGTCCTATTTATAGTAGAGTAAATCATCTGTGTTTGTGTTATCCATTGTAATAAATATCCTGGGAATACAGCAATTCCTACTAAATGATCTTACACAATGCAGAGTTATGGGTTAACATCAGAAGCACCTGATGCTCATGTAACTGTGCTGTAGTGTCACATGATCAAGTAACAGCGATCTGAAGGAAAGGAGAAGTCCAATCTGGTGTAGGTAGTACATAGAGCTGTAACTAAATAATTATGGTTTTTATGAACTATAGCAGCCTTTTTAGGGAAATAGTCAAACCCGAAAGGACCTCATCTAGACCCAGAACAAGACTAAACATGGTGGCAGCGAACAGCGCATAAAAGACCCAGAAAAAACTACAAGAAAAGACTACAGACCTGACAGACCTAAAGATCCTTGGAAGAAGGATAAGAAAGAAAATTGATTGAAGACTCATCTGAAAAAAGGCAGAACATCACAAATTCAGCAGCTGAAAGCTGAGACACAGACCCGGAGTCTGGACAGCAGTGAGCATAGACCAGAATCAACAAGCAATACTACTGAAGCAGTAACAGATCCAGAGCTTGGGACAAACATGGAGTCTACACTGCCACTCTCAGTACCTTTCCAAAGTGCTGAAGGCTCACAACAGGCTCAGCACTGGGATAATTGGAGAAAGGTCTTCCAGGTATAGAACCACTTTTGGTTTGCACAAAAAGGAACAAAAAGATTGGGTCAGTACTTTATTCAGTTGGAGCTATTGCCAATGACGCAATAGCCAGGCAGGGAGTCAATGAGACTTTCAAGTTTTTACGACGAGGTTCCCCAGGCATTTGATTCATGGTTCAGCATTCACAAAAATTTGCTTCTAGAATGGGCAAAATTTAACAAGCAAAAACAAAGACCAGGTGAAAACAAGGATACATTTATCAACTATTTATATAGGCTGGCAGAAAATTGTTACCAAGAAATATTGAGAGATGAATTGATTCATAAACGCATAGTAGTTGGAGTCCTAGATGAAGCTCTATCAATTCTCTTGTAAATAAGAGAAGATCTAATTTTAATTGAGGCAGCACAAATTGCACAATGGACTGAGCTTAGAAAGCAAAACAGAGCAGCTGTTCATGGTGAAAGTGATGTCCCTTGGAAACGGGTGAGTGAGGCCATTCAATACGTCGTACAGAAAAGAGAAAGCACACTGAAACAGAAGCCCATGAAATCGGGGGAAAGCGTGCCAACTGAGGCCTTGAAATGGTCTCGGTGTGGTGAGAGAAACCTGCACAAGCAGGAAGGATGTTCAGCAGGAGAAGCAGAGTGCCACAACTGTGGAAAGCTAGGAATTTTTAAATAGTCTGCCAATCTAAAACACAGCCTGCAAAATGAAATGAAAAATAACAAGGCCTAACTACACACAAAAGAATCACAGAATCACAGTGCAGAAGAGGCACTTTGGCCCATCGAATCTGCACCGACACGTGAGAAACACCTGACCTATCTACCTGATCCCATTTACCAGCTCTTGGCTATGGCCTTGAATGTTATGTCGTGCCAAGTGCTCATCCAGGTACTTTTAAAGGATGTGAGGCAACCCGCCTCCACCACCCTCCCAGGCAGTGCATTCCGGACCGTCACCACCCTTGGGGTAAAAATGTTTTCCTCACATCCCCCTTAAAACTCCTGCCCCTCACCTTGAACTTATGTCCCCTTGTGACTGACCCTTCAACTAAGGGGAACAGCTGCTCCCTATCTACCCTGTCCATGCCCCTCATAATCTTGTACACCTCGATCAGGTCGCCCCTCAGTCTTCTCTGCTCCAACGAAAACAACCCAAGTCTATCCAACCTCTCTTCATAACTTAAATGTTTCATCCCAGGCAACATCCTGGTGAATCTCCTCTGCACCCCCTCCAGTGCAATCACATCCTTCCTATAATGTGGCGACCAGAACTGCACACAGTACTCCAGCTGTGGCCTCACCAAGATTCTATGCAACTCCAACATGTCCTCCCTACTTTTGTAATCTATGCCTCGATTGATAAAGGCAAGTGTCCCAAATGCCTTTTTCACCACCCCACTAACATACCCCTCCGCCTTCAGAGATCTATAGACACACATGCCAAGGTCCCTTTGTTCCTCAGAACTTCCTAGTGCCATGCCGTTCATTGAATACTTCCTTGTCAAATTACTCCTTCCAAAGTGTATCACCTCACATTTTTCAGGGTTAAATTCCATCTGCCACTTTTCTGCCCATTTGACCATCCCGTCTATATCTTCCTGTAGCCCAAGACACTCAACCTCACTGTTAACCACCCGGCCAATCTTTGTGTCATCCACAAACTTACTAACCCTACCCCCCACATAGTCATCTATGTCGTTTATATAAATGACAAATAATAGGGGACCCAGCACAGATCCCTGTGGTATGCCACTAGACACTGGCTTCCAGTCATTAAAGCATCATTATGTCATCACCCTCTGCTTCCGACAACTAAGCCAATTTTGAATCCACCTTATCAAATTACCCTGTATCCCATGTGCATTTGCCTTCTTTATAAGTCTCCTATGTGGGACCTTGTCAAAGGCTTTGCTGAAATCCATATAAACTACATCAACTGCACTACCCTCACCTACACACCTGGTCACCACCTCAAAAAATTTAATCAAATTTGTTAGGCATGACCTCCCTCTGACAAAGCCATGCTGACTATCCCTGATCAAAAGTTGCCTCTCCAAGTGGAGATAGATACTCTCCGTCAGAACTTTCTCCAATATTTTCCCTACCACTGACGTGAGACTCACTGGCCTGTAGTTCCCTGGCTTATCTCTACAACCCTTCTTAAATAGCGGAACTACATTAGCTGTTCTCCAGTCCTCTGGCACCTCTCCCGTGGTCAGAGAGGAATTAAAAATTTGGGTCAGAGCCCCTGCGATCTCCTCCCTTGCCTCCCTCGGCAGCCTGGGACACAGATCATCCGGACCTGGAGATTTGTCCACTTTTAAGCCTGACAACACCTCCAATAACTCGTCACTCCCTATATCAATTTGCTTAAGAATCTCGCAGTCTCTCTCCCCGAGTTCGATACCTTCATCCTCATTCTCTTGGGTGAAGATGGATGCAAAGTATTCATTCAACACTCTACCAATGTCCTCAGGCTCCACCCATAGATTGCCCCCTTGGTCCCTTTATGGGTCCTACTCTTTCCCTTGTTATCCTCTTCCCATTGATATACTTATAGAATATCTTGGGATTTTCCCTACTTTTACCAGCCAGAGCTTTCTCATATCCCCTCTTTGCTCTCCTAATTGCTTTCTTAAGCTCCACCCGGCACTTTCTGTTCTCCACTAATGCCTCTGCTGATTTGCTTCCCTTGTACCTACTAAAAGCCTCTCTTTTCTTTCTCATCATAACCTGAATATCTCTGGTCATCCATGGTTCTCTGGGCTTGTTACTCCTTCCTATCACCCTAGAGGGAACATGTTGAGTCTGTACCCTCCCCATTTCCTTTTTGAATGCCCCCCACTGCTCCTCTGTAGATTTCCCCACAAGTAGCTGTTCCCAGTCTACCTTGGCCAGATCCTACCTTATTTTACTAAAATCCACTCTCCCCCAATCCAAAACATTTTTTTGCAACTTGTCTATTTCATTGATATTAACAAACTTAAACTGTACCATGTTGTGGTTGCTATCACTAAAATGCTCGCCCACCACCACCTCAGCCACCTGTCCGGCTTAATTCCCCAGAATTAGGTCCTGAAATGCACCATTCCTTGTTGGACCCTCTACATATTGACCTAAAAAGTTCTCCTGTGCACATTTCAAGAAACTAAGTGGAAGAACTGCAGAAAAAGCAAATAACTTTCCTAGGTAAAATAAGCAAAACAGAAAATAAATATTGGAGCATTAAACTTGGAGTGGATGGACACCCCACAGAGTTTTAATTTGACACAGGGGCAGGTGTTTCAGTCTTATCTGATGAAGTAAAGTAGCTTAAGCACATTACACTACAGCCATCATCCATCCAGTTACAATGTCCAAGTGGGACTACATTGAAAGTCGTAGGACAACTCTTGGCAAAATTAAAATACAAAGATAGAGAAATCATTGAACCTCTGTACATCAGACATTACCAAGAATCATCGTTATTAAGCAGGAAGGCATGCTTACAATTGAAGCTGATCTACAAAATTGATGAAGTTGCACATTTATTTGAGTTTCCAACATTATTCACAAACTTGGGAAAGCTAAAGGCCAAATACTATGTAACCCATATGGTTCACTAATGTCTTTTTGGGAAGGAAATCTGCCATCCTTATCTGGTCTGGCCTACATGGGACTCCAGACCTGCAGCAATGTGGTTGACTCTGAACTGTCCTCTGAAATGGCCTAGCAAGTCACTCAATTCATGGGCCATTAGGGATGGGCAACAAATTCTGGCCTTGTCAGCAATGCCTACATCTCATGAAAGAATAAAAAAAGGTCCTGATGGAGATAAGGAACATGAAACAAGACACAGCTCTACAGCCACCCTGGAGATGAACACTCTTACTGACAGAAGGGAGAGTGCAGGATGTCCTTGCCCTCTGAAAGAGATCAGGACAAGATCAGCGAGATTGTTCAAGGCACCTCAGGGACTAACCCTGTGAAGTCTGAGACTTTGGTGGATGATGTAGGAGGATGTGTATAATTGGGATAAAGACTTGGGGGAAAATGTAAAGGGTTAGCATCAGAAACACCTGATGTTGATCTAACTATGATGCAATGTTTCATGACTAAGTAACAGAGACCTGGAGGAAAGGAGAAGTCCGACCTTGTTACTGAGAAATACATAGAACTGTAAATAAATAATAATGGTTTTTATGAACTACAGACTTAAGTAGCTTTCTTAGGGAAACAGTCAAGACTTAAAGAACCCCATCGAGACCCTGAACATGATGAAACATACAAAAGTTACAACATGGACATAGGCCATTCAGCCACTCCATGTTTACGCTCCACATGAGTAAATAGCAGCACTGGAGAAAATACCAAATCTACAGATCCTCCACATTGGTCAGGCATTGAGGGACAGAAGAGGTTTTTACCGTAATCTCAGGATTGAGTGACAGTCATAGCCTCTTCTTGGTTTTGTGATACAATCAATTGGATTATTCCCCTGTAGTTCTCTTTGAATTGTTGATTCAATCTATGTGCTCTTACAAACCGCCCACAGACTCCATAGGAGATGAATATGGAGCAATCTCTATTTTTTTCTGAAAATGAATCATATTTTAAACTCTAACAATCTTTTCCTATTCTGGGAAAGTCTTGTTATTACCTAATTCCCAATGGGAACATTCTATAAACATTATTTGTTGTTCTAATAATCTTTTATGAAGAGATTGCTGATTAAACAGGAACAGCAAACAGAACAACAAATGTTGTCATCAGCAAGTTTTATAAATGAACATATTCCAAGGCTTGTGTTATTGACAGTGGATCAGTGAGGGGTTTGGAAAAAGAATGGGAAGCTGTGCCTACCTGATAGTTTTTTTGGTTGCCATTGCACTAAGTTTGCAAACAAAACAGGTCAAATTGACAGCTCCCATTGCTCTCACAAAGACTGAAAGAGGAGTGTGTCCTCATGTGGTGCAGGTTCTATCTCACAGAGTGAGAGTTGCTGTGAATCCTGAGTAGCAATCAGTTAATACTACTCAAATTTCCTGGGTCTTCTCATTTGCATCTTTATTCACAGATATGGTCATGTACTGGGGCACTTGTGGGGAGAATACAAACATAAATATGAATATGCGAATTAGGAGCAGGAGTAGGCCCATTGCCCCTTCGAGCCTGCTCTGCCATTCAATAAGATCATGTCTGACCTGATTGTAGCTCCCGCCTAACCATGATAACCATTCACCCACTTGATTATCGAGAATCTATCTAGCTCTGCCTTAAAAATATTCAAAGGCTACTGCCTTTTGAGGAAGAGAGTTCCAAAGACTCATGACCCTCAGAGAAAAAAATTTCTCCTCATCTCTGTCTTAAATGAGTGACCCCTTATTTTTAAACAGTGACCCCCAGTTCTAGGTTTTCCCACAAGAGGAAACATTGTCCCCACATCCACCCTGTTAAGACCCCTCATGACCTTAAAAGTTTCAATTAAGTCGCCTCTTACTCTTCTAAACTCCAGTGGATACAAGCCTAATCTGTCCAACCTTTCCTCACAAGACAACCCACCCATTCCTGGTATTAGTCTAGTAAATACTATTATTTACCATTTATATAAAAGACATAGATGACTACGTGGGTGGTAGGATTAGTAAGTTTGCGGATGACACAAAGATTGGCTAGGTGGTTAACAGTGAGGTTGAGTGGCTTGGGCTACAGGAAGATATAGATGGGATGGTCAAATGGGCAGATAAGTGGCAGATGGAATTTAACCCTGAAAAGTGTGAGGTGATACACTTTGGAAGGAGTAATTTGACAAGGAAGTATTCAATGAACGGCATGACACTAGGAAGTTCTGAGGAACAAAGGGACCTTGGCGTGTGTGTCCATAGATCTCTAAAGGCAGAGGGGCATGTTAGTGGGGTGGTGAAAAAGGCATTTGGGACACTTGCCTTTATCAATCGAGGCATAGATTACAAAAGTAGGGAGGTCATGTTGGTGTTGTATAGAACCTTGGTGAGGCCACAGCTGGAATACTGTGTGCAGTTCTGGTCGCCACATTATAGGAAAGATGTGATTGCACTGGAGGGGGTGCAGAGGAGATTCACCAGGATGTTGCCGGGATGAAACATTTAAGTTATGAAGAGAGGTTGGATAGACTTGGGTTGTTTTCGTTGGAGCAGAGAAGGCTGAGGGGCGACCTGATCGGGGTGTACAAGATTATGAGGGGCATGGACAGGGTGGATAGGGAGCAGCTGTCCCCCTTAGTTGAAGGGTCAGTCACAAGGGGACATAAGTTCAAGGTGAGGGGCAGGAGGTTTAGGGGGGATGTGAGGAAAAACTTTTTTACCCAGAGGGTGGTGATAGTCTGGAATGCGCTGCCTGGGAGGGTGGTGGAGGTGGGTTGCCTCACATCCTTTAAAAAGTACCTGGATGAGCACTTGGCACGACATAACATTCAAGGCTATGGGCCAAGTGCTGGTAAATGGGATTAGTTAGGTAGGTAGGTCAGGTGTTTCTGATGTGTCGGTGCAGACTCAATGGGCTGAAGGGCCTCTTCTGCACTGTGTGATTCTGTGATTCTATACACCTTCTCTGAACTGCTTCTAACGCTAATATCCTTCCTTAAATAAGGTTACCAAAATTGTACGCAGTATTCCAGATGTGGTCTCACCAGTGTCCTGCACAACTGAAGCATAACTTCCCCACTTTTATATTCGGTTCCCCTCACAATAAACAATAACATTCCATTAGCTTCCTTAATTACCTGCAGTCCCTGCATACTAGCCTTTAGTGATTCATGCATCAGGACAGCCAGATTCCTCTGAATCTCACCATTTTTTATTCTATCAAAATGGACAATTTCACATTTTGCCACATTAGACTCCATTTGCCAGATCTTTGCCCACTCACTTAACGTCCCTTTGTAGCCTCCTTATGTCCTCTTCACAATTTACTTTTCTACTCATCTTTGTGTTGTCAGCAAATTTAGCAATCATACCTTCGGTCCCTTCATCTAAGTCATTTATATAAATTGTACACAGTTGAGACCCCAGCACTGATTCCTGTAGCACACTACTTGTTACATCCTGCCAACCAGAAAAAGACCCATTTAATTCTACCCTCTGCTTCCTGTTAGCTAGCCAATCTTCTATCAATGCTAATATATCATTCTCTACACCATGAGCTTTTATTTTCCGCAATAACCTTTGATGTGGCACTTAATCAAATACCTTCTGGAAATCTAAGTGCAGTACATCTTCTGGTTTCCCTTTATCCACAGCACATATGAGTCCTCCAATGAACTCCAATAAATTGGTTAAACATGATTTCCCTTTCACAAAACCATGTTGACTCTGCCCGATTGCCTTGCATTTTTCCAAGTGCTCTGCTATAACATCTTTAATAATAGCTTCCAACATTTTACCTATGACAGATGTTAAGCTAACTGGCCTGTAGTTTCCTGCTTTCTTTCTTCCTCCGTTTTTGAATAAAGGAGTTATATTTGCTATTTTCCAATCTAATGGAACCTTCACTGAATCCAGGAAATTTTGGAAAATTAAAACCAATGCATCAACCATATCACTAGCCATTTCTTTTAAGACCCTAGGATTAAGTCCATCAGGACCCCAGAGATTTGTCCACCTGCAGCTCCAACAATTTGCTAAGTATCACTACTTCCCTGGTGATTGTAATTTTCCTGAGTTCCTCCCTCCCTTACATTTCCTTATTTACAGCAATTTCTGGGATGTTACTTTTATCCTGTGTAGTGAAGACCAATGCAAAACACTTGTTCAATTCATCTGTCATCTCCTTATTTTCCAGTATTAATTCCCCAAACTCACTTTCTATAGGACCAATGCTTACTTTGTTAACTCTTTTCTTATTTAGATATCCATAGAAACTCTTACTATCAGTTTTTATATTTCTAGCTTGCTTTCTCTCATACTCTCTTTATTAATCTTTTAGTCTTTCTTTGCTGTTCTTTATATTTTGTCCAATCTTCTGACCTGCCACCCATCCTTGCGCAATTATATGTTTTTTCTTTACGTTTGATACTATCTTTAACTTTTTTAGTTAACCACAGATGGTGGATGCACCCCTTGGAATTTTTCTTTCTCATTGCTGAAATCTCCCTTTAAATGCCTGCCACTGCATCTCTATTGACCTATCCCTTAACCTTCATTTGCCAGTTCACTTTAGCAACTTCTACTTTCATGGGGGAGTCGATGGTGTAGTGGTATTGTTGCTGGACAAGTAATCCAGAGACCCTGGGTAATGCTCTGGGCACCTGGGTTCAAATCCCACCACAGCAGATGGTGGAATTTGAATTCAATAAAAATCTTGAATTAAAAGTCAAATGATGACTATTAAACTCATCTGGTTCACTAATCTGTCTTCCTTACCTGCTCTGGCCTACATATGACTGATGCCACAGCAATGTGGTTGTCTCTGAAATGGCCTAGCAAGCCACTCAGTTATATCAAACTGCTACAAAGTCACAAACAAGGAATGAAACAGACCACCTGGCATTAACACACTGGAAATGACAACAGCAATCTCAGACCTGTCAACCCTGCAAAGTCCTCCTGAATAACATCTGGGGGCTTGTGCCAAAATTGGGAGAGCTGACACTAGTCAACATAGTCAACAAGCTCTGAAGAAGAGTCACATAGACTCAAAACTTTAACTCTGTCTTTCTCTCCACAGATGCTGTCAGGCCTGCTGAGTTTTTTTTTTGTTTTTGTTTCAGATTACCTCAGTATTTTGCCTTTATCTTAGCCAACCTGACATTGTCTGTAAGATATGATGACTCTGTCCCAGACTCCACCATCACCATCCCTATGTCGGTATGTCCTCTCCCACCGGCAGGACAGACCCAGCAGAGGTGGCGGTACAGTGGCATACAGTCAGGAGGGAGTGCCCTGGAAGTTCTCAACATTGACTCCGGACCCCATGAAGGCAAGGAAACCTCCTGCTGATTACTACATACCACCCTCCCTCAGCTGATGCGTGATCAGTACTCCTCCATGTTGAACACCACTTAGAGGAAGCACTGAGGGTGGTAAGGACGCAGGATGTACTCTGTGTGGGGGACTTCAATGTCCACCACCAAGAGTGGCTATTGACCGAGCTGGCCGAATCCAAAAGGACATAGCTGCTAGAATGGGTCTGCAGTAGGTTGTGAGGGAACCAACAGGAGGGAAAAACATACTTGACCTCATCCTCACCAACCTGGCTGCCACAGATGCAACTGTCCGTGACAGTATCGGAAGGAGTGACCATCGCACAGTCGTGGAGACAAAATTCCGCCTTCACATTGAGTATACCCTTCATTGTGCTGTGGGGCACTACCACCGTGCCAAAAGGGATAAACCTAGCAAATCAAGACTGGGCATCTATGAGGCGTTATGGGCCATCAGCAGCAACAGAATTGTACTCAAATACAATCTGTAACCTCATGGCCCGACATATCCCCCACTCTACCATTACCATCAAGCCAAGGGATCAACCATGATTCAATGAAGAGTGCAGAAGAACATGCCAGGAGCAGCACCAGACATACCTAAAAATGAGGTGTCAACCTGGTGAAGCTATAACACAGGACTACTTGCCTGTAAAACAGTATAAGCAGCAAGTGATAGACAGAGCTAAGTGATCCAGCAACCAATGGATCAGATCTAAGCTCTGCAGTCCTGCCACACCCAGTCGTGGTGGACAATGAAACAACTCACTGGAGGAGGAGGCTCCACAAATACCCCAATTTTCAATGATGGGGGAGCTCAGCACGTCAGTGCAAAAGATAAGGCTGAAGCATTTGCTACAATCTTCAGCCAGAAGTGCCGAGTGGATGATCCATCTCGGCCTCCTCTGGAGGTCCCCAGCAACACAGATGCCAATCTTCAGCCAAGTCAATTCACTCCACATGATATCAAGAAATGGCTGAAGGCACTGGATACTGCAAAGCCTATGGGCTCTGACAATATTCCGGCAATAGTACCTAAGACTTGTGCTCCAGAGCTTGCCGCGCCCCTAGCCAAGCTGTTCCGGTACAGCTACAACACTGGCATCTACCTGGCTGTGGAAAATTGCCCAGGTATGTCCTGTACACAAAAAGCAGGACAAATCCAACCTGGCCAATTACCGCCCCATCAGTCTACTCTCGATCATCAGTAAAGTGAGGGAAGGGGTCATCAACAGTGCTATCAAGCGGCACTTGCTTAGCAATAACCTGCTCATGACACCCAGCTTAGGTTCCACCAGGGCCACTCGGCTCCTGACCTCATCACAGCCTTGGTTCAAAAATGGACAAAAGAGTTGAACTCCCGAGGTGAGGTGAGAGTGACTGCCCTTGACATCAAGGCCACATTTAACCGAGTGTGGCATTAAGGAGCCCTAGCAAATCTGGAGTCAATGGGAATCGGAGGGAAAACTCTCCGTTGTTTGGAGTCATACCTAGCATTAAGAAAGATGATTGTGGTTGTTGGAGGTCAGTCATCTCAGCTCCAGGATATCACTGCAGGAGTTCAGGGTAGTGTCCTAGGCCCAGCCATCTTCAGCTGCTTCAGCAATGACCTTCCTTCCATCATAAGATCAGAAATGGGGATGTTCGCTGATGATTGCACAATGTTCAGCACCATTTGCGACTCCTCAGATACTGAAGCAGTCCATGTCCAAATGCAGCAGGACCGGGACAATATCCAGGCTTGGGCAGACAAGTGGGAAGTAACATTCATGCCACACAAGTGCCAGGCAATGACCATCTCCAACAAGAGAGAATCCAACCATCGCCCCTTGATGTCCAATGGCATTACCATCACTGAATCCCCCACTATCAACATCCCGGGGGTTACCATTACCAGAAATTGAACTGGACTAGCCATATAAATCCTGTGGCTACAAGAGCAGATCCCAGGCTAGGAATCTTGTGATGAGTGACTCACCTCCTGACTCCCCAAAGCCTGTCCACCATCTACAAGGCACAAGGCAGGAATGTGATGGAATACTCCCCACTTGCCTGGATGAGTGCAGCTCCCACAACACTCAAGAAGCCTGACACCATCCAGGACAAAGCAGCCCGCTTGATTGGCACCTCATCCACAAACATTCGCTCCCTCCACCACTGATGCACAGTAGCAGCAGTGTATACCATCTACAAAATGCACTGCAGGAATTCACCAAGGCTTCTTCAACAGCACCTTCCAAACTCACGACCACTACCATCTAGAAGGACAAGGGCAGCAGCTAGATGGGAACACCACCAACTGGAAGTTCCCCTCCAAGCAACTCACCATCCTGACTTGGAAATATATCGCCGTTCCTTCACTGTTCCTGGGTCAAAATCCTGGAACTCCCTTCCTAACAGCACTGTGGGTGTACCTACACCACATGGTCTGCAGCAGTTCAAGACAGCAGCTCACCACCACCTTCTCAAGGGCAACAGGGATGGGCAATAAATGCTGGCCCAGCCAGCATAGCCCACTCCCATGAATGAATAAAAAATATGGCTTCATAATTGCCATTATTCAAGTTCAAAATACTAGTCTTGGACCCACTCACCTCTCCCTCAAACTGAATGTGAAATTCAATCTATTATGGTGCTGCTATATAGGTGTGCCTTCACTGTGAAATCATTAATTAATTCTGTCTTGTTGCACAATACCAGGTCGAGAATAGCCTGTTCTCTGGTTGGCTCCAGAACGTGCTGTTCTAAGAAACTCTCTCTAAAACACTCCATGAATTCCTCATCTAGGGTACCTTCTCCCATCTTATTTATCCTGTCTATATATAGATTAAAATTACGCTTGATTATTGCCGTACCTTTCTGACAAGCTCTCATTATTTCTTCCTTTAAACTCTGCCCTACCATGTGAGTACTGTTAGGGGGATGTGTACATCACTCCCACAAGTGACTTCTTGCCTTTATCATTCCTCATCACTACCCAACCCATCTCTACATTTTGGTTTCCTGGACTTAGGTTATCCCTCTCTATTGTGTTAAAAGTATTAATTAACAGAGCCACCCCTCCACCTTTTCTTTGCTTTCTGTCCTTGCTAAATGCCATGTACCCTTCAATATTCAGGTCCCAATCTATGTCATCCTGCAGTCATGTCTCTGTAATGGCTATCAGATGGAACTAATTTGTTTCTACTTGAGCTCTCAGTTCATCTGTTTTGTTATAAATGCTACGTGCATTCAGATACAGAGCCTTTAGTTTTGTCCTTTTATTATTTTTGTAGCCTCTAGCCATATCTGCTGATGTACTCTTAGTTCTGTACTCTCTATCCCTCCCTGTCATGGTCTGTTTATCATTTCCCATATTAATGCCTTTCTCTCTTGCCCTGTCTCTACTCTTTGATTTACCACATCTTCCCAAATTTAATTCCTTGCCCCCACTATTCAATTTAAAATCCAATCCACTTCCCTAGTTATGCAGCTTGCTGGAACACTGGTCCCAGCATGGTTCAGGTGTAGACCGTCCCAATGGTACAGATCCCACTTTCACCAATACTGGTGCCAGTGCCCCATGAACTGGAACCCACTTCTGCCACATCAGTCTTTGAGCCACATTCATTTCTATAATCTTATTTGCGCTATGCACTAATCTTATTAGCACAGGTAATAATCCAGAGATTATTACCTTTGAGGTTCTGTCTTAATTTTGTGCCTAGCTCCTTATACTGACTATGCAGAACCTCTTTCCTAATTCTACCAATGTCGTTGGTACCTACATGTACTATGACAACTGGATCCTACCCCTCCCACTGCAAGTTCCTCTCCAGCCCTGAGCAGATGTCCTGAATCCTGGCACGGGGCAGGCAACACAGCCTTCTGCATTCTCGCTCTTTGCTGCTGAGAACAGTGTCAAGCCCCCTCGCTATACTGTCTCCTACTACCACTACATTCCTTCTTGCTCCCCCAACTTAAATGGCTTCCTGTACCATGGTGCCATGGTCAGTAAGCTCATCCATCCTGCAGCCCTCACTTGCATCCAAACAAGCTGAGAGGACCTCAAACCTATTGGACAATTGCAAAGGCTGAGGCTCCTTCCCTCTGGGTCCCCTTACCTGCCTCATGCAGTTACAATCTCCTGTCCCTGACCATTGACCAAATCAGAAGCCCTGTCCTAAGAGGTGTGACTGCCTCTTGGTACAAAGTATCCAGGTAATTTTCCCCCTTCCTGATGTGTTGCAGCATTTGCAGTTTGGCCTCCAGCTCAATGACTCTCACCTGAAGCTTCTTGAGCCGCAAACACTTACTGTAGACATGTTTGCCCTAGATCACACTGGCATCCAGGAGCTCCCACGTGCTGCAGCTGCGACACATCGCCTGTTCTGCCATCCTTAATGTGTCTGTATTAACTACTTAAATTATTTTAATCAATTAATTATTTATTTTTAAATATATTTTATTAACCTTACCACCAGTTTGTATACTATTTTAACCTTAGGAATAGAATAGACAACAATGTCGGGGGGTGGGGGTGGGGGTGCGGGGGAGCAATTTCGACTTTAGGGCAAACGAATAGGGCAGTGTGCTGGTCAGGAACCCTTTCCAATGATTCTGGGCCCAAGGCTTCACTTAAATTCAGCAGGCAAACTGCAGGACACCAAACAGGAGTCATCAATTCCTAAGTGTGCTCCCTCACTGGCTGTAGTCTATGTTCCCAACTCCATAGTGTACCAATCCCTCTCCATTGCCCCCATTGCTGCTCCTCCATGTCCAGTGGCTAAGCCTCAGGCTGCAGCAATCAAGGCAAACCACCCTACATACATTGGCCTTTTCCGTGCCCGCCAGCGTTGGGCGTGTTCGGTGGCCTGAGCGGACAACATGACGTGATCAATTTCATGACAATTTGAAACCAGTTCATGATTGCTCGCTCAGCCTGCCGATGGAGGGCCTCGTTCCCCGCCATTGGACGTTGGGAACCTCATCATAATACATCAGCATATCATTATTAGGGCTACCCACTGGAATCGTCTCCTGCCACTGGATCGTCCGTCCATGTCAGCGGGAAAACACGCCGACGTGTTTCATAACAACACATAAGCGACGTGCACTTGGCGGGCTGCACTTCGCTCGGGACTTAAAGGTTAATTTGCCTATCTTGCTTCGATCAGCAATCACAGTCATCAGCGCCAGGCTTCACTGACAGCACCACATCACTTTGAGGGGGGCTCATGGCAGGTCTTTAACTACCAGACCAGCCATAAGGCATAAGGCAGAGGTGGCTTTTCAACGGCTGCAGGGCAAGGTCTTGCTTGGGGAAGGGGGAGAAATGGCCTCAGGCACAGGAAGAGGCTGCTGGATGAGGACTGTACTGGGGAAGGGGGGTATCCCAGTGTGTGTGTGGGTCACATGTTGATCTGTGCAAGTGGCCTCAAGATGATGAGGGCTGAGGAGGCAGTCTCCAGAGGAGATGAGGCCAGATGGACATGTGAGGGTGTGTGTGAGAGAGTGAGTGGTGATGTCCCTTCAGCTGGCAGTGAGTGAGATGCCAATGAATGTGTGATGGGCTTGTGAGTGTGAGAGTTTAGAGTGATGAGATGGCTGCCTTACCCTGGCTGCATGGATGAGATCATTCACCCTCTTTCTGCATTGGATGACCAACCTCTTCTGTGCACCATTGGCACTGATCACCACTGCCATCGCCTCCCGAGTCGGGGTGGTAATGTTGCTGCCCCTCCTGCGGCCAGAGTGGGGATAGAGGTCATCAGAGCGGGCCTCCATGGCGTCCAAAAGGTGCTCAAGGGCTGCAGTCTACTTGCCTTTCAGGGCCATGTTTTCTTTGCTGCAGTCCTGGGCTGGAAGCACTGAGCGCGGCTGTACTTTAAATGTGGTGCCTGGCATGATGAAGCGGTGAAGTGACGGCATGGCAGGCGAATCGGAGCCCGCCCACCATGGAAAAGGCATGTATCCCGGGAATGCATAATTAATGTGACGGGTTTGGGGCGATAAGGCGTGAAAACCTGCCATCGCGGCCCTCTATCACACTTAGTGCAAAGCTGGGATGATTCCGCCCATTGTCTCAATATTGCTGAGCTTGTGTTGTGATGCAACAGGTGTCAGCTTCTCCCATAAATAATACCATTGAGGCTCAAGGCTGAATTTCAGGCTGGCCTTAGACTTCTTGGTTGCGGCTGCCCTTATCAGGAGCAAATAAAGCGGCCTCAAGGAATTCCAACCCCATTCTTGGTGAATAACACATTCTACTTAAGAGGAGACCCTGCAAGGTAATACCTAGTGTCTGCTTACTCCCTACAAGGATCCTATAGCGTTCTGTGAACATTAATCAATAAGATACACATCAACAAGGATAATGAGGGAATCCTGTGAGCTCTGAGTGGGATGGGGTGAAGCCAGTGATTGGATTCAGGTCAGGCTTACTATGGAAAATGTAAGCACTCCTGATCTGAATTCATCCTGAAGTTGTTGTCCCCAAGGAATCACACCTACCAAAACCAGATAGCTGGAAAAGGAGAGTTCCCAGCTGGGAGCATAGGTTATAAATGGTGTCGGTAAATGTCATCTCTTCACTAAATTCCCATCGCACTATTACCTGATCCATTGTTCATAGGGTTGGGGAAAATTGTTGGGGAAGAATTTCTTCGGGGCAAATACCGATTTGGGGCGAGTTACACTTTCTGCCCTTTTTGAAAAATGTTCTCACCAAGTTTCTGCTCAATCTCATTTGCATATCACTTAATGCAAAATCTGGCATGGTCCAGTGCAATCATAGAAAGATTACTGCACAGAATGAAGCCTTTCAGCCCATCAGGTTTATGCCAGCTCTCTCCAGCCCTAATCCCCAGCCTTTTCCCCATAGCCCTACAACTTTTTCTCTTCAGCTATGTTCAGGATGTTTGGTGGGGGAAGTACTGTCTACAGTCTGTTTTGGGGGGGACTGTTTACAGTCTGTTTGGGGGAGGTGTACGGTCTGCAGTCTGTTTGGGGCGGGGGGGGGAATGTCTACAGTCTGTTTGGGGAGAGGTGTACTGTCTACAGTCTGTTTGGGGGGGATGTACTGTCTAAAGTCTGTTTGGGGGGGTGTACTCTCTACAGTCTGTTTGGGGGGGGGATGTACTGTCTACAGTCTGTTTGGGGGGGGTACTGTCTACAGTCTGTTTCGGGGAGCGATATACTGTCTACAGTCTGTTTGGTGGGGATGTACTGTCTACAGTCTGTTTGTTGGGGGGGTGTACTGTCTACATTCTGTTTGGGGGGGTAGTGTTCTGTCTACAGTCTGATTTGGGGGGATGTACTGTCTACAGTCTTTTTTGGGGGGTGTACTGTCTACAGTCTGTTTCGGGGGGATGTCCTGTCTACAGTCTGTTTTGGGGGGGATGTACTATCTACAGTCTGTTTCGGGGGGGGATGTCCTGTCTACAGTCTGTTTGGGGGGTATGTACTGACTACAGTCTGTTTGTGGGGGGTGGTGTACTGTCTACAGTCTGTTTGGGTGGGGTGTACTGTCTACAGTCTTTTAGGTGGTTGTACTGTCTACACTGTTTGTCGGGGGGAATGCACTGTCTACAGTCTGTTTGGGTGGGGTGTACTGTCTACAGTCTTTTAGGTGGTTGTACTGTCTACACTGTTTGTCGGGGGGGATGCACTGTCTACAGTCTGTTTGGGAATGGGTGTACTGTTAAGAGTCTGTTTTGGGGGGATGTAACTTCTACAGACTGTTTGTGGGGCGGGGGGAATGTACTGTCTGCAGTCTGTTTCGGGGAGCGGTGCACTGTCTACATTCAGTTTGCGGGGAGTGTACTGTCTTCATTCTGTTTGTGGGGGATGTACTGTCTACATTCTGTTTTGGGGGAGTGTAGACAGTACAACCACCTAAAAGACTGTAGGCAGTACACCCCACCCAAATAGACTGTTGACAGTACAGCCCCCCAAACAGACTGTAGACAGAAAACCCCCCACAAACAGACTGTCAAAAGTACATCCCCCCCACAAACAGACTGTAGAAGTACATCCCCCCACCACAAACAGCCTGTAGGCAGTACAGGCCCCAGCAAACAGACTGTGGACAGTACACCCCTCCCCAAACAGACTGTAGACAGTACATTCCCCCCCTCAAACAGACTGTAGAGAGTACACCCCCCCAAACAGACTGTAGACAGTACACCTCTCCCCAAACAGACTGTAGACAGTATACCCCGCCCCAAACGGACTGCAGACCGTACACCCCCCACAAACAGACTGTAAACAGTCCCGGTCCCAACAGACTGTAGACAGTACTTCCTCCACCAAACAGACTATAGACAGTATACCCCCCCCCAAACAGTCTGTAGACATTACATCGCCCCCACAAACAGACTGTAGACAGTACCCCCCCAAACAGACTGTAGACAGTACATCCTCCCCCCACAAACAGACTGTAGACAGTACAACCCCCACAAACAGACTGTAGACAGCACAGCCACCCCCCCCACCCCCCACCCCACCCCGAAACAGACTGTATACAGTACACCTTCCCCGCAAAAAGACTGTAGACAGTTCACCCCCTCCAAACCGACTGTAAACAGTACCCCCCCCAAACAGACTGTAGACATTACATCGCCCCCCCAAACAGATTGTAGGCAGCACACCACACCAAACAGACTGTAGACAATATCCACCCCCCGCAAACAGAGTGTAGACTGTACACGGCCCCCCCGAAACAGACTGTAGACAGTATACCCCTCCTCAAACAGATTGTAGAGAGTACAGCCCCCCCCAAACAGAGTATAGACAGAACACACCCCCCAAACAGACTGTAGACAGTACTTCCCCCCCCACAAACAGAGTGGAGGCCGTACACCCCCAAACAGACTGTAGGCAGGACTCCCCACCACCCCCAAACAGACTGTAGACAGTACACCCCCGCCAAACAGACTGTAGACAGTACACCCCCCCCAAACAGTCTGTAGACAGTACACCCCACCTCCACAGAGTGTAGACAGTACATTACCACCCCCCCACAAACAGACTGGAGGCCGTACACCCCTCCCAAACAGACTGTAGATTGTACCCCCCCCCCCAAACAGACTGTAGACAGTACATCCCCCACAAACAGACTGTAGACAGCACATTCCCCCCCCCAAGACTGTTGACAGTACACCCACCCCGCAAGAAGACTGTAGACAGTTTACCCCTCCAAACAGACTGTAGTCCGTAAACACCCCCCAAACAGACCGTAGACAGTACACCCCCCCAAACCGACTGCAGACCGTACATCCACACCTCCCACAAACAGACTGTAGACAGTTCACCCCCCAAACAGACTGTAGACAGTACATCCCCCTCCACAAACAGACTGTAGACAGTTCACCCCCCAAACAGACTGTAGACAGTACATTCCCCCACCACAAACAGACTGTAGACAATACAGGCCCCACCAAACAGACTGTAGACAATACACCCCTCCCCAAACAGACTGTAGACAGTACTTCCCCCCCAAAAAGACTGTAGAGAGTACACTCCCGCAAATAGACTGTAGATTGTACCCCCCCAAACAGAATGTAGACAATACAACCCCCACAAACAGACTGTAGACAGTACAACCCCCACAGATTGTAGACAGCACATCCCCCGCCCGAAACAAACTGTATACAGTACACCTTCTCCGCAAAAAGACTGTAGACAGCTCACCCCCTCCAAACCGACTGTAAACAGTCCCCCCACCCAACAGACTGTAGACATTACATCACCCCCCCAAACAGATTGTAGACAGCACACCGCACCAAACAGACTGTAGACAATATCCACCCTCCGCACACAGAGTTTAGACTGTACATGGCGCCCCCTGAAACAGACTGTAGACAGTGCAGCCCCCCCAAACAGACTGCAGACAGTATACCCCTCCCCAAACAGATTGTAGAGAGTACAGTCCCCCCCAAACAGAGTGTAGACAGAACACATCCCCCAAACAGACTGTAGACTGTACTCCCCCCGCAACAAACAGAGTAGAGGCCGTACACCCCCAAAACAGACTGTAGGCAGGACTCCCCCCCACAAACAGACTGTAGACAGTACACCCCCCCACAAACAGACTGTAGACAGTACACCCCCCCACAAACAGACTGTTGACAGAACACCCCCCCCAAACAGACTGTAGACAGTACTTCCCCCCCCCCCACAAACAGAGTGGAGGCCGTACACCCCCCCCAAACAGACTGTAGGCAGTGCTCCCCCCCAAACAGACTGTAGACAGTACACCCCCCCAAACAGTCTGTAGACAGTACACCCCACTGCCACAGACTGTAGACAGTACACCCCACGCAAACTGACTGTAGACAGTACACCCCTCCAAACAGACTGTAAACAGTAGCCCGCCCCCAAACAGACTATAGACAGTACAACCCCCAAACAGACTGTAGACAGTACATCCCCACCAAACAGACTGTAGACAGTACATCCCCCCCACCAATCAGACTGTAGAGAGTATATCCCCCCAAACAGACTTTAGACAGTACATCCCCCCCACACTGTAGACAGTACACCTCTCCCCAAACAGACTGTAGACAGTACACCCCTCACAAACAGACTGCAGACCGTACACCCCCCCAAACAGACTGTAAACAGTCCCCCCCCAACAGACTGTAGACAGTACTTCCCCCATCAAACAGACTATAGACAGTACACCCCGCCCAAACAGTCTGTAGACATTACATCGCCCCCCCACTAACAGACTGTAGATAGAACACCCCCCCCAAACAGACTGTAGACAGTACACCCCACGCAAACTGACTGTAGACAGTACACCCCTCCAAACAGACTGTAAACAGTAGCCCGCCCCCAAACAGACTATAGACAGTACAACCCCCAAACAGACTGTAGACAGTACACCCCACGCAAACAGACTGTAGACAGTACATCGCCCCTGAAACAGACTATAGACAGTACACCCCCCCCAAACAGACTGCAGACAGTACATTCCACCCCCCCGCAAACAGTCTGTAGAAGTTACACCCCGCCAAAACAGACTATAAACAGTACACCCATTCCCAAACAGACAGCAGGATGCAGCCTCCCAACACGGCCCCTCATCCCACGCCGCTGAAAATTGCCGGTAATGGGAATGGGCGTAGGAATCCTGGACTCGAGTCCTGTCTGTTAAACCCACCTGACATACGTCGGCCCTGCATCGGGGTGGGGAAATCTGGCCCTCTGACTCCATTTCCGGGCATAGGCCATCCACCAATATTCATTACAAGCCCACAGACTCCCACAGCTACCTCGGCTACACTTCTTCACACTGCATTTGCTGTAAGGATTCCATTCCATTCTATCAGGTTCTCCATCTCAGATGTGTCTGTTCAGAAGGCCTGCCTTACTAGTGCTTCTGATGTGTCTTCCTTTCTCCCCAGCTGAGGATTTCACCCTCAGTATGGCTGACAGGACCCTCCACTGTGTCCTATCCATTTCACGCACCCCTTCCCCTCCCTCTTGGACACATGATAGGGTTTCCCTGCCCTCACCTTCCACCCCACCAGTCTCTGTATTAAATGGATCATCCTCTGTCATTTCTGCCAGCACCAGTGTGATGCCACCACCAAACACATCTTTCCCTTCCCGCCCTTTTCAGCATTCCAAAGGGACCGTTCCCTCCATGACACCGTGGTCCATTCCTCAGTCACTCCCAACAGCCCCTCCTTTTCCTACGGCATCTTTCTATGCAAGTGCAGGAGATGCAACACCTGCCCTTTTACCTTCTCCCTTACCACTGCCCAAGGCCTCAAATACTTCTTACAGGTGAAACAGTGGGCAGGATTATTTCCCTTGGCATGCAGGCACGCGCCTGACACACCCAAACGTATTTATAAAATGTATTCATTCACGGGACACGTGGGCTTCACTGGCTGGGCCAGCATTTATTGCCCATCCCTAGTTGCCCTTGAGAAGGTGATGGTGAGTTGCTTTCTTGAAACGCTGCAGTCTATGTGGTGTGGGTACACCCACAGTTTTGTTAGGGAGGGAGTTCCAGGATTTTGACCCAGAGACAGTGAAGGAACGGCGATATATTTCCAAGTCAGGATGGTGAGTGACTTGGAGGGGAACTTCCAGGTGGTGGTGTTCCCATCTATCTGCTGCCCTTGTTCTTCTAGATGGTTCTGCTGAAGGGTCATGAGGACTCGAAACGTCAACTCTTTTCTTCTCCGCCGATGCTGCCAGACCTGCTGAGTTTTTCCAGGTAATTCTGTTTTTGTTTTGGATTTCCAGCATCCGCAGTAGTTTTTTGTTTTTATCTTCTAGATGGTAGTGGTCATGGGTTTGGAAGGTGCTGTCTAAGGAGACTTGGTGAGTTCCTGCAGTGCATCTTGTAGATGGTACACACACTGCTGCCACTGTGCATCGGCGGTGGAAGGAGTGAATGTCGGGCAAGCATCCCATATATTTCGGTCAGCAGGCACGTGGGAGAGTCGGCAGTGTGCCCACTGACAATTAAGAGGCCTATTAAGGCCATTAATGTATCAATTAACCTGGATTTTTTGCTGCCTGTCCAATGTTACAGTTGGTGGGCGGGTGAATCGGCCAAGCAGCCTTTAGATTTTTGAGGAAACGTCATCCAAAGGCGGGATGAGGTTTCCGATATTAATTTTAAAATATAAAAATGTTTGGGCAGAATTTTTATAATCTTTATGTGTAGGTGAGTGAGTCTGTTGTATGGACATAATTTTCTGCATCTTAAAATCTTTATTTGATGGTTTTAAATTCTTCAGCTCCCTGAGGCAGCTCTCTGCCTTCAGGGAGCTTTTAATGTGCGCATCCCTGCCCCCGCATTGACTTCAGTGCTCACCCTCCTCCCAACCCCACCCTGGCAGCGCTGGGCCTTTCAGCGCGCATTTCAGCGTAAAATCACAGTCGGGGGCCGATCGCTGGCAGGTGGGCCATTTCCCAGCCGCTCCTGGGCCCACTCACCACCCGACAACCTCAAAATTCTGCATGGTGCAGAATTCTGCATCAATTTAATATAATATATTCGTTGCTTGTGATGTGGGAGACCAAACACAGACTGGGTGACCAATTTGAGGAACACCTCAATGTGTTCCAATCGAAGCTCAAAACAAACTCAAGGAACAGCTTCTCACCTTTCGACTCAGCACTTTACAGCCTTTTGAACTTGTCATTGTGTTCAACAATTTTAGATCATAACCTCTGCCTCCATTTTGTTTTGTGATTTTTTTTTTGTAGTTTGTTTTTTTCTTGTTTTTTTTTATATCTGGGTGGTTACTAGGCAGCCATTTGTACCTCATCCAGGCACATATTTTGTTTCTTTACCCATTACCCATTAGCTTTTGTACCGTGAAACCTTTTGTTATTTAATCTCTCCTGTCCACCACCCTATCATGGACGTTTCTTTTTGCTCATCCTCATCCCCTTTCACTTGCTTAAAACCTGTTACATTTCTAACTTTTCCTCAGTTCTGATGACCAGAGGCAGCAACTCTCCTTTTCCTTCCCCAACAGCGGAAACCACTTCTTGTATACTTAAGAATA
The DNA here is from genome assembly GCF_964194155.1 of Cetorhinus maximus. Classification (NCBI taxonomy): domain Eukaryota; kingdom Metazoa; phylum Chordata; class Chondrichthyes; order Lamniformes; family Cetorhinidae; genus Cetorhinus; species Cetorhinus maximus. The sequence goes on from NC_135887.1 coordinate 54,638,647, forward strand.
ATTCCCTAATCTTTCCCCAATTAGTAAATTCCCCAGCTGCTGTCACTTACAAACTAAAGCACGCACTTCATTGTAAGAGAATTAGCAACCACCGCCTGCAAATTCCCCTCCAAGTCACTCAACATCCTGATTTGGAAATATATCGCTGTTCCTTCACTGTTGCTGGGTCAAAATCCTGGAACTCCCTCCCTAACAGCACTGTAGCCATACCTACACCACACAGACTGCAGCGGTTCAAGAAGGCAGCTCACCACCACCTTCTCAAGGGCAACTAGGGATGGGCAATAAATGCTGGGCTACTCAGCGACACTCAACCCTCGAAAGAATTAAGATAACTCTGACTTTGTAGGTACCCATGGTAGGACCTTTAATGTGTAAATATCTGGGTGATCTGGCAACTTCTGAATCTCAGAGTTTTATTTACCTTACATTTACAAATTTAATTTCCTCAAACTTAAAAAGTTATATTCCTAAAATATACGAATCATGAAATTAGACATTTTCAAAACAACCTTTATAAAAAAAAACTTTTTAAAATCTAGCTGCACAATATCTCTTGCTCTATTATTTCCTTAGACAATTCTATTACATTTGCCAAACATGACTTTTTTGTAACAAATTCATGTGACTGTCCTCAGCTAACCTATCTCCAGGCAAGTATTAATTTTGTCCGGTTTATAACTACTACTATGACTGGCATTATGGGCTGTATTATGGTATATGGACTGTATTGTGGACTGTATTATGGTATATGGACTGTGCTATGGTGTTAAGGTAGGCCCAGGACTGTAGCAGGTTAGTGTAAAATCTTCCTTTGTGGGGCCAGGGGGAGCAGAAATGTTCTGCATTGGTGGGGTGCTCTCCTTTCTCTCCTGTGAGACCCTCTGGAAACCCTTCCCCCACCACTTGCCCATATGCTGGTAAGTGGCCATGGCCCACCCAAACTATGCTTTCTGTAGCTATTTCACACCCTCTTCAAACCCTGTCCTGGTAAGAGGTGAACCAGTGGCAAGAGTTTAAAAAAAACCCTTGAACACTGTGTCTAGTTTTGGTTACTGAGACACCAGGGAGATGTTCAGGAGCTGGAGACTGTGCAAGAGGAACCATGAGTCTGTTCCCCAGGATCTGAGGTCTGAAATATGAGGGAACGGCAGAGAAATCTGAGGTCTTCAGCCTGGAAAAAGGCATCTGCATTTCTTATAGAGAATGGGTGGACAGTTCAGGGAATGGAAAAGGTAAAATTGTAACATAAATTAAATTAGATTGTGGGCATAGAACAAGGGGCATAAGTTTAAATAAATTAAGGTAATTTTAGAACTAACATCAGGAAATCTTCACCCAGATCTTGACTCTGTAATGGTGTAAAGCAGGTGACAGCGAATCATGGCCTGTTTTTTGCCACATTTATTCCTGGTTGCATTGATTGAGAATGCAGAGTGCTTACACCAGTGTATGTATCTTATATTGAAAATGAAATGGATTACTTTGTTACATAGCTGCTAAGATGTTTAGGGGAGGTGATGGTGTAGTGGTATTGTCATTGGACTAGTAATCCCGAGACGCAGGGGAATTCTCTGAGGGCCTGGGTTCAAATCCCGCCACGGCTGATGGTGGAATTTGAATTAAATAAAAATCTGGAATTAAAAAGACCACAAAGTGATTGTTTCATCTGGTTCTGGTTCACTAATGCCCTTTTTAAGGAAGGAAACCTGCTGTCCTTACCTGGTCTGGCCTACATGTGACTCCAGTGGTTGACTCTTAAATGCCCTCGGCTACAAATCAATGAAACCAGTCATCAATATAGGCACTGGAAACGACAATGGCAAACTCAGCCCTGTCTGGGGGCTTGTGCTGTCTCACAGACTAGTCAAGCAACAGCCTGACATAGTCATCCTCACAAAATCATACCTTACAGATAATGTCCCAGACTCCACCATCACCATCCCTGGATATGGACAGACCCAGCAGAGGCAGCAGTACAATGGTATACAGTCGGGAGCGAGTTTCCCTGGGAGTCCTCAACATCGACTCCAGACCCCATGAAGTCTCATGGCATCAGGTTAAACATGGACAAGGAAACCTCCTGCTGATTAACACATACCGCCCTCTCTCAGCTGATGAATCAGTGCTCCTCCAAGTTGAATGCCACTTGGAGGAAGCACTAAGGGTGGCAAGGGCACAGAATATACTCTGGGTGGGGGACTTCAATGTCCATCACCAAGAGGGCTCGGTAGCACCACTACGACCGAACTGGCCGAGTCCTAAAGGACATTAATCGAGGCATAGCTTACAAAAGTAGGGAGGTCATGTTGCAGTTGTATGAAATCTTGAGGCCACAGCTGGAGTACTGGGTGCAGTTCTGGTCGCCACATTTTAGGAAGGATGTGATTGCACTGGAGGGGGTGCAGAGGAGATTCACCAGGATGTTGCCTGGGATGAAACATTTAAGTTATGAAGAGAGGTTGGATAGACTTGGGTTGTTTTTGTTGGAGCAGAGAAGACTGAGGGGTGACCTGATCGAGGTGTACAAGATTATGAGGGGCATGGACAGGGTGGATAGGGAGCAGCTGTCCCCCTTAGTTGAAGGGTCAGTCACAAGGGGACACAAGTTCAAGGTGAGGGGCAGGAGGTTTAGGGGGGATGTGAGCAAAAACATTTTCACCCAGAAGGTGGTGACGATCTGGAATGCACTGCCTGGGAGGGTGGTGGAGGCGGGTTGCCTCACATCCTTTAAAAAGTACCTGGATGAGCACTTGGCATGTCATAACATTCAAGGGTATGGGCCAAGTGCTGGTAAATGGGATTAGGTAGGTATTTCTCACGTGTTGGTGCAGACCCTATGTGAGATTCTGTGACATTGCTGCTAGACTTGGTCTGCGGCAGGTGCGAACCAACAAGAGGGAAAAACATACTTGACCTCATCAGCACCAATCTGCCTGCCGCAGATGCATCTGTTCATGACAGTATCAGTGGGAGTTCTGCCTTCACATTGAGGATACCCTCCATCGCGTTGTGTGGCACTACCATCGTGCTAAATGGGACAGATGTCGAACAGATCTAGCAGCGCAAGACTGGGCATTCATAACGTGCTGTGGACCAACAGCAGCAGCAGAATTGTACTTGAACACAAGCATGGCCTGGCACATCCCCCACTCTACCATTACCACCACGCGAGGGGATTAATCCTGGTTCAATGAAGAGTGCAGGAGAGCATGCCAGGAGCAGTGCCAGGCATACCTAAAAATGTGGTCTCAACTTGGTGAAGCTATAACACAGGGCTACTTGTGTGCCAAACAGCATAAGTAGCAAGTCATTGACAGAGCTAAGCGATCCCATAACCAATGGATCAGATCTAAGCTCTGCAGTTCTGCCACATCCAGTCGTGAATGGTGGTGGACAATTAAACAACTCACTGGAGGAGGAGGCGGCTCCACAAATATCCCCATCCTCAATGATGCGGGAGCCCTGCACATCAGTACAAAAGATAAAGCTGAAGCATTTCCTACAATCTTCAGCCAGAAGTGCCAAGTGGATGATCCATCTCGGCCTCCTCCGGAGGTCCCCAACATCACAGGTGCCAGTCTTCAGCCAATTCGATTCATTCCACATGATAACCAGGAACGGCTGAAGGCACTGGACACTGCAAAGCCTATGGGCCCTGACAATATTCCGACAACAGTACTGAAGACTTCTGCCCCAGAACTTGCCACACCCCTAGCCAAGCTGTTCCAGTACAGCTACAACACTGGCATCTACCCGGCTATGTGGAATATTGCCCAGGTGTGTCCTGTACACAAAAAGCAGGACAAATCCAACCCAGCCAATTACCGCCCCATCAGTCTACTCTTCATCATCAGTAAAGTAATGGAACAGGTCATCAGCCCAGCCATCTTCAGCTGCTTCATCAATGACCTTCCCTCCATCATAAGGTCAGAAGTGGGGATGTTCGCTGATAATTGCACAATGTTCAGCACCATCCACGACTGCTCAGATACTGAATTGTCCAAATACAGCAAGACTTGGACAATATCCAGGGTTGGGCAGACAAGTGGCAAGTAACATTCGTGCCATCCAAGTGCCAGGCAATGACCATCTCAAACAAGAGAGAATCCAACCATCGCCCCTTGATGTTCAATGGCATTACCATCACTGAATGCCCCACTGTCAACATCATGGGGGTTACCATTGACCAGAAACTGAACTGGACCCGCCATATAAATACTGTAGCTACAAGAGCAGGTCAGAGGCTAGGATCGTGCGACAAGTAACTTACCTCCTGTCCACCATCTATAAGTCACAAGTCAGGAGTGTGATGGAATACACCCCAATTGCCTGGATGAGTGTAGCTCCCACAACACTCAATAAGCTCAACACCATCCAGGACAAAGCATTCCGCTTGATTGGCACCATATCAAACTTTCACTCCCTCCACCACCGACGCACTGTAGCAGCAGTGTGTACCATCTACAACATGCAATGCAGGAATTCACCAAGGCTCCTTTGACAGCACCTTCCAAACCCACGACCACTACCTTCCAGAAGGACAAGGGCAGCAGATAGATGGGAACACCACCACCTGGAAGTTTTCCTCCAAGTCACTCACCATTCTGACTTGGAAATATATCGCCATTCCATCACTGTCACTGGGTCAAAATCCTGGAACTCCCTCCCTAACAACACTGTGGGTGTATCTACAACACATGGACTGCAGCTGTTCAAGAAGGCAGCTCACCATCACCTTCTCAAGGGCAACTAGGGTTGGGCAATAAATGCTGGCCCAGCCAGCGAAATCAACATCCCGTGAATGAATTTTAAAAAATAATCGTGAATACTGGCAGACTGTCAGAAAAATCCAAATATCCCAACAAAATCCTTCAGGACAAGGAACCTGACACACCTTACCTGCCCCACGTTCAGCGGTTTGTGCTCAGGGCAGCCAGGGTTGGACAATATATATTCTAGCCATTTCCCACACCATGAGACTAGATTTCGAAAACTGATATATCAGCCAGCAGAGAGAGCAGACTTTAGTCCCAGCAGAGAGAGCAGGCAATAAACCTGCAGAGAGAACAGGCATTAATCCCAGCAGAGAGAGCAGACTTTAGTCCCAGCAGAGAGAGCAGGCAATAAACCTGCAGAGAGAACAGGCATTAATCCCAGCAGAGAGAGCAGACTTTAGACCTGCAGAGAGAACAGACTTTAATCCTGCAGAGACAGCAGACCTTAATCCTGCAAAGAGAGCAGGCTTTAGTCCTGCAGAGAGAGCAGGCATTAATCCCAGCAGAGAGAGCAGACTTTAGTCCCAACAGAGAGAGCAGGCTTTAATTCTGCAGAGAGAGCAGACTTTCGTCCAGCAGAGAGAGCAGGCTTTAATCCTGCAGAGAGAGCACACTTTAGTCCTGCAGAGAGAGCAGACATTAGTCCCAGCAGAGGGAGCAGACATTAATCCTGCAGAGAGAGCAGGCATTAATCCCAGCAGAGAGAGCAGACTTTAGTCCAAGCAGAGAGAGTAGGCTTTAATCCTGCAGAGAGAGCAGACTTTAGTCCAAGCAGAGAGAGCAGGCTTTAATCCTGCAGAGAGAGCAGACTTTAGTCCAAGCAGAGAGAGCAGGCATTAATCCCAGCAGAGAGAGCAGACTTTAGTCCAAGCAGAGAGAGCAGGCTTTAATCCTGCAGAGAGAGCAGGCATTAATCCTGCAGAGACAGCAGGCATTAATCCCAGTAGAGAGAGCAGGCTTTAATTCTGCAGAGACAGCAGGCATTAATCCCAGCAGAGAGAGCAGGCATTAATCCTGCAGAGACAGCAGACATTAATCGCAGCAGAGAGAGCAGATTTTAGTACCAGCAGAGAGATCAGGCTTTATTCCTGCAGAGAGAACCGATTTTAGTCCTGCAGAGACAGCAGATTTTAGGCCTGCAGAGAGAGCAGATTTTAGTCCCAGCAGAGAGAGCAAATTTTAATCCTGTAGAGAGAGCAGATTTAAGTCCTGCAGAGAGACCAGTCTATAGTCCTGCAGAGACAGCAGGCATTAATCCCAGCAGAAGGGGCAGGCTTTAGTCCTGCAGAGAGAGCAGACATTAGTCCAGCAGAGAGAGCAGTCTTTAGTCCCAGCAGAGAGAGCAGACTTTAGTCCCAGCAGAGAGAGCAGACTTTAGTCCCAGCAGAGAGAACAGACATTAATCATGCAGAGAGAGAGCAGGCATTAATCCCAACAGAGAGAGCAGACTTTAATCCTGCAGAGAGCAGACTTTAGTCCTGCGGAGAGAGCAGACCTTACCTGCAGAGCGAGCAGGCCTTAATCCTGCAGAGACAGCAGGCATTAAACCCAGTAGAGAGAGCAGGCTTTAATCCTGCATAGAGAGCAGGCATTAATCATGCAGAGAGAGCAGGCATTAATCCCAGCAGAGAGAGCAGACTTTAATCCTGCGGAAAGAGCAGACTTTAGTCCTGCGGAGAGAGCAGACCTTACCTGCAGAGCGAGCAGGCCTTAATCCTGCAGAGACAGCAGGCATTAATCCCAATAGAGAGAGCACGCTTTAATTCTGCAGAGAGAGCAGGCATTAATCCCAGCAGAGAGAGCAGGCATTAATCCTGCAGAGACAGCAGACATTAATCGCAGCAGAGAGATCAGATTTTAGTACCAGCAGAGAGATCAGGCTTTATTCCTGCAGAGAGAACCGATTTTAGTCCTGCAGAGACAGCAGATTTTAGGCCTGCAGAGAGAGCAGATTTTAGTCCCAGCAGAGAGAGCAAATTTTAATCCTGTAGAGAGAGCAGATTTAAGTCCTGCAGAGAGACCAGTCTATAGTCCTGCAGAGACAGCAGGCATTAATCCCAGCAGAAGGGGCAGGCTTTAGTCCTGCAGAGAGAGCAGACATTAATCCAGCAGAGAGAGCAGTCTTTAGTCCCAGCAGAGAGAGCAGACTTTAGTCCCAGCAGAGAGAGCAGACTTTAGTCCCAGCAGAGAGAACAGACATTAATCATGCAGAGAGAGAGCAGGCATTAATCCCAACAGAGAGAGCAGACTTTAATCCTGCAGAGAGCAGACTTTAGTCCTGCGGAGAGAGCAGACCTTACCTGCAGAGCGAGCAGGCCTTAATCCTGCAGAGACAGCAGGCATTAATCCCAGTAGAGAGAGCAGGCTTTAATCCTGCATAGAGAGCAGGCATTAATCATGCAGAGAGAGCAGGCATTAATCCCAGCAGAGAGAGCAGACTTTAATCCTGCGGAAAGAGCAGACTTTAGTCCTGCGGAGAGAGCAGACCTTACCTGCAGAGCGAGCAGGCCTTAATCCTGCAGAGACAGCAGGCATTAATCCCAGTAGAGAGAGCAGGATTTAATTCTGCAGAGAGAGCAGGCATTAATCCCAGCAGAGAGAGAGGCATTAATCCTGCAGAGACAGCAGACATTAATCGCAGCAGAGAGAGCAGATTTTAGTACCAGCAGAGATTGCAGACTTTAGTCCTGTAGAGACAGCATACTTTAGTTCTGCAGAGAGAGCTGGCATTAATCACAGCAGAGAGAGCAGACTTTAGTCCCAGCAGAGAGAGCAGACTTTAGTCCTGCAGAGAGAGCAGGCTTTAGTCCAAGCAGAGAGAGCAGGCTTTAGTCCTGCAGAGAGAGCAGGCTTTAGTCCTGCAGAGAGAGTAGGCATTAATCCTGCAGAGACAGCAGATTTTAGGCCTGCAGAGAAAGCAGACTTTAGTCCCAGCAGAGAGAACAGGCCTTAATCCTGCAGGGAGAGCAGGCTTTATTCCTGCAGAGAGAGCAGGCATTAATCCCAACAGAGAGAGCAGACTTTAGTTCTGCAGAGAGAGCAGTCTTTAGTCCTGCAGAGAGAGCAGACTTTAGTCCCAGCAGAGAGAACAGACATTAATCATGCAGAGAGAGAGCAGGTATTAATCCCAACAGAGAGAGCAGACTTTAGTCCTGCAGAGAGAGCAGTCTTTAGTCCTGCAGAGAGAGCAGACTTTAGTCCCAGCAGAGAGAACAGACATTAATCATGCAGAGAGACAGCAGGCATTAATCCCAGTAGAGAGAGCAGGCTTTAATTCTGCAGAGAGAGCAGGCATTAATCGTGCAGAGACAGCAGACATTAATCGCAGCAGAGAGAGCAGATTTTAGTACCAGCAGAGATTGCAGACTTTATTCCTGCAGAGAGTTCCGACTTTAGTCCTGCAGAGGGAGCAGACTTTAGTTCTGCAGAGAGAGCAGGCATTAATCCTGCAGAGACAGCAAGCATGAATCCCAGCGGACAGCGCAGACTTTAGTCCCAGCAGAGAGAGCAGGCTTTAGTCCCAGCAGAGAGAGCACGCTTTAATCCTGCAGAGAGAGCAGGCATTAATCCCAGCAGAGAGAGCAGGCTTTAGTCCTGCAAAGAGAGCAGACTTTAGTCCTGCAGAGAGAGCAGACTTTCATCCCAGCAGAGAGAGCAGACTTTAGTCCCAGCAGAGAGATCAGGCCTTAATCCTGCAGAAACAGCAGGCATTAATCCCAGTAGAGAGAGCAGGCTTTAATCCTGCATAGAGAGCAGGCATTAATCATGCAGAGAGAGCAGGCATTAATCCCAGCAGAGAGAGCAGACGTTAATCCTGCAGAGAGAGCAGACTTTAGTCCAGCGGAGAGCGCAGACCTTACCTGCAGAGCGAGCAGGCCTTAATCCTGCAGAGACAGCAGGCATTAATCCCAGTAGAGAGAGCAGGCTTTAATTCTGCAGAGACAGCAGGCATTAATCCCAGCAGAGAGAGCAGGCATTAATCCTGCAGAGACAGCAGACATTAATCGCAGCAGAGAGAGCAGATTTTAGTACCAACAGAGAGATCAGGCTTTATTCCTGCAGAGAAAACCGATTTTAGTCCTGCAGAGACAGCAGATTTTAGGCCTGCAGAGAGAGCAGACTTCAGTCCCAGCAGAGAGAGCAAATTTTAATCCTGTAGAGAGAGCAGATTTTAGTCCTGCAGAGAGAGCAGTCTATAGTCCTGCAGAGACAGCAGGCATTAATCCCAGCAGAAGGGGCAGGCTTTAGTCCTGCAGAGAGAGCAGACATTAGTCCTGCAGAGAGAGCAGTCTTTAGTCCTGCAGAGAGAGCAGACTTTAGTCCCAGCAGAGAGAGCAGACTTTAGTCCCAGCAGAGAGAGCAGACTTTAGTCCCAGCAGAGAGAACAGACATTAATCATGCAGAGAGAGAGCAGGCATTAATCCCAACAGAGAGAGCAGACTTTAATCCTGCAGAGAGAGCAGGTCTTAATCCTGCAGAGACAGCAGGCATTAATCCCAGTAGAGAGAGCAGGCTTTAATCCTGCATAGAGAGCAGGCATTAATCATGCAGAGAGAGCAGGCATTAATCCCAGCAGAGAGAGCAGATTTTAATCCCGCAGAGAGAGCAGACTTTAGTCCTGCGGAGAGCGCAGACCTTACCTGCAGAGTGAGCAGGCCTTAATCCTGCAGAGACAGCAGGCATTAATCCCAGTAGAGAGAGCAGGCTTTAATACTGCAGAGAGAGCAGGCATTAATCCCAGCAGAGAGAGCAGGCATTAATCCTGCAGAGACAGCAGACATTAATCCCAGCAGAGAGAGCAGATTTTAGTACCAGCAGAGATTGCAGACTTTAGTCCTGCAGAGACAGCATACTTTAGTTCTGCAGAGAGAGCAGGCATTGATCACAGCAGAGAGAGCAGACTTTAGTCCCAGCAGAGAGAGCAGACTTTAGTCCAAGCAGAGAGAGCAGGCTTTAGTCCTGCAGAGAGAGCAGACTTTAGTCCTGCAGAGAGAGTAGGCATTAATCCTGCAGAGACAGCAGATTTTAGGCCTGCAGAGAAAGCAGACTTTAGTCCCAGCAGAGAGATCAGGCCTTAATCCTGCAGGGAGAGCAGGCTTTATTCCTGCAGAGAGAGCAGGCATTAATCCCAACAGAGAGAGCAGACTTTAGTCCTGCAGAGAGAGCAGTCTTTAGTCCTGCAGAGAGAGCAGACTTTAGTCCCAGCAGAGAGAACATACATTAATCATGCAGAGAGAGAGCAGGTATTAATCCCAACAGAGAGAGCAGACTTTAGTCCTGCAGAGAGAGCAGTCTTTAGTCCTGCAGAGAGAGCAGACTTTAGTCCCAGCAGAGAGAACAGACATTAATCATGCAGAGAGACAGCAGGCTTTAATTCTGCAGAGAGAGCAGGCATTAATCCTGCAGAGACAGCAGACATTAATCGCAGCAGAGAGAGCAGATTTTAGTCCTGCAGAGAGTTCCGACTTTAGTCCTGCAGAGGGAGCAGACTTTAGTCCTGCAGAGGCAGCAGACTTTAGTCCTGCAGAGAGAGCAGGCATTAATCACATCAGAGAGAACAGACATTAATCATGCAGAGAGACAGCAGGCATTAATCCCAGTAGAGGGAGCAGGCTTTAATTCTGCAGAGAGAGCAGGCATTAATCGTGCAGAGACAGCAGACATTAATCGCAGCAGAGAGAGCAGATTTTAGTACCAGCAGAGATTGCAGACTTTATTCCTGCAGAGAGTTCCGACTTTAGTCCTGCAGAGGGAGCAGACTTTAGTTCTGCAGAGAGAGCAGGCATTAATCCTGCAGAGACAGCAAGCATGAATCCCAGCGGACAGCGCAGACTTTAGTCCCAGCAGAGAGAGCAGGCTTTAGTCCCAGCAGAGAGAGCACGCTTTAATCCTGCAGAGAGAGCAGGCATTAATCCCAGCAGAGAGAGCAGGCTTTAGTCCTGCAAAGAGAGCAGACTTTAGTCCTGCAGAGAGAGCAGACTTTCATCCCAGCAGAGAGAGCAGACTTTAGTCCCAGCAGAGAGATCAGGCCTTAATCCTGCAGAAACAGCAGGCATTAATCCCAGTAGAGAGAGCAGGCTTTAATCCTGCATAGAGAGCAGGCATTAATCATGCAGAGAGAGCAGGCATTAATCCCAGCAGAGAGAGCAGACTTTAATCCTGCAGAGAGAGCAGACTTTAGTCCTGCGGAGAGCGCAGACCTTACCTGCAGAGCGAGCAGGCCTTAATCCTGCAGAGACAGCAGGCATTAATCCCAGTAGAGAGAGCAGGCTTTAATTCTGCAGAGAGAGCAGGCATTAATCCCAGCAGAGAGAGCAGGCATTAATCCTGCAGAGACAGCAGACATTAATCGCAGCAGAGAGAGCAGATTTTAGTCCCAGCAGAGAGATCAGGCTTTATTCCTGCAGAGAGAACCGATTTTAGTCTTGCAGAGACAGCAGATTTTAGGCCTGCAGAGAGAGCAGACTTTAGTCCCAGCAGAGAGAGCAAATTTTAATCCTGTAGAGAGAGCAGATTTTAGTCCTGCAGAGAGAGCAGTCTATAGTCCTGCAGAGACAGCAGGCATTAATCCCAGCAGAAGGGGCAGGCTTTAGTCCTGCAGAGAGAGCAGACATTAGTCCTGCAGAGAGAGCAGTCTTTAGTCCTGCAGAGAGAGCAGACATTAGTCCTGCAGAGAGAGCAGTCTTTAGTCCTGCAGAGAGAGCAGACTTTAGTCCCAGCAGAGAGAGCAGACTTTAGTCCCAGCAGAGAGAGCAGACTTTAGTCCCAGTAGAGAGAACAGACATTAATCATGCAGAGAGAGAGCAGGCATTAATCCCAACAGAGAGAGCAGACCTTACCTGCAGAGCGAGCAGGCCTTAATCCCAGTAGAGAGAGCAGGCTTTAATCCCAGTAGAGAGAGCAGGCTTTAATACTGCAGAGAGAGCAGGCATTAATCCCAGCAGAGAGAGCAGGCATTAATCCTGCAGAGAGAGCAGGCATTAATCACAGCAGAGAGAGCAGACTTTAGTCCCAGCAGAGAGAGCAGACATTAATCCTGCAGAGAGAGCAGACTTTAGTCCCAGCAGAGAGAGCAGACTTTAGTCCAAGCAGAGAGAGCAGGCTTTAGTCCTGCAGAGAGAGCAGGCTTTAGTCCTGCAGAGAGAGTAGGCATTAATCCTGCAGAGACAGCAGATTTTAGGCCTGCAGAGAAAGCAGACTTTAGTCCCAGCAGAGAGATCAGGCCTTAATCCTGCAGGGAGAGCAGGCTTTATTCCTGCAGAGAGAGCAGGCATTAATCCCAACAGAAAGAGCAGACTTTAGTCCTGCAGAGAGAGCAGTCTTTAGTCCTGCAGAGAGAGCAGACTTTAGTCCCAGCAGAGAGAACATACATTAATCATGCAGAGAGAGAGCAGGTATTAATCCCAACAGAGAGAGCAGACTTTAGTCCTGCAGAGAGAGCAGTCTTTAGTCCTGCAGAGAGAGCAGACTTTAGTCCCAGCAGAGAGAACAGACATTAATCATACAGAGAGACAGCAGGCTTTAATTCTGCAGAGAGAGCAGGCATTAATCCTGCAGAGACAGCAGACATTAATCGCAGCAGAGAGAGCAGATTTTAGTACCAGCAGAGATTGCAGACTTTAGTCCTGCAGAGAGTTCCGACTTTAGTCCTGCAGAGGGAGCAGACTTTAGTTCTGCAGAGAGAGCAGGCATTAATCCTGCAGAGACAGCAAGCATGAATCCCAGCAGACAGCGCAGACTTTAGTCCCAGCAGAGAGAGCAGGCTTTAGTCCCAGCAGAGAGAGCACGCTTTAATCCTGCAGAGAGAGCAGGCATTAATCCCAGCAGAGAGAGCAGGCTTTAGTCCTGCAAAGAGAGCAGACTTTAGTCCTGCAGAGAGAGCAGACTTTCATCCCAGCAGAGAGAGCAGACTTTAGTCCCAGCAGAGAGATCAGGCCTTAATCCTGCAGCGAGTGCAGGCTTTATTCCTGCAGAGAGAGCAGGCATTAATCCCAGCAGAGAGAGCAGGCTTTAGTCCTGCAAAGAGAGCAGACTTTAGTCCTGCAGAGAGAGCAGACTTTCATCCCAGCAGAGAGAGCAGACTTTAGTCCCAGCAGAGAGATCAGGCCTTAATCCTGCAGCGAGTGCAGGCTTTATTCCTGCAGAGAGAGCAGCCATTAATCCCAACAGAGAGAGCAGACTTTAGTCCTGCAGAGAGAGCAGATTTTAGTCCTGCAGAGAGAGCAGGCTTTAGACCCAGCAGAGAGAGCAGGCTTTAAAACTGCAGAGAGAACAGATATTAATCCCAACAGAGAGAGCAGACTTTAGACCCAGCAGAGAGAGCAGGCATTAGTCCTGCAGAGAGAGCAGACTTTAGTCCCAGCACAGAGAACAGGCTTTAATCCTGCAGAGAGAGCAGACTTTAGTCCTGCAGAGATCGCAGGCATTAATCTCAGCAGAGGGAGCAGGCTTTAATCCTGAAGAGAGAGCAGATTTTAGTCTTGCAGAGAGAGCAGACTTTAGTCCCAACAGAGAGAGCAGGCTTTAAAGCTGCAGAAACAACAGGCATTAATCCCAAAAGAGAGAGCAGGCTTTAATTCTGCAGAGAGAGCAGACTTTAGTCCCAGCAGAGAGAGCAGGCTTTTATCCTGCAGAGAGAGCAGACTTTAGTCTTGCAGAGAGAGCAGACTTTAGTCCTGCAGAGAGAGCAGGCATTAATCCCAGCAGAAGGGGCAGGCTTTAATCCTGCAGAGAGAGCAGGCATTAATCCTAGCAGAGAGAGCAGTCTTTAATCCTGCAGAGAGAGCAGACTTTCATCCCAGCAGAGAGAGCACGCTTTAATCCTGCAGAGCGAGCAGACTTTCATCACACCAGAGAGAGCAGACTTTAGTCCCAGCAGAGAGATCAGGCCTTAATCCTGCAGCGAGTGCAGGCTTTATTCCTGCAGAGGGAACCGATTTTAGTCCTGCAGAGAGAGCAGGTTTTATTCCTGCAGAGAGAACAGACATTAATCCCAACAGAGAGAGCAGACTTTAGTCCCAGCAGAGAGAGCAGGCATTAGTCCTGCAGAGAGAGCAGACTTTAGTCCCAGCACAGAGAACAGGCTTTAATCCTGCAGAGAGAGCAGACTTTAGTCCTGCAGAGAGAGCAGACTTTAGTCCCAACAGAGAGAGCAGGCTTTAAAGCTGCAGAAACAACATGCGTTAATCCCAAAAGAGAGAGCAGGCTTTTATCCTGCAGAGAGAGCAGACTTTAGTTCTGCAGAGGGAGCAGACTTTAGTTCTTCAGAGAGAGCAGGCATGAATCCCAGCAGACAGAGCAGGCTTTAGTCCCAGCAGAGAGAGCACGCTTTAATCCTGCAGAGAGAGCAGGCATTAATCCCAGCAGAGAGAGCAGGCATTAATCCCAGCAGAGAGAGCAAGCTTTAGTCCTGCAAAGAGAGCAGACATTAGTCCTGCAGAAAGAGCAGTCTTTAATCCTGCAGAGAGAGCAGACTTTCATCCCAGCAGAGAGAGCACGCTTTAATCCTGCAGAGAGAGCAGGCATTAATCCCAGTAGAGAGAGCAGGCTTTAGTCCTGCAAAGAGAGCAGACTTTAGTCCTGCAGAAAGAGCAGTCTTTCATCACAGCAGAGAGAGCAGACTTTAGTCCAAGCAGAGAGAGCAGGCTTTAGTCCTGCAGAGAGAGCAGGCTTTAGTCCTGCAGAGAGAGTAGGCATTAATCCTGCAGAGACAGCAGATTTTAGGCCTGCAGAGAAAGCAGACTTTAGTCCCAGCAGAGAGATCAGGCCTTAATCCTGCAGGGAGAGCAGGCTTTATTCCTGCAGAGAGAGCAGGCATTAATCCCAACAGAGAGAGCAGGCTTTATTCCTGCAGAGAGAGCAGGCATTAATCCCAACAGAGAGAGCAGACTTTAGTCCCAGCAGAGAGAACAGACATTAATCATGCAGAGAGACAGCAGGCTTTAATTCTGCAGAGAGAGCAGGCATTAATCCTGCAGAGACAGCAGACATTAATCGCAGCAGAGAGAGCAGATTTTAGTACCAGCAGAGATTGCAGACTTTAGTCCTGCAGAGAGTTCCGACTTTAGTCCTGCAGAGGGAGCAGACTTTAGTTCTGCAGAGAGAGCAGGCATTAATCCTGCAGAGACAGCAAGCATGAATCCCAGCAGACAGCGCAGACTTTAGTCCCAGCAGAGAGAGCAGGCTTTAGTCCCAGCAGAGAGAGCACGCTTTAATCCTGCAGAGAGAGCAGGCATTAATCCCAGCAGAGAGAGCAGGCTTTAGTCCTGCAAAGAGAGCAGACTTTAGTCCTGCAGAGAGAGCAGACTTTCATCCCAGCAGAGAGAGCAGACTTTAGTCCCAGCAGAGAGATCAGGCCTTAATCCTGCAGCGAGTGCAGGCTTTATTCCTGCAGAGAGAGCAGCCATTAATCCCAACAGAGAGAGCAGACTTTAGTCCTGCAGAGAGAGCAGATTTTAGTCCTGCAGAGAGAGCAGGCTTTAGACCCAGCAGAGAGAGCAGGCTTTAAAACTGCAGAGAGAACAGATATTAATCCCAACAGAGAGAGCAGACTTTAGACCCAGCAGAGAGAGCAGGCATTAGTCCTGCAGAGAGAGCAGACTTTAGTCCCAGCACAGAGAACAGGCTTTAATCCTGCAGAGAGAGCAGACTTTAGTCCTGCAGAGATCGCAGGCATTAATCTCAGCAGAGGGAGCAGGCTTTAATCCTGTAGAGAGAGCAGATTTTAGTCCTGCAGAGAGAGCAGACTTTAGTCCCAACAGAGAGAGCAGGCTTTAAAGCTGCAGAAACAACAGGCATTAATCCCAAAAGAGAGAGCAGGCTTTAATTCAGCAGAGAGAGCAGACTTTAGTCCCAGCAGAGAGAGCGGGCTTTTATCCTGCAGAGAGAGCAGACTTTAGTCCTGCAGAGAGAGCAGACTTTAGTCCTGCAGAGAGAGCAGACCTTAGTCCTGCAGAGAGAGTAGGCATTAATCCCAGCAGAAGGGGCAGGCTTTAATCCTGCAGAGAGAGCAGGTATTAATCCCAGCAGAAGGGGCAGGCTTTAATCCTGCAGAGAGAGCAGGCATTAATCCTAGCAGAGAGAGCAGTCTTTAATCCTGCAGAGAGAGCAGACTTTCATCACAGCAGAGAGAGCAGGCTTTAATCCTGCAGAGCGAGCAGACTTTCATCACAGCAGAGAGAGCAGACTTTAGTACCAGCAGAGAGATCAGGCCTTAATCCTGCAGCGAGTGCAGGCTTTATTCCTGCAGAGAGAACCGATTTTAGTCCTGCCGAGAGAGCAGGTTTTAGTCCTGCAGAGAGAGCAGACTTTAGTCCCAGCAGAGAGAGCAGGCTTTAAAGCTGCAGAGAGAACAGACATTAATCCCAGCAGAGAGAGCAGACTTTAGTCCCAGCAGAGAGAGCAGGCATTAGTCCTGCAGAGAGAGCAGACTTTAGTCCCAGCACAGAGAGCAGGCTTTAAAGCTGCAGAAACAACATGCATTAATCCCAAAAGAGAGAGCAGGCTTTTATCCTGCAGAGAGAGCAGACTTTAGTTCTGCAGAGGGAGCAGACTTTAGTTCTTTAGAGAGAGCAGGCATGAATCCCAGCAGACAGAGCAGGCTTTAGTCCCAGCAGAGAGAGCACGCTTTAATCCTGCAGAGAGAGCAGGCATTAATCCCAGCAGAGAGATCAGGCCTTAATCCTGCAGCGAGTGCAGGCTTTATTCCTGCAGAGAGAACCGATTTTAGTCCTGCAGAGAGAGCAGACTTTAGACCCAGCAGAGAGAGCAGGCTTTAAAGCTGCAGAGACAACAGATATTAATCCCAACAGAGAGAGCAGACTTTAGTCGCAGCACAGAGAACAGGCTTTAATCCTGCAGAGAGAGCAGACTTTAGTCCTGCAGAGACAGCAGGCATTAATCTCAGCAGAGGGAGCAGGCTTTAATCCTGTAGAGAGAGCAGATTTTAGTCCTGCAGAGAGAGCAGACTTTAGTCCCAACAGAGAGAGCAGGCTTTAAAGCTGCAGAAACAACAGGCATTAATCCCAAAAGAGAGAGCAGGCTTTAATCCAGCAGAGAGAGCAGGCTTTTATCCTGCAGAGAGAGCAGACTTTAGTCCTGCAGAGAGAGTAGGTATTAATCCCAGCAGAAGGGGCAGGCTTTAGTCCTGCAGAGAGAGCAGACTTTAGTGCTGCAGAGAGAGCAGACTTTAGTCCTGCAGAGACAGCAGGCATTAATCCCAACAGAAGGGGCAGGCTTTAGTCCTGCAGAGAGAGCAGACTTAAATCCTGCAGAGAGAGCAGGCTTTAGTCCCAGCAGAGAGAGCAGGCATTAATCCCAGCAGAGAGAGCAGGCTTTAGTCCTGCAAAGAGAGCAGACTTTAGTCCTGCAGTAAGAGCAGTCTTTAATCCTGCAGAGAGAGCAGACTTTCATCACAGCAGAGCGAGCAGACTTTAGTCCCAGCAGAGAGATCAGGCCTTAATCCTGCAGAGAGTGCAGGCCTTATTCCTGCAGAGAGAACCGATTTTAGTCCTGCAGAGAGAGCAGATTTTAGTCCTGCAGAGAGAGCAGACTTTAGTCCCAGCAGAGAGAGCAGGCTTTAAAGCTGCAGAGAGAACAGATATTAATCCCAACAGAGAGAGCAGACTTTAGTCCCAGCAGAGAGAGCTGGCATTAGTCCTGCAGAGAGAGCAGACTTTAGTCCCAGCACACAGAACAGGCTTTAATCCTGCAGAGAGAGCAGACTTTAGTCCTGCAGAGAGAGCAGACTTTAGTCCTGCAGAGAGAGCAGGCTTTAATCCTGCAGAGAGAGCAGGCATTAATCCCAGCAGAGAGAGCAGGCTTTAGTCCTGCAAAGAGATCAGACATTAGTCCTGCAGTAAGAGCAGTCTTTAATCCTGCAGAGAGAGCAGACTTTCATCCCAGCAGAGAGAGCAGGCTTTAATCCTGCAGCGAGTGCAGGCTTTATTCCTGCAGAGAGAACCGATTTTAGTCCTGCAGAGAGAGCAGATTTTAGCCCTGCAGAGAGAGCAGACTTTCATCCCAGCAGAGAGAGCAGGCTTTAAAGCTGCAGAGAGAACAGATATTAATCCCAACAGAAAGAGCAGGCTTTAGTCCCAGCAGAGAGAGCAGACATTAATCCTGCAGAGAGAGCAGGCATTAATCCCAGCAGAGAGACCAGGCCTTAATCCTGCAGTGAGTGCAGGCTTTATTCCTGCAGAGAGAACCAATTTTAGTCCTGCAGAGAGAGCAGATTTTAGTCCTGCAGAGAGAGCAGACTTTATTCCCAGCACAGAGAGCAGGCTTTAATCCTGCAGAGAGAGTAGACTTTAGTCCTGCAGAGAGAGCAGGCCTTAATCCTGTAGAGAGAGCAGATTTTAGTCCTGCAGAGAGAGCAGGCTTTAGTCCCAACAGAGAGAGCAGGCTTTAAAGCTGCAGAGAGAGCAGACTTTAGTCCTGCGGAGAGAGCAGACCCTAATCCTGCAGAGAGAGCAGACTTTAGTCCTGCAGAGACAGCAGGCATTAATCCCAGCAGAGAGAGCAGACTTTAATCCTTCAGAGACAGCAGGCATTGATCCTAGTAGAGAGAGCAGATATTAGTCCCAGCAGAGATTGCAGACTTTAGTCCTGCAGAGAGTTCCGACTTTAGTCCTGCAGAGGGAGCAGGCTTTAGTCCTGCAGAGAGAGCAGGCTTTAATCCTGCAGAGACAGCAAGCATGAATCCCAGCAGAGAGAGCAGACTTTAGTCCCAGCAGAGAGAGCAGGCTTTAGTCCCAGCAGAGAGAGTAGACTTTAATCCTGCAGAGAGAGCAGACTTTAGTCCTGCAGTAAGAGCAGTCTTTAATCCTGCAGAGAGAGCAGACTTTCATCCCAGCAGAGAGAGCAGGCATTAATCCTGCAGAGAGAGCAGGCATTAATCCCAACAGAGAGAGCAGGCTTTAATCCTGCAGAGAGAGCAGATTTTAGTCCTGCAGAGAGAGCAGGCTTTAAAGCTGCAGAGACAACAGACATTAATCCCAACAGAGAGAGCAGGCTTTAATCCTGCAGAGAGAGCAGATTTTAGTCCTGCAGAGAGAGCAGGCTTTAGTCCCGCAGAGAGAGTAAGCATTAATCCTGCAGAGACAGCAGATTTTAGGCCTGCAGAGAGAGCAGACTTTAGTCCCAGCAGAGAGAGCAAATTTTAATCCTGTAGAGAGAGCAGATTTTAGTCCTGCAGAGAGAGCAGACTTTAGTCCTGCAGAGACAGCAGGCATTAATCCCATCAGAAGGGGCAGGCTTTAGTCCTGCAGAGAGAGCAGACTTTAGTCCTGCAGAGAGAGCAGTCTTTAGTCCTGCAGAGAGAGCAGACTTTAGTCCCAGCAGAGAGAGCAGGCATTAATCATGCAGAGAGAGCAGACTTTAATCCTGCAGAGAGAGCAGACTTTAGTCCTGCGGAGAGAGCAGACCCTAATCCTGCAGAGAAAGCAGGCATTAATCGCAGCAGAGAGAGCAGATATTAGTCCCAGCGGAGAGACCAGGCATTAATCGCAGCAGAGAGAGCAGATTTTAGTACCAGCAGAGATTGCAGACTTTAGTCCTGCAGAGATTGCAGACTTTAGTCCTGCAGAGATTTCCGACTTTAGTCCTGCAGAGAGAGCAGACTTTAGTCCTGCAGAGAGAGCAGACTTTCATCCCTGCAGAGGGAGCAGGCTTTAGTCCTGCAAAGAGAGCAGACTTTAGTCCTGCAGTAAGAGTAGTCTTTAATCCTGCAGAGAGAGCAGACTTTCATCCCAGCAGAGAGAGCAGGCATTAATCCTGCAGAGACAGCAGGCATTAATCTCAGCAGAGAGAGCAGGCATTAATCCTGCAGAAACAGCAAGCATTAATCTCAGCAGAGGGAGCATGCATTAATCCTGTAGAGAGAGCAGATTTTACTCCTGCAGTGAGAGCAAACTTTAGTCTCATCAGAGAGAGCAGGCTTTAAAGCTACAGAAACAACAGGCATTAATCCCAACAGAGAGAGCAGGCTTTAAAGCTGCAGAAACAACAGGCATTAATCCCAAGAGAGAGAGCAGGCTTTAATTCTGCAGAGAGAGCAGGCTTTAGTCCCAGCAGAGAGAGCAGGCTTTAATCCTGCAGAGAGAGCAGACTTTAGTCCGGAAGAGAGAGCAGACTTTAGTCCTGCAGAGAGAGCAGACTTTAATCCTGCAGAGAGAGCAGACTTTAGTCCCAGCAGAGAGAGCTGACATTAATCCTGCAGAGAGAGCAGGCATTAATCCCAGCAGAGAGAGCAGACTTTAGTCCCAGCAGAGAGAGCAGGCTTTAGTCCTGCAGAGAGAATGGGCGTTATTTCTGCAGAGAGAGTAGGCATTAATCCTGCAGAGACAGCAGATTTTAGGCCTGCAGGGAAAGCAGGCATTAATCCCAGCAGAGAGAGCAGACTTTAATCCTTCAGAGACAGCAGGCATTGATCCCAGTAGAGAGAGCAGGCTTTAATCCTGCAGAGAGAGCAGGCATTAATCGCAGCAGAGAGAGCTGATTTTAGTACCAGCAGAGATTGCAGACTTTATTCCTGCAGAGACAGCAGACTTTAGTCCTGCAGAGAGAGCAGGCATTAATCAAAGCAGAGAGAGCAGGCTTTAATCCTGCAGAGACAGCAAGCATGAATCCCAGCAGAGAGAGTAGACTTTAATCCTGCAGAGAGAGCAGGCATTAATCACAGCAGAGAGAGCAGGCTTTAATCCTGCAGAGACAGCAGGCATTGATCCCAGAAGAGAGAGCAGGCTTTAATCCTGCAGAGAGAACAGGCATTAAGCCCAGCAGAGAGAGCAGACTTTAGTCCTGCAGAGAGAGCAGGCTTTAATCCTGCAGTGAGAGCAGACTTTACTCCTGCAGAGACAGCAGGCATTAATCACAGCAGAGAGAGGAGACTTTAATCCTTCAGAGACAGCAGGTATTGATCCCAGTATAGAGAGCAGGCTTTAATCCTGCAGAGAGAGCAGGAATTAATCCCAGCAGAGAGAGCAGGCGTTAGTCCTGCAGAGACAGCAGACATTAATCGCAGCAGAGAGAGCAGATTTTAGTACCAGCAGAGATTGCAGACTTTATTCCTGCAGAGAGTTCCGACTTTAGTCCTGCAGAGGGAGCAGACTTTAGTCCTGCAGAGGCAGCAGACTTTAGTCCTGCAGAGAGAGCAGGCATTAATCACAGCAGAGAGCAGGCTTTAATCCTGCAGAGACAGCAGGCTTTAATCCTGCAGAGAGAGCAGACTTTAATCCTTCAGAGACAGCAGGCATTGATCCCAGTAGAGAGAGCAGGCTTTAATCCTGCAGAGAGAGCAGGCATTAATCCCAGCAGAGAGAGCAGGCATTAATCCTGCACAGACAGCAGACATTAATCGCAGTAGAGAGTGCAGATTTTAGTACCAGCAGAGATTGCAGACTTTAGTCCTGCAGAGAGTTCCGACTTTAGTCCTGCAGAGGGAGCAGACTTTAGTCCTGCAGAGACAGCAGACTTTAGTCCTGCAGAGAGAGCAGGCATTAATCACAGCAGAGAGAGCAGGCTTTAATCCTGCAGAGAGAGCAGGCATTAATCCCAGCAGAGAGAGCAGACTTTAGTCCCAGCAGAGAGATCAGGCCTTAATCCTGCAGCGAATGCAGGCTTTATTTCTGCAGAGAGAACCGATTTTAGTCCTGCCGTGAGAGCAGACTTTAGTCCCAGCAGAGAGAGCAGGATTTAAAGCTGCAGAGAGAACAGATATTAATCCCAATAGAGAGAGCAGGCTTTAATTCTGCAGAGACGGCAGGCATTAATCTCAGCAGAGAGAGCAGATTTTAGTCCTGCAGAGACGGCAGGCATTAATCTCAGCAGAGAGAGCAGGCATTAATCCTGCAGAGACAGCAGGCATTAATCTCAGCAGAGAGAGCAGGCATTAATCCTGCAGAGACAGCAGGCATTAATCTCAGCAGAGAGAGCAGGCATTAATCCTGCAGAAACAGCAGGCATTAATCTCAGCAGAGGGAGCATGCATTAATCCTGTAGAGAGAGCAGATTTTACTCCTGCAGTGAGAGCAAACTTTAGTCTCATCAGAGAGAGCAGGCTTTAAAGCTACAGAAACAACAGGCATTAATCCCAACAGAGAGAGCAGGCTTTAAAGCTGCAGAAACAACAGGCATTAATCCCAAGAGAGAGAGCAGGCTTTAATTCTGCAGAGAGAGCAGGCTTTAGTCCCAGCAGAGAGAGCAGGCTTTAATCCTGCAGAGAGAGCAGACTTTAGTCCGGAAGAGAGAGCAGACTTTAGTCCTGCAGAGAGAGCAGACTTTAATCCTGCAGAGAGAGCAGACTTTAGTCCCAGCAGAGAGAGCTGACATTAATCCTGCAGAGAGAGCAGGCATTAATCCCAGCAGAGAGAGCAGACTTTAGTCCCAGCAGAGAGAGCAGGCTTTAGTCCTGCAGAGAGAATGGGCGTTATTTCTGCAGAGAGAGTAGGCATTAATCCTGCAGAGACAGCAGATTTTAGGCCTGCAGGGAAAGCAGGCATTAATCCCAGCAGAGAGAGCAGACTTTAATCCTTCAGAGACAGCAGGCATTGATCCCAGTAGAGAGAGCAGGCTTTAATCCTGCAGAGAGAGCAGGCATTAATCGCAGCAGAGAGAGCTGATTTTAGTACCAGCAGAGATTGCAGACTTTATTCCTGCAGAGACAGCAGACTTTAGTCCTGCAGAGAGAGCAGGCATTAATCAAAGCAGAGAGAGCAGGCTTTAATCCTGCAGAGACAGCAAGCATGAATCCCAGCAGAGAGAGTAGACTTTAATCCTGCAGAGAGAGCAGGCATTAATCCCAGCAGAGAGAGCAGGCTTTAGTCCTGCAAAGAGAGCAGACTTTAGTCCTGCAGTAAGAGCAGTCTTTAATCCTGCAGAGAGAGCAGACATTCATCCCAGCAGAGAGAGCAGGCTTTAATCCTGCAGCGAGTGCAGGCTTTATTCCTGCAGAGAGAACCGATTTTGGTCCTGCAGAGAGAGCAGATTTTAGCCCTGCAGAGAGAGCAGACTTTCATCCCAGCAGAGAGAGCAGGCTTTAAAGCTGCAGAGAGAACAGATATTAATCCCAACAGAAAGAGCAGGCTTTAGTCCCAGCAGAGAGAGCAGACATTAATCTTGCAGAGAGAGCAGGCATTAATCCCAGCAGAGAGACCAGGCCTTAATCCTGCAGTGAGTGCAGGCTTTATTCCTGCAGAGAGAACCAATTTTAGTCCTGCAGAGAGAGCAGATTTTAGTCCTGCAGAGAGAGCAGACTTTATTCCCAGCACAGAGAGCAGGCTTTAATCCTGCAGAGAGAGTAGACTTTAGTCCTGCAGAGAGAGCAGGCCTTAATCCTGTAGAGAGAGCAGATTTTAGTCCTGCAGAGAGAGCAGGCTTTAGTCCCAACAGAGAGAGCAGGCTTTAAAGCTGCAGAGAGAGCAGACTTTAGTCCTGCGGAGAGAGCAGACCCTAATCCTGCAGAGAGAGCAGACTTTAGTCCTGCAGAGACAGCAGGCATTAATCCCAGCAGAGAGAGCAGACTTTAATCCTTCAGAGACAGCAGGCATTGATCCTAGTAGAGAGAGCAGATATTAGTCCCAGCAGAGATTGCAGACTTTAGTCCTGCAGAGAGTTCCGACTTTAGTCCTGCAGAGGGAGCAGGCTTTAGTCCTGCAGAGACAGCAAGCATGAATCCCAGCAGAGAGAGCAGACTTTAGTCCCAGCAGAGAGAGCAGGCTTTAGTCCCAGCAGAGAGAGTAGACTTTAATCCTGCAGAGAGAGCAGACTTTAGTCCTGCAGTAAGAGCAGTCTTTAATCCTGCAGAGAGAGCAGACTTTCATCCCAGCAGAGAGAGCAGGCATTAATCCTGCAGAGAGAGCAGGCATTAATCCCACCAGAGAGATCAGGCCTTAATCCTGCAACGAGTGCAGGCTTTATTCCTGCAGAGAGAACCGATTTTAGTCCTGCAGAGAGAGCAGATTTTAGTCCCAGCAGAGAGAGCAGGCTTTAATCCTGCAGAGAGAGCAGGCTTTAAAGCTGCAGAGACAACAGACATTAATCCCAACAGAGAGAGCAGGCTTTAATCCTGCAGAGAGAGCAGATTTTAGTCCTGCAGAGAGAGCAGGCTTTAAAGCTGCAGAGACAACAGACATTAATCCCAACAGAGAGAGCAGGCTTTAATCCTGCAGAGAGAGCAGATTTTAGTCCTGCAGAGAGAGCAGGCTTTAGTCCCGCAGAGAGAGTAAGCATTAATCCTGCAGAGACAGCAGATTTTAGGCCTGCAGAGAGAGCAGACTTTAGTCCCAGCAGAGAGAGCAAATTTTAATCCTGTAGAGAGAGCAGATTTTAGTCCTGCAGAGAGAGCAGACTTTAGTCCTGCAGAGACAGCAGGCATTAATCCCATCAGAAGGGGCAGGCTTTAGTCCTGCAGAGAGAGCAGACTTTAGTCCTGCAGAGAGAGCAGTCTTTAGTCCTGCAGAGAGAGCAGACTTTAGTCCCAGCAGAGAGAGCAGGCATTAATCATGCAGAGAGAGCAGACTTTAATCCTGCAGAGAGAGCAGACTTTAGTCCTGCGGAGAGAGCAGACCCTAATCCTGCAGAGAAAGCAGGCATTAATCACAGCAGAGAGAGCAGATATTAGTCCCAGCGGAGAGACCAGGCATTAATCGCAGCAGAGAGAGCAGATTTTAGTACCAGCAGAGATTGCAGACTTTAGTCCTGCAGAGATTGCAGACTTTAGTCCTGCAGAGATTTCCGACTTTAGTCCTGCAGAGAGAGCAGACTTTAGTCCTGCAGAGAGAGCAGACTTTCATCCCTGCAGAGGGAGCAGGCTTTAGTCCTGCAAAGAGAGCAGACTTTAGTCCTGCAGTAAGAGTAGTCTTTAATCCTGCAGAGAGAGCAGACTTTCATCCCAGCAGAGAGAGCAGGCATTAATCCTGCAGAGACAGCAGGCATTAATCTCAGCAGAGAGAGCAGGCATTAATCCTGCAGAAACAGCAGGCATTAATCTCAGCAGAGGGAGCATGCATTAATCCTGTAGAGAGAGCAGATTTTACTCCTGCAGTGAGAGCAAACTTTAGTCTCATCAGAGAGAGCAGGCTTTAAAGCTACAGAAACAACAGGCATTAATCCCAACAGAGAGAGCAGGCTTTAAAGCTGCAGAAACAACAGGCATTAATCCCAAGAGAGAGAGCAGGCTTTAATTCTGCAGAGAGAGCAGGCTTTAGTCCCAGCAGAGAGAGCAGGCTTTAATCCTGCAGAGAGAGCAGACTTTAGTCCGGAAGAGAGAGCAGACTTTAGTCCTGCAGAGAGAGCAGACTTTAATCCTGCAGAGAGAGCAGACTTTAGTCCCAGCAGAGAGAGCTGACATTAATCCTGCAGAGAGAGCAGGCATTAATCCCAGCAGAGAGAGCAGACTTTAGTCCCAGCAGAGAGAGCAGGCTTTAGTCCTGCAGAGAGAATGGGCGTTATTTCTGCAGAGAGAGTAGGCATTAATCCTGCAGAGACAGCAGATTTTAGGCCTGCAGGGAAAGCAGGCATTAATCCCAGCAGAGAGAGCAGACTTTAATCCTTCAGAGACAGCAGGCATTGATCCCAGTAGAGAGAGCAGGCTTTAATCCTGCAGAGAGAGCAGGCATTAATCGCAGCAGAGAGAGCTGATTTTAGTACCAGCAGAGATTGCAGACTTTATTCCTGCAGAGACAGCAGACTTTAGTCCTGCAGAGAGAGCAGGCATTAATCAAAGCAGAGAGAGCAGGCTTTAATCCTGCAGAGACAGCAAGCATGAATCCCAGCAGAGAGAGTAGACTTTAATCCTGCAGAGAGAGCAGGCATTAATCCCAGCAGAGAGAGCAGGCTTTAGTCCTGCAAAGAGAGCAGACTTTAGTCCTGCAGTAAGAGCAGTCTTTAATCCTGCAGAGAGAGCAGACATTCATCCCAGCAGAGAGAGCAGGCTTTAATCCTGCAGCGAGTGCAGGCTTTATTCCTGCAGAGAGAACCGATTTTGGTCCTGCAGAGAGAGCAGATTTTAGCCCTGCAGAGAGAGCAGACTTTCATCCCAGCAGAGAGAGCAGGCTTTAAAGCTGCAGAGAGAACAGATATTAATCCCAACAGAAAGAGCAGGCTTTAGTCCCAGCAGAGAGAGCAGACATTAATCTTGCAGAGAGAGCAGGCATTAATCCCAGCAGAGAGACCAGGCCTTAATCCTGCAGTGAGTGCAGGCTTTATTCCTGCAGAGAGAACCAATTTTAGTCCTGCAGAGAGAGCAGATTTTAGTCCTGCAGAGAGAGCAGACTTTATTCCCAGCACAGAGAGCAGGCTTTAATCCTGCAGAGAGAGTAGACTTTAGTCCTGCAGAGAGAGCAGGCCTTAATCCTGTAGAGAGAGCAGATTTTAGTCCTGCAGAGAGAGCAGGCTTTAGTCCCAACAGAGAGAGCAGGCTTTAAAGCTGCAGAGAGAGCAGACTTTAGTCCTGCGGAGAGAGCAGACCCTAATCCTGCAGAGAGAGCAGACTTTAGTCCTGCAGAGACAGCAGGCATTAATCCCAGCAGAGAGAGCAGACTTTAATCCTTCAGAGACAGCAGGCATTGATCCTAGTAGAGAGAGCAGATATTAGTCCCAGCAGAGATTGCAGACTTTAGTCCTGCAGAGAGTTCCGACTTTAGTCCTGCAGAGGGAGCAGGCTTTAGTCCTGCAGAGACAGCAAGCATGAATCCCAGCAGAGAGAGCAGACTTTAGTCCCAGCAGAGAGAGCAGGCTTTAGTCCCAGCAGAGAGAGTAGACTTTAATCCTGCAGAGAGAGCAGACTTTAGTCCTGCAGTAAGAGCAGTCTTTAATCCTGCAGAGAGAGCAGACTTTCATCCCAGCAGAGAGAGCAGGCATTAATCCTGCAGAGAGAGCAGGCATTAATCCCACCAGAGAGATCAGGCCTTAATCCTGCAACGAGTGCAGGCTTTATTCCTGCAGAGAGAACCGATTTTAGTCCTGCAGAGAGAGCAGATTTTAGTCCCAGCAGAGAGAGCAGGCTTTAATCCTGCAGAGAGAGCAGGCTTTAAAGCTGCAGAGACAACAGACATTAATCCCAACAGAGAGAGCAGGCTTTAATCCTGCAGAGAGAGCAGATTTTAGTCCTGCAGAGAGAGCAGGCTTTAAAGCTGCAGAGACAACAGACATTAATCCCAACAGAGAGAGCAGGCTTTAATCCTGCAGAGAGAGCAGATTTTAGTCCTGCAGAGAGAGCAGGCTTTAGTCCCGCAGAGAGAGTAAGCATTAATCCTGCAGAGACAGCAGATTTTAGGCCTGCAGAGAGAGCAGACTTTAGTCCCAGCAGAGAGAGCAAATTTTAATCCTGTAGAGAGAGCAGATTTTAGTCCTGCAGAGAGAGCAGACTTTAGTCCTGCAGAGACAGCAGGCATTAATCCCATCAGAAGGGGCAGGCTTTAGTCCTGCAGAGAGAGCAGACTTTAGTCCTGCAGAGAGAGCAGTCTTTAGTCCTGCAGAGAGAGCAGACTTTAGTCCCAGCAGAGAGAGCAGGCATTAATCATGCAGAGAGAGCAGACTTTAATCCTGCAGAGAGAGCAGACTTTAGTCCTGCGGAGAGAGCAGACCCTAATCCTGCAGAGAAAGCAGGCATTAATCACAGCAGAGAGAGCAGATATTAGTCCCAGCGGAGAGACCAGGCATTAATCGCAGCAGAGAGAGCAGATTTTAGTACCAGCAGAGATTGCAGACTTTAGTCCTGCAGAGATTGCAGACTTTAGTCCTGCAGAGATTTCCGACTTTAGTCCTGCAGAGAGAGCAGACTTTAGTCCTGCAGAGAGAGCAGACTTTCATCCCTGCAGAGGGAGCAGGCTTTAGTCCTGCAAAGAGAGCAGACTTTAGTCCTGCAGTAAGAGTAGTCTTTAATCCTGCAGAGAGAGCAGACTTTCATCCCAGCAGAGAGAGCAGGCATTAATCCTGCAGAGACAGCAGGCATTAATCTCAGCAGAGAGAGCAGGCATTAATCCTGCAGAAACAGCAGGCATTAATCTCAGCAGAGGGAGCATGCATTAATCCTGTAGAGAGAGCAGATTTTACTCCTGCAGTGAGAGCAAACTTTAGTCTCATCAGAGAGAGCAGGCTTTAAAGCTACAGAAACAACAGGCATTAATCCCAACAGAGAGAGCAGGCTTTAAAGCTGCAGAAACAACAGGCATTAATCCCAAGAGAGAGAGCAGGCTTTAATTCTGCAGAGAGAGCAGGCTTTAGTCCCAGCAGAGAGAGCAGGCTTTAATCCTGCAGAGAGAGCAGACTTTAGTCCGGAAGAGAGAGCAGACTTTAGTCCTGCAGAGAGAGCAGACTTTAATCCTGCAGAGAGAGCAGACTTTAGTCCCAGCAGAGAGAGCTGACATTAATCCTGCAGAGAGAGCAGGCATTAATCCCAGCAGAGAGAGCAGACTTTAGTCCCAGCAGAGAGAGCAGGCTTTAGTCCTGCAGAGAGAATGGGCGTTATTTCTGCAGAGAGAGTAGGCATTAATCCTGCAGAGACAGCAGATTTTAGGCCTGCAGGGAAAGCAGGCATTAATCCCAGCAGAGAGAGCAGACTTTAATCCTTCAGAGACAGCAGGCATTGATCCCAGTAGAGAGAGCAGGCTTTAATCCTGCAGAGAGAGCAGGCATTAATCGCAGCAGAGAGAGCTGATTTTAGTACCAGCAGAGATTGCAGACTTTATTCCTGCAGAGACAGCAGACTTTAGTCCTGCAGAGAGAGCAGGCATTAATCAAAGCAGAGAGAGCAGGCTTTAATCCCAGCAGAGAGAGCAGACTTTAGTCCCAGCAGAGAGAGCAGGCTTTAGTCCCAGCAGAGAGAGCAGGCTTTAATCCTGCAGAGAGAGCAGGCATTAATCCCAGCAGAGAGAGCAGACTTTAGTCCCAGCAGAGAGAGCAGGCTTTAGTCCCAGCAGAGAGAGCAGGCTTTAATCATGCAGTGAGAACAGGCATTAATCCCAGCAGAGAGAGCAGGCTTTAGTCCTGCAAAGAGAGCAGACTTTAGTCCTGCAGTAAGAGCAGTCTTTAATCCTGCAGAGAGAGCAGACTTTCATCCCAGCAGAGAGAGCAGGCTTTAATTCTGCAGAGACAGCAGACATTAATCCCAGCAGAGAGAGCAGACTTTAATCCCAGCAGAGAGATCAGGCCTTAATCCTGCAGCGAGTGCAGGCTTTATTCTGGCAGAGAGAACCGATTTTAGTCCTGCAGAGAGAGCAGATTTTAGTCCTGCAGAGAGAGCAGACTTTAGTCCCAGCAGAGAGAGCAGGCTTTAAAGCTGCAGAGACAACAGATATTAATCCCAACAGAGAGAGTAGGCTTTAGTCCCAGCAGAGAGAGCAGGCATTAGTCCTGCAGAGACAGCAGGCATTAATCTCAGCAGAGAGAGCAGGCATTAATCCTGCAGAAACAGCAGGCATTAATCTCAGCAGAGGGAGCATGCATTAATCCTGTAGAGAGAGCAGATTTTACTCCTGCAGTGAGAGCAAACTTTAGTCTCATCAGAGAGAGCAGGCTTTAAAGCTACAGAAACAACAGGCATTAATCCCAACAGAGAGAGCAGGCTTTAAAGCTGCAGAAACAACAGGCATTAATCCCAAGAGAGAGAGCAGGCTTTAATTCTGCAGAGAGAGCAGGCTTTAGTCCCAGCAGAGAGAGCAGGCTTTAATCCTGCAGAGAGAGCAGACTTTAGTCCGGAAGAGAGAGCAGACTTTAGTCCTGCAGAGAGAGCAGACTTTAATCCTGCAGAGAGAGCAGACTTTAGTCCCAGCAGAGAGAGCTGACATTAATCCTGCAGAGAGAGCAGGCATTAATCCCAGCAGAGAGAGCAGACTTTAGTCCCAGCAGAGAGAGCAGGCTTTAGTCCTGCAGAGAGAATGGGCGTTATTTCTGCAGAGAGAGTAGGCATTAATCCTGCAGAGACAGCAGATTTTAGGCCTGCAGGGAAAGCAGGCATTAATCCCAGCAGAGAGAGCAGACTTTAATCCTTCAGAGACAGCAGGCATTGATCCCAGTAGAGAGAGCAGGCTTTAATCCTGCAGAGAGAGCAGGCATTAATCGCAGCAGAGAGAGCTGATTTTAGTACCAGCAGAGATTGCAGACTTTATTCCTGCAGAGACAGCAGACTTTAGTCCTGCAGAGAGAGCAGGCATTAATCAAAGCAGAGAGAGCAGGCTTTAATCCTGCAGAGACAGCAAGCATGAATCCCAGCAGAGAGAGTAGACTTTAATCCTGCAGAGAGAGCAGGCATTAATCCCAGCAGAGAGAGCAGGCTTTAGTCCTGCAAAGAGAGCAGACTTTAGTCCTGCAGTAAGAGCAGTCTTTAATCCTGCAGAGAGAGCAGACATTCATCCCAGCAGAGAGAGCAGGCTTTAATCCTGCAGCGAGTGCAGGCTTTATTCCTGCAGAGAGAACCGATTTTGGTCCTGCAGAGAGAGCAGATTTTAGCCCTGCAGAGAGAGCAGACTTTCATCCCAGCAGAGAGAGCAGGCTTTAAAGCTGCAGAGAGAACAGATATTAATCCCAACAGAAAGAGCAGGCTTTAGTCCCAGCAGAGAGAGCAGACATTAATCTTGCAGAGAGAGCAGGCATTAATCCCAGCAGAGAGACCAGGCCTTAATCCTGCAGTGAGTGCAGGCTTTATTCCTGCAGAGAGAACCAATTTTAGTCCTGCAGAGAGAGCAGATTTTAGTCCTGCAGAGAGAGCAGACTTTATTCCCAGCACAGAGAGCAGGCTTTAATCCTGCAGAGAGAGTAGACTTTAGTCCTGCAGAGAGAGCAGGCCTTAATCCTGTAGAGAGAGCAGATTTTAGTCCTGCAGAGAGAGCAGGCTTTAGTCCCAACAGAGAGAGCAGGCTTTAAAGCTGCAGAGAGAGCAGACTTTAGTCCTGCGGAGAGAGCAGACCCTAATCCTGCAGAGAGAGCAGACTTTAGTCCTGCAGAGACAGCAGGCATTAATCCCAGCAGAGAGAGCAGACTTTAATCCTTCAGAGACAGCAGGCATTGATCCTAGTAGAGAGAGCAGATATTAGTCCCAGCAGAGATTGCAGACTTTAGTCCTGCAGAGAGTTCCGACTTTAGTCCTGCAGAGGGAGCAGGCTTTAGTCCTGCAGAGACAGCAAGCATGAATCCCAGCAGAGAGAGCAGACTTTAGTCCCAGCAGAGAGAGCAGGCTTTAGTCCCAGCAGAGAGAGTAGACTTTAATCCTGCAGAGAGAGCAGACTTTAGTCCTGCAGTAAGAGCAGTCTTTAATCCTGCAGAGAGAGCAGACTTTCATCCCAGCAGAGAGAGCAGGCATTAATCCTGCAGAGAGAGCAGGCATTAATCCCACCAGAGAGATCAGGCCTTAATCCTGCAACGAGTGCAGGCTTTATTCCTGCAGAGAGAACCGATTTTAGTCCTGCAGAGAGAGCAGATTTTAGTCCCAGCAGAGAGAGCAGGCTTTAATCCTGCAGAGAGAGCAGGCTTTAAAGCTGCAGAGACAACAGACATTAATCCCAACAGAGAGAGCAGGCTTTAATCCTGCAGAGAGAGCAGATTTTAGTCCTGCAGAGAGAGCAGGCTTTAAAGCTGCAGAGACAACAGACATTAATCCCAACAGAGAGAGCAGGCTTTAATCCTGCAGAGAGAGCAGATTTTAGTCCTGCAGAGAGAGCAGGCTTTAGTCCCGCAGAGAGAGTAAGCATTAATCCTGCAGAGACAGCAGATTTTAGGCCTGCAGAGAGAGCAGACTTTAGTCCCAGCAGAGAGAGCAAATTTTAATCCTGTAGAGAGAGCAGATTTTAGTCCTGCAGAGAGAGCAGACTTTAGTCCTGCAGAGACAGCAGGCATTAATCCCATCAGAAGGGGCAGGCTTTAGTCCTGCAGAGAGAGCAGACTTTAGTCCTGCAGAGAGAGCAGTCTTTAGTCCTGCAGAGAGAGCAGACTTTAGTCCCAGCAGAGAGAGCAGGCATTAATCATGCAGAGAGAGCAGACTTTAATCCTGCAGAGAGAGCAGACTTTAGTCCTGCGGAGAGAGCAGACCCTAATCCTGCAGAGAAAGCAGGCATTAATCACAGCAGAGAGAGCAGATATTAGTCCCAGCGGAGAGACCAGGCATTAATCGCAGCAGAGAGAGCAGATTTTAGTACCAGCAGAGATTGCAGACTTTAGTCCTGCAGAGATTGCAGACTTTAGTCCTGCAGAGATTTCCGACTTTAGTCCTGCAGAGAGAGCAGACTTTAGTCCTGCAGAGAGAGCAGACTTTCATCCCTGCAGAGGGAGCAGGCTTTAGTCCTGCAAAGAGAGCAGACTTTAGTCCTGCAGTAAGAGTAGTCTTTAATCCTGCAGAGAGAGCAGACTTTCATCCCAGCAGAGAGAGCAGGCATTAATCCTGCAGAGACAGCAGGCATTAATCTCAGCAGAGAGAGCAGGCATTAATCCTGCAGAAACAGCAAGCATTAATCTCAGCAGAGGGAGCATGCATTAATCCTGTAGAGAGAGCAGATTTTACTCCTGCAGTGAGAGCAAACTTTAGTCTCATCAGAGAGAGCAGGCTTTAAAGCTACAGAAACAACAGGCATTAATCCCAACAGAGAGAGCAGGCTTTAAAGCTGCAGAAACAACAGGCATTAATCCCAAGAGAGAGAGCAGGCTTTAATTCTGCAGAGAGAGCAGGCTTTAGTCCCAGCAGAGAGAGCAGGCTTTAATCCTGCAGAGAGAGCAGACTTTAGTCCGGAAGAGAGAGCAGACTTTAGTCCTGCAGAGAGAGCAGACTTTAATCCTGCAGAGAGAGCAGACTTTAGTCCCAGCAGAGAGAGCTGACATTAATCCTGCAGAGAGAGCAGGCATTAATCCCAGCAGAGAGAGCAGACTTTAGTCCCAGCAGAGAGAGCAGGCTTTAGTCCTGCAGAGAGAATGGGCGTTATTTCTGCAGAGAGAGTAGGCATTAATCCTGCAGAGACAGCAGATTTTAGGCCTGCAGGGAAAGCAGGCATTAATCCCAGCAGAGAGAGCAGACTTTAATCCTTCAGAGACAGCAGGCATTGATCCCAGTAGAGAGAGCAGGCTTTAATCCTGCAGAGAGAGCAGGCATTAATCGCAGCAGAGAGAGCTGATTTTAGTACCAGCAGAGATTGCAGACTTTATTCCTGCAGAGACAGCAGACTTTAGTCCTGCAGAGAGAGCAGGCATTAATCAAAGCAGAGAGAGCAGGCTTTAATCCCAGCAGAGAGAGCAGACTTTAGTCCCAGCAGAGAGAGCAGGCTTTAGTCCCAGCAGAGAGAGCAGGCTTTAATCCTGCAGAGAGAGCAGGCATTAATCCCAGCAGAGAGAGCAGACTTTAGTCCCAGCAGAGAGAGCAGGCTTTAGTCCCAGCAGAGAGAGCAGGCTTTAATCATGCAGTGAGAACAGGCATTAATCCCAGCAGAGAGAGCAGGCTTTAGTCCTGCAAAGAGAGCAGACTTTAGTCCTGCAGTAAGAGCAGTCTTTAATCCTGCAGAGAGAGCAGACTTTCATCCCAGCAGAGAGAGCAGGCTTTAATTCTGCAGAGACAGCAGACATTAATCCCAGCAGAGAGAGCAGACTTTAATCCCAGCAGAGAGATCAGGCCTTAATCCTGCAGCGAGTGCAGGCTTTATTCTGGCAGAGAGAACCGATTTTAGTCCTGCAGAGAGAGCAGATTTTAGTCCTGCAGAGAGAGCAGACTTTAGTCCCAGCAGAGAGAGCAGGCTTTAAAGCTGCAGAGACAACAGATATTAATCCCAACAGAGAGAGTAGGCTTTAGTCCCAGCAGAGAGAGCAGGCATTAGTCCTGCAGAGAGAGCAGACTATAGTCCCAGCACAGCGAGCAGGCTTTAATCCTGCAGAGAGAGCAGACTTTAGTCCTGCAGAGACGGCAGGCATTAATCTCAGCAGAGAGAGCAGGCATTAATCCTGCAGAGACAGCAGGCATTAATCCTGTAGAGAGAGCAGATTTTAGTCCTGCAGAGAGAGCAGACTTTAGTCCCAACAGAGAGAGCAGGCTTTAAAGCTGCAGAAACAACAGGCATTCATCTCAACAGAGAGAGCAGGCTTTAATTCTGCAGAGAGTGCAGACTTTAGTCCTGCCGAGAGAGCAGACTTTAGTCCTGCAGAGAGAGCAGGCTTTAGTCCTGCAAAGAGAGCAGTCTTTAGTCCTGCAGAGAGCGCAGACTTTAGTCCTGCAGAGAGAGCAGGCTTTAGTCCTGCAGAGAGAGCAGACATTAATCATGCAGAGAGAGAGCAGGCATTAATCCCAGCAGAGAGAGCAGGCATTAATCCTGCAGAGAGAGCAGGCATAAATCATACAGAGAGAGAGCAGGCATTAATCCCAGCAGAGAGAGCAGACTTTAGTCCTGCGGAGAGAGCAGACCTTAATCCTGCAGAGAGAGCAGGCTTTAATCCTGCAGAGACAGCAGACATTAATCCCAGCAGAGAGAGCAGACTTTAATCCTTCAGAGACAGTAGGCATTGTTCCCAGTAGAGAGAGGAGGCTTTAATCCTGCAGAGACAGCAGACATTAATTGCAGCCGAGAGAGCAGATTTTAGTACCAGCAGAGATTGCAGACTTTAGTCCCGCAGAGAGTTCCGACTTTAGTCCTGCAGAGGGAGCAGACTTTAGTCCTGCAGAGAGAGCAGACTTTAGTCCCAGCAGAGGGAGCAGGCTTTAGTCCCAGCAGAGAGAGCAGACTTTAGTCCCAGCAGAGAGAGCAGGCTTTAATCCTGCAGAGAGAGCAGACTTTCATTCCTGCAGAGGGAGCAGGCTTTAGACCTGCAAAGAGAGCAGACTTTCATCCCAGTAGAGAAAGCAGGCTTTAATCCTGCAGAGAGAGCAGACATTAGTCCCAGCACTGAGAGCAGGCTTTAATCCTGCAGAGAGAGCAGATTTTAGTCCTGCAGAGAGGGCAGGCATTAATCTCAGCAGAGAGAGCAGGCATTAATCCTGCAGAGACAGCAGGCATTAATCTCATCAGAGGGAGCAGGCATTAATCCTGTAGAGAGAGCAGATTTTAGTCCTGCAGAGAGAGCAAACTTTAGTCCCAACAGAGAGAGCAGGCTTTAAAGCTGCAGAAACAACAGGCATTAATCCCAACAGAGAGAGCAGGCTATAATTCTGCAGAGAGTGCAGACTTTAGTCCTGCAGAGAGAGCAGACTTTAGTCCTGCAGAGAGAGCAGTCATTACTCCCATCTGAGAGAGCAGACTTTAGTCCCAGCTGAGAGAACAGGCTTTAGTCCTGCAGTGAGAGCAGGCTTTAGTCCTGCAGAGAGAACAGGCTTTAGTCCTGCAGAGAGCGCAGACTTTACTCCTGCAGAGAGAGTAGGCATTAATCCTGCAGAGACAGCACATTTTAGGCCTGCAGAGAAAGCAGGCTTTATTCCTGCAGAGAGCGCAGACTTTAATCCTTCAGAGACAGCAGGCATCGATCCCAGTAGAGAGAGCAGGCTTTAACCCTGCAGAGAGAGCAGGCATTAATCCCAGCAGAGAGAGCAGACATTAATCGCAGCAGAGAGAGCAGATTTTAATCCTGCAGAGAGAGCAGGCATTAATCCCAGCAGAGAGAGCAGGCTTTAGTCCCAGCAGAGAGAGCAGGCTTTAATCCTGCAGAGAGAGCAGGCATTAATCCCAGCAGAGAGAGCAGGCTTTAGTCCTGCAAAGAGATCAGACATTAGTCCTGCAGTAAGAGCAGTCTTTAATCCTGCAGAGAGAGCAGACTTTCATCCCAGCAGAGAGAGCAGGCTTTAATCCTGCAGCGAGTGCAGGCTTTATTCCTGCAGAGAGAACCGATTTTAGTCCTGCAGAGAGAGCAGATTTTAGCCCTGCAGAGAGAGCAGACTTTCATCCCAGCAGAGAGAGCAGGCTTTAAAGCTGCAGAGAGAACAGATATTAATCCCAACAGAAAGAGCAGGCTTTAGTCCCAGCAGAGAGAGCAGACATTAATCCTGCAGAGAGAGCAGGCATTAATCCCAGCAGAGAGACCAGGCCTTAATCCTGCAGTGAGTGCAGGCTTTATTCCTGCAGAGAGAACCAATTTTAGTCCTGCAGAGAGAGCAGATTTTAGTCCTGCAGAGAGAGCAGACTTTATTCCCAGCACAGAGAGCAGGCTTTAATCCTGCAGAGAGAGTAGACTTTAGTCCTGCAGAGAGAGCAGGCCTTAATCCTGTAGAGAGAGCAGATTTTAGTCCTGCAGAGAGAGCAGGCTTTAGTCCCAACAGAGAGAGCAGGCTTTAAAGCTGCAGAGAGAGCAGACTTTAGTCCTGCGGAGAGAGCAGACCCTAATCCTGCAGAGAGAGCAGACTTTAGTCCTGCAGAGACAGCAGGCATTAATCCCAGCAGAGAGAGCAGACTTTAATCCTTCAGAGACAGCAGGCATTGATCCTAGTAGAGAGAGCAGATATTAGTCCCAGCAGAGATTGCAGACTTTAGTCCTGCAGAGAGTTCCGACTTTAGTCCTGCAGAGGGAGCAGGCTTTAGTCCTGCAGAGAGAGCAGGCTTTAATCCTGCAGAGACAGCAAGCATGAATCCCAGCAGAGAGAGCAGACTTTAGTCCCAGCAGAGAGAGCAGGCTTTAGTCCCAGCAGAGAGAGTAGACTTTAATCCTGCAGAGAGAGCAGACTTTAGTCCTGCAGTAAGAGCAGTCTTTAATCCTGCAGAGAGAGCAGACTTTCATCCCAGCAGAGAGAGCAGGCATTAATCCTGCAGAGAGAGCAGGCATTAATCCCAACAGAGAGAGCAGGCTTTAATCCTGCAGAGAGAGCAGATTTTAGTCCTGCAGAGAGAGCAGGCTTTAAAGCTGCAGAGACAACAGACATTAATCCCAACAGAGAGAGCAGGCTTTAATCCTGCAGAGAGAGCAGATTTTAGTCCTGCAGAGAGAGCAGGCTTTAGTCCCGCAGAGAGAGTAAGCATTAATCCTGCAGAGACAGCAGATTTTAGGCCTGCAGAGAGAGCAGACTTTAGTCCCAGCAGAGAGAGCAAATTTTAATCCTGTAGAGAGAGCAGATTTTAGTCCTGCAGAGAGAGCAGACTTTAGTCCTGCAGAGACAGCAGGCATTAATCCCATCAGAAGGGGCAGGCTTTAGTCCTGCAGAGAGAGCAGACTTTAGTCCTGCAGAGAGAGCAGTCTTTAGTCCTGCAGAGAGAGCAGACTTTAGTCCCAGCAGAGAGAGCAGGCATTAATCATGCAGAGAGAGCAGACTTTAATC
The DNA here is from genome assembly GCF_964194155.1 of Cetorhinus maximus. Taxonomy (NCBI): domain Eukaryota; kingdom Metazoa; phylum Chordata; class Chondrichthyes; order Lamniformes; family Cetorhinidae; genus Cetorhinus; species Cetorhinus maximus. Next base: position 54,675,625 of record NC_135887.1, read on the forward strand.
CTGCAGAGAGAGCAGACTTTAGTCCTGCGGAGAGAGCAGACCCTAATCCTGCAGAGAAAGCAGGCATTAATCACAGCAGAGAGAGCAGATATTAGTCCCAGCGGAGAGACCAGGCATTAATCGCAGCAGAGAGAGCAGATTTTAGTACCAGCAGAGATTGCAGACTTTAGTCCTGCAGAGATTGCAGACTTTAGTCCTGCAGAGATTGCAGACTTTAGTCCTGCAGAGATTTCCGACTTTAGTCCTGCAGAGAGAGCAGACTTTAGTCCTGCAGAGAGAGCAGACTTTCATCCCTGCAGAGGGAGCAGGCTTTCATCCCTGCAGAGGGAGCAGGCTTTAGTCCTGCAAAGAGAGCAGACTTTAGTCCTGCAGTAAGAGTAGTCTTTAATCCTGCAGAGAGAGCAGACTTTCATCCCAGCAGAGAGAGCAGGCATTAATCCTGCAGAGACAGCAGGCATTAATCTCAGCAGAGAGAGCAGGCATTAATCCTGCAGAAACAGCAGGCATTAATCTCAGTAGAGGGAGCATGCATTAATCCTGTAGAGAGAGCAGATTTTACTCCTGCAGTGAGAGCAAACTTTAGTCTCATCAGAGAGAGCAGGCTTTAAAGCTGCAGAAACAACAGGCATTAATCCCAACAGAGAGAGCAGGCTTTAAAGCTGCAGAAACAACAGGCATTAATCCCAAGAGAGAGAGCAGGCTTTAATCCTGCAGAGAGAGCAGACTTTAGTCCGGAAGAGAGAGCAGACTTTAGTCCTGCAGAGAGAGCAGACTTTTATCCTGCAGAGAGAGCAGACTTTAGTCCCAGCAGAGAGAGCTGACATTAATCCTGCAGAGAGAGCAGGCATTAATCCCAGCAGAGAGAGCAGACTTTAGTCCCAGCAGAGAGAGCAGGCTTTAGTCCTGCAGAGAGAACGGGCGTTATTTCTGCAGAGAGAGTAGGCATTAATCCTGCAGAGACAGCAGATTTTAGGCCTGCAGGGAAAGCAGGCATTAATCCCAGCAGAGAGAGCAGACTTTAATCCTTCAGAGACAGCAGGCATTGATCCCAGTAGAGAGAGCAGGCTTTAATCCTGCAGAGAGAGCAGGCATTAATCGCAGCAGAGAGAGCTGATTTTAGTACCAGCAGAGATTGCAGACTTTATTCCTGCAGAGACAGCAGACTTTAGTCTTTCAGAGAGAGCAGGCATTAATCAAAGCAGAGAGAGCAGGCTTTAATCCTGCAGAGACAGCAAGCATGAATCCCAGCAGAGAGAGTAGACTTTAATCCTGCAGAGAGAGCAGGCATTAATCACAGCAGAGAGAGCAGGCTTTAATCCTGCAGAGACAGCAGGCATTGATCCCAGAAGAGAGAGCAGGCTTTAATCCTGCAGAGAGAACAGGCATTAAGCCCAGCAGAGAGAGCAGACTTTAGTCCTGCAGAGAGAGCAGGCTTTAATCCTGCAGTGAGAGCAGACTTTACTCCTGCAGAGACAGCAGGCATTAATCCCAGCAGAGAGAGCAGACTTTAATCCTTCAGAGACAGCAGGTATTGATCCCAGTATAGAGAGCAGGCTTTAATCCTGCAGAGAGAGCAGGAATTAATCCCAGCAGAGAGAGCAGGCGTTAGTCCTGCAGAGACAGCAGACATTAATCGCAGCAGAGAGAGCAGATTTTAGTACCAGCAGAGATTGCAGACTTTATTCCTGCACAGAGTTCCGACTTTAGTCCTGCAGAGGGAGCAGACTTTAGTCCTGCAGAGGCAGCAGACTTTAGTCCTGCTGAGAGAGCAGGCATTAATCACAGCAGAGAGAGCAGGCTTTAATCCTGCAGAGAGAGCAGGCATTAATCCCAGCAGAGAGAGCAGACTTTAGTCCCAGCAGAGAGATCAGGCATTAATCCTGCAGCGAGTGCAGGCTTTATTTCTGCAGAGAGAACCGATTTTAGTCCTGCAGTGAGAGCAGACTTTAGTCCCAGCAGAGAGAGCAGGATTTAAAGCTGCAGAAAGAACAGATATTAATCCCAATAGAGAGAGCAGACTTTAATTCTGCAGAGACGGCAGGCATTAATCTCAGCAGAGAGAGCAGATTTTAGTCCTGCAGAGACGGCAGGCATTAATCTCAGCAGAGAGAGCAGGCATTAATCCTGCAGAGACAGCAGGCATTAATCTCAGCAGAGAGAGCAGGCATTAATCCTGCAGAGACAGCAGGCATTAATCTCAGCAGAGAGAGCAGGCATTAATCCTGCAGAAACAGCAGGCATTAATCTCAGCAGAGGGAGCATGCATTAATCCTGTAGAGAGAGCAGATTTTACTCCTGCAGTGAGAGCAAACTTTAGTCTCATCAGAGAGAGCAGGCTTTAAAGCTGCAGAAACAACAGGCATTAATCCCAACAGAGAGAGCAGGCTTTAAAGCTGCAGAAACAACAGGCATTAATCCCAAGAGAGAGAGCAGGCTTTAATTCTGCAGAGAGAGCAGGCTTTAGTCCCAGCAGAGAGAGCAGGCTTTAATCCTGCAGAGAGAGCAGACTTTAGTCCGGAAGAGAGAGCAGACTTTAGTCCTGCAGAGAGAGCAGACTTTAATCCTGCAGAGAGAGCAGACTTTAGTCCCAGCAGAGAGAGCTGACATTAATCCTGCAGAGAGAGCAGGCATTAATCCCAGCAGAGAGAGCAGACTTTAGTCCCAGCAGAGAGAGCAGGCTTTAGTCCTGCAGAGAGAATGGGCGTTATTTCTGCAGAGAGAGTAGGCATTAATCCTGCAGAGACAGCAGATTTTAGGCCTGCAGGGAAAGCAGGCATTGATCCCAGTAGAGAGAGCAGGCTTTAATCCTGCAGAGAGAGCAGGCATTAATCGCAGCAGAGAGAGCTGATTTTAGTACCAGCAGAGATTGCAGACTTTATTCCTGCAGAGACAGCAGACTTTAGTCCTGCAGAGAGAGCAGGCATTAATCAAAGCAGAGAGAGCAGGCTTTAATCCTGCAGAGACAGCAAGCATGAATCCCAGCAGAGAGAGTAGACTTTAATCCTGCAGAGAGAGCAGGCATTAATCCCAGCAGAGAGAGCAGGCTTTAGTCCTGCAAAGAGAGCAGACTTTAGTCCTGCAGTAAGAGCAGTCTTTAATCCTGCAGAGAGAGCAGACATTCATCCCAGCAGTGAGAGCAGGCTTTAATCCTGCAGAGAGAGCAGGCATTAATCCCAGCAGAGAGAGCAGACTTTAGTCCCAGCAGAGAGAGCAGGCTTTAGTCCCAGCAGAGAGAGCAGGCTTTAATCATGCAGTGAGAACAGGCATTAATCCCAGCAGAGAGAGCAGGCTTTAGTCCTGCAAAGAGAGCAGACTTTAGTCCTGCAGTAAGAGCAGTCTTTAATCCTGCAGAGAGAGCAGACTTTCATCCCAGCAGAGAGAGCAGGCTTTAATTCTGCAGAGAGAGCAGACATTAATCCCAGCAGAGAGAGCAGACTTTAGTCCCAGCAGAGAGATCAGGCCTTAATCCTGCAGCGAGTGCAGGCTTTATTCTGGCAGAGAGAACCGATTTTAGTCCTGCAGAGAGAGCAGATTTTAGTCCTGCAGAGAGAGCAGACTTTAGTCCCAGCAGAGAGAGCAGGCTTTAAAGCTGCAGAGACAACAGATATTAATCCCAACAGAGAGAGTAGGCTTTAGTCCCAGCAGAGAGAGCAGGCATTAGTCCTGCAGAGAGAGCAGACTATAGTCCCAGCACAGCGAGCAGGCTTTAATCCTGCAGAGAGAGCAGACTTTAGTCCTGCAGAGACGGCAGGCATTAATCTCAGCAGAGAGAGCAGGCATTAATCCTGCAGAGACAGCAGGCATTAATCCTGTAGAGAGAGCAGATTTTAGTCCTGCAGAGAGAGCAGACTTTAGTCCCAACAGAGAGAGCAGGCTTTAAAGCTGCAGAAACAACAGGCATTAATCCCAACAGAGAGAGCAGGCTTTAATTCCGCAGAGAGTGCAGACTTTAGTCCTGCCGAGAGAGCAGACTTTAGTCCTGCAGAGAGAGCAGGCTTTAGTCCTGCAAAGAGAGCAGTCTTTAGTCCTGCAGAGAGCGCAGACTTTAGTCCTGCAGAGAGAGCAGGCTTTAGTCCTACAGAGAGAGCAGACATTAATCATGCAGAGAGAGAGCAGGCATTAATCCCAGCAGAGAGAGCAGGCTTTAATCCTGCAGAGAGAGCAGGCATAAATCATGCAGAGAGAGAGCAGGCATTAATCCCAGCAGAGAGAGCAGACTTTAATCCTGCAGAGAGAGCAGACTTTAGTCCTGCGGAGAGAGCAGACCTTAATCCTGCAGAGAGAGCAGGCTTTAATCCTGCAGAGACAGCAGACATTAATCCCAGCAGAGAGAGCAGACTTTAATCCTTCAGAGACAGCAGGCATTGTTCCCAGTAGAGAGAGGAGGCTTTAATCCTGCAGAGACAGCAGACATTAATTGCAGCCGAGAGAGCAGATTTTAGTACCAGCAGAGATTGCAGACTTTAGTCCCGCAGAGAGTTCCGACTTTAGTCCTGCAGAGGGAGCAGACTTTAGTCCTGCAGAGAGAGCAGACTTTAGTCCCAGCAGAGAGAGCAGGCTTTAATCCTGCAGAGAGAGCAGACTTTCATTCCTGCAGAGGGAGCAGGCTTTAGACCTGCAAAGAGAGCAGACTTTCATCCCAGTAGAGAAAGCAGGCTTTAATCCTGCAGAGAGAGCAGACATTAGTCCCAGCACTGAGAGCAGGCTTTAATCCTGCAGAGAGAGCAGATTTTAGTCCTGCAGAGAGGGCAGGCATTAATCTCAGCAGAGAGAGCAGGCATTAATCCTGCAGAGACAGCAGGCATTAATCTCATCAGAGGGAGCAGGCATTAATCCTGTAGAGAGAGCAGATTTTAGTCCTGCAGAGAGAGCAAACTTTAGTCCCAACAGAGAGAGCAGGCTTTAAAGCTGCAGAAACAACAGGCATTAATCCCAACAGAGAGAGCAGGCTATAATTCTGCAGAGAGTGCAGACTTTAGTCCTGCAGAGAGAGCAGTCATTACTCCCAGCTGAGAGAGCAGACTTTAGTCCCAGCTGAGAGAACAGGCTTTAGTCCTGCAGTGAGAGCAGGCTTTAGTCCTGCAGAGAGCGCAGACTTTACTCCTGCAGAGAGAGTAGGCATTAATCCTGCAGAGACAGCACATTTTAGGCCTGCAGAGAAAGCAGGCTTTATTCCTGCAGAGAGCGCAGACTTTAATCCTTCAGAGACAGCAGGCATCGATCCCAGTAGAGAGAGCAGGCTTTAACCCTGCAGAGAGAGCAGGCATTAATCCCAGCAGAGAGAGCAGACATTAATCGCAGCAGAGAGAGCAGATTTTAATCCTGCAGAGAGAGCAGGCATTAATCCCAGCAGAGAGAGCAGGCTTTAGTCCCAGCAGAGAGAGCAGGCTTTAATCCTGCAGAGAGAGCAGGCATTAATCCCAGCAGAGAGAGCAGGCTTTAGTCCTGCAAAGAGATCAGACATTAGTCCTGCAGTAAGAGCAGTCTTTAATCCTGCAGAGAGAGCAGACTTTCATCCCAGCAGAGAGAGCAGGCTTTAATCCTGCAGCGAGTGCAGGCTTTATTCCTGCAGAGAGAACCGATTTTAGTCCTGCAGAGAGAGCAGATTTTAGCCCTGCAGAGAGAGCAGACTTTCATCCCAGCAGAGAGAGCAGGCTTTAAAGCTGCAGAGAGAACAGATATTAATCCCAACAGAAAGAGCAGGCTTTAGTCCCAGCAGAGAGAGCAGACATTAATCCTGCAGAGAGAGCAGACTTTCATCCCAGCAGAGAGAGCAGGCTTTAATCCTGCAGTGAGTGCAGGCTTTATTCCTGCAGAGAGAACCAATTTTAGTCCTGCAGAGAGAGCAGATTTTAGTCCTGCAGAGAGAGCAGACTTTATTCCCAGCACAGAGAGCAGGCTTTAATCCTGCAGAGAGAGTAGACTTTAGTCCTGCAGAGAGAGCAGGCCTTAATCCTGTAGAGAGAGCAGGCTTTAATTCTGCAGAGAGAGCAGGCTTTAGTCCCAGCAGAGAGAGCAGGCTTTAATCCTGCAGAGAGAGCAGACTTTAGTCCGGAAGAGAGAGCAGACTTTAGTCCTGCAGAGAGAGCAGACTTTAATCCTGCAGAGAGAGCAGACTTTAGTCCCAGCAGAGAGAGCTGACATTAATCCTGCAGAGAGAGCAGGCATTAATCCCAGCAGAGAGAGCAGACTTTAGTCCCAGCAGAGAGAGCAGGCTTTAGTCCTGCAGAGAGAATGGGCGTTATTTCTGCAGAGAGAGTAGGCATTAATCCTGCAGAGACAGCAGATTTTAGGCCTGCAGGGAAAGCAGGCATTGATCCCAGTAGAGAGAGCAGGCTTTAATCCTGCAGAGAGAGCAGGCATTAATCGCAGCAGAGAGAGCTGATTTTAGTACCAGCAGAGATTGCAGACTTTATTCCTGCAGAGACAGCAGACTTTAGTCCTGCAGAGAGAGCAGGCATTAATCAAAGCAGAGAGAGCAGGCTTTAATCCTGCAGAGACAGCAAGCATGAATCCCAGCAGAGAGAGTAGACTTTAATCCTGCAGAGAGAGCAGGCATTAATCCCAGCAGAGAGAGCAGGCTTTAGTCCTGCAAAGAGAGCAGACTTTAGTCCTGCAGTAAGAGCAGTCTTTAATCCTGCAGAGAGAGCAGACATTCATCCCAGCAGTGAGAGCAGGCTTTAATCCTGCAGAGAGAGCAGGCATTAATCCCAGCAGAGAGAGCAGACTTTAGTCCCAGCAGAGAGAGCAGGCTTTAGTCCCAGCAGAGAGAGCAGGCTTTAATCATGCAGTGAGAACAGGCATTAATCCCAGCAGAGAGAGCAGGCTTTAGTCCTGCAAAGAGAGCAGACTTTAGTCCTGCAGTAAGAGCAGTCTTTAATCCTGCAGAGAGAGCAGACTTTCATCCCAGCAGAGAGAGCAGGCTTTAATTCTGCAGAGAGAGCAGACATTAATCCCAGCAGAGAGAGCAGACTTTAGTCCCAGCAGAGAGATCAGGCCTTAATCCTGCAGCGAGTGCAGGCTTTATTCTGGCAGAGAGAACCGATTTTAGTCCTGCAGAGAGAGCAGATTTTAGTCCTGCAGAGAGAGCAGACTTTAGTCCCAGCAGAGAGAGCAGGCTTTAAAGCTGCAGAGACAACAGATATTAATCCCAACAGAGAGAGTAGGCTTTAGTCCCAGCAGAGAGAGCAGGCATTAGTCCTGCAGAGAGAGCAGACTATAGTCCCAGCACAGCGAGCAGGCTTTAATCCTGCAGAGAGAGCAGACTTTAGTCCTGCAGAGACGGCAGGCATTAATCTCAGCAGAGAGAGCAGGCATTAATCCTGCAGAGACAGCAGGCATTAATCCTGTAGAGAGAGCAGATTTTAGTCCTGCAGAGAGAGCAGACTTTAGTCCCAACAGAGAGAGCAGGCTTTAAAGCTGCAGAAACAACAGGCATTAATCCCAACAGAGAGAGCAGGCTTTAATTCTGCAGAGAGTGCAGACTTTAGTCCTGCCGAGAGAGCAGACTTTAGTCCTGCAGAGAGAGCAGGCTTTAGTCCTGCAAAGAGAGCAGTCTTTAGTCCTGCAGAGAGCGCAGACTTTAGTCCTGCAGAGAGAGCAGGCTTTAGTCCTACAGAGAGAGCAGACATTAATCATGCAGAGAGAGAGCAGGCATTAATCCCAGCAGAGAGAGCAGGCTTTAATCCTGCAGAGAGAGCAGGCATAAATCATGCAGAGAGAGAGCAGGCATTAATCCCAGCAGAGAGAGCAGACTTTAATCCTGCAGAGAGAGCAGACTTTAGTCCTGCGGAGAGAGCAGACCTTAATCCTGCAGAGAGAGCAGGCTTTAATCCTGCAGAGACAGCAGACATTAATCCCAGCAGAGAGAGCAGACTTTAATCCTTCAGAGACAGCAGGCATTGTTCCCAGTAGAGAGAGGAGGCTTTAATCCTGCAGAGACAGCAGACATTAATTGCAGCCGAGAGAGCAGATTTTAGTACCAGCAGAGATTGCAGACTTTAGTCCCGCAGAGAGTTCCGACTTTAGTCCTGCAGAGGGAGCAGACTTTAGTCCTGCAGAGAGAGCAGACTTTAGTCCCAGCAGAGAGAGCAGGCTTTAATCCTGCAGAGAGAGCAGACTTTCATTCCTGCAGAGGGAGCAGGCTTTAGACCTGCAAAGAGAGCAGACTTTCATCCCAGTAGAGAAAGCAGGCTTTAATCCTGCAGAGAGAGCAGACATTAGTCCCAGCACTGAGAGCAGGCTTTAATCCTGCAGAGAGAGCAGATTTTAGTCCTGCAGAGAGGGCAGGCATTAATCTCAGCAGAGAGAGCAGGCATTAATCCTGCAGAGACAGCAGGCATTAATCTCATCAGAGGGAGCAGGCATTAATCCTGTAGAGAGAGCAGATTTTAGTCCTGCAGAGAGAGCAAACTTTAGTCCCAACAGAGAGAGCAGGCTTTAAAGCTGCAGAAACAACAGGCATTAATCCCAACAGAGAGAGCAGGCTATAATTCTGCAGAGAGTGCAGACTTTAGTCCTGCAGAGAGAGCAGTCATTACTCCCAGCTGAGAGAGCAGACTTTAGTCCCAGCTGAGAGAACAGGCTTTAGTCCTGCAGTGAGAGCAGGCTTTAGTCCTGCAGAGAGCGCAGACTTTACTCCTGCAGAGAGAGTAGGCATTAATCCTGCAGAGACAGCACATTTTAGGCCTGCAGAGAAAGCAGGCTTTATTCCTGCAGAGAGCGCAGACTTTAATCCTTCAGAGACAGCAGGCATCGATCCCAGTAGAGAGAGCAGGCTTTAACCCTGCAGAGAGAGCAGGCATTAATCCCAGCAGAGAGAGCAGACATTAATCGCAGCAGAGAGAGCAGATTTTAATCCTGCAGAGAGAGCAGGCATTAATCCCAGCAGAGAGAGCAGGCTTTAGTCCCAGCAGAGAGAGCAGGCTTTAATCCTGCAGAGAGAGCAGGCATTAATCCCAGCAGAGAGAGCAGGCTTTAGTCCTGCAAAGAGATCAGACATTAGTCCTGCAGTAAGAGCAGTCTTTAATCCTGCAGAGAGAGCAGACTTTCATCCCAGCAGAGAGAGCAGGCTTTAATCCTGCAGCGAGTGCAGGCTTTATTCCTGCAGAGAGAACCGATTTTAGTCCTGCAGAGAGAGCAGATTTTAGCCCTGCAGAGAGAGCAGACTTTCATCCCAGCAGAGAGAGCAGGCTTTAAAGCTGCAGAGAGAACAGATATTAATCCCAACAGAAAGAGCAGGCTTTAGTCCCAGCAGAGAGAGCAGACATTAATCCTGCAGAGAGAGCAGACTTTCATCCCAGCAGAGAGAGCAGGCTTTAATCCTGCAGTGAGTGCAGGCTTTATTCCTGCAGAGAGAACCGATTTTAGTCCTGCAGAGAGAGCAGATTTTAGTCCTGCAGAGAGAGCAGACTTTATTCCCAGCACAGAGAGCAGGCTTTAATCCTGCAGAGAGAGTAGACTTTAGTCCTGCAGAGAGAGCAGGCCTTAATCCTGTAGAGAGAGCAGATTTTAGTCCTGCAGAGAGAGCAGGCTTTAGTCCCAACAGAGAGAGCAGGCTTTAAAGCTGCAGAGAAAGCAGACTTTAGTCCTGCGGAGAGAGCAGACCCTAATCCTGCAGAGAGAGCAGACTTTAGTCCTGCAGAGACAGCAGGCATTAATCCCAGCAGAGAGAGCAGACTTTAATCCTTCAGAGACAGCAGGCATTGATCCTAGTAGAGAGAGCAGATATTAGTCCCAGCAGAGATTGCAGACTTTAGTCCTGCAGAGAGTTCCGACTTTAGTCCTGCAGAGGGAGCAGGCTTTAGTCCTGCAGAGAGAGAAGGCTTTAATCCTGCAGAGACAGCAAGCATGAATCCCAGCAGAGAGAGCAGACTTTAGTCCCAGCAGAGAGAGCAGGCTTTAGTCCCAGCAGAGAGAGTAGACTTTAATCCTGCAGAGAGAGCAGACTTTAGTCCTGCAGTAAGAGCAGTCTTTAATCCTGCAGAGAGAGCAGACTTTCATCCCACCAGAGAGATCAGGCCTTAATCCTGCAACGAGTGCAGGCTTTATTCCTGCAGAGAGAACCGATTTTAGTCCTGCAGAGAGAGCAGATTTTAGTCCCAGCAGAGAGAGCAGGCTTTAATCCTGCAGAGAGAGCAGGCTTTAAAGCTGCAGAGACAACAGACATTAATCCCAACAGAGAGAGCAGGCTTTAATCCTGCAGAGAGAGCAGATTTTAGTCCTGCAGAGGGAGCAGGCTTTAAAGCTGCAGAGACAACAGACATTAATCCCAACAGAGAGAGCAGGCTTTAATCCTGCAGAGAGAGCAGATTTTAGTCCTGCAGAGAGAGCAGGCTTTAGTCCCGCAGAGAGAGTAGGCATTAATCCTGCAGAGACAGCAGATTTTAGGCCTGCAGAGAGAGCAGACTTTAGTCCCAGCAGAGAGAGCAAATTTTAATCCTGTAGAGAGAGCAGATTTTAGTCCTGCAGAGAGAGCAGACTTTAGTCCTGCAGAGACAGCAGGCATTAATCCCATCAGAAGGGGCAGGCTTTAGTCCTGCAGAGAGAGCAGACTTTAGTCCTGCAGAGAGAGCAGTCTTTAGTCCTGCAGAGAGAGCAGACTTTAGTTCCAGCAGAGAGAGCAGGCATTAATCATGCAGAGAGAGCAGACTTTAATCCTGCAGAGAGAGCAGACTTTAGTCCTGCGGAGAGAGCAGACCCTAATCCTGCAGAGAAAGCAGGCATTAATCACAGCAGAGAGAGCAGATATTAGTCCCAGCGGAGAGACCAGGCATTAATCGCAGCAGAGAGAGCAGAATTTAGTACCAGCAGAGATTGCAGACTTTAGTCCTGCAGAGATTTCCGACTTTAGTCCTGCAGAGAGAGCAGACTTTAGTCCTGCAGAGAGAGCAGACTTTCATCCCTGCAGAGGGAGCAGGCTTTAGTCCTGCAAAGAGAGCAGACTTTAGTCCTGCAGTAAGAGTAGTCTTTAATCCTGCAGAGAGAGCAGACTTTCATCCTAGCAGAGAGAGCAGGCTTTAATCCTGCAGAGACAGCAGACATTAATCCCAGCAGAGCGAGCAGGCTTTAGTGCCAGCAGAGAGATCAGGCCTTAATCCTGCAGTGAGTGCAGGCTTTATTCTGGCAGAGAGAACCGATTTTAGTCCTGCAGAGAGAGCAGATTTTAGTCCTGCAGAGAGAGCAGACTTTAAAGCTGCAGAGAGAATAGATATTAATCCCAACAGAGAGAGCAGACTTTAGTCCCAGCACAGAGAGCAGGCATTAGTCCTGCAGAGAGAGCAGATTTTAGTCCTGCAGAGACGGCAGGCATTAATCCCAGCAGAGAGAGCAGGCATTAATCCTGCAGAGACAGCAGGCATTAATCTCAGCAGAGGGAGCAGGCATTAATCCTGTAGAGAGAGCAGATTTTAGTCCTGCAGAGAGAGCAGACTTTCGTCCCAGCAGAGAGAGCAGGCTTTAGTCCTGCAGAGAGAGCAGGCTTTAATCCTGCAGAGAGAGTAGGCATTAATCCTGCAGAGACAGCAGATTTTTGGCCTGCAGAGAAAGCAGGCTTTATTCCTGCAGAGAGAGCAGACTTTAGTCCCAGCAGAGAGAGCAAATTTTAATCCTGTAGCGAGAGCAGACTTTAGTCCTGCAGAGAGACCAGACTTTAGTCCTGCAGAGACAGCAGGCATTAAGCCCAGCAGAAGGCGCAGGCTTTATTCCTGCAGAGAGAGCAGTCTTTAGTCCTGCAGAGAGAGCAGACTTTACTCCCAGCAGAGAGAGCAGACATTAATCATGCAGAGAGTGAGCAGGCATTAATCCCAGCAGAGAGAGCAGTTTTTAATCCTGCAGAGAGAGCAGACTTTAATCCTGCAGAGAGAGCAGACTTTAGTCCTGCGGAGAGAGCAGACCTTAATCCTGCAGAGAGAGCAGGCATTAATCCCAGCAAAGAGACCAGGCCTTAATCCTGCAGCGAGTGCACGCTTTATTCCTGCAGAGAGAACCGATTTTAGTCCTGCAGAGAGAGCAGATTTTAGTCCTGCAGAGAGAGCTGATTTTAGTCCCAGCAGAGAGAGCAGGCTTTAAAGCTGCAGAGAGAACAGATTTTAGTCCTGCAGAGAGAGCTGATTTTAGTCCCAGCAGAGAGAGCAGGCTTTAAAGCTGCAGAGAGAACAGATTTTAATCCTGCAGAGAGAGCAGACTTAGTCATGCAGTGACGGCAGGCATTAATCTCAGCAGAGAGAGCAGGCATTAATCCTGTAGAGAGAGCAGATTTTAGTCCTGCAGAGAGAGCAGGCTTTAAAGCTGCAGAAACAACAGGCATTAATCCCAACAGAAAGAGCAGGCTTTAAAGCTGCAGAAACAACAGGAATTAATCCCAACAGAGAGAGCAGGCTTTAATTCTGCAGAGAGAGCAGACTTTAGTCCTGCAGAGAGAGTAGGCATTAATCCTGCAGAGACAGCAGATTTTAGGCCTGCAGAGATAGCAGATTTTAGTCCCAGCAGAGAGAGCAAATTTTAATCCTGTAGAGAGAGCAGATTTTAGTACTGCAGAGAGAGCAGACTTTAGTCCTTCAGAGACAGCAGGCATTAATCCCATCAGAAGGGGCAGACTTTAGTCCTGCAGAGAGAGCAGTCTTTAGTCCTGCAGAGAGAGCAGACTTTAGTCCCAGCAGAGAGAGCAGACATTAATCATGCAGAGAGAAAGCGGGCATTAATCCCAGCAGAGAGAGGAGACTTTAATCCTGCAGAGAGAGCAGGATTTAAAGCTGCAGAGAGAACAGATATTAATCCCAATAGAGAGAGCAGACTTTAATTCTGCAGAGACGGCAGGCATTAATCTCAGCAGAGAGAGCAGATTTTAGTCCTGCAGAGACGGCAGGCATTAATCTCAGCAGAGAGAGCAGGCATTAATCCTGCAGAGACAGCAGGCATTAATCTCAGCAGAGAGAGCAGGCATTAATCCTGCAGAGACAGCAGGCATTAATCTCAGCAGAGAGAGCAGGCATTAATCCTGCAGAAACAGCAGGCATTAATCTCAGCAGAGGGAGCATGCATTAATCCTGTAGAGAGAGCAGATTTTACTCCTGCAGTGAGAGCAAACTTTAGTCTCATCAGAGAGAGCAGGCTTTAAAGCTGCAGAAACAACAGGCATTAATCCCAACAGAGAGAGCAGGCTTTAAAGCTGCAGAAACAACAGGCATTAATCCCAAGAGAGAGAGCAGGCTTTAATTCTGCAGAGAGAGCAGGCTTTAGTCCCAGCAGAGAGAGCAGGCTTTAATCCTGCAGAGAGAGCAGACTTTAGTCCGGAAGAGAGAGCAGACTTTAGTCCTGCAGAGAGAGCAGACTTTAATCCTGCAGAGAGAGCAGACTTTAGTCCCAGCAGAGAGAGCTGACATTAATCCTGCAGAGAGAGCAGGCATTAATCCCAGCAGAGAGAGCAGACTTTAGTCCCAGCAGAGAGAGCAGGCTTTAGTCCTGCAGAGAGAATGGGCGTTATTTCTGCAGAGAGAGTAGGCATTAATCCTGCAGAGACAGCAGATTTTAGGCCTGCAGGGAAAGCAGGCATTGATCCCAGTAGAGAGAGCAGGCTTTAATCCTGCAGAGAGAGCAGGCATTAATCGCAGCAGAGAGAGCTGATTTTAGTACCAGCAGAGATTGCAGACTTTATTCCTGCAGAGACAGCAGACTTTAGTCCTGCAGAGAGAGCAGGCATTAATCAAAGCAGAGAGAGCAGGCTTTAATCCTGCAGAGACAGCAAGCATGAATCCCAGCAGAGAGAGTAGACTTTAATCCTGCAGAGAGAGCAGGCATTAATCCCAGCAGAGAGAGCAGGCTTTAGTCCTGCAAAGAGAGCAGACTTTAGTCCTGCAGTAAGAGCAGTCTTTAATCCTGCAGAGAGAGCAGACATTCATCCCAGCAGTGAGAGCAGGCTTTAATCCTGCAGAGAGAGCAGGCATTAATCCCAGCAGAGAGAGCAGACTTTAGTCCCAGCAGAGAGAGCAGGCTTTAGTCCCAGCAGAGAGAGCAGGCTTTAATCATGCAGTGAGAACAGGCATTAATCCCAGCAGAGAGAGCAGGCTTTAGTCCTGCAAAGAGAGCAGACTTTAGTCCTGCAGTAAGAGCAGTCTTTAATCCTGCAGAGAGAGCAGACTTTCATCCCAGCAGAGAGAGCAGGCTTTAATTCTGCAGAGAGAGCAGACATTAATCCCAGCAGAGAGAGCAGACTTTAGTCCCAGCAGAGAGATCAGGCCTTAATCCTGCAGCGAGTGCAGGCTTTATTCTGGCAGAGAGAACCGATTTTAGTCCTGCAGAGAGAGCAGATTTTAGTCCTGCAGAGAGAGCAGACTTTAGTCCCAGCAGAGAGAGCAGGCTTTAAAGCTGCAGAGACAACAGATATTAATCCCAACAGAGAGAGTAGGCTTTAGTCCCAGCAGAGAGAGCAGGCATTAGTCCTGCACAGAGAGCAGACTATAGTCCCAGCACAGCGAGCAGGCTTTAATCCTGCAGAGAGAGCAGACTTTAGTCCTGCAGAGACGGCAGGCATTAATCTCAGCAGAGAGAGCAGGCATTAATCCTGCAGAGACAGCAGGCATTAATCCTGTAGAGAGAGCAGATTTTAGTCCTGCAGAGAGAGCAGACTTTAGTCCCAACAGAGAGAGCAGGCTTTAAAGCTGCAGAAACAACAGGCATTAATCCCAACAGAGAGAGCAGGCTTTAATTCTGCAGAGAGTGCAGACTTTAGTCCTGCCGAGAGAGCAGACTTTAGTCCTGCAGAGAGAGCAGGCTTTAGTCCTGCAAAGAGAGCAGTCTTTAGTCCTGCAGAGAGCGCAGACTTTAGTCCTGCAGAGAGAGCAGGCTTTAGTCCTACAGAGAGAGCAGACATTAATCATGCAGAGAGAGAGCAGGCATTAATCCCAGCAGAGAGAGCAGGCTTTAATCCTGCAGAGAGAGCAGGCATAAATCATGCAGAGAGAGAGCAGGCATTAATCCCAGCAGAGAGAGCAGACTTTAATCCTGCAGAGAGAGCAGACTTTAGTCCTGCGGAGAGAGCAGACCTTAATCCTGCAGAGAGAGCAGGCTTTAATCCTGCAGAGACAGCAGACATTAATCCCAGCAGAGAGAGCAGACTTTAATCCTTCAGAGACAGCAGGCATTGTTCCCAGTAGAGAGAGGAGGCTTTAATCCTGCAGAGACAGCAGACATTAATTGCAGCCGAGAGAGCAGATTTTAGTACCAGCAGAGATTGCAGACTTTAGTCCCGCAGAGAGTTCCGACTTTAGTCCTGCAGAGGGAGCAGACTTTAGTCCTGCAGAGAGAGCAGACTTTAGTCCCAGCAGAGAGAGCAGGCTTTAATCCTGCAGAGAGAGCAGACTTTCATTCCTGCAGAGGGAGCAGGCTTTAGACCTGCAAAGAGAGCAGACTTTCATCCCAGTAGAGAAAGCAGGCTTTAATCCTGCAGAGAGAGCAGACATTAGTCCCAGCACTGAGAGCAGGCTTTAATCCTGCAGAGAGAGCAGATTTTAGTCCTGCAGAGAGGGCAGGCATTAATCTCAGCAGAGAGAGCAGGCATTAATCCTGCAGAGACAGCAGGCATTAATCTCATCAGAGGGAGCAGGCATTAATCCTGTAGAGAGAGCAGATTTTAGTCCTGCAGAGAGAGCAAACTTTAGTCCCAACAGAGAGAGCAGGCTTTAAAGCTGCAGAAACAACAGGCATTAATCCCAACAGAGAGAGCAGGCTATAATTCTGCAGAGAGTGCAGACTTTAGTCCTGCAGAGAGAGCAGTCATTACTCCCAGCTGAGAGAGCAGACTTTAGTCCCAGCTGAGAGAACAGGCTTTAGTCCTGCAGTGAGAGCAGGCTTTAGTCCTGCAGAGAGCGCAGACTTTACTCCTGCAGAGAGAGTAGGCATTAATCCTGCAGAGACAGCACATTTTAGGCCTGCAGAGAAAGCAGGCTTTATTCCTGCAGAGAGCGCAGACTTTAATCCTTCAGAGACAGCAGGCATCGATCCCAGTAGAGAGAGCAGGCTTTAACCCTGCAGAGAGAGCAGGCATTAATCCCAGCAGAGAGAGCAGACATTAATCGCAGCAGAGAGAGCAGATTTTAATCCTGCAGAGAGAGCAGGCATTAATCCCAGCAGAGAGAGCAGGCTTTAGTCCCAGCAGAGAGAGCAGGCTTTAATCCTGCAGAGAGAGCAGGCATTAATCCCAGCAGAGAGAGCAGGCTTTAGTCCTGCAAAGAGATCAGACATTAGTCCTGCAGTAAGAGCAGTCTTTAATCCTGCAGAGAGAGCAGACTTTCATCCCAGCAGAGAGAGCAGGCTTTAATCCTGCAGCGAGTGCAGGCTTTATTCCTGCAGAGAGAACCGATTTTAGTCCTGCAGAGAGAGCAGATTTTAGCCCTGCAGAGAGAGCAGACTTTCATCCCAGCAGAGAGAGCAGGCTTTAAAGCTGCAGAGAGAACAGATATTAATCCCAACAGAAAGAGCAGGCTTTAGTCCCAGCAGAGAGAGCAGACATTAATCCTGCAGAGAGAGCAGACTTTCATCCCAGCAGAGAGAGCAGGCTTTAATCCTGCAGTGAGTGCAGGCTTTATTCCTGCAGAGAGAACCGATTTTAGTCCTGCAGAGAGAGCAGATTTTAGTCCTGCAGAGAGAGCAGACTTTATTCCCAGCACAGAGAGCAGGCTTTAATCCTGCAGAGAGAGTAGACTTTAGTCCTGCAGAGAGAGCAGGCCTTAATCCTGTAGAGAGAGCAGATTTTAGTCCTGCAGAGAGAGCAGGCTTTAGTCCCAACAGAGAGAGCAGGCTTTAAAGCTGCAGAGAAAGCAGACTTTAGTCCTGCGGAGAGAGCAGACCCTAATCCTGCAGAGAGAGCAGACTTTAGTCCTGCAGAGACAGCAGGCATTAATCCCAGCAGAGAGAGCAGACTTTAATCCTTCAGAGACAGCAGGCATTGATCCTAGTAGAGAGAGCAGATATTAGTCCCAGCAGAGATTGCAGACTTTAGTCCTGCAGAGAGTTCCGACTTTAGTCCTGCAGAGGGAGCAGGCTTTAGTCCTGCAGAGAGAGAAGGCTTTAATCCTGCAGAGACAGCAAGCATGAATCCCAGCAGAGAGAGCAGACTTTAGTCCCAGCAGAGAGAGCAGGCTTTAGTCCCAGCAGAGAGAGTAGACTTTAATCCTGCAGAGAGAGCAGACTTTAGTCCTGCAGTAAGAGCAGTCTTTAATCCTGCAGAGAGAGCAGACTTTCATCCCACCAGAGAGATCAGGCCTTAATCCTGCAACGAGTGCAGGCTTTATTCCTGCAGAGAGAACCGATTTTAGTCCTGCAGAGAGAGCAGATTTTAGTCCCAGCAGAGAGAGCAGGCTTTAATCCTGCAGAGAGAGCAGGCTTTAAAGCTGCAGAGACAACAGACATTAATCCCAACAGAGAGAGCAGGCTTTAATCCTGCAGAGAGAGCAGATTTTAGTCCTGCAGAGGGAGCAGGCTTTAAAGCTGCAGAGACAACAGACATTAATCCCAACAGAGAGAGCAGGCTTTAATCCTGCAGAGAGAGCAGATTTTAGTCCTGCAGAGAGAGCAGGCTTTAGTCCCGCAGAGAGAGTAGGCATTAATCCTGCAGAGACAGCAGATTTTAGGCCTGCAGAGAGAGCAGACTTTAGTCCCAGCAGAGAGAGCAAATTTTAATCCTGTAGAGAGAGCAGATTTTAGTCCTGCAGAGAGAGCAGACTTTAGTCCTGCAGAGACAGCAGGCATTAATCCCATCAGAAGGGGCAGGCTTTAGTCCTGCAGAGAGAGCAGACTTTAGTCCTGCAGAGAGAGCAGTCTTTAGTCCTGCAGAGAGAGCAGACTTTAGTCCCAGCAGAGAGAGCAGGCATTAATCATGCAGAGAGAGCAGACTTTAATCCTGCAGAGAGAGCAGACTTTAGTCCTGCGGAGAGAGCAGACCCTAATCCTGCAGAGAAAGCAGGCATTAATCACAGCAGAGAGAGCAGATATTAGTCCCAGCGGAGAGACCAGGCATTAATCGCAGCAGAGAGAGCAGAATTTAGTACCAGCAGAGATTGCAGACTTTAGTCCTGCAGAGATTTCCGACTTTAGTCCTGCAGAGAGAGCAGACTTTAGTCCTGCAGAGAGAGCAGACTTTCATCCCTGCAGAGGGAGCAGGCTTTAGTCCTGCAAAGAGAGCAGACTTTAGTCCTGCAGTAAGAGTAGTCTTTAATCCTGCAGAGAGAGCAGACTTTCATCCTAGCAGAGAGAGCAGGCTTTAATCCTGCAGAGACAGCAGACATTAATCCCAGCAGAGCGAGCAGGCTTTAGTGCCAGCAGAGAGATCAGGCCTTAATCCTGCAGTGAGTGCAGGCTTTATTCTGGCAGAGAGAACCGATTTTAGTCCTGCAGAGAGAGCAGATTTTAGTCCTGCAGAGAGAGCAGACTTTAAAGCTGCAGAGAGAATAGATATTAATCCCAACAGAGAGAGCAGACTTTAGTCCCAGCACAGAGAGCAGGCATTAGTCCTGCAGAGAGAGCAGATTTTAGTCCTGCAGAGACGGCAGGCATTAATCCCAGCAGAGAGAGCAGGCATTAATCCTGCAGAGACAGCAGGCATTAATCTCAGCAGAGGGAGCAGGCATTAATCCTGTAGAGAGAGCAGATTTTAGTCCTGCAGAGAGAGCAGACTTTCGTCCCAGCAGAGAGAGCAGGCTTTAGTCCTGCAGAGAGAGCAGGCTTTAATCCTGCAGAGAGAGTAGGCATTAATCCTGCAGAGACAGCAGATTTTTGGCCTGCAGAGAAAGCAGGCTTTATTCCTGCAGAGAGAGCAGACTTTAGTCCCAGCAGAGAGAGCAAATTTTAATCCTGTAGCGAGAGCAGACTTTAGTCCTGCAGAGAGACCAGACTTTAGTCCTGCAGAGACAGCAGGCATTAAGCCCAGCAGAAGGCGCAGGCTTTATTCCTGCAGAGAGAGCAGTCTTTAGTCCTGCAGAGAGAGCAGACTTTACTCCCAGCAGAGAGAGCAGACATTAATCATGCAGAGAGTGAGCAGGCATTAATCCCAGCAGAGAGAGCAGTTTTTAATCCTGCAGAGAGAGCAGACTTTAATCCTGCAGAGAGAGCAGACTTTAGTCCTGCGGAGAGAGCAGACCTTAATCCTGCAGAGAGAGCAGGCATTAATCCCAGCAAAGAGACCAGGCCTTAATCCTGCAGCGAGTGCACGCTTTATTCCTGCAGAGAGAACCGATTTTAGTCCTGCAGAGAGAGCAGATTTTAGTCCTGCAGAGAGAGCTGATTTTAGTCCCAGCAGAGAGAGCAGGCTTTAAAGCTGCAGAGAGAACAGATTTTAGTCCTGCAGAGAGAGCTGATTTTAGTCCCAGCAGAGAGAGCAGGCTTTAAAGCTGCAGAGAGAACAGATTTTAATCCTGCAGAGAGAGCAGACTTAGTCATGCAGTGACGGCAGGCATTAATCTCAGCAGAGAGAGCAGGCATTAATCCTGTAGAGAGAGCAGATTTTAGTCCTGCAGAGAGAGCAGGCTTTAAAGCTGCAGAAACAACAGGCATTAATCCCAACAGAAAGAGCAGGCTTTAAAGCTGCAGAAACAACAGGAATTAATCCCAACAGAGAGAGCAGGCTTTAATTCTGCAGAGAGAGCAGACTTTAGTCCTGCAGAGAGAGTAGGCATTAATCCTGCAGAGACAGCAGATTTTAGGCCTGCAGAGATAGCAGATTTTAGTCCCAGCAGAGAGAGCAAATTTTAATCCTGTAGAGAGAGCAGATTTTAGTACTGCAGAGAGAGCAGACTTTAGTCCTTCAGAGACAGCAGGCATTAATCCCATCAGAAGGGGCAGACTTTAGTCCTGCAGAGAGAGCAGTCTTTAGTCCTGCAGAGAGAGCAGACTTTAGTCCCAGCAGAGAGAGCAGACATTAATCATGCAGAGAGAAAGCGGGCATTAATCCCAGCAGAGAGAGGAGACTTTAATCCTGCAGAGAGAGCAGACTTTAGTCCTGCGGAGAGAGCAGACCCTAATCCTGCAGAGAGAGCAGGCTTTAATCCTGCAGAGACAGCAGGCATTAATCCCAGCAGAGAGAGCAGACTTTAATCCTTCAGAGACAGCAGGTATTGATCCCAGTAGAGAGAGTAGGCTTTAATCCTGCAGAGAGAGCAGGCATTAATCCCAGCAGAGAGACCAGGCATTAATCGCAGCAGAGAGAGCAGATTTTAGTACCAGCAGAGATTGCAGACTTTAGTCCTGCAGAGATTGCAGACTTTAGTCCTGCAGAGATTGCAGACTTTAGTCCTGCAGAGAGTTCCAACTTTAGTCCTGCAGAGGGAGCAGACTTTAGTCCTGCAGAGAGTTCCGACTTTAGTCCTGCAGAGGGAGCAGACTTTAATCCTGCAGAGGGAGCAGACTTTCATTCCAGCAGAGAGAGCAGACTTTCATCCCAGCAGAGAGAGTAGGCTTTAATCCTGCAGAGAGAGCAGACTTTCATCCCAGCAGAGAGAGCAGGCATTAATCCCAGCAGAGAGAGCAGACTTTAGTCCCAGCAGAGAGATCAGGCCTTAATCATGCAGTGAGTGCAGGCTTTATTCCTGCAGAGACACCCGATTTGAGTCCTGCAGAGAGAGCAGACTTTAGTCCCAGCAGAGAGAGCAGGCATTAGTCCTGCAGAGAGAGCAGGCTTTAATCCTGCAGAGAGAGCAGACTTTAGTCCTGCAGAGAGAGCAGACTTTAGTCCTGAAGAGAGAGCAGACCTTAGTCCTGAAGAGAGACCAGACTTTAGTACTGCAGAGAGAGCAGACTTTAGTACTGCAGAGAGAGCAGGCTTTAATCCTGCAGAGAGAGCAGACTTTAGTCCTGCAGAGAGAGCAGACTTTAGTCCCAGCAGAGAGAGCTGACATTAATCCTGCAGAGAGAGCAGGCATTAATCCCAGCAGAGAGAGCAGACTTTCATCCCAGCAGAGAGAGCAGGCTTTAATCCTGCAGAGAGCGCAGACTTTACTCCTGCAGAGAGAGTAGGCATTAATCCTGCAGAGACAGCAGATTTTAGTCCTGCAGAGTGAGCAGACTTTAGTCCCAACAGAAAGAGCAGGCTTTAAAACTGCAGAAGCAACAGGCATTAATCCCAACAGAGAGAGCAGGCTTTAGTCCCAGCAGAGAGAGCAGATTTTAGTACTGCAGAGAGAGCTGACATTAATCCTGCAGAGAGAGCAGGCATTAATCCCAACAGAGAGAGCAGACTTTCGTCCCAGCAGAGAGAGCAGGCTTTAGTCCTGCAGAGAGAACAGGCTTTAGTCCTGCAGAGAGAGCAGGCTTTAATCCTGCAGAGAGCGCAGACTTTAGTCCCGCAGAGAGAGTAGGCATTAATCCTGCAGACACAGCAGATTTTTGGCCTGCAGAGAAAGCAGGCTTTATTCCTGCAGAGAGAGCAGACTTTAGTCCCAGCAGAGAGAGCAAATTTTAATCCTGTAGCGAGAGCAGATTTTAGTCCTGTAGAGAGAGCAGTCTTTAGTCCTGCAGAGAGAGCAGGCATTAATCCCAGCAGAGAGAGCAGGTTTTAATCCTGCAGAGAGAGCAGACTTTAGTCCCAGCGGAGAGAGCAGACCTTAATCCTGCAGCGAGAGCAGGCATTAATCCAGGCAGAGAGAGCAGGCTTTAGCCCCAGCAGAGAGAGCAGGCATTAATCGCAGCAGAGAGAGCAGATTTTAGACCCAGCAGAGAGAGCAGACTTTAGTCCCAGCAGAGAGAGCAGGCTTTAATCCTGCAGAGAGAGCAGGCTTTAATCCTGCAGAGAGAGCAGGCATTAATCCCAGCAGAGAGAGCAGACTTTACTCCCAGCAGAGAGAGCAGACATTAATCATGCAGAGAGAGAGCAGGCATTAATCCCAGCAGAGAGAGCAGGTTTTAATCCTGCAGAGAGAGCAGACTTTAGTCCCAGCGGAGAGAGGAGACCTTAATCCTGCAGAGGGAGCAGGCATTAATCCAGGCAGAGAGAGCAGGCTTTAGCCCCAGCAGAGAGAGCAGGCATTAATCCTGCATAGACAGCAGGCATTAATTCCAGCAGAGAGAGCAGACTTTAGTCCCAGCAGAGAGAGCAGGCTTTAATCCTGCAGAGAGAGCAGGCATTAATCGCAGCAGATCGAGCAGATTTTAGTCCCAGCAGAGAGAGCAGGCATTAATCGCAGCAGACAGAGCAGATTTTAGTCCTGCAGAGGGAGCAGACTTTAGTCCTGCAGAGAGAGCAGACTTTAGTTCTGCAGAGAGAGCAGACATTAATCCTGCAGAGAGAGCAGGCTTTAATCCAGCAGAGAGAACAGACTTTCGTCCTGCGGAGGGATCAGGTTTTAGTCCTGCAGAGAGAGCAGACTTTAATCCTGCAGAGACGGCAAACATTAATCCCAGCAGACTTCAGTCCAGCAGAGAGAGCAGGCATTAATCCTGCAGAGACAGCAGGCATTAATCTCAGCAGAGGGAGCAGGCATTAATCCTGTAGAGAGAGCAGATTTTAGTCCTGCAGAGAGAGCAGACTTTAGTCCCAGCAGAGAGAGCAGGCTTTCAAACTGCAGAGAGATCAGACTTTAGTCTAAGCAGAGAGAGAGCAGGTTTTAATCCTGCAGAGAGAGCAGGCTTTAATCCTGCAGAGAGAGCAGATTTTAGTCCCAGAAGCGAGAGCAGGCTTTAATCCTGCAGAGAGTGCAGGCATTAATCCCAGCAGAGACAGCAGATTTTAGGACTGCAGAGAAAGCAGACTTTAGTCCCAGCAGAGACATCAGGCCTTAATCCTGCAGAGAGAGCAGGCTTTAGTCCTGCAGAGAGAACAGGGTTTAGTCCTGCAGAGAGAGCAGACTTTAGTCCTGAAGAGAGAGTATGCATTAATCCTGCAGAGACAGCAGATTTTAGGCCTGCAGAGAAAGCAGATTTTAGTCGCAGCAGAGAGAGCAGGCTTTAAAGCTCCAGAGACAACAGATATTAATCCCAACAGAGAGAGCAGGCTTTAATTCTGCAGAGAGCAGACTTTAGTCCCAGCAGAGAGAGCAAATTTTAATCCTGTAGAGAGAGCAGATTTTAGTCCTGCAGAGATAGCAGACTTTAGTCCCAGCAGAGAGATCAGGCCTTAATCCTGCAGGGAGAACAGGCTTTATTCCTGCAGAGAGATAAGACTTTAGTCCCAGCAGAGAGAGCAGACTTTAGTCCTGCAGAGAGAGCAGACTTTAGTCCTGCAGAGACAGCAGGCATTAATCCCAGCAGAGAGAGCAGACATTAATCATGCAGAGAGAGAGCAGGCATTAATCCCAGCAGAGAGAGCAGACTTTAGTCCTGCGGAGAGAGCAGACCTTAATCCTGCAGAGAGAGCAGAGTTTAGTCCCACCAGAGAGAGCAGACTTTAATCCTGCAGAGACAGCAGGCATTAATCCCAGCAGAGAGAGCAGACTTTAATCCTTCAGAGACAGCAGGCATTGATCCCAGAAGAGAGAGCAGGCTTTAATCTTGCAGAGAGAGCAGGCATTAATCCCAGCAGAGAGAGTAGACTTTAGTCCCAGCAGAGAGAGCAGGCATTAATCGCTGCAGAGCGAGCAGATTTTAGACCCAGCAGAGAGAGCAGGCATTAATCGCAGCAGAGAGAGCAGATTTTAGTCCTGCAGAGGGAGCAGACTTTAATCCTGCAGAGACAGCAGACTTTAGTCCTTTAGAGAGAGCAGGCTTTAATCCTGCAGAGACAGCAAGCATGATTCCCAGCAGAGAGAGCAGGCTTTAATCCTGCAGACAGAGGAGGCTTAAATCCTGCAGAGAGAGTAGATTTTAGGCCTGCAGAGAGAGCAGGTTTTAGTCCTGCACAGAGAGCAGACTTTAGTTCTGCAGAGAGAGCAGACATTAATCCTGCAGAGAAAGGAGGCGTAAATCCTGCAGAGAGAGCAGGCATTAATCCAGCAGAGAGTGCAGGCATTAATCCTGCAGAGGCAGCAGGCATTAATCTCAGCAGAGGGAGAAGGCATTAATCCCTTAGAGAGAGCAGATTTTAGTCCTGCAGAGAGAGCAGACTTTAGTCCCAGCAGAGAGAGCAGGCTTTAAAGCTGCAGAGACAACAGATATTAATCCCAGCAGAGAGAGCAGACTTTAGTCCCAGCAGAGAGAGCAGGCTTTAATCCTGCAGAGAGAGCAGACTTTAATCCTGCAGGGAGTGCAGGCATTAATCCCAGCAGAGACAGCAGATTTTAGGCCTGCAGAGAAAGCAGACTTTAGTCCCAGCAGTGACATTAGGCCTTAATCCTGCAGAGAGAGCAGGCTTTAGTCCTGCAGAGAGAACAGGGTTTAGTCCTGCAGAGAGCGCAGACTTTAGTCCTGAAGAGAGAACAGGGTTTAGTCCTGCAGCGAGCGCAGACTTTACTCCTGTAGAGAGAGTAGGCATTAATCCTGCAGAGACAGCAGATTTTAGGCCTGCAGAGAAAGCAGACTTTAGTCCCAGCAGAGAGAGCAGGCTTTAAAGCTCCAGAGACAACAGATATTAATCCCAACAGAGAGAGCAGGCTTTAATTCTGCAGAGAGCAGACTTTAGTCCCAGCAGAGAGAACAAATTTTAATCCTGTAGAGAGAGCAGATTTTAGTCCTGCAGAGAGAGCAGGCATTAATCCCAGCAGAGAGAGCAGACATTAATCATGCAGAGAGAGCAGGCTTTAATCCTGCAGAGAGAGCAGGCTTTAGTCCTTCAAAGAGAGCAGACATTAGTCCTGCAGAGACGGCAGACTTTAGTCCCAGCAGAGAGAGCAGCATTTTAATCCCAGTCGAGAGCAGGCTTTAATCTCTGCTGAGGAAGCAGTCATTAATCCCAACAGAGAGCAGGCTTTAATCTCATCAGAGAGAGAGCAGACTTTAATCCCAGCAGAGAGAGCAGGCATTAATCCCAACAGAGAGAGCAGACTTTAATCCTGCAGAGAAAGCAGAATTTAGTCCTGCGGAGAGAGCAGACCTTAAACCTGCAGAGAGAGCAGGCATTGATCCCAGTAGAGAGAGCAGGCTTTAATCCTGCAGAGAGAGCAGACATTAATCCCAACAGAGAGAGCAGACTTTAATCCTTCAGAGACAGCAGGCATTGATCCCAGAAGAGAGAGCAGGATTTAATCTTGCAGAGAGACCAGGCATTAATCGCAGCAGAACGAGCAGATTTTAGTACCAGCAGAGATTGCAGACTTTAGTCCTGCAGAGTGTTCCGACTTTAGTCCTGCAGAGACAGCAGACTTTAGTCCTGCAGAGAGAGCAGGCATTAATCCCAGCAGAGAGAGCAGGCCTTAGTCCCAGCAGAGAGAGCAGGCCTTAGTCCCAGCAGAGAGAGCAGGCTTTAATCCTGCAGAGAGAGCAGGCATTAATCCCTGCAGAGGGAGCAGGCTTTAGTCCTGCAAAGAGAGCAGACTTTAGTCCTGCAGTAGGAGCAGTCTTTAATCCTGCAGAGAGAGCAGATTTTCATCCCAGCAGAGAGAGCAGGCTTTAATCCTGCAGAGACAGCAGACATTAATCCCACCAGAGAGAGCAGACTTTAGTCCCAGCAGAGAGAGCAGGTATTAATCGCAGCAGAGAGAGCAGATTTTAGTACTGCAGAGAGAGCAGACTTTAGTCCAACAGAGGGAGCAGGCTTTAATCCTGCAGAGAGAGCAGGCATTAATCCCAGCAGAGAGAGCAGGCTTTAATCCTGCAGAGACAGCAGACATTAATCCCACCAGAGAGAGCAGACTTTAGTCCCAGCAGAGAGAGCAGGTATTAATCGCAGCAGAGAGAGCAGATTTTAGTACTGCAGAGAGAGCAGACTTTAGTCCAACAGAGGGAGCAGGCTTTAATCCTGCAGAGAGAGCAGACTTTAATCCTGCCGCGCGCGTAGACTTTAATCCCAGCAGAGACAGCAGACTTTAGTCCTTCAAAGAGAGCAGGCATTAATCCCAGCAGAGAGAGCGGACTTTAGTACTGCAGAGAGAGCAGACATTAGTCCTGCAGAGAGGGTAGGCATTAATCCCAGCAGAGAGAGCAGACATTAATCCTGCAGAGACGGCAGACTTTAGTCCCAGCAGAGAGAGCAGCATTTTAATCCCAGTCAAGAGCAGGCTTTAATCCCTGCTGAGGAAGCAGGCATTAATCCCAACAGAGAGCAGGCATTAATCTCATCAGAGAGGGAGCAGGCTTTAATCTCATCAGAGAGAGAGCAGACTTTAATACCAGCAGAGAGAGCAGGCTTTAATCTCAGCAGAGAGAGGTGTTAATCCCAGCAGAGAGAGCAGTCTTTAACCTCAGCAGAGAGGGGTGTTAATCCCAGCAGAGAGAGCAGGTTTAATCTCAGCAGTTTGAACTCGGATCATTCTCAGGTCCCTAAAATGATGGGGCCAAGGTCTAACCCAGTCCGTCATCCAGTTTGTTTCCCAGCCCCTGTTTATTCTTTCAGCAGCAATTACGTGATTGGTATTAGGAAACCAAAGACACACTTTGTGGTAAAAACTGACTGTTACTTGCTTGGGCTGACAAGTGGCAAGTAACATTCACGCCACACAAGTGCCAGATAATGACCATCTCCAACAAGAGAGAATCTAACCATCGTCCCTTGACATTAAATGGCATTACCATCGCTGAATCTCTCACTATCAGCATCCTGGAGGGCTTACCATTGACCAGAAACTGAACTGGACTAGCCATAAGGGAGGTGGTGGCATAGTGGTATTGTCACTGGGCCAGTATTCCAGAGACCCAGTGTAAAGTTCTGGTGACTACGGTTCAAATCCCACAATGGCAGTTCCAGATTCAATAAAATCTGGAATTAAAAGTCTGATGATGACCATTGCCAGTTGTTGTAAAAACCCATCTGGGTTCACTAATTAATTAACTAAGGGAACCTGGTCATGTGACTGAAAAACAACAGCAATGTGACTGACCTGAACAAGGGCAATTAGGGATGGGTACTAAATGCTGGCCTAGCCAGTGATGCCCACATCCCATTAAAAAAAATATAAATACTGTATCTACAAGAGCAGCAGGTCAGAGTAACTGCAGTAAGTAACTTACCTCCTGACTTCCCAAAGCCTGCCCACCATCTACAAGGCACGAGTCAGGAGTGTGATGGAATACTCCCCACTTGCCTGGATGAGTGCAGCACCCATAACACTCAAGAAGCTGGACACTGTCCAGGACAAAGCAGCCTGCTTGATTGACACCCCATCCATAAACATTCACTCCCTCCACCACTGATGCATAGTGGCAGCAGTTTGTACCATCTACAAGATGCACTGCAGGAACTCACCATGGCTCCTTTGACAACACCTTCCAAACCCACGACTGCTAGCAGGACAAGGGCAACAGATGGATGGGAACATCACCCCTCCAAGTCACTCACCATCCTGACTTGGAAATATATCACTGTTCCTTCACTGTTGCTAGGTCAAAATCTCCCTTCCTAACAGCACTGTGGGTGTACCTACACCACATGGACTGCAGTGGTTTGAAAAAGGCAGCTCACCACCACCTCTCAAGGGCAATTAGGAATGGGCAATAAATGCTGGCCTAGCCAGCGAAGCCCACATCCCGTAAATGAAAACTTTTTGAGATCTGTAGAAACGAAACAGTACATCTCAAACTCATCCAGTTCAAATACCCATCTGGTTCACTAATGTCCTTTAGGGAAGCCGTCATAGTATGCAGGGAATCAAACCAACTCTGTTTTATCTAGTCTTTGGTCTTATCATGTTCTTTAAAATTAAGCATTATAGATTTTAAATAACACCTAACTAGAGAAATAAACCTCATCCCTTTGTACAACATTATTTGAATATTATAAAATAGTCCACACTAAAGGACCATCTTCAGAATTATGTGGTAATGTTACAAGTAAAGTGGTCATTACAAAAACACGATCTGCCATTCACTAGCTCGAATTTTCTTCATCCAAGTTCATCCATGTCCTTAGCCACGGGTGAGGTGCCGGAGGATTGGAGGGTAGCTCATGTTGTTCCGTTGTTTAAAAAAGGCTCCAAAAGTAAACCAGGTAATTACAGGCCAGTGAGCCTGATGTCAGTAGTAGGTAAATTATTGGAAGGTGTTCTGAGAGATCGGATATATAATTATTTGGACAGCCAAGGGCTGATTAAGGATAGTCAGCATGGTTTTGTGCGTGGTAGGTCGTGTTTAACGAACCTTGTTGAGTTTTTCGAGGAGGTTACCAAGAAAGTAGATGAAGGAAAGGCTGTGGATGTTGTCTACATGGACTTTAGTAAGGCCTTTGACAAGGTCCCACATGGGAGGTTAGTTCAGAAGGTTCAGACACTTGGTATCCATGGAGAGGTTGTAAACTGGATTCTAAATTGGCTGTGTGGGAGAAGACGGAGAGTGGTAGTGGATGATTGCTTCTCAGACTGGAGGTCTGTGACTAGGTGTGCCTCAGGGATCTGTACTGGGACCATTGTTGTTTGTTGTCTATATCAATGATTTGGATGATAATGTGGTGAATTGGATCAGCAAGTTTGCTGATGACACTAAGATTGGAGGCGTTGTGGACAGCGAGGAAGGCTTTCAAAGCTTGCAGAGAGATCTGGACCAACTGGAAAAATGGGCCAGAAAATGGCAGATGGAATTTAATGCGGAAAAGTGTGAGGTGTTACATTTTGGAAGGTCAAACCAAGGTAGGACATACACAGTAAATGGTAGGGCACTGAGGAGTGCGGAGGAACAAAGGGATCTGGGAGTTCAGATACATAATTCCCTGAAAGTGGTGTCACAGGTAGACAAGGTTGTAAAGAAAGCTTTTGGCATACTGGCCTTCATAAATCAAAGTATTGAGCATAGGAGTTGGGATATTATGATGAGATAAAAACAAAAGACTACTGCGGATGCTGGAAATCCAAAACAAAAACAGAATTACCTGGAAAAACTCAGCAGGTCTGGCAGCATCAGCAGAGAAGAAAAGAGTTGACGTTTCGAGTCCTCATGACCCTTCAGCAGTTCTGAGACTCGAAACGTCAACTCTTTTCTTCTCCGCCGATGCTGCCAGACCTGCTGAGTTTTTCCAGGTAATTCTGTTTTTGTTATGGTGAGGTTGTTTAAGACATTGGTGAGGCCAACTTTGGAGTATTGTGTGCAGTTCTGGTCGCCTAACTACAGGAAGGATATCAGTAAGATTGAGAGAGTGCAGAGAAGATTTACTAGGATGTTGCCGGGTCTTAAGGAGTTGAGTTACAGGGAAAGATTAAACAGGTTAGGACTTTATTCCTTGGAGCGTAGAAGAATGAGGGGAGATTTGATAGAAGTTTACAAAATTGTGAGGGGTATAGACAGAGTAAATGCGAGTAGGCTCTTTCCACTTAGATTAGGAGAAATAAACACGAGAGGACATGGCTTTAGGGTGAAAGGGGAAAGGTTTAGGGGGACCATTAGGGGGAACTTCTTCACTCAGAGAGTGGTGAGAGTGTGGAACGAGCTACCATCTGACGTGGTAAATGCAGGCTCACTCTTAAGTTTTAAGAATAAATTAGATAGATATATGGATGGGAGAGGTCTGGAGGGTTATGGACTAGGTGCAGGTCAATGGGACTAGCGGAATAATATTTTGGCACAGACTAGAAGGGCCGAATGGCCTGTTTTCTGCACTGTATTGTTCCATGGTTCAAGTTTTGTTCAGTGTTGTGCTCAGATGATAATTTTTCTCTGTAGAAAGACAAGACTTTCATTTTCAGGCTGGCCTACTTAAAATAATTTGAATCATCCAACTGTGTTCAATAAATATGATTCACAATTAATGAGATGAAAATGCAAACTATATTAATTTTACAGCAATGATTTCTTAAGTTTTTCAAGCATAAAATGATTTACTGAGTGAAGTGGATAATTAGTTTGTGCAGTTTACCTCAGCAGAGAGCTCAATAATGTTATGTTAATTAAATTAGTTCAATGCCAAAAAGCCATTCAAATGAATAAAAATGGTCTTCTGTCTCAACAATTAAAAACACATTTCCAATTAGTTCAAACTGTGACCTAATTTCTCGGTGGAGCTATGAGTGTCTGTGATGTAGCACACTGAGTCCAGTGATAGGACTGCTCAAGCATGGCTTAATAATTCAATTATGTTTGGCATTACATTACCATTGCAGAAAACCCTACCGGCTATCTGCTGTCAGAAATAAAGCTGTTTGAACATACTTCAACGTTCCTTGTAAGAACAAAATAAAAACTTGCATTTATGTAGCACCTTTAATACAGTAAAACATTCCAAGGGTCTTTGTCAGAGCCCATTGACACTGAGCCAAAGAAGGAAACATTATGGGAAGTGACAAAATGCTTAGTCAAAGAGGTAGGTGGATGTGCATAATGGGTCAAAATGCTGAGTTCTTGGATGGTTGTGGGACTGTCAGAGATTACAGAGATAGGGGGTTCATTAGAGGGGTGGTACCTTGGGACTTCCTGAGAGTGTGAAACATGCTGCATAAATGCAATTCCATTTCTCTAACCAAATAACAGGATTGCTACCTAAAGCATGCAAGAGGTTATGGGCGGAATCGTCCCAGATTTAGAAACATAGAAACTAGGAACAGGACTAGGCCATTCGGCCCTTCGAGCCTGCTCCACCATTCAATATGATCATGTCTGATCCCCTATCTCAACACCATATTCCTGCTTTCTCTCCATACCCTTGATGCCCCTAATATCCAAAAATTTATCAATTTTTTTCTTGAATATACTCAGTGACCCGGCCTCCACAGCCTTCTGTGCTAGAGAACTCCATAGGTTGACCACCCTCTGAGTGAAGAAATTTTTCCTAACTGATGTTAGGTTAACTGGTCTGTAATTCTCTGTTTTTCCTCTCCCTCCTTTTTTAAATAGTGGGGTTACATTTGCCATCCTCCAATCTGTAAGAACTGCTCCAGAGTCTATAGAAATTTGGAAGATGACCACCAATGCATCCAATATTCCCAGGGCCACTTCCTTTAGTACTCTGGGATGTAGATTATCAGGCCCTGGGGATTTTTCAGCCTTTAGCTCCATTAATTTCTCTAGCACCATTTTTTTTTTGCTAATATTGATTTTCTTCAATTTCTTCCTCTCACTAGATCCTTGGATCCCTAACATTTCTGGGAAATTATTTGTGTACTCTTTTGTAAAGACAGTATCAAAATATGTGTTCAATTCTTCTGCCATTTCTTTGTTCTCCATTATAATTTTCCTGTTTCTAACTGTAAGGGATCTACATTTGTCTTCGCTAATCTTCATCTCTTCAAATATTTATAGAAGCTTTTACAGTCAGTTTTTTATGTTCCTTACAAGTTTACCCTCATACTCCATTTTCTCCTTCTTGATCAATCTTTTTGTCCACTTTTGCTGAATTCTGAACTGCTCCCAAATGTCAGGCCTGCTGCTATTCCTGGCTTTGCACTAAGTAGCGATGGTGGGTTTTCACGCCGTATCATCCCAAAGCCGCCACATTACTTATGTATTCCTGGGAAACATACCGTTTCCATGGTGAGGGGGGTGTTCTCATTCACCCGCCAACATCTCGTCGCTTCATCACATTGGGCGCCATATTTAAAGTCCAGCTGCACGTCTCAGTGCTTCCAGCCCACGATTACTGCAGGGAAGATGTCCACGAAAGGCAAAAAGACTGCAGCCTCCAGGTTTAATGACACGTCACTGGAATGGCATTTGGGTGCCTTGGAGGCCCACTGTCATGTTCTCTACCCCTGCTCTGGCCACAGGGTGGGCAGCAGTATCACCAATCCAGTATGGTAGGTGGTGGCAGAGGTGGTCAGTGTCAATGCTGCACAGAAGAGGTTGGCCATCCAATGCAGATAGAGGATGAATAATCTCATCTGTACAGCCAGGGTATGGCAACCATCTCATCGCTCTAAACTCACACACTCAAGCCCATCACACATTCACTGGCATCTCACTCACTGCCAGCTCAAGGGACACTACCACCCATTCTCACACACACACCCTCACATGTCCATCTGGCCTCATTTCCTCTGGAAACTGCCTCCTCTGTCCTCACCATCTTGAGGCCACTTGCACAGATCAACATGTGCCCCCACACATACCCTGGGATACCCCCCCTTCACTAGTACAGCCCTCATCCTGCAGCCTCTTCCTTTGCCCGAGGCCACTTCTCCCCCTTCCCCAAGCAAGCCCCAGCCCTGCAGCCGTTGAAAAGCCACCCACATATGGCTGGTCTGGTAGGCAGTGACCTGCCTGTAAGCCCCCCTAAAAGTAATGTGGTGTTGTCTGTGAAGCCTGGCGCTGATGACTGCGAGTGCTGACTGAAGCAAGGTAGGCAAATAAACCTTGAAGTCCCAAGTGAAGTGCAGCCCAGCAGGTGCACATTACTTATGTTCTGTTGTAAAGCATGTGTTCGGATGATCCAGCAGTGGGTGGAGTGGGGTGGGGTGATAAGTTTGGCGGGTTGGCCTTATAATGATATGCTGATGTATTACAATGAGGTTCCCAACGTCCGATGGCGGGAAACACGGCCTGCCATCAGTGAGCTGAGCGCACAATCGCAAACTGGTTTCACGCTATCGTGAAACTGATTGCGCCATATTGTCCGCTAACTCCACTGAACATGCCTGACGCTGGTGGGCACAGAAAATCCTGGCCCATGTATTTTAGTTTAAAAATGTATAGCAATAATTATACTCTGAGTGCAAGTAGCTTTGGAAGAGCAGTGGGACTTGTGGATACAGTTTGTTGAGGGAAGGTTGCTGGTTAATATGTAGAAACATCCAAGATATCGTGTTTTAGTTATCTGTAATGGGAGTTCCAAAAGAGTCAAGATCTGAGCTGTCTTGCAGAACCAGCTTCAAGCTCTTCACGTGTCTGGTCTTCAGCATCCTCTGGCACTCCTACCATCAGTCCTTTCTTGATGGAAAAGCTATGAAGCACACAACACATGACTACAATTCGCCTACTCTAGGAACAGGAACAGGAGGTGGTCATTCAACCCCTTGAGCAGGTTCCTGCATTCAATTAGATCAAGTTGATCTATATCCCAACTCCATTTACTCACCATTGTTCCAAATCCTTTGATTCCCCTACTCAACAAAAACCCATAGATTCCAGTCTCAAAATACTAATTGCCTCTCAGCACCCACAGCCTATTGGTAGACAGAATTCCATATTTCCATTACCCTTTGTGTGATAATGTGCCTCCTCTTTTCACCCCTGAATGGTCTAACTCTGATTTTAAGATTGTAGCTCCGATTCTGGATTGCCCCTTCCAGATAAGATATCCAGGCACTGGAACCATCCATTGAACATCCCAATCCTCATCCTTGTCTCCATATGTGCTTCATTGCAGTGTTTCACTGCAGCACTGGTGGTCTTATGAAGAGGCATCAAGAGCCACACGAATAACAGGTACAGTAAAGTCCCATCGTTTGTGGCTTCCTTATTCACAAATTCACTTTACTTTGTAGACAGCATCACCCATCGCATAATGAGCAGTGCTCACTTATCCACGGTTTCTTCTCTCTCTCTTCTTTTCCCAGGGAGATGGCAGCCATGACAGAGTGACCAGAGCTACAATAACTGCTTCATTCAATGTTAAATCTTCACTGATGTATTGCTCAGAGGCCCCCCTGTCTGTCCTATACAGGTACTGCACCACATTTTTGCTGGAGAGTCCAGTATTGCCCTCGCATGGCTGGAACAGATCTAATTGAATCCCATTCAAAAACATGTTTCCCCTTCGCGATTTCGCCGTTTGCAAGATAGTGTGGGAATGTAGCCCCCGCGAATGGCGGGGCTTTACTGTGTCCCTCATCGCACAGAGGCCACCCTCCCACATTCTATTAAAATAGATTGGATACTGTGCTGACAAAGCGGAAAGGCATTGTGGCAACTCCAGACATATCAGAAATACATGTTACAAATGAGTTACAGGAGCGGTAGCCCTGATAGTAAAGGACATTAGAGAGAAAGTACCTTGGCTCAGAAAATCAGGAATAGAATCAGCATGGGTGGAGGTTAGGAATAGCAAGGGTCTGAAAACACTGGTGGAAGTAGTTTATAGGCTCCCTAACAGAGCATTAAGCAAAATATTATTGGAGCTCGTAACAAAGGAAATGCAATAGTTGTAGGAGACTTTAATCTTCATATAGACTGGACCAATTAAATTGGCAAAGGTGGTTTGGAGGATGAGTTTGTAGAACGCTTTCGTGACAGTTTCCTGGAACAATGTTGTGGAACCGACTAGGGATAAAGATACTTTAGATCTAGTATTGTTCAATGAGGCAAGGTTAATTTGGAATGTCTTGGTAAAAGATCCAGTGGGAAATAGTGATAATTGAATTCCACAATACGTCTGAAAATGACATCTTAAATGAAGGTATGATGAGAGAGCTGGCTAAGGTTGATTGGGTAAATAGACTATAAGGTATGGCAGTAAATAAACAGTGGGAAACATTTAAAGAAACAATTCAAAATGTTCATCAAAATACATTCTACTGAAAAAAAAACTTAGAAAGATCCATCTGTAACATACTAGGGAAGTTCAGGATAGTATTAAATTAAACGAGGCTTATAATGTTGCAAAGACTACTAATAAGTCTGAGGATTAGGGATGTCTTAGAAGTCAGCAAACAGCACCAAAAATTTATAAAAAGGAAAAAAATAGAATATGAGAGTAAACTATGAGAGGAATATAAAGAGGAGATTGTGATAAATATATAAAAAGGAAGAGAAAAGCTAAAGTAAATGTCTGCCCCTTAGAAGCAGAGAAAGGAGTAATTGTCAGGGGGAAGGAGGAAACGGCAGGAACATTGAACAAATATTTTGTGTCCATCTTCACAGTATAAGACACAAGTTACATATCAGGAATAGAGGGGCTAGTAAGAGTGAGGAAATTAAGGTAATTAATATCAACAGAGAACAAATACTGGAAAAACTCAAGGGACTAAAATCCAACAAATCTCCAGGACCTGATGGCCTACATCCTAGGGTTCTAAAAGAGATAGCTGGATAGTGGATATGCTGGTTATGATTTTCCAAAATTCCCTAGATTCAGAAATGGTCCCAGCAGATTAGAAGTGTGCAAATGTAACACCATTATTCAAGAAAGGAGGGAGTGAAAAATCAGTTAGCCTGACATCAGTCATCGGGAAAGTGCAAGGATCTATTGTTAAGGAAGTCTTAACAATGCAATTAGAAATGCATAGTATGATTAGAACAAGTCAACATGGTTTTACTAAAGGGAAATCCTGTTTCACAATTTATTAGAGTTTTCTGAGGATGTAACTAGTAGGGTAGATAAAGGCGAATCAGTAGATGTAGCATACCTGGATTTCCAAAAGACATTTGATGAGGTACCACACAAAAGGTTAATATACGAGATAAGGACTCATGGAGTTGTGATGTTTTATTGGCATTGTTAGAGAACTGGTTAATGGGCAGGAAGCAGAGAGTAGGGATAAATAGGGCATTTTCAAGTTAGCATGTCGTGACTAGTTGATCAATGCTGGGGCCTCAGCTATTTACAATCTATATTAATGACTTAGACACAGAGAGTAATGTATCTAAGTTTAGTGACAATACAAAGCTAGGTGGGAAAGCAAGCTGTTAGGATGACATAAAGAGGCTGCAAAGAGATATAGACAGGGTAAGTGAGTAGGCAACAAGGTGGCAGATGGAGTATAATTTGGATAAGTGTGAGGTTATTCACCTTAGTCATATTAGAAAAGTAGAATTTTTTAAAATGGTGTGAAACTTGTAAATGCTGATGTTCAGAGAGACTTGGGTGTACTCATACAAGGAACACAAAGTTAGCATGCAGGCAGAGCAAGTAATTAGGAAGGGAAATGACATGTTGGCTTTTATTTCTTTGGAGTACAAGAATAAAGAAGTGTTGCTACAATTGCACAGAGCTTTGGTGAGACCAACCTGGAATATATGTGCAGTTTTGGTCTCCATATTTAAAGAAGGATATACTTACATTGGAGACAGTAAAGTGAAGATTCATGAGATTGGTCCTCTGGATTACAGGGTTGTTCTACAATGAGCGCCAAGTTAATTGGGACCATACTTTCTGGCTTTCAGAAGAATGAGAGGTGATGTTGAAACATTCAAGATGATAAAGGAGCTTGGCAGGATAGGTACTGAGGCATTGTTTCCCCTGACTGGGGAATGTAGAAGAAGGTGGCAGAGTTCAGAAAAGGGGTGGATCATTTAGGGCTGAGATGAGGAAGAATTTCTTAACTCAAAGGGTTGTAAATCTTTGGAATTCTTTACTCCAGAGGGTTGTGGATGTGCCATTATTTATGGCTGGGTTAGACAGATTTTTGGTCTCTCGCGGAATCAAGAGATATAGGGAGTGGGTGGGAAAGTGGAGTTGAAGCCCCAGATCAGCCTTGATCATATTGAATGTTGAAGCAGACTCGATAGGCCATATGGCCTTCCCTGCTCTTATTTCTTATGTTCTTATTTTATGTTCGACTAAACATTACTGAGTAGGCAATTAATATTCTACACTACAGAAAAGATAATCCTTATTAACGTCTTTACATGACAGATGAGCTACATATATATACAAAACAAAAACAGAATTACCTGGAAAAACTCAGCAAGTCTGGCAGCATCGGCGGAGAAGAAATCAGTCAACGTTTCGAGCCTTCATGGCCCTTCGGCAGAACTGGCAGTTCTGCCGAAGGGCCATGAAGGCTCGAAACGTTGACTGATTTCTTCTCCGCCGATGCTGCCAGACTTGCTGAGTTTTTCCAGGTAATTCTGTTTTTGTTGTGTTTTGGATTTCCAGCATCCGCAGTAGCTTTTAGCTTTTTGTTTTTACATATATATACTATACAGCACGCTTTCTACAGAATTGCAGTATTTTCAGGAAAGTCTAAAGTCACTCCTAGCTTCCAATGGCTTCACATCACCCAGTTTTGCCGATTCTTAACATCCAGCAACCCTTGAAAGTCCTCTCCCTCAGTCCTCTGAGAATTCCCCAACTGACTTAGCAGTAACACCCACTCTGGTGATTTCTACTCCCAGCCTCATGAAGGCAAATCTTCCATTGTCCTTAAATCTCCACGGGTTCTTCTCTTTGACTAGTGCATAGCTTTTCCCAGCATTCTGTCTGATAGCTAACACAAGAACCAGCCTTTCCCTCTGCAGACCGCAATGACTGCTGTTTTGCCTCGCTCTCTCTTGGTGTCCAGGGCTTTTTTTTTTTAATCAGACTGCCTTGGAATCTGTAAATCCACACAAGTATTATGATCCCCAGCTGAGGTTACCCCTGGACAAGCCTGATCCCAGCGTGGAACCCAGCTTGATAAATCCTAACTTTCATTTGTTTGTTTAGATATGTGGAGAGTAGCTATTGAACAGAGGCATAGGGGTCAGCTGATGAACTTTTAACAAAAGGATAATACATTTATTCAACAAGAAAAGATTAACTATATTACAATACTCCTTCACCCACAACTATACCTTTACAGATGTATGAAGATTTGTAAGGATAACACAAGTTACAAAAGTTATCTTATACTCTAATGTACACAGTAAGCACCCAGTCCATGTAAACCTATGGCACCATGGTCAAAAACACCACACTCTGAAATCAAGTGACAGATGCCACATCAACCAGATGCTATGGATCTATCCTTAACTCCCCCCAGACGCTTGTCACACTGTGAGCCAACCGGTCTCACTGAATTCCTTCCTTCACACGACGGTTTCCAATCTCCAAACTGACACTTTCTCTCAGGCGCTTTCCACAAGGGTTTACCTCCAGGGTTTCAAACCCTCCTTCTGATGTTCCTCTTCCCCGGGTTACCGCATGCATTCAAGCTTCTTCCACACGTTCTGTCTCACCAGCTCAGCCAACAACAGTACACAACTGTTTTACATGTCCATAGCAAACAGTTACAGACCTTCAATTGTCTCTTTGGACCTTCTTGCCTCTTGCAGCTGTTCTCCCTTTAAATCTGATTTCTGCAGCTTTTGTCTCTTTAAATCTGAAGCTTGAGCCTTTCTCTCTCCCTCACTCTTAACTTCATTAACAAGACCTTATCCAGGTTCCTGTCTTTCCTTTGACTAGAGGTCTTCTTTGGACTTCCCCCTTTTCCACTCCCCTGGATTATTGGTGTTTTTCTTTAGCTCGGGACTGGCTATCTGTCCCCTTTGCTCCAGTCTCTCCTGGCAGCAACTTTCAGAACCAACTGCACTCAGCTTCCAAAACAACTGCTGTTTCTCTTCTTCTCTGCGTGAGTCTGTGGGAGGGACCTGCCTCTCTGGCCCCCTGTCGCTAAGCAACGGTCCAATCCTTCTACCTTTGTATGTTTACCTTCTCTTTAGGGGTCGTAAAACTCATGAGCAGTGCAAGCACCTTTTTAAAATGAAACTAAAATTCCATTTGACCTTTAAC
Source organism: Cetorhinus maximus (assembly GCF_964194155.1). Lineage (NCBI taxonomy): Eukaryota > Metazoa > Chordata > Chondrichthyes > Lamniformes > Cetorhinidae > Cetorhinus > Cetorhinus maximus. The sequence continues at coordinate 54,713,981 of NC_135887.1, forward strand.
GCACAGATACAGAAATACAAATCAAACTTAAGCTTTAAAGTAAAGCTCATCCCTAACACCCACAAATACAAAAATAACTTACTTAACCTATTTCCTAACACAAGGCAAGACAGCTGCCTCTCTCTTTGTATTCAGATGTGAAATATGGCTTATGGATTGTTCTGTAAATCTTAACTGGGACTTCTGGTCTCCATGGTAACCAAGCCACAAAGGTTTGTTGTTGGGCAGAACTCACTGATCACAGGACTCTCTTCACTACTCCATTTTACCTTAAAGAGGCATTATGAAATATCTTCTACATGATTCTCTTCCCATGCCTAGAGATGCACGAGGCAGACAAAGCATATGCTTTGCTCTTTCCAGAGCTGGTTTCTCCTGGAACATGTTGCTACTCTGTTGCCAGGGGCTATAGCTCGAGGGGCACCATTCTGCAACAAGCATGGCCGACCAGGAGACCCTCCCACTCTTAACACCTGCCATAGCCATATTGGAAGGACTTGCAGGTTGGTAATCAGCCTGTTTGGCCATGAATGAATGCACATTCTATCAAGTCCTGAGTGGGAGTTGATCCCGGAGCTTTTGGATCACACTGCCCAATAGACCTCCCATCCAAAATATAATAATAAAGCCACGGACTCATAACACCTCTCAACAATGTGCCTCTTGCCACCGCTAATGTTGGTAAACTAAGATCAGAGGCAAGTGACTTGTCTTAGACAGAAATAAGCAGCAAATTGGCTGATTTGGCAAACATCCCCTGCGATTCCCTGGAACTAGTATGTGGCATAAACATGTAGAGCTGTGGCTACTATCTGAGCTACAGTGAAAGGTTTTCATCCATACTGTGGTTCTGGTGAAAACAAAGAACAGCCTCCTTCAGGGCTAAGGGGCAGCCTCCTCAGAGGCAGGTCTTGGTAAATTATATAGAGCCTGCAAGAAGGACATTGAAGCAATGTGTCAGATTCTGTATGATTAATGTGGCTTCCTTTACAGCCTCCTCCTCCTCCTCCTCTTACTCCAGCATGTAAGTAGTGTAAAGTGGGATTCCCAGGGGAAGTTGTTCCCTAATTACCTTTAACTGCAAGATTTTCCACGTGTAGCGGGGGATGAGAGTGGAGATTTCCTAAGCACAATGGCAAAAAGATTTTCCAGCAGTTCCAGTCTACTCAAGATAAGTCCAGAAGTTTTCAATAACAATCCCACTCTTGGTAGCACCCCTTTAAATAAGTACTGCTGCCTGAACAAGCTGGTGCTGGGTATTGCACTTGTTACACAGAGGTGTATAATAAGAAGGGCAGATTACAAGGCAGAAGTTACGGAAGTGAATTACGAACAAATTTAAAATGCATTTATGTAAACTGCACAAAGTTTAGTGAATAAGGCTGGTAAGATACAAGCACAAATAAGCATGTGGGAATATGATCTGGTGGCAATAACAGAACATGGCTGAAAAAAGGGGAGGACTGGGTGTTTAGTAAACACAGATACAAAGTATTTAGAAAAGATAGGAAAGGGAAAAAGGGAGGTGGGGTGGCAGTACTGATTAGAGAAGACATTGGAAAAAGAGGTCCTTGAGAGGGCAAGGGCAGCATCCAATTTTTCCAAAACATTTCTGGGAAGTGAGCATCACTGGGAAAGCCAGCATTTGTTGCTCATCCCTAAATGCCCTTTGTTAGAGTTGAGAAGCAAATAGGGGATGATCACGCTATTTTATAGGTCACCAAATACTGAGAGGTTAAGGAGCAAATCTGAAGGGAAATGAGAGATGTGCAAGAATTATGGAGTGATAATATTGGGTGACTTCAATTTTTCAATTCATTTATGGGATGTGGGCTGCGCTGGCTGGGCCAACATTTATTGTCCATCCCTAGTTGCCCTTGAGAAGGTGGTGCTGAGCTGCCTTCTTGAACCGCTGCAGTCCAAGTGGTGTAGGAACACCCACAGTGCTGTTAGGGAGGGAGTTCCAGGATTTTGGCCCAGCAACAGTGAAGGAACGGCGATATATTTCCAAGTCAGGATGATGTGTGGCTTGGAGGGGAACTTCCAGGTGGTGGTGTTCCCACCTATTTGCTGCCCTTTCCCTTCCAGATGGTAGTGGTCATGGGTTTGGAAGGTGCTGCCTAAGGAGCCTTGATGAGTTTCTGCAGTACATCTTGTAGATGGTACGCACTGCTGCTGCTGTGCATCGGTGGTGGAGGGAGTGAATATTTGCGGATGTGGTGCCAATCAAGCGGGCTGTATGGTCCTGGACGGTGTCAAGCTTCTTGAGTGTTGTTGGACTCATCCAAGCAAGTGGGGAGTATTCCATCACACTCCTGACTAATGCCTTTTGTAGATGGTGGACAGGCTTTGGGGAGTCAGGAGGTGAGTTACTCACCGCAGGATTCCTAACCTCCGACCTGCTCATGTAGCCACAGTATTTACATGACTAGTCCAATGCAGTTTCTGGTCAACGGTAACTCCCAGGATGTTGATGGTGGGGGAATTCAGCGATGGGAATGCCATTGAATGTCAAGGGGCGACGGTTAGATTCTCTCTTGTTGGAGAGGGTCATTGCCTGACACTAATGTGGCGTGAATGTTACTTGCCACTTGTCAGCCCAAGCCTGGATATTGTCCAGGTCTTACTGTATTTGGACATGGACTGCTTCAGTATCTGAGGAGTTGCGAATGGTGCTGAACATTGTGCAATCATCAGCGAACACCTCCATTTCTGAACTTATGATGGAAGGAAGGTCATTGATGAAGCAGCTGAAGATAGTTCAGCCAAGGAAACTACCCTGAGGAACTCCTGCAGTCATGTCCTGGAGCTGAGATGATTGACCTCCAACAACCACAATCATCTTCCTTTGTGCTAGGTATGACTCCAAACAGCAGAGAGTTTCCTCCTGATTCCCATTGACTCCAATTTTGCCAGGGCTCCTTGATGCCACACTCGGTCAAATTCTGCTTTGATGTCAAAGACAGTCACTCTCACCTCACCTCTGGAGTTAAGTTTTTTGGTCCATGTTCGAACCAAGGCTGTAATGAAGTCAGGAGCTGAGTGGCCTTGGCGGAACCCAAACTGAGTGTCAGTGAGCAGGTTATTGCTAAGCAAGTGCTACTTGATGGCACTGTTGATGACTCTCTCCATCACTTTACTGATGATCGAGAGGAGACTGATGGGGCGGTAATTGGCCGGGTTGGATTTGTCCTGCTTTTTGTGTACAGGATATACCTGATTAATTCTCCACATTTCTGGGTAGATGCCAGTGTTGTAGCTGTACTGGAACAGCTTGGCTAGGGGTGCAGCAGGAAGGACTTGTGGAGTACAAGTCTTCAGTACTATTGCCGGAATATTGTCAGGGCCCATAGGCTTTGCAGGATCCAGTGCCTTCAGCCATTTCTTGATATCACATGGAGTGAATCGAATTGGCTGACACATCTGTGATGCTATTGATTGGGATAACGTTAGAGTAAAGGGAAAGGAGGGGGAGAACTTGCTACAGAGGAAGACAGTGGGCTAAGGTGCACGATGTGTTGGCCTGTTTTCTCTAAAGCCTCTTCTTTGCTAGCTGAGCTTTTCATTTCTGCCTCTTCCAAACTGTCAGCCTCCGGAAGTCATGGCTGTCAGCGACAGTCTCCCAGTTCTCAGTGTCAATGTCTGACATTCTCACTTAAAGGTATCCTTGTAGTGGATAGCCTAGGATGTTGTGACCCAGTAGCCAGTTCACCATACAGAAGGTATACGGTCATCGTCCATCCGATGAACGAGGCTGAGCAGACGTCGTTGGCTTAGCAATAATATAAATGGGCGGAATCGTCCCAGATTTGCTTTAAGTGCGGTAGCGGGCGAGAGAAAGGATGTTTTACCCGCTGGCCGCAATGGCGGCTTTTCACGCTGTATCAGCCCAATCCCGCCTCATTAATCATGCATCTTAGGAAACATGCATTTCAATGGCAGGCAGGCTACCATTCGCCCACCACGCCATCACTTTGCTGCTTCATCATGCCGGGCAGCTGCACGAACACATCTCAATGCTTCCAGGCAAAGACTGCTGCAAAGACGAAATAGCCCTGAAGGGCAAGAAGACTGCAGCCCCCCAATTTATTGACCGTCCCTTGAGCGCCTTTTCTACGCTGTGGAGGCTTGCCGTGATGTCCTCTACCCCTGCTCTGGCTGCAGGATGGGCAGCAGCATCACCAACCTGGCTTGAGAGGTGATGACCAGTGCCAACAAAAGAGGACAGCCACCCAGTGCCACAAGAAGATGAATGATCTCCTCCGTTCCGCCGGGGTAAGTTGCTCTTCTCATCACTCTCAGCTCACACACTCACAAACCCATCACACATCCACAAGGATCTCACACCTCAAAGAACAACACCACTAACTCTCACACGCACCCTCACATCTCCATCAGGTTCATACCCTCTCGAGCTCACATCCTCATCCCGTTCATGGATCCGCTCACCACACAAATAGGGAAAGCAGTTCACCACCACCTATTCAGGGGAAATAAGGGATGGGCAGTAAATGCTGGCCTAGCCAGCGATGCCACATCCCGTAAATAAATTTTAAAAAACCATTCCACCAAGTGCCATGTGTCCTGCTCACACTCTCTCCATCTGTTTTCATGCAGGAGAAGCCTGCTCACATCAGCAGGGAGATGTCCCAGGCCGGGGTGGGGAGGGTTGGCCCACATTCAGCTCCTCACTCACTTTGAGGAATGTGCCATCGCACTGACTGGTGAGGACGTGGACCGTGCCTGCTGTGATGGTGAGGTCGGCAGCAAACACCTTGAGGATCCTGCATCACATCATCCCTCTCTCAATGCAACTGAGTGCTCTCTCTCCTGCTTTTGACTCTGCTGTCATGCTAATTATCTCTACTTTGTTTCACAGGGAGCTCTGCCAAGTGAATGACACCCTCAGCCAGCCAGTCCCTTAGCTCCATCCAGGTCCTCACCTTGAGCCAAAAGGACACCTCCTCCATTGAAGAGCTGGAAATAAGCAGCCTGGAAGACCCATCACAGCGCTTACCCACACCCTCCACCAGTGCAGAGACACACACCTCGGTGGGACCTAGATCTAGAGCAGGCTCAGGTTCACAATCTGGTGGTCACCGCACAGACATGTGTCCGCAGCAGGAGGAGGAGCAGGTTCAGCCGAGCTCCCCAGCACCCGGAGGACTGCTGGGGAAGAGGCATCTGTGAGGTCCGAGTCAGATGACCAGCCTCTGGATTTGGCCTTCCAACTCATCATGGAGAGTCAGCAGAAGGTGGGGGAACATCACGCAGAGCTGTTGGAAGCCCTCAATAGAGTGGCAGGCAAGTCGGAGGAGTGCATCCGCCTGCTCTCTGATTAAGTGGTGCCCACGTGAGCGTGCACTGAGGTCTCCATAGGGAGGACGGTGGACGCCATGGAGACCCTGGTCCAGCAGAATGTGGAGATGTGTGCAGACCTGCACTCCATCACAATAACCATGGGTGAGTTCCTACAGTGGCAATGCGAGGGGGAAACGGGGCACCTCGAAATCCCTCCAGGTGCTCCTTCCCCTCAACGAGTCAGGCCAGGACCCTCGGGCACCCAAAGAGAGGAGCGGCAGCTGGACGCCCCTGGGTCATCTGCTCAGGAATCTCAGAGGCTGTCCTCTCCCTCTGAGTCCTCTTTGCTTGTGACTCCCTCAACCTTACCCTCTGTCACCACAGAGGGAGCAGCTGGCTCACAGGAGGACAGCCAAAGCATCCGGGTCCCCTCCAGGACTCAGCTCTCCAGAGGACCCACACTGAAGTCATCAGAGGCAACAGGGCCAACTATTGCACAGGCTGTCTCCACTCCTGCTGCGGATGTCAGGGCAGCACCTAGAAGTCTAAGGCATTCAAAAGTTAAGAATTTTTGATCACTTTTTTGCACGGGTGAACACACATTTTCTCACTTTACAATCTGAAAATGTATTCACTTCCACTGAATAATGTGTAATGGGAGAGAATTTCCAGCTCAGTGAGCAGGGGTGGGGCCTGCTCGCCGAGGTGTAAAATGACGCGGGGTGACGTTGGGCATGAGACCTGACGTCACCGCGTGTCATTTAGATTTTTAGTTTGCCGAACTGTCAAAGACCTGTTAAGGCCATTAATTAACTAATTAAACCTATTGAGAAAGCTGCCTGTCCAACCTCAAGGTTGGCGGGCAGGCGAAGAGTCCAGGCGGCCTTCGTATTTTTCATGGAACCTCATCCATGGGCAGGATGAGGTTTCATGAAGGGTTTATAAATTAAATCAAGTTTTTCATTAAAGTTTATTGACATGTCCCAACTCATGTGACACTGTCTCAGCGCTTCCGGGCGTGTGTCACGCTGGGCAGGCCTTAATTGGCCTGCCCACGTAAAAATGGTGGCGCAAACCTGATCGGGGGCGCTGATCAGGTCTGCGCCCACCCCCGCACAACTCCCCCCGAAGAGGGGGATATTCTTCCCATGGTGTCGTTCATCTTCATTGACAGGTTTCACAAGACCTCCTAATGCATCCCGCCACACACTCCTCCCCAGCAGTTCAGCCACACGTAGCCGGACCACAAGTATTCTGGAGGGAGAAGTGTGTATGTGACAGGGCCTTTCGGAGCCTTGTGCAATCATTCTCCCACACATGCGAGTCCTTCCCACGTCACACTCATCTCAATGTCCTGAGCATTTTGAATGCTCCCTGCTGGGGTTCTCTTTCAGTTGTCCATCTGAGCTGACCTGCATCTCCACCCACCCACTGATCACACTCCCATGCAGTACCTGATCTCGCCCACCACGACTCTCATTTTACTTTCAATTTAGCCAGCATGCTGGTGATACAGTTCTGTTTGTGCTCCCCCGTCCTTTCCCCTTCTCCAGTCACCCATCACTGTTGACCCCCTGGCATCACCTTCCACCTCCCCACTGTCATTTACCAGCCACAACCCTTTTCTTTCGGGGATGTCCAGGTGAACATGCAGGTTCCCTTCCTTCCTGAAAATCCCACCCCCATCCATATTAATCTCCCCAACCTCCTCTTTCCCAACCCCAGAGTCCGTGTCTGCCTCCGAGACCCCACCAACCATCCTCGCCATCCCTTCTACTGATACTGTGGCACCCTTGCACTCCCACCCTACCGGCTCACTCTGCCCTTGATCATTCTTACCATTCCCTCCTACCACGCCCACCCTCAGTTCACTCACCAAGAGGCAATCATGCATGTACATCTCCCCCGCCGCACTCCTTCCCCTCTTGGAACACTTCCTCCTCTCACTGGATGCCATCCCCCTTCCTGACTCCTTTCTCCACCCTTATTTCTTCTGCCACTCTTACTTCTTCCCCTCTCCAGAGTAAAATTTCAAAATTTGCTGATGATACCAAACTTGGAGGAGCGGCAGACAGTGTGGGCATTATGAATGTGTGGCAGATAGTGTGGATGATACCAACTGGCTGCAACAGGACAGAGGTAGGCTAGCAGAATGGGCAGACAATTTACAAATGGAATGTAATACAGAGAAGTGTAATGTGATACATTTTGGTAGAAGGGATAGGGAGAGGCAATATAGACTTAATGGCACTGTCCTAACGAGTGTACAGGGACAGGGGGACCTTAGGTAGCATGTATATCAATCTTTGAAGATGGCAGAACACATTGAGAGAGCAGTTGGAAAAGCATATGAGATCTTGGACTTCATAAATAGAGGTATTGAATTCAAATGCAGGGAAGTTATTATTAACCTTTATAAAGCTCTTGAGAGGCCACAATTGGAGTACTGCATCCAGTTCTGGTCACCACACCTTAGGAAGAATACAAGGGTCCTTGAGAGGGTGCAGAGGACATTTACCAGGATGGTTCCAGAAATGAGGGATTTTAGCTACAAGGTTGGGTTGAAGAAGCTGGGGTTGTCCTCCTTTGAGTAAAGGAGATTGAGGGGAGATTTGATAGAGGTGTACAAGATGATGACAGGTTTAGATAAGGTAGAAAAGGAAAATCGTTCCCATTAGCTGATTGAACAAGGACCAGGGGACACAGATTTAATGTTTTGAGCAAGAGATGCAGGGGGAGTTTGAAGAAGAACTTTTGTTACACAGTGTCATACACATTATGACGTGGAACCCGCTGCCTAAAGGATGGTGGAAGCGGAGACGATGAATGATTTCAAAAGGAAATTGGGTGCGCAGTTGAGGAAAATAAACTTGCAGGACTATGTGGGTAGAGTAGGGGGGATGAAATGACTGGATTGCTGGACAGAGAACCAGTGTGGATTCAGGAGGAGGCCATTCGGCTAACTCTATGACTCTATATAATGACTCTATGACTGTATAGCATCATTTCATCACAACTCTGTGACTAACAGCTGAATCAATTTACAAATTTGTTTGATTACTAATTTTATTTGGGATTGATACAGACAGCGGGGGAAAGGAGTGGGGCAGTGGGATTATTTTGGGATTGATACAGGGCTACGGAGATAGTGGAGCAGTATTGAATTTGTATGGGGCAATGGGAAGACAATGAGCCAGTGGTAATAGCTCTGGATTTATACAAGGTTATGAGACGAGAGTGGGGCATTGGGATTAGTTGAGGATGGATAAAGGGTTATGACAAGAGATCAGGAAGGTGGAAATAATTTGGGATTGCTCTCGAAGATTTAAAAGATTGTATTCATATAGTGCTCATCATGACCTTCCAAAGTGTTTTACAGCCAAAGAAGAACTTTTGATGTTTAATGTAGGAAGCACAGTAGCCAATATGCCCACAGCAATGTCCCACAATAAGCAATGTGTTAATAACCGGATAATCTGATTGGGATCTGATATTGGGGGATAAATATTGGTCAGGACACTCTGCTGCTCTTCCTTAAAACACCACTGAATATCTTTAGATCCATCTGAGAAAGAACACTGGGCTGCCCATTAACATCTTATCTGACAATGCTGCACTCCCTCAGTTCTGCACTGGGCTTGTCCACATAGATTATGCACTCAAGTCCCTAGAGCTGGACTTGAACTCACAACCATCTAACTCAAGAGTGCTACCAACTGAACACCAGCTGACAAGATTTATTGCAAAGAGCTGTAGCTGTGGGTCAAAGTTATGTGTAGGCCAGGCTGGGGAAGGGCAGCAGATTTCTTTCCCCAAAGGACATGAGTGAACCAGATGGGTTTTTATTACAATCCAGTAATTTCATGGTCACCATCACTGAAACTAGCTCTTTATTCCAGATTTTATTTAATTAACTGAATTTAAATTCCCCAGTTTCCAGTGGGATTTGAACTTGTGTCTCTGGATCATTTGTCTGGACCACTTGATTACTGGACTAGCAACCTAACCTCTATGCTGTCATACCAAAGGGCCCTTTTTTCAGAACTCTGAGAGATTTGGGGGTGAGGAGATGACGGGACGGATAAACTGCGTTGCACACCACTTCGCTAATGCTCTTATTGAAGTATTCATTTGCCTTTTAAGCATTAAAGAAGTTCATTCAGAAATTAGGCTCAAAACAGAGCGGAAAATAAACAAAACCACATTTATAATTATTGATGCCAATTGATTTATTCAATTTATTCAAAGTGTTCATTCCTTTACCCAGAACAGTATTAGGTAGCTGAAAGTACACAAACATACGTAGATTCCGAGAGAGGTTAATGATGGAGTTGCAGACATACAGTGTAATACCTTATATATACTTGCACTGCTTCCTCACTGGAAAAGGGTCCTGACAGAAACACACAATCTGCTGGCTGCATACTCCCTGGTGATCCCGGGTTGAGATTTTCTACCAGAATGCATGATGTACAGTTTTTTCATTTTGACTAGCTTGCAGCAGAGAGTAGAATCCTGTACTGCACAAACACCTTTTAACTTCAGGCCCTGTCAAACAGTAAAGCAATGATATCTACGTATAACAATAAAGAAGCTAACCATGAACTTACAAGTCAAGATAAATGAGGTGAGATAAATGCTGGTGATGAGAAGGCTGCTATAAATTCAGTCTCAATTTGGATGTCATGTATACATGGAGCTTTTACTATGCTTGATGCAACTTCTCCACTGCCCTTAACGAACTGCCATGTAATCCATTCCCAGTGTGGGTTATTACCCACACAATCTTTTAGCCGACATGCATCAAAATTATTAATAATTAAATCAAAATTCCCATTGTTTTACAACATTATTCAAATCCACATTCTAATATAATTACTGCAACCCTGAGGTTAGGGCACCTATGTATTTTTAATCACAGAAACTAAAGGCATTTAGAAATCTGAAGTGTGAAAGTTGATTGAATTCTAAGAGTAGGAGCTGGCTCTAAAGGATTGTTGCAGAAAATCAGCTGAGAAGCCCACTATCTCCCACATGCCTCAACAGCTCTTGCACTCAGTGTTTGGACTCAGCAACAGAGTCTGAAAATATCATCAATTAATAGAGGTTCCCTGCAATAAAATGGTTATGGAACAAAACAAAAGGAAAGCGAAGCAAGTTATGTTTTGTAGGCATGCTGTTTCTCTGCTAATGGAGGAAAATAAAACTCAATATTCTTATGTAAAGATGCATTAAAGGAATGCTGCCCATGAACTCTCCCTGTTTAATGAAATAAAATGCTAAGCGACACTAGTTTTGCCCCAGGTCAGGCATCTGGGCAAGACTTCATCGAGGGGCAGGCGCACAGAACTGCTAGGGTCCAGGATCCAGCAATGCCCTGAGGTCAGCTGGACCCACAATCTACTGCTTCACTGCCACATATCCCTTGCGTCACCATTCTCATGGAACTTGTGCAGATGGTCAGAATACCTGGAGAAAGGAAACAGATGAAATCACTAGCATCGAAAAGATAAACAACACTACGCAAAATGTACAACACTGACTGAGGCTGCAAAGTGCAAACATGTGGCTGCTCCTAAACATCGCCTTTAGAAACTGACCACAACATGGAGATCGGGCAAAAATGATGAGGAATATCTAGAAGGTACAAATATGCCTTTATTGCCAATAATAATATATAAGCCCATTTATTTTTATGGGTCAGGGTAACCAAAATTGTCAATATCACTGTCCAGAATCAGATTTGAGCCAAATGACCAAGACATAGACACACCAATGGTGTTTAACATCCCATTGCTGAACTGTATATAAAGAATTGTCTATATCAATGATTTGGATGATAATGTGGTGAATTGGATCAGCAAGTTTGCTGATGACACTAAGATTGGAGGCGTTGTGGACAGCGAGGAAGGCTTTCAAAGTTTGCAGAGAGATCTGGACCAACTGGAAAAATGGGCCAGAAAATGGCAGATGGAATTTAATGCAAAAAAGTGTGAGTTGTTATATTTTGGAAGGTCAAACCAAGGTAGGACATACACAGTAAATGGTAGGGCACTGAGGAGTGCGGAGGAACAAAGGGATCTGGGAGTTCAGATACATAATTCCCTGAAAGGGAATCACAGGTAGACAAGGTTGTAAAGAAAGCTTTTGGCATACTGGCCTTCATAAATCAAAGTATTGAGTATAGGAGTTGGGATGTTATGGTGAGGTTGTATAAGACATTGGTGAGGCCAACTTTGGAGTATTGTGTGCAGTTCTGGTCACCTAACTACAGGAAGGATATCAGTAAGATTGAGAGAGTGCAGAGAAGATTTACTAGGATGTTGCCGGGTCTTAAGGAGTTGAGTTACAGGGAAAGATTAAACAGGTTAGGACTTTATTCCTTGGAGCGTAGAAGAATGAGGGGAGATTTGATAGAAGTTTACAAAATTATGAAGGGTATAGACAGAGTAAATGCGAGTAGGCTCTTTCCACTTAGATTAGGAGAGATAAACATGAGAGGACATGGCTTTAGGGTGAAAGGGGAAAGGTTTAGGGGGAACATAGGGGGAACTTCTTCACTCAGAGAATGGTGAGAGTGTGGAACGAGCTACCATCTGACGTGGTAAATGCGGGCTCACTCAAGTTTTAAGAATAAATTGGATAGATACATGGATGGGAGAGGTCTGGAGGGTTATGGACTAGGCGCAGGTCAATGGGACTAGCGGAATAATATTTTGGCACAGACTAGAAGGGCCGAATGGCCTGTTTTCTGTGCTGTAGTGTTCTATGGTTCTATGGTTCTAATGGCTTCTATTTTGGTAGTATCTTTCACAACCTCAGGACACCCCAAAGTGGTCTGCAGCCATGAAAAACTTTTGAAGTAAGATCACTGTTATAATGTAGAAAACATGGCTGGCGATTTGTACCCAGCAAGCTCCCACAAACAATGAGATAATAACCGTATATTTGCTTTCTTCGTAAGTGCTGATTGAAAGAGCACGGTTGTCTGCCTGCACCTCTTGTAAAACATGCACTAGATATTGTTCCCTTCAGTGCAGGATAACCTGGCCAGTAGAATCAGTTCCACAACAATAAAGTAAACATATTATGGGTGAATGGGGTGAATGGGGGGTTTGGGGGTGGGGGACAGGGGAATGGGATACCTCAAAGTTTTACAAATAAATTATAGGAGTCCAAGGAATGAGTGACTTGCTGAAGATGGAGGATGTGATATTGGAGACATCACAGAGACCTTGAGAGAAGCTGAACAAATTAGGGATTCAAATCTTTAAAAATAGGAGAACTGTATTGGTTTCCTTCTTTAAGCAAAATGTAACTGTGTTTGAAGCAGTTAGGAAAAGTTTACTAGGCTAATACCGAGAATGGGCAGGTTGTCTTATGAGGAAAGGTTGGACAGATTAGGCTTGTACCCACTGGAGTTTAGAAGAGTAAGAGGTGACTTGATCGAAACCTTTAAGGTCCTGAGGGGTTTTGACGGTGGATGTGGAGAGGATGTTTTCTCTTGTGATGGAATCTAGAACTAGGTGTCACTGTTTAAAAATAAGGGGTCGCCCATTTAAAACAGAGATGAGGCGAAATTTTTTCACTCAGAGGGTCGTAAGTCTTTGGAACTCTCTTCCTCAAAGGCGGTGGAAGCAGGGTCTTTGAATATTTTTAAGGCACAGCTAGATAGATTCTTGATTAACAAGGGATGAGAGATTATTGGGGGGTAGGCGGGAGGTTACGATCAGATCAGCCATAATCTTATTGAACGGCGGAGCAGGCTTGAAGGGCCAAGTGGTCTACTCCTGCTCCTAGTTCGTATGTCCATAAGTTGATTAATAAAAGCATGGGAACCTTGGTTTCAGAAACAGGGCATATAAATTAAAGAGATAATCCTAAAATGCACAAATCTTTGATGAGGTTGTGGTTAGAATAGTGTGTCCAGATTTGGGCACCTTACATTGAGAAGGATAATGTCAAGGGCAGTGACAGGGAGTAGCAGGATCCAGAATCAGTTGTAAAAGGAAAGAAGATTAATATTTGAAAAATAAAAATATAAAAGGGCCTTCTATTGTCATCCTATTTATCAGCCCGTGGATTTTTTTAAAGTTATACACTTACCCCTTAACAGTAAGAATCTGAATTCCATTTCTTTGAGTTTTGATTTTTTTAATTTAAAAAATCAGTGCTTGGGCTGTACTTAAAACAATGGAAAGATGTGAACCAGTGAGAGGAATTCATGGCATATGTGAGACCAGCAGTGTTAGAAGGAACAAGTGACAAAGTGAAAGGTCAAAACAACAATGAGGCTTTAGAAATAACAGCATTCAGGAGGAGGAGGTGTTGTTCAGAGAAGCACCAGATCCTCTGACTGCCGAGTAACAGAGCAACTGCTAGATGAGAAAAGACCAAAGTCCATATCGTTCACTTGTCATTCTGATACAACAATAATGGAGTTGTTGATAAATTCTAACAATCAACTCCATCAATTAGTCTACAAGAGAAACGAGGGAAACCCCAGTAGTGGATGGCTTGGAAGATGATGCTTTGTGGGAATAGCAATGTCCTTGCTTGTGTCTCCCAAACCTAATTCATTGCTCAATCTGTTCTCTGTATGCGTGCTGCATCCTAGACTGCAGCATGCCTGTTTGTCTCAGAACTTCAGGTGTTAGCTGCCTGGATTGGATGGGTTGCATCAAGATGTACATATTTGGAAGGGGGGAGGTGGTGATCAGAAATAATTGGGGAAAGGGAAGTTTACTCTCTGGATGGATTGTAGCAAAATGATAAACCATTTTACAATTGCACTGCACCTAATACAGATAAAAACCCTCAGCTGGAACGTCATGTGGTAACTTGACGGCTAATACTGGAGTTCCCTTTCTTAACTGTTGATTGTTCATATATTTGTTAGGTTACAAACGTTATTTTTAACATTTAAGGTTAGATAGTGTTTAGTGTGAGGAGTTATGGAGCTGAAGTATTTCCGAGACTTATATGAAGAAATTCATTCGGAAAAAAGCTGAAAAAGGAAACAAAAGATTTTGTGCAACTCAAGGAGCGAATGACCAATTAGAGGAGAGATAAACACAGCTTACAGTAACAGTGATAAACACGACTAACCAGTGAGCGAGGGCGAGAGGCGCAGGGCAATTAATGGAGAGACAGTGCAAGAGGGTTGGAGGCCATTAACAGTGAGAGAGTGCGAGAGGACCGGGGTTATTAAGGTAAGGAGTGCGAGAGGATTGGGGTCATTAACATGAGAGAGTGCAAGAGAAGCGGGGTCGTTAACAGTTAGAGAGTGCGAGAGGAGCGGGGTCATTAACAGTGAGAGAGTGAGAAAGGACCGGGGTTATTAACAGTAAGGAGTGCGAGAGGATTGGGGTCATTAACATGAGAGAGTGCAAGAGAAGCGGGGTCGTTAATAGTGAGAGAGTGAGAGGAGAGGGGTTATTAACAATGAGAGAGTGAGAGGAGTGGGGTTATTGACAGAGATTGAATGAGAGAGCAGTGGGTTACTGACAGTGAGAGAGCATGAGTGCAGAAGAGGCATTAACTGTGAGAGTGAGAGAGGAGCGGGGGCATTAACAGCGAGGGTGTGAGAGTGGAGCGGGGTTAACAATAGCGAGAGTGTTTTTGAGGATCAGGGTAATTAATAGTGAGACAGTTTTCGAGGATCAGGGTTATTAATAGTGAGAGAGCAGGATAGGAGCAGGGCCACTAACAGTGAAAGAGTGCAAGAGGATTGGGGTTAGTAAAAGTGAGAGTGTGTGGTAAGAGCGGGGTCATTAACCATGAGAGAGAGCGATAAGAGCGGGGTCATTAACAGTGAGAGAGTGTGATAAGAGCGGGGTCATTAACAATGAGAGAGACCGATAAGAGCGGGGTCATTAACAGTGAGAGAGTGTGATAAGAGCGGGGTCATTAACAGTGAGAGAGTGCGATAAGAGTGGGGTCATTAACATTGAGAGAGTGCGATAACAGCAGGGTCATTAACAGTGAGAGAGTGCGATAAGAGTGGGGTCATTAACAGTGAGAGAGTGCGATAAGAGCGGGGTCATTAACAGTGAGAGAGTGCGATAAGAGCGGGCTCATTAACATTGACAGAGCAGGATAGGAGCAGGGCCACTAACAGTGAAAGAGTGCAAGAGGATTGGGGTTAGTAACAGTGAGAGCGTGTGGTAAGAGCAGGTTCATTAACATTGAGAGAGTGCGATAAGAGCAGGGTCATTAACAGTGAGTGTGACAACAGCGGGGTCATTAACAGTGAGAGAGTGCGAGAAGGGCGGGCTCATTAACAGTGAGAGAGTGCGAGAAGGGCGGGCTCATTAACAGTGAGAGAGTGCGATCAGGATCATTAACAGTGAGAGTGTGCGATAAGAGCAGGGTCATTAACAGTGAGAGAGTGCGATAAGAGCGGAAAGAGTGAGAAAGTGTGATAAGAGCGGGGTCATTAATAGTGAGAGTGCGATAAGAGCAGGATCATTAACAGTGAGAGAGCGTGATATGAACTGGGTCATTATCAGTGAGAGAGTACGATGAGAGTGGGGTCAATAACAATGAGAGTGCGATAAGAGCGGGATCATTAACAGTGAGAGTGCGATAAAAGTAGTCCCATTAACAATGAGAGTGCGATAAGAGCGGGTTCATTAACACTGAGAGTGTGTGATAAGAGCGGGCTCATGAACAGTGAGAGAGTGCGATAAGAGCGGGGTCATTAACAGTGAGCGAGTATGTGATAAGAGCGGCGTCATTAACTGTGAAAAAGTGCGAGATAAGGGGGTGATTAACAGTGAGCATGCTAGAGGAGCGGGGGTATTAACAGTGAGAGAGTGTGCGATAAGAATGGGGCCATTAACTGTGAGAGAGTGTGAGATAAGGGGGTCATTAACAGTGAGAATGATAGAGGTGTGGGGTCATTAACAGTGAGAGAGTGAGATAAGAGCAGGGTCATTAACAGTGAGAGAGTGCGATAAGAGTGGGGTCATTAACAATGAGAGATGCGTTAAGGACGGGGTCATTAACATTGAGAGAGTGTGATAAGAGCGGGGCCATTAACAGTGTGAGAGTGCGATAAGAGTGGGCTCATTAACAATGAGAGAGAGCGATAAGAGCGGGCTCATTAACAATGAGAGAGTGTGATAAGAGCGGGCTCATTAACAGTGAGAGAGTGTGATAAGAGCGGGCTCATTAACATTGCGAGAGTGCGATAAGAGCGGGGTCATTAACAGCGAGAGAGTGCGATAAGAACGGAAACAGTGAGAGTGTGCGATAAGAGCGGGCTCATGAACAGTGAGAGAGTGCGATAAGAGCGGGGTCATTAACAGTGAGAGAGTATGTGAGAAGAACGGCGTCATTAACTGTGAGAGAGTGCGAGATAAGCGGGTCATTAACAGTGAGAATGCAAGAGGAGTGGGGTCATTAACAGTGAGAGAGTGCGATACGAACAGGGTCATTAACAGCGAGAGAGTGCGATAAGAGTGGGGTCATTAACAATGAGAGATGCGATAAGGGCGGGGTCATTAACATTGAGAGTGTGCAATAAGAGCGGGGTCATGAACAGTTAAGGAGTGTGATAAGAGCCGGGTCATTAACAGTGAGAGAGTGCGACAAGAGCGGGGTCATTAACAGTGAGAGAGTGCGATAACTGCAGGGTCATTAACAATGTGAGAGGGTGATAGGAGCGGGCTCATTAATATTCAGAGAGTGCGAAAAGGACGGGGTCATTAACAGTGAGAGGGTACAAAAAGAGCAGCATCATTAACAGTGAGAGAGCGTGATAAGGGCAGGCTCATTAACAGTGAGAGAATGCAAAAACAGCAGGCTCATTAACAATGAGAGAGTGCGATAAGAGCGGGCTCATTAACAATGAGAGGGCGATAAGAGCGGGCTCATTAACAATGAGAGATGCGATAAGGGCGGGGTCATTAACAGTGAGAAAGTGTGCGATAAGGGCGGTGACATTAACAGTGAGAATGCTAGAGGAGCGGGGCCATTAACAGTGAGAGAGTGCGATAAGAGTGGGGTCATTAACAATGAGAGACGCGATAAGGGCGGGGTCATTAACATTGAGAGAGTGTGATAAGAGCGGGGTCTTTAACAGTGAGAGTGCGATAAGAGCGGGCTCATTAACAATGAGAGACGCGATAAGGGCGGGGTCATTAACATTGAGAGAGTGTGATAAGAGCGGGGTGATTAATAGTGAGAGAGTGCAATAAAAGCAGGCTCATTAACAGTGAGAGAGTGCGATAAGAGCGGGGTCATTAACAGTGAGAGAGTGTGATAAGAGCGGGGTCATTAACAGTGAGAGAGTGCGATAAGAGCGGGGTGATTAATAGTGAGAGAGTGCAATAAAAACAGGCTCATTAACAGTGAGAGAGTGCGATAAGAGCGGGGTCACTAACAATGAGAGACGCAATAAGGGCGGGGTCATTAACATTGAGAGAGTGTGATAAGAAAGGGGTGATTAACAATGAGAGAGTGCGATAAGAACGGGCTCATTAACAATGAGAGAGTGCGATAAGGGCGGGCTCATTAACATTGACAGAGCAGGATAGGAGCGGGGCCACTAACAGTGAAAGAGTGCAAGAGGATTGGGGTTAGTAACAGTGAGAGCGTGTGGTAAGAGCAGGTTCATTAACATTGAGAGAGTGCGATAAGAGCAGGGTCATTAACAGTGAGTGTGACAAGAGCGGGGTCATTAACAGTGAGAGAGTGCGAGAAGGGCGGGGTCATTAAGAGTGAGAGAGTGCGATAAGAACGGGGTCAGTAACAATGTGTGAGTGCGATAAGAACGGGCTCATTAACAATGAGAGAGTGTGATCAGGATCATTAACAGTGAGAGTGTGTGATAAGGGCAGGCTCATTAACAGTGAGAGAATGCGAAAACAGTGGGCTCATTAACAGTGAGAGAGTGCGATAAGAGCAGGGTCACTAACAGTGAGAGAGTGCGATAAGAGCAGGGTCATTAACAGTGAGAGAATGCGATAAGAGCGGAAACAGTGAGAGAATGTGATAAGAGCGGGGTTATTAATAGTGAGAGTGCGATAAGAGCAGGATCATTAACAGTGAGAGAGTGTGATAAGACTGGGTCATTATCAGTGAGAAAGTGCGATGAGAGTGGGGTCAATAACAATGAGAGTGCGATAAGAGCGGGGTCATTAACAGTGAGAGTGCGATAAAAGCAGGCTCATTAACAATGAGAGCGCGATAAGAGCGGGTTCATTAACAATGAGAGAGTGTGATAAGAGCGGGGTCATGAACAGTGAGAGAGTGCGATAAGAGCGGGGTCATTAACAGTGAGAGAGTGCAATAAGAGCAGAAACAGTGAGATTGTGTGATAAGAGCGATGTCATTAACAGTGAGAGAGTGCAATAAGTGCGGGGTGATTAACAGTGAGAGTGTGCAATAAGAGCGGGGTCATGAACAGAGAGAGAGTGCGATAAGAGCAGGGTCATTAACAGTGAGAGAGTGCGATAAGAGCAGAAACAGTGAGAGTGTGTGATAAGAGCGGTGTCATTAACAGTGAGAGAGTGCGATAAGAGCAGAAACAGTGAGAGTGTGTGATAAGAGCAGTGTCATTAACAGTGAGAGAGTGCGATAAGTGCGGGGTGATTAACAGTGAGAGTGTGCAATAAGAGCGGGGTCATTAACAATGAGAAAGTGCGATAAGAGCAGGGTCATTAACAGTGAGAGAGTGCGATAAGAGCAGGGTCATTAACAGCGCGAGAGTGCGATAAGAGCAGAAACAGTGAGATTGTGTGATAAGAGCGGGGTCAATAACAGTGAGAGAATGAGATAAGAGCGGGCTCATGAGAGATTGCGATAAGAGGGGGGTCATTAACAGTGAGAGACTGCAATAAGAGCAGGGTCATTAACAGCGAGAGAGTGCGATAAGAGCAGAAACAGTGAGAGTGTGTGATAAGAGCGGGGTCAATAACAGTGAGAGAATGCGATAAGAGCAGGGTCAATAACAGTGAGAGAATGCGATAAGAGCGGGGTCAATAACAGTGAGAGAATGCGATAAGAGCGGGGTCAATAACAGTGAGAGAATGCGATAAGAGCGGGCTCATGAACAGTGAGAGAGTGCGATAAGAGCGGCGTCATTAACTGTGAAAAAGTGCGAGATAAGGGGGTCATTAACAGTTAGAATGCTAGAGGAGCGGGGGTATTAACAGTGAGAGAGCGTGCGATAAGAATGGGGCCATTAACTGTGAGAGAGTGTGTGATAAGGGGGTCATTAACAGTGAGAATGATAGAGGTGTGGGGTCATTAACAGTGAGAGAGTGAGATAAGAGCTGGGTCATTAACAATGAGAGATGCGATAAGAGTGGGGTCATTAACATTGAGAGAGTGCGATAAGAGCGGGGTCATGAACATTGAGAGTGTGATAAGAGCAGGCTCATTAACATTGAGAGAGTGCGATAAGAGCGGGGTGATTAACAGTGAGATGTGCAATAAGAGCGGGGACATGAACAGTGAGAGAGTGCGATAAGAGCGGGGTCATTAACAATGAGAGAGAGCGATAAGAGCGGGCTCATTAACAATGAGAGAGTGCGATAAGAGCGGGCTCATTAACAGTGAGAGAGTGCGATAAGAGCGGGCTCATTAACAATGAGAGAGTGCGATAAGAGCGGGCTCATTAACAGTGAGAGAGTGTGATAAGAGCAGGCTCATTAACAATGAGAGAGTGCGATAAGAGCGGGGTCATTAACAGTGAGAGAGTGTGATAACAGCAGGCTCATTAACATTGAGAGAGTGCGATAAGAGCGGGTTGATTAACAGTGAGATGTGCAATAAGAGCGGGGACATGAACAGTGAGAGAGTGCGATAAGAGCGGAAACAGTGAGAGTGTGTGATAAGAGCGGGCTCATGAACAGTGAGAGAGTGCGATAAGAACGGGGTCATTAACAGTGAGAGAGTGCGATAAGAGCGGAAACAGTGAGTGTGCGCGATAAGAGCGGGGTCATGAACAGTGAGAGAGTGCGATAAGAACGGTGTCATTAACAGTGAGAGAGTATGTGAGAAGAGCGGCGTCATTAACTGTGAGAGAGTGCGAGATAAGCGGGTCATTAACAGTGAGAATGCTAGAGGCACGGGGGCATTAACATTGAGAGAGTGTGCAATAAGAACGGGGCCATTAACTGTGAGAGAGTGCGAGATAAGGGGGTCATTAACAGTGAGAATGCAAGAGGAGTGGGGTCATTAACAGTGAGAGAGTGCGATAAGAGCGGGGTCAATAACAGTGAGAGAATGCGATAAGAGCGGGGTCAATAACAGTGAGAGAATGCGGTAAGAGCGGGCTCATGAACAGTGAGAGAGTGCGATAAGAGCGGCGTCATTAACTGTGAAAAAGTGCGAGATAAGGGGGTTATTAACAGTAAGAATGCTAGAGGAGCGGGGGTATTAACAGTGAGAGAGTGTGCGATAAGAATGGGGCCATTAACTGTGAGAGAGTGTGAGATAAGGGAGTCATTAACAGTGAGAATGATAGAGGTGTGGGGTTATTAACAGTGAGAGAGTGAGATAAGAGCTGGGTCATTAACAGTGAGAGAGTGCGATAAGAGTGGGGTCATTAACAATGAGAGATGCGTTAAGGGCGGGGTCATTAACATTGAGAGAGTGTGATAAGAGCGGGGCCATTAACAGTGTGAGAGTGCGATAAGAGCGGGCTCATTAACAGTGAGATGTGCAATAAGAGCGGGGACATGAACAGTGAGAGAGTGCGATAAGAGCGGGGTCATTAACAATGAGAGAGTGCGATAAGAGCGGGCTCATTAACAGTGAGAGAGTGCGATAAGAGCGGGCACATTAACAGTGAGAGAGTGTGATAAGAGCGGGGTCATTAACAATGAGAGAGTGCGATAAGAGCGGGCTCATTAACAATGAGAGAGAGCGATAAGAGCGGGCTCATTAACAGTGAGAGAGTGTGATAAGAGCGGGGTCATTAACAGTGAGAGAGTGTGATAAGAGCGAGGTCAATAACAGTGAGAGAGTGTGATAAGAGCGGGGTCATTAACAGTGAGAGAGTGCGATAAGAGCGGGGTCAATAACAGTGAGAGAGTGTGATAAGAGCGGGGTCATTAACATTGAGAGAGAGCGATAAGAGCGGGGTGATAAACAGTGAGATGTGCAATAAGAGCGGGGACATGAACAGTGAGAGAGTGCGATAAGAGCGGAAACAGTGAGAGTGTGTGATAAGAGCGGGCTCATGAACAGTGAGAGAGTGCGATAAGAACGGGGTCATTAACAGTGAGAGAGTTTGTGAGAAGAGTGGCGTCATTAACTGTGAGAGAGTGCGAGATAAGTGGGTCATTAACAGTGAGAATGCAAGAGGAGTGGGGTCATTAATAGTGAGAGAGTGCGATAATAGCAGGGTCATTAACAGTGAGAGAGTGCGATAAGAGTGGGGTCATTAACAATGAGAGATGTGATAAGTGCGGGGTCATTAACATTGAAAGAGTGTGATAAGAGCGGGGCCATTAATAGTGTGAGAGTGTGATAAGAGCGGGCTCATTAACAATGAGAGATGCGATAAGGGCGGGGTCATTAACATTGAGAGAGTGTGATAAGAGCGGGGTCATTAACAGTGAGAGAGTGCAAAAAGACCGGGGTCAATAACAGTGAGAGAGTACGAGAAGAGCGGAAAGAGTGAGAGTGTGAGATAAGAGCAGGATCATTAACAGTGAGAGAATGCGATAAGAGCGGGGCCATTAACAATGAGTGAGTGCGATAAGAGCAGGGTCATTAACAGTAAGAGAATGCGATACAAGTGGGCTCATTAACAGTGAGAAAGTGCGATAAGATTGGGGCCATTAACAGTGTGAGAGTGCGATAAGAGCGGGGTCATTAACAATGAGAGGGAGCGATAAGAGTGGGCTCATTAACAATGAGAGAGTGCGATAAGAGCAGGGTCATTAACAGTAAGAGAATGCGATACAAGTGGGCTCATTAACAGTGAGAAAGTGCGATAAGATTGGGGCCATTAACAGTGTGAGAGTGCGATAAGAGCGGGGTCATTAACAATGAGAGGGAGCGATAAGAGTGGGCTCATTAACAATGAGAGAGTGCGATAAGAGCGGGCTCATTAACAATGAGAGAGCGACAAGAGTGGGCTCATTAACAATGAAAGTGCGATAAGAGCGGGTTCATTAACAGTGAGAGAATGTGATAAGAGCGGGGTCATTAACAGTGAGAGAGTGCAATAAGAGGGAGGTGATTAACTGTGAGAGGATGCAATAAGAGCGGGGACATGAACAATGAGAGAGTGCGATAAGAGCAGGGTCATTATAGTGAGAGAGTGCGATAAGAACGGAAACAGTGAGAGCTTGCGATAAGAGCAGGGTCATTAACAGCGAGAGAGTACAATAAGAGCGGAAACAGTGAGAGTGTGTGATAAGAGCAGGGTCATTAACAGTGAGAGAGTGCGACATAAGGGGGTCATTAACAGTGAGAATGCTAGAGGAGCGGGGGCATTAACAGTGAGAGAGAGAGCAATGAGAGTGGGGTCATTAACTGTGAGAGAGTGCGAGATAAGGGGGTCATTAACAATGAGAGTGCGATAAGAGTGGGCTCATTAGCAGTAAAGAGTGCGATAAGAGCAGGACCATTAACAGGGAGAGAGTGCGATAAGAGCGGGCTCATTAACAATGAGAGTGCGATAAGAGCGTGGTCATTAACAGTGTGAGAGTGCGATAAGAGCGGGCTCATTAAACGTGAGAGAGTGTGATAAGAGCGGTGTCATTAACAGTGAGAGAATGCGATAAGAGCGGGCTCATTAACAGTGAGACAGTGCGATGAGAGCGGGCTCATTAACAATGAGAGTGTGATAAGAGCGGGCTCATTAACAGTGAGAGAGCGCGATTACAGCGGGGTCATTAACAATGAGAGAGTGTGTGAAAGGAGCGGGGTCATTAACAGTGAGAATGCTAGAGGAGCAGCGAGATAGGTGGGTCATTAACAGTTAGAACGCTAGAGAAGCGGGGGCATTAACAGTGAGAGAGTGCTATAAGAGCGGGCTCATTAACATTGAGTGTGCGATAAGAGTGGGGTCACTGACAATGAGAGAGTGCGATAAGAGTGGGGTCATTAACAGTGAGAGAGTGCAAGATAAGGGGGTCATTAACAATGAGAATGCTACAGGAGCGGGGGAATTAACAGTGAGAGAGTGCGAGAGGTGCAGGGTCATTAATAGCGAGAGTGTGCGAGAGTAGCGGGTCATTAATAGTGAGAAAGTGCGAGTGGAACAGGATCATTATCGGTGAGAGAGTACGAGACGAGCCGAGGCATTAACAGTGATCGAGTCAGAGGAGTGGGGTCATTAACAGTGAGAGAGCGCGAGAGGAGTGGGGGCAGTAACAGTGGGAGTGTCCAAGAGGAAAGGGGCAGCAACAGCGAGAGAGTGAGAGGAGCGGTGGCATTAATAGTGAGAGAGTGCGAGAGAGGCGGGGGCATTAACAGTTAGAGTGTGTCAGAGGAGTGGGGTCATTAACAGTGAGTGAGTGCGAGATGAGCGGGGGCATTAAAAGTGAGAGGGTGTGAGAGGAGTGGGGCCATTAAAAATCAGAGTGTGTCAGAGGAGTGGGGACATTAACAGTGAGAGAGTACATGATGAGGGGTATAATTAACAGTGAGAGAGTGAGAGGGAAGCGGGGTCATTAACAGTGAGAGAGTACATGATGAAGTGGGTCATTAACAGTGAGAGAGTACATGATGAAGGGGGTAATTAACAGTGAGAGAGTGTGAGGAAAGCAGGGTCATTAACAGTGAGAGAGAGCTAGATGAGTGGGGTCATTAACAGTGAGAGAGTGTAAGAGGAGTGGGTTCATTAACAGTGAGAATGCGAGAGGAGCGGGGTCATTAATAGTGAGTGCGAGAGGAGCGGGGGCATTAACAGTGAGAGTGAGAGAGGAGCGGGGTCATTAATAGTGAGTGTGAGAGGAGTGGGGGCATTAACAGTGAGAGTGAGAGAGGAGCGGGGTCATTAATAGTGAGTGCGAGAGGAGCGGGGCCATTAACAGTGAGAGTGAGAGAGGAGCGGGGTCATTAATAGTGAGTGCGAGAGGAGCGGGGGCATTAACAGCGAGAGTGAGAGAGGAGCGGGGTCATTAATAGTGAGTGTGAGAGGAGTGGGGGCATTAACAGTGAGAGTGAGAGAGGAGCGGGGTCATTAATAGTGAGTGCGAGAGGAGCGGGGCCATTAACAGTGAGAGTGAGAGAGGAGCGGGGTCATTAATAGTGAGTGCGAGAGGAGCGGGGTCATTAATAGTGAGTGAGTGCGAGAGCAGTGGGGGCATTAGGGGCATTAACAGTGAGAGTGCGAGAAGAGCAGGGTCATTAACAGTGAGAGAGTGCCAAGAGGAGCGGGGTATTAACAGTGACAGAGTACGAGAGAAGCGTGGCATTGACAGCGAGAGAGTTATTTCCTTCGAAGCACTGAGGACAAATTATCATGGGGATGAGGAAATAGAAGGGGCATTTGACAAATATTTTGTGTCTGTCTTCACAGTAGAAGACACAAGTTCCATAGCAGCAACAGATGATAACTTAGGGGCTAAAAAGAGTTGGGAAATTAGGGAAATTAATATCAGCAGAGATAAAGTATTGGAGAAACTTAAGGGACTAAATTCTGACAAATCTTCAGGACCTAGTGGCCTATACTCTAGGGGCAGGATTTTACGTTCGTTAGGCTGCCGACAATTGAGAGCTATTAAGCCCATTAATCAACTAATTAATCAGTATTTTTCACTGCCCGTCCAACCTTACGGTTGGCGGGAGGGTCAATCAGCCAAGCGGCCTTTGGATTTTTTAAAATAAATCTCATCCACGGGCGGGATGAGGTTTCCAACAGTAATTTTAAAAAAAATTAAAATTTTAAACATCATTTTTAATATGACCCTGTTCATGTGGCTAAGTCACATGTGGAGACATGTTTCCCTTATTTTTAAAGTCTTATTTTTGAATGTAAAATTCTTCAGCTCCCTGAGGCAGCTCTGTGCCTTCAGGGGGCTTTCAGTGTGCGCTCCCCAGTGCATGCGCAGACTTTAGCGCTCGCACTCCTCCCGCCCCCACCCCAGCAACGCCGAGGTTCTCAGTGAGCCTTTCACACCGGCTGGCCGTTAATTGGCCAGCCAGCATGAAATCGCGGTTGGAGCCTGATCGCTGATGGTGGACCGTTTCCTGGCCGCTCCCGGGCCCACTCGCCCGCCCGATGATTGGAAAATCCTGGCCCAGGGTCTAAAAGTGGTAGCTGCAGAGATAGTGGATTTGCTAGCTATCACGTTCCAAAATTACTTAGATTCAGGAATAGTTCCACTACGTTGGGAGTGGGCAAATGTTACACCGCTTTTCCAGAAAGGAGGGAGATAGAAAGTAGTGAACTACATGCCAGTTAGCCTAACATCAGTTGTTGGCAAATTGGGAAATTATTAAGGAAGTCTTAATAATGAACTTAGGAAAGCATAGTGTAATTAGAACAAGGCAACATGGTTTTACTAAAGGGAAATACTGTTTGAGAAATTTATTAGAGTTTTATGAGGATGTAACTTGTAGGCTAGATAAAGGGGTACCAGTAGATGTAGTATACCTGGATTTCCAAAAGACATTTGATAGGGTGCCACTCCAAAGGTTGAAAAGCAAAATAAAGGTTCATGGAGTTGGGGGTAATATACTAGCATGGATAGCAGATAGTAAGGGCAGCAGATAGATGGAAACACCACCACCTGGAAGTTCCCCTCCAAGTCACTCACCATCCTGACTTGGAAATATATCATCGTTCCTTCACTGTCACTGGGTCAAAAGCTTGGAGCTCCCTCCCTAACAGCACTGTGGGTGTACCTACACCACATGGACTGCAGCGGTTCAAGAAGGCAGCTCACCACCACCTTCTCAAGGGCAATTAGGGATGGGCAATAAATGCTGGCCTAGCCAGTGACGCCCACACCGCGTAAATGAATAGAAAAATATTAAAACCATGTTAATGTAAAGAAATCAGAGTGGAAATAAACAGGGCTTTTTCAAGTTGACAGGCAGTGAATAGTTGAATGCTGCAGGGATCAGCGCTGGGCCTCAGTTGCTTACAATTTATATTAATGACTTAGATGAAGAGACAGAGAGTAATGTATTGAAGTTTGCTGATGATACCAAGCTAGGTGGGAAGGTAAGCTGTGGGGAAGACACAGAGGGGCTGCAAAGAGATATAGACAGATTAGGTGGGTGGACAACAAGTTGGCAGATGGAGTATAATGTAGGGAAATGTGGAGTTATTTACTTGTATTGTAAGAATAAAAAAGAATATATTTTAGAAGGTGAGAAACTTGTAAATGTTGATGTTCATAAAGACTTTGGTGTGCTGGTACAAGGAACACAGAAAGTTAGCATGCAGGTGCAGCAAGCAATTAGGAAAGCAAATGGCATGTTGGCCTTTATTACAAGGGGATTGAAGCACATGAATAAAGAACTCGCTACAGTTCTACTGGGTTTTGATGAGGCCGCATCTGGAGTACTATGTGCAGTTTTTCTCTCCACATTTAAGGAAAGATATACTTGCATTGGAGATGGTACAGCAAAGGTTCACTAAATTGGTCCCTGGGATGAGGGGTTGTCCTATGATGAGAGGCTGAGTAAATTGGGCTTATATTCTCTGGAGTTTAGAAGAATGAGAGGCGATCTCATTGAAACCTACAGATTCTGAAGGGGCTTAATAGGGTGGATGCTGAGAGATTGTTTTCATTGGTTGGGAATCTAAAATACAGAGGCACAGTCCTTGGATAAGGGGCCGATCATTTAGGACTGAGATGTGGAGAAACTACTTCACTCAAAGGGTTATGAATCTTTGGAATTCTCTGCCCCAGAGGGTTGTGGATGCTCCGTCGTTGAATATATTTAAGATTGGGATAGACAGATTTTTGGTCTCTCAGGGAATTAAGGGATTTGTGGACTGGGCGGAAAAATGGAGTTGAAGCCCAAGATCAGCCAAGATCGTATTGAATGGTGGAGCAGGCTCGATGGGCCGAATGGTCTACTCCTATTTATGTTGTTATAGAATTGTGGAATTACTAGGGTGAGCTACTGAAGTGCAGATTAAAACAGATTAAAAACAGGTACATTTCTATAGAGGCTGGGGGATTGAGGATTATGGTGAGGCGTTGGCTAAATAGTGTTGAAAAAGCAGTAGCCCAGCAACATTTCCTGTTCTTTAAATTTCTTATGTTCTCTCATTAGACTTCACAGAGTGACCTGGTTGGTTAACATCTTAATTACTTTTGCGTGTGATTTACGTTCCTCCTTTCAACCTCTTCCTCTCAAACTGACCTATTTTTAAAATGAATATTGCTGATTCCTTAAATTGCTTCCACACTTTCATGATGCCATCCTGTAGGAAAAAACTGTCGAGGAAACTCATGAAAAAAACAACATTTGGGAAGAGTCTGCAGGTGATTGGAAATATCCAACGATGAAGAATGGTGGAAAGATATGAAATAAACTCATAAAATGAATGTTCTAAGTGTAACACTGCATGTCACACTGACATGAATCATCCAACCATCCCCAGCAAGAAAGTATTATCATACTCACTTTTTTGCACAATAGGCGACACAATCTCTGCCCACACTTTCACTCCAAGCCACCTTATACAGCACCTGGGGAATATAGGCATTCAGTAAAGTGTGTCCTTTAATGCACAGACAGACACCGAAATCACAACTTTTGGAGCCCGTTACGCTCTGAGCACCATATTCCATAGGACAATGAGATGGGAAATCTGCTGCGAACTCTTCTGCCTAGTTCAGTATTGCTATGCTTGGTGCATATAATAGAACCTGGTTCTTCTCCTCCAGCCTCAGCCTAATGAGCAACTGAACCGCGAAGAACACAACTAATAAAATAGCAAATCACTTCTACATCTGAGGTCAGATAATAAATTCACCGTCTTTAATAAATGACAAAGGAGCTGCAGCATATGATTTACACAAGTGAGCTATCTAAACAAATTGTTAATGTTGAGGCAGTTTGAACTGGTTTGGCATGAAAGTATAACCAATGGGTGGCCACTGGGACAGTGCATGCATTAAATAATAATGTAATACAGCTCTGGATGGATTTGTTGTCAATTTTTCTTCCCCACCTATAATCTTTGGCAATCGTTCTGCACCATGTGCCTGTGATTGTCTATTGACAGCCTTGGCTGGACAGGAGGGTATTGATCTGGCTGGAGTATAGTACAATGCCGTTTTTGCTCCTTTGTCTAATCAAGGAAAGAGGTAGGGGCATCAAGTCCCCAGACAGCAAGGGAAAGGGCCCTGTTGAAATAGAAACATTTAGAAAACTATTAATTCAATAACTTGTTTTCACCTTCTGATGGGATGTATCTGTGCTCCACTTGACAACTGCCCTCAAAGACATGAAAAGAGACACTCACTGCATGGGCGTTGGCAAGACACACCTCAACTATCCCTTAGCATGGTTCTTGACCAAGAGGCTGATTAGTATTGTGCCCTTGACACAAAGTCAGCAAGTGACACAATGCCTGTGTCACAGACATTGAGTTCCTGGCCAAGAACAAATATTCTATTAAACCATGTGCGGTCATATCTTTCCCATTTAAAGTTAGTATATTTCCTACATGTTACACCAGTGTATCCAATTAACGACCAAGTTATTTTCTGCAAAAATTAGTTTGGACAGAATTTTTGAAGCATTAACTTCAACTGACATGACATGGCTATGTGTCACATGACAGTGAGTGACAGCAGCAATGGGTCACATGCGAGTCAGCAAAAGACACTGGCTGTGTCACATGACAGAAAGGCAGTGAATGACATTGGTCAATGGTGTCATGTGGATCGAGAAGCTAATGCTTCAAACATTCTTCCGTCAAAACGAATTTTGGGAGGAAACAACTCGGTCATGAATTAAATACGCTGATGTGACATCAGTGAAATATACAAATCTTAAACAGAAAAGTTACGAACACACATAGTTTATCAGGGTATTTGTTCTAGGTCAGGAACTGAATGGGGCTGAAGGAATAAATATGGTGTGATCCGATAAAAATTGAGTGTTTAAATCGGGAGTGCAGTCAATGGACAATACATTATTGCAGAATGGGATAGGGCATTACAGCACCAGCTGAATTAATAAATACAATTGAAAGGCAGAGGAGGTGGATCATTGAACTCAAAGCTCCTCTAAAAATAGCTGGATTCGGGCAGGGCATTTTGGCTTGGCAGCATCGGCGGAGAAGAGCAAAGTTGACGTTTCGAGTCCTCATGACCCTTCAACACTTCTGTTGAAGGGTCATGAGGACTCGAAACGTCAACTTTGCTCTTCTCCACCGATGCTGCCAGACCTGCTGAGTTTTTCCAGGTATTTCTGTTTTTGTTTTGGATTTCCAGCATCCACAGTTTTTTGTTTTTATATTAGGGCATTTTGCTTTATGGTCCTGTACCATGCACTATTGCATTCTGCTTCAGTGAGCTCACACACTGCCCCACTTCGCACCAACACATTCTGCTCCATTGACCTTAGCACCAATATACTCTGCTCCAGTGACCTTAGCACCAACATCCTCTGCTCCACTGACCTTAGCACCAACACACTCTGCTCCAGCGACCTTAGCAGTAACACACTCTGCTCCAGTGACCTTAGCAGTAACACACTCTGCTCCAGTGACCCGAGCACCAACACACTATGCTGCAGTGAACTTAGCACCAATACACTTTGCTCCAGTGAGATTAGCACCAACACACTCCGCTCCTGCTAAGCACCAACACATTCTGTTCCAGCTTAGCACCAGTACACCCTCCTCCAGGTTAGCACCAACACACTCTCGCCCACTTTAGCGTAAACACTCTGGTCGAGCTTAGCGCCAACATACTCGGCTCCAGCATCGCATTAACATACCCTGCTCCAGCTCAACAGCAACACACCTGCTCCAGTGACCTTAGCACCAACACATTCTGCTCCAGTGACCTTAGCGCCAACACACTCTGCTCCAGTGACCTTAGCACCAACACACTCTGCTCAAGTGACCTAAGCACCAACACACACTGCACCAGTGAACATAGCACAAACACACTCTGCTTCAGCGGCCTTAGTACCAACACACACTGCACCAGTGAACCGAACACCAATACACTCTGCTGCTGTGACCTTAGCAGGAACACACTCTGTTCCAGTGACCTTAGCACTTAAACACTCTGCTCCAGTGGCCATAGGAGCAACATACTCTGCTCCCTCTTGGCACCAACACACTCTGGCCCAGCATAGTGCCAACACACACCAGCCCAGCTTAGCGTCAACACACAGAGGCCCAGTTTAGCGTCAACACACACTGTTCCAGCTTAGCACCAACACACTCTGCTTCGGTGACCCGAGCAACAACATATACTGCTCCAGTGACCTTAGCAGCAACACACTCCGCTCCATCTTGGCAGCAACACAATCTGCTCCGGCTTGGCACCAATACACTCTGGCGCAGTTTAGCGCCAACACACTCTGTTCCAGCTTAGCGTCAACACACACAGGCCCAGTTTAGCTTCAACAGACACGGTTGCAGCTTAGCGCCAACACACTCACCTTCAGTGAACTTAGTACCAACACACTTTGCTCCAGTGACCGGAGCACCAACAGACTCTGCTTCACTGACCTTAGCACCAACACACTCTGCTCCAGTGACCCGAGCACCAAAACACTCTGCTCCAGTGACCCGAGCACCAACACACTCTGCTCTAGTGACCCGAGCACCAACACACTCTGCTCCAGTGACCCGAGCACCAACACACTCTGCTCCAGCTTAGCACCAACACACTCTGCTCCAGCTTAGCACCAACACACTCTGCTCCAGCTTAGCACCAACACACTCTGCTCCAGCTTAGCACCAACACGCTCTGCTCCAGCTTAGCACCAACACACTCTGCTCCAGCTTAGCACCAACACACTCTGCTCCAGCTTAGCACCAACACACTCTGCTCCAGCTTAGCACCAACACACTCTGCTCCAGCTTAGCACCAACACATTCTGCTCCAGCTTAGCGCCAACACACTCTGCCCTAGCTTACCACCAACGCACTCTGCTCCAGCTTAGCACCAACACACACTGCTCCAGTGACCTTAGCACCAACACACTCTGCTCAAGTGACCAAACCACCAACACACTCTGCTCCAGTATCCTTAGCACTAACACACTCTGCTCCACTTACCTTAGCACCAATACACTTTCTCCAGTGAGATTAGCACCAACACACTCCGCTCCTGCTGAGCACCAACACATTCTGTTCCAGCTTAGCACCAATATACCCTCCTCCAGGTTAGCACCAACACACTCTGGCCAAGCTTAGTGCCAAGACACTCTGGCCCAGCTTAGCGTCAACACACAGAGGCCCAGTTTAGTGTCAACACACACTGTTCCAGCTTAGCGCCAACACACTCTGCTTCGGTACCTTAGCACCAACACACATTGCTCCAGTGACCCGAGCAACAACACATACTGCTCCAGTGACCTCAGCAGCAACATACTGCGCTCAATCTTGGCAGCAACACACTCTGCTCCGGCTTGGCACCAATACACTCCGACGCAGTTTAGCACCAACACACTCTGGCCCAGCTTAGCGTGAACACACTCTGTTCCAGCTTAGCGTCAACACATACAGGCCCAGTTTAGCATCAACAGACACTGTTGCAGCTTAGCGCCAACACACTCACTTTCAGTGAACATAGCACCAACACACTCCGCTCCAGTGACCTTAACACCATACACTCTGCTCCAGCTTAGGACCAATTACCCTGCTCCAATGTAGCACCAGCACACCCTGCTCCAGCTTAGTAACAGAACACTCTGCGCCACTGACCTTAGGATCAACGCACTGTGCGCCAGTGACCTTAGGATCAACACATTCTGCTGCAGCGACCATAACAACAACACATTCTGCTCCAGTGACCTTCGCACCAACACACTCTGCTCCAGTGACCTTAGCACCAACACACACTGCTCCAGTGACGCGAGCACCAACACACACTGCTCCAGTGACCTTAGCACCAACACACTCTGCTCCAGTGACCTTAGCACCAACACACTCTGCTCCAGTGACGCGAGCACCAACACACTCTGCTCCAATGACCTTAGCACCAACACACTCTGCTCCAGTGACCTTAGCACCAACACACTCTGCTCCAGTGACCTTAACACCACACACTCTGCTCCGGCTTGGCGCCAACACATTCTGGCGCAGTTTAGCGCCAACACTTCTGGCCCAGCTTAGCGTCAACACACACAGGCCCAATTTAGCATCAACACACACTGTTCCAACTTAGCGCCAACACGCTCAGCTTCAGTAACCTTAGCACCAACACACTCTGCTCCAGTGACCTTAGCACCAACACACTCTGCTCCACTGACCTTAGCACCAATGCACTTTGCTCCAGTTACATTAGCATCAACACACTCCGCTCCTGCTAAGCACCAACACATTCTGTTCCAGCTTAGCACAAACACACACTCCTCCAGGTTAGTACCAACACACTCTGCTCCAGCTTGGCACCAACACACTCTCGCCCAGTTTAGCGCAAACAAATGGGTCGAGCTTAGCGTCAACACACTCGGCTCCAGCATCGCACTAACATACCCTGCTCCAGCTCAACAGCAACACACACTGCTCCAGTGACCTTGGCACCAATACCCTATGCTCAAGTGACCTTAGCACCAACACACTCTGCTCAAGTGACCTTAGCACCAATACACTCTGCTCCAGCTTAGCACCAACACACTCTGCTCCAGCTTAGCACCAACACACTCTGGTCCGCTGACCTTAGCACCAACACACTCTGCTCCAATGACCTTAGCACCAACACACACTGCTCTAGTGACCTGAGCACCAACACACACTGCTCCAGTGACCTTAGCACCAACACACTCTGCTCAAGTGACCTTAGCACCAACACACTCTGCTCCGGTGTCCTTAGCACTAACACACTCTGCTCCACTGACCTTAGCACCAATACACTTTGCTCCAGTGAGATTAGCACCAACACACTCCGCTCCTGCTGAGCACCAACACATTCTGTTCCAGCTTAGCACCAATACACCCCCCTGCAGGTTAGCACCAACACACTCCGCTCCAGCTTGGCACCAACACACTCTTGCCCAGTTTAGAACGAACTCTCTGGTCGAGCTTAGTGCCAACACACTCGGCTCCAGCATTGCACTAACATAGCCTGCTCCAGTTCAACAGCAACACACTCTGCTCCAGTGACCTTAGCACCAACACACTCTGCTCCAGTGACCTTAGCACCAACACACTCTGTCCCAGCTTAGCATCAACACACTCTGGCCAAGCTTAGTGCCAACACACTCTTGCCCAGCTTAGCGTCAACACACAGAGGCCCAGTTTAGCGTCAATACACACTGTTCCAGCTTAGCGCCAACACACTCTGCTTCGGTACCTTAGCACCAACACACATTGCTCCAGTGACCCGAGCAACAACACATACTGCTCCAGTGACCTCAGCAGCAACACACTCTGCTCCGGCTTGGCACCAATACACTCTGACGCAGTTTAGCGCCAACACACTCTGGCCCAGCTTAGCGTGAACACACTCTGTTCCAGCTTAGCGTCAACACACACAGGCTCAGTTTAGCATCAACAGACACTGTTGCAGCTTAGCGCCAACACACTCACCTTCAGTGAACTTAGCACCAACACATTCTGCTCCAGTGACCTTAGCACCAACACACTCTGCTCCAGTGACCCGAGCACCAGCACGCTCTGCTCCAGTGACCATATTACCAACACACTCTGCTCCAGTGACCCGAGCACCAGCACGGTCTGCTCCAGTGACCATATTACCAACACACTGCTCCAGTGACCTTGGCACCAATGCATTCTGTTCCAGCTTAGCACAGACACACCCTCCTCCAGGTTAGCACCAACAAACTCTGCTCCAGCTTGGCGCCAACGCACTCTGCTCCAGCTTGGCGCCAACGCACTCTGCTCCAGCTTGGCGCCAACGCACTCTGCTCCAGCTTGGCACCAACGCACTCTGCTCCAGCTTGGCACCAACGCACTCTGCTCCAGCTTGGCACCAACGCACTCTGATCCAGCTTAGCACCAACGCACTCTGATCCAGCTTAGCACCAACGCACTCTGCTCCAGCTTAGCACCAACGCACTCTGCTCCAGCTTAGCACCAACGCACTCTGCTCCAGTTTAGCACCAACGCACTCTGCTCCAGTTTAGCACCAACGCACTCTGCTCCAGCTTAGCACCAACACACTCTGCTCCAGCTTAGCACCAACACACTCTGCTCCAGCTTAGCACCAACACACTCTGCTCCAGCTTAGCACCAACACACTCTGCTCCAGCTTAGCACCAACACACTCTGCTCCAGCTTAGCACCAACACACTCTGCTCCAGCTTAGCACCAACACACTCTGCTCCAGCTTAGCACCAACACACTCTGCTCCAGCTTAGCACCAACACACTCTGCTCCAGCTTAGCACCAACACACTCTGCTCCACCTTAGCACCAACACACTCTGCTCCACCTTAGCACCAACACACTCTGCTCCAGTTTAGCACCAACACACTCTGCTCCAGCTTAGCACCAACACACTCTGCTCCAGCTTGGCACCAACACACTCTGCTCCAGCTTAGCACCAACACACTCTGCTCCAGCTTAGCACCAACACACTCTGTTCCAGCTTAGCACCAACACACTCTGCTCCAGTTTAGCACCAGCACACTCTGCTCCAGCATAGCACCAGCACACTCTGCTCCAGCTTAGCACCAGCACACTCTGCTCCAGCTTAGCACCAGCACACTCTGCTCCAGCTTAGCACCAACACACTCTGCTCCAGCTTAGCACCAACACACTCTGCTCCAGCTTAGCACCAACACACTCTGCTCCAGCTTAGCACCAGCACACTCTGCTCCAGCTTAGCACCAGCACACTCTGCTCTAGCTTAGCACCAGCACACTCTGCGCCAGTGACCTGACAATCAACAAACTCTGCGCCATTGACCTGAATATCAACACACTCTGCTCCAGTGACCTTAGCACCATCACACTCTGCTCCAGCTTAGCACCAACACACTGTGCTCCAGCTTAGCACCAATACACTCTGCTCCACTGACTTTCGCACCAACACACTCTGCACCAGTGACCATAGCACCAACACACTTTGCTCCAGTGAGCATAGCACCAAAGCACTCAGCACCAGTGACCATAGCACCAACACACTCTGCTCCAGTGAGTATAGCACCAACACACTCTGCTCCAGTGAGTATAGCAGCAACACACTCTGCTCCAGTGACCTTAGCACCAATATGCTCTGCTCCAGGGACCTTAGCACTAACATACTCTGCTCCAGCTTAGCACCAACACACTCTGCTCCAGCTTAGCACCACGCACTCTCCTCCAGCTTAGCACCAACACACTCTGCTCCAGCTTAGCACCAACACACTCTGCTCCAGCTTAGCACCAACACACTCTGCTCCAGGTGTCTTTTCTTCTGTCACTCTGGGTTCTACTGCACTCTGTTCTGTTGCAGAAGGATCGATTGTGCTCTGCTCTCTGGTATCATCATACTTGAAATATCATAACACTAATATGGAGACATACACTGTGAAGTTTAACAAAAACTACTTACAAGAAAGACCATGCAGTGCAAGAGCACAGTGTAGAAAAAGGCAATAGTCCGAGCCAATTTGTTTGACAGGATGACGCGTCCCTTAAATAAAAGAAAGGGTTTATAGATTGTTGAAAATGAATGGGTTCATCTATTTTAACAGCTGAAGTGTATGCACTTACCATGCTCAGGGTGGCTTTATCCCAGGGGCTGAGACTTAGATATCTGCGCTGACGCTCCTAGACATAGCACCAGAAGAAATACTTAAGAGACTGCGCACACAAAACATTTTTGCACACATTTTGTTATGAAATCATTTTCAGTCAAGATTGAATAATCATCAGGAAACAAGTAACATGTTTTGAATTTAAACGTTTTGTATAATTTGTGGTGAGGAAAGATAATGACAGGTAAGATGAACTTTAAAGATTTACGCACACTTATCTTGAACAGTGAACAGGATAATTTTGCAGTGATGATAAAATACTAGCATCTGTAGCATTGTTTGGGGAATATAATTTTACAGCACCAACCCACTCTATCCTAGAGCAGGTGCAACTAGCACCAAGCTTTAGTTCAATTCAGGTTCAATGAAGAATGTAGGAGGACATGACAGGAGCAGTGCAAGGCATACCTAAAAATGTGGTGTCAACTTGGTGAAGCTGCAACAAAGACTACTTGCATGCCAAGCAGCAGAAGCAGCAAGTGAAAGACAGAGCTAAGCGATCCCTTAGATCAGATCTACACTCTGCAGTCCTGCTACATCCAGTCATGAACGGTGGAGGGCAGTTAAACAACTAATAGCAGAAGGAGGTGCCACAAATATCCCCATCCTCAATGATAGGGGAGCCCAGCACATCAGTGCAAAAGATAAGGCTGAAGCATTTGCAACAATCTTCAGCCATAAGTGCCGAGTGGATGATCCATCCCAGCCTCCTCCGGAGGTCCCCAGCACCACAGATGCCAGTCTTCAGCCAATTCGATTCACTCCACATGATATCAAGAAATGGCTGCAGGGACTGGATTTTCTTTGTTTTATCTTTATTCTTTCATGGGATATGGGCATTACAGGCAAGGCCAGCATTTATTGCCCATCCCTAATTGCCCTTGAGCTGAGTGACTTTCTAGGCCATTTCAGACAGCAGTTAAGAGTCAACCACATTGCTGTGGGTCTGGAGTCACATGTAGGACAGGCTGGGTAAAGATGGCAGGCTTCCTTTCCTAAAGGACATTAGTGAGCCAGGTCGGTTTTTATGACAACGGATGATAGTTTTACGGTCACCATTACTCTAACTTTCAATTCCAGATTTATTAGTTGAATTTAAATTCCACCAGCTGCCATGATGGGATTTGAACTACTGTCCCCACACCATTAGCCTAGGCCTTTGGATTGCTAGTCCAGTGACATTACCACTATGTCACCATCTCTCCAGCAATACTGCAAAGGCTATGGGCCTTATCAACAATCCAGCATTAGTACTGAAGACTCACACTCCAGAACTAGCTACACCCTTGACCAAGATGTTCCAGTACAGCCACAACACTGGCATCTGCCTTGCAATGTGGAAAATTGTCCAGGTATGTCCTGCACACAAAAAGCATGGCCAAGCCAACCCAGCCAATTACTGCCCCATCAGTCTACCCTTGACCATCTGCAAAGTGATGGAAGGGGTCACCAACAGTGCTCTCAAGCAGTATTTGCTCAGCAATAACCTGCTCACTGATGCCCAATTTGTGTTCCACCAGGGTCACTCAGCTCCTGAGGCACTGTGGGCCATCAGCAGCAGCAGAATTGTACTCAAAACACAATCTGTAACCTCATGGCCCAGCATATCCCCCATTCTACCACTACCATCAAGCCAGGGGATCAACCCTGGTTCAATGAAGAGTGCAGGAGGGCATGCCAGGAGCAGCACCAGGCATACCTAAAAACGAGGTGTCAACCTGGTGACGCTATAACACAGGACTATTTGCAAGCTAAACAGCATAAGCAGCAAGTGATAGACAGGGCTAAGCGATCCCGTGACCAACGGATCAGGTCTAAGCTCTGCAGTCCTGCCACATCCAGTCGTGAATGGTGGTGGACAATTAAACAACTCACTGGAGGAGGAGGCTCCACAAATATCCCCATCCTCAATGATGGAGGAGCCCAGCACATCAGTGCAAAAGATAAAGCTGAAGCATTTGCTACAATCTTCAACCAGAAGTGCCGAGTGGTTGATCTATCTCGGCCTCCTCCGGAGGCTGCCAGCATCACAGATGCCAGTCTTCAGTCAATTCGATTTACTCCACATGATATCAAGAAATGGCTGAAGGCTCTCGATATTGCAAAGGCTATGGGCCCTGACAATATTCCGGCAATAGCACTGAAGATTTGTGCTCCAAAACTTGCCGCACCCCTAGCCAAGCTGTTCCAGTACAGCTACAACACTGGCATCTACCCGGCTATGTGGAAAATTGCCCAGGTATGTCCTGTACACAAAAAGCAGGGCAAATCCAACCCAGCCAATTACCACCCCATCAATCTACTCTCCATCATCAGTAAAGTAATGGAAGGGGTCATCAACAGTGCTATCAAGCAGCACTTGCTTAGCAATAACCCGCTCACGGATGCCCAGTTTGGGTTCCGCCAGGGCCACTCAGCTCCTGACCTCATTACCTCAAGAGCTGAACTCCCAAGGTGAGGTGAGAGTGACTGTCCTTGACATCAATGCAGCATTTGACTGATTGTGGCATTAAGGAGTCCTAGCAAAACTGGAGTCAATGGGAATCAGGGGGAAAACTCTCTACTGGTTGGAGTCATAACTAGCACCAAGGAAGATGGTTGCGGTTGTTGGAGGCCAATGATCTCAGGTCCAGGACATCGCTGCAGAAGTTCCTCAGCTGCTACATTAATGACCTTCCTTCCATCATAAGGTCAGGATTTCGCTGATGATTGCACAATGTTCAACACCATCCATGACTCCTCAGGTAGTGAAGCAGTCCATGTCCACATGCAGCAGACCTGGACAACATTCAGGCTTGGGCTGATAAATGGTGAGTAACATTCATGCTACACAAGTGCCAGGAAAGACCATCTCCAACAAGAGAGAATCTAAGTAGTGTGCCCTGAGATTCAATGGCATTATCATCTCTGAATCCGCACCATCAGCCTGCTGAGGGTTACCATTGACCAGAAACTGAACTGGACCAGCCATGTAAATACTGTGGCTACAAGAGCAGGTCAGAGTCTGGGAATTCTGCAGCAAGTGACTCACCTCATGACTCCCTGAAGCTTGTCAGCACAAGTCAGGTATGTGATGGAATACTCTCCACCTGCCTGGATGAGTGCAGC
Organism: Cetorhinus maximus; assembly: GCF_964194155.1. Taxonomy (NCBI): domain Eukaryota; kingdom Metazoa; phylum Chordata; class Chondrichthyes; order Lamniformes; family Cetorhinidae; genus Cetorhinus; species Cetorhinus maximus. Next base: position 54,753,222 of record NC_135887.1, read on the forward strand.
TCTAACAACACTTGAGAAGCTCCACACCATCCAGGACAAAGCAACCTGTTTGACTGGTACCACATCAACCAGCTTAAACATTAGGGATGGGAAATAAACGCTAGCCTAGCCAGCGATGCTTACATTCCATGAAAGAAAAAGAAAAAAATTCATTGCTTGCTCCACTATGACAGGTATCCCTTTTCAAACACTAACTTGGTCTCAGCTAGATTATTGTGTCCAATTCTGGATACAGTACTTTAGAAGCCTTGAAGAGTGTTTTTTTAAATTCATTCACAGGATGTGAGTGTCGCTGGCTGGGCCAGCCTTTATTACCCATCCCTAGTTGCCCTTGAGAAGGTGGTGGTGAGCTGCCTTCTTGAACTTCTGCAGTCCATGTGGTGTAAGTACACCCACAGTGCTGGTAGGGATGGAGTTCCAGGATTTTGACCCAATGACAGTGAAGAAATGGCGATATCTTTCCAAGTCAGGATGGTGAGTGGCTTGGAGGGGAGCTTCCAGATGGTGGTGTTCCCAAGCATCTGCTGCCGTTGTCCTTCGAGGTGGCAGAGGTAGCGAGTTTGGAAGGTGCTGTCAAAGGAGCCTTGGTGAGTTGCTGCAATGCATCTTGTAGCTGGTACACAGTGCTGCCACTAGAGGGAGTGAATGTTTAAGCTGATAGATGGGGTACCAATCAAACAGGCTGCTTTGTCCTGGATGGTGTGGAGCTTCTCGAGTGTTGTTGGAGTTGCACTTATCCAGGCAGGTGGAGAGTATTCCATCACATACCTGATTTGTGCCGATAAGCTTCAGGGAGTCATGAGATGAGTCACTTGCTGCAAAATTCCCAGACTCTGACCTGCTCTTGTGGCCACAGTATTTACATGGCTGGTAAAGTTCAGTTTCTGGTCAATGGTACCCACAGTGCTGTTAGGAATGGAGTTCCAGGATTTTGACCCAGCGACAGTGAAGAAACTGCGATATCTTTCCAAGTCGGGATGGTGAGTGACTTGGAGGGGAACTTCCAGGCGGTGGTGTTCCCGTTTGTCTGCTGCCCTTGTCCTTCTAGGTGGTAGTGGTCGTGGGTTTGGAAGGTACTGTTGGTGGAGCCTTGGTGAATTCCTGCAGTTAATCTTGTAGATGGTACACACTGCTGCTACTGTGCGTCAGTGGTGGAGGGTGCAGAAGAGATTTACAAGAATGGTACCTGTGATGAGGCACTTCAGTTATGTCAAGAGACTGGGGAATCTGGGGTTAAGAGGAGATTTGATGGAGGTGCTCAAAAATGAACTGGACTAGCCATATAAATACGGTGGCTACAAGAGCAAGTCAGAGGCTGGGAATCCTGTGGCAAGTAATCACCTCTTGACTTCCTAAAGCCTGTCCACCATCTACAAGGCACAAGTCAGGAGTGTGATGGGATACTCTCCACTTGCCTGGATGAGTGACAATGCTCCAGAAGCTTGACACCATCCAGGACAAAGCAGCTCACTTGATTGGCACCCCGTCCACAAATATTCACTCCCTCCTCCACTGACGCACAGTGACAGCAGTTTGTACCATCTACAAGATGCACTGCAGAAACTCACCAAGGCTCCTTAGGCAGCCCCAACCAAACCCACGACCACTACCATCTAGAAGAACAAGGGCAGCAGACGAATGGGAACAGCACCACCTTGAAGTTCTGCTCCAAGCCACTCACCACTGGCTGGGACAAAATCCTGGAGCTCCCTCCTTAACAGCATTGTGGGTGTACCTACACCACATGGACTGCAGCAGTTTATGAAGGCAGCTCATCACCACCTTCTCAAGGGCAATTAGGAATGGGTAATAAATTATGACCTCGTGAGCAATGCCCACATCCCATGAATGAATTTTTAAAAATCATGAATGGGTTTGATAGAGTCAATAAAGAGGAACTGTATCCAGTGGCAGGAGTGTTGATACCAGAGGACACAGGTCTAAGGGGATTGGCAAAAGAACAAAGGGTGAGACGAGGGCAGGAGAAGCCCGTGATTTCCCTGTGGGTCCAAAGGAGCGCTCCTGAGCAACCTAGCCCACCAGGGACCCCTTAGCAGATTAAAACCACTTGCCTTCTGGGCTCTCTCTGAACTTGTTCTCAGTTGGGGTGGCAAATGCAAGACTGCGTTAAAATGATGCTAATGCCTGAATTACATCAGAAGCCAAGTTAAATATTTCAATGAGACCTTCGCTTACCTGGAGTGAAGGTTTTACACCCCTCCTGAAGCCTTGGAATTAAAACACTGACCAGTGTGAGGGGTTAAATTGGCCCTACGGTGCCTGTGTTCCTCGGTGATGTAGGATAAGCAGACTGGAAGCCTTGTGTGAATGACACTGGGTTAACTCGAGAATCGCGTGTGGCTTAGCAGTCCATTATAACCATAAAAACTAATGGAACTAAGAACTTTGCTCCTGCACTTCTAATCCAAAAATGATGATGATCTTGAGTGTTGGAAGGGCCTACCTTTCTGCTGAAAGAGGTAAAGGGATCCAGGCGCTCTTCATACTGAGAGGAGTAACGCAGCTCAGTGTCATCGCTGCTCGCACCCTGCAGAGTCAATCAACAACATCAGGAAACAGGGTATGTTTTGATCTGTATTCTTCCAACTATATTATTAATGATCCAGATAGGATGTAGTGATTGCTCATTGTATAGTCTTTCATTGGCTGTAAAGCATTTTGGGATGTGCTGAGGCTGTGAAAGGAGCTATATAAATTTAGGTTTTCTTTCTTTCTTACATCTATCAATTTTCATTTTCCCATTGTGATCTTTAAACATTTTGACTTCCAGTTTGCAATAGCTGGCTGCCATCTACCAGTTACAAAATCCATTACAATAACAGGGCCCACAATCAGATGAGGACACTTGCCGTCCAATACAACAACCATAAAAATAAACAAACTACCTGTGCTAATTTGTTAGAAATCTGTCACTAATTTTACTGTCAATGCATTGTAATATTCACCTCTCTAGGATGGTCTCACTCCCCATATTGAAGAGTAAAGCTGTTTGCAATCGATAAAAACTGCCACCTCTGCCAGTGCCATAAGACCATAAGACGTAGGAGCACAAGTAGGCCATTCAGCCCAACAAGTCTGCTCCACCATTCAATGAGATCATGGCTGATCTGATAATCCTCAACTCCACTTTCCTGACTTGTCCCCTTAACCCTTGATTCCCTTACTGATTAGAAATCTGTCTATCTCAGCCTTGAATATACTTAATAACCCAGCCTCTACAGCCCTCTGCGGTAAAGAATACCACAGATTCACTACCCTCTGAGAGAAGAAATTCCTCCTCATCTCTGTTTTAAATGAGCGACCCCTTGCTCTGAGATTATGCTCTCTGGTCCTAGACTCTCCCACAGGGGAAACAACCTCTCAGCATTTACCCTGTCAAGCCCCATAAGAATCTTATATGTTTCAATAAGGTCGCCTTTCATTCTTCTAAACTCCAAGGAGTACAGGCCCAGCCTACTCAACCTCTCCCCAAAAGAAAATCCCTCCATACCCGGGATCAACCTAGTGAACCTTCTCTGGACTGCCTCCAATGCCTGTATATCTTTCCTTAGATAAGGGGACCAAAATTGTTCACAGTATCCTAGGTGTGGTTTAACTAGTGCCTTGTATGGTTTTAGCAAGACTTCCCAATTTTTATACTCAATTCCCTTTGAAATAAAGGCATTTCCTGTTACCTGTTGAACTTGTATGTTAGCGTTTTGGGATTCATGCATAAGGACTCCCAAATCCCTCTGTGCTGCAGCCTTCTGCAGTCTTTCTCCTTTTAAATAATATTCAGCTCCTCTATTCTTCCTGTCAAAGCGCATAACCTCATTTTCCCACCTTATATTCCATCTGCCAAGTTTCTGCCCACTTACTTAATCTGTCTTTTTCCCTCTGTAGATTCCTTGTGCCATCCTCACCACTTGCCTTCCCACCTATTTCTGTGTCATCTGCAAACTTGGCGATATTACATTCATTCCCCTCATCTAAGTCATTAATATATATTGTAAATAACTGAGGCTCCAGCACTGATCCCTGTGCCACTCCACTAGTTACAGGTTGCATCCCAAAAATGCCCCCCTTATCCTAACTCTCTGTCTTCTATTAGTTAGCCAATCCTCTATCCATGCTAATATACTACCCTCAACATAATGGGCTCTTATCTTATTAAGTAGCCTTACGTGTGGCACATAATCGAACACCTTTTGGAAATCCAAATATATTACGTCTACTGGTTCCCCTTTATCTATCCTGCTTGTTACCTCCTCAAAGAATTCTAATAAATTTGTCAGGCATGATTTCCCCTTCATGGAGCCATGCTGACTCTGCTTGATTAGATTATGTATTTGTAAATGCTCTGCTATTACATCCTTTATAATAGACTCCAACATTTTCCCAATGACAGATGTTAAGCTAATTGGCCTATAGTTACCTGTTTTTTGTCTCCCTCCCTTTTTGAATAAGGGTGCTACATTGGCTGTTCTCCGATCCTCTGGGACTTTTCAAGAATCAAAGGGCAGAATCTTCTGCCTGTAGGGCAGGCCGGTCGGGAGCGGGCACGGAGCTGATCGCCGCCTGCGATTGGCTGCACGCCACCATTTTATGTGGGCGGGCCAATTAAGGCCCACCCAGCGTGACGCGTGCCTACCTGTGCGGGCGGGGGGAGGAGGGAGAGTCTGCGCACGTGCGCGAAACAGGACAGAAATCTCCCTGAGGCACGGAGCTGCCTCAGGGAGATTAAGTTTAGTTTTAAAGTTTGAAAAGAAGATTAAAATTATTCAGACATGCCTCATGTGACGGTGTCACATGAGCTGGGACATGTTTATGAACTGTCAAAATTTTAAAATTTTATTTAATAAAACCTTCATGAAACCTCATCCCTCCCGTGGATGAGGTTTCATGCAAAACGCAAAGGCCGCTTGGGCTCTTTGCCTGCCAGCCATCCTTCAGGTTGGACACGCAGCCCTGTCAAATGTCTAAATTGGTTCATTAATGGCCTTAACAGGCCTTTGACAGTTTGGTGGGCGCACAGCCGACTCCAGTGCGCGCCCACCAAACGAAAGCTTGGAATAGTGCGCGGTGATGTCAGAACACACGCTCGACGTCACCGGGCATCACTTTACGCGTCGGCGTAAGGGGCCAGCCCCCGCACGCCGAAGAGAAAATTCTGCCCTGAGGATTCTTGGAAGATTACTACCAGTGCATCCACTATCTCTGTAGCTATTTCCTTTAATATCCTAGAATGCAACCCACCAGGTCCAGGGGACTTATCGGCCTTTAGCCCCATTAGTTTCCCTAGTGCTTTTTCTCTAGTGATAATTATTGTATTTATTTCCTCCCCCCCTACTTGCCCCTTGATTATTTAGTATTTTTGGAATGCTATTAGTATGTTCTACCGTGAAGACAGAAGCAAAGTACTTATTCAACTCCCCTGCCATTTCCTGGTTCCCCGTTATTTCCCCAGCCTCATTCTCTAAGGGGCCAATGTTCACTTTGGCCTCTCTCTTCCTTTTTATATATTTAAAGAAGCTCTTACTGTCTGTTTTTATATTACTTGTTAGCTTACCCTTAAAGTTTATTTTTTTCCTCTTTATTATTTTTGGTCATCTTTTGTTGGCTTTTAAAACTTTCCCAATCCTCTGACTTACCACTAATCTTTGCCACATTGTATGGTTTTTCTTTCAATTTGATACTGTCCTTAACTTCCTTGGTTAACCATGGTTGGTTTATCCCCTTCCTTGAATCCTTCTTCCTCACTGGGATATATCTTTTTTTGAGAGTCATGAACTATTTTCTTAAACGTCTGCCATTGTTTATCCACCGTCTTTTCTGCTAAACTGCTTTCCCTGTCCACTCCAGCCAACTCTGCCCTCACTCCATTGTAATTACCCTTATTTAAGTTTAGCACAGTTGTTTCTGACCTAAGTTTCTCACTCTCAAACTGAATGCTAAATTCTACCAAGATATGGTCATTGTTCCCTAGGGTATCCTTTACTCTGAGGTTATTTATTAAACCTGCCTCATCACACATTACCAGATCCAAAATAGCCTGATCCCCGGTTGGATTCACAACATATTGTTTAAGAAACTGTCCCGAATACACTCTATGAATTCTTGCCTGTGTCTACCTCCTGCCAATTTGATTTTCCTAATCTACATGAAGATTAAAGTCACCCATGATTGATGTACTGCCTTTTTTACATGCCCTCATTATCTCCTGATTTATTCTCTGTCCTACAGTATAGCTACTGTCAGATGGCCTATAGACGACTCCCAGTGTCGTCTTCCAGTTGTTATTTCTTACCTCCACCCATATGGATTCTACACCTTCTGATCCAAGATCCTTTCTTGCTATCGTACTTATTCCATCTTGTCCTAACAAACCTACCCTTTCCTTCTTGCCTGTCCTTTTGAAAAGTCACATGCCCCTGAATATTTAGTTCCCAGCTTTGATCTCCTTGTAACCACATCTCTATAACGGCTATAAGATAAATCCCATTAATCTCGATTTGTGCCGTGAATTCATTTATTTTGTTCCAAATACTATGTGCATTTAAGTTAAGGGCCATTAATTTTGTCTTTTTACCATTTTCTCCCCCTTTGACTCTATTTGCTGTTTTTTTTATGTTTGTACACTCTGTCCCTTTCTGTCACATTCTGGGTATCATTACCTAAATAGCTGCCCTGCAAGGCTACCATATCCTTTTGCATTGTAAGCCTTCCCTCTATTTAGTTTAACGCCCTCTCTACAACCCTAGTTATTTGATTCGCCAGGACACTGGTCCTAGCACGGTTCAAGTGAAGCCCATCCCACCGGAACAGCTCCCTTCTACCAATTTATCCAGCCACAAGCCAGCAGGTTAAGTGTAACTTCAGCTTTTTTAAATGTTTTGCTTTGTTTCTAATTATCCAATGCTCCACTGCTGGCCAATAAAAAACTTCTGAATTAAACAAAGGTTCATGATTAGAAACTTGGAAACGAGCAGGAAATCAGGCAGGTGCATGTGTGCAGTGATTTCTCAGCTGCTGCTCGGGTTATTGATTCTTCTGCTCAGAGTAAACAGATATTATCCTGCGCAGATGAATCAAGAACATGGGTTGCAACCAAGAAACGATTGCACACTTGAAATTGTTCTCTATTTTTGCTAGTTTCCAGTTCAAGGATGAATTCAAAGTGCTAGGAGCCAGTATATACTGCACAAGTTATTCTGCTATATTTTCCAGAGATGGACATAGAATGGTTATGCTGCAGATGGAGATCAACTGATCCATCATGTCCAAGCCGATTTTCTGCAAGAGCAGCTCTGTTAGTCCCACTCCCCACCCTTCCCAATAGCCCTGCAAATTCTCTCTGTTCAGGTGCTTATCCAATTCCCTTTTGAAAGCCATAATTTAATCTATCTCTGCCACACACTAAGGCAGTGCACCCCATATCCTAACCATTTGGTATGTTAAAATGCATTTCATCATGTTGCCATTGCTTCTTTGCCAAACACCTTAAATTGGTGTCCTCTGGCTCACAACCCCTCCGACAATGAGAACAATTTCTCTCTGTCTGCTGTCTAGATCCATCATGATTTTGAACACCTCCATCTAATTTCCTCTCAACTGTATCTTTTCTAAGGAGGACAACCCTAGCTTCTCCAATCTATTCACTGAAGTCCCTCATCTGTGGAACCATTTCAGTGAATCTTTTCTATAAAGTCTTCACATCATCCCTAAAGAACAATGCCCAGAATTGGGCACAATACTCTTGTTGAGGTTGAACCAATGTTTAATGAAAATTCATCATAACTTCCTTGCTTTGATAGTCTATGCCTTTGTTTATAAAGCCAAGGATCCTGTCTGCCTTTTTAAGCACTTTCTCAACCTGCCTGCCACCTTCAACATATATACAGCCTGGGTCTCTGGTCCTGCACCCCATTTGAAATCATAACCTTTATTATGTATTGCCTTTCCTCGTTCTTCCTATCAAATGAATCACTTTACACTGTTAAATTTAATCTGCCACCTGTCCCGCCCATTCCACCAGCCTGTCTATGCCCTTTTGAATTCGATCACTATCCTCCTCACAGTCCACAAAATTTCCAAGTTTTTTGTCATCTTCAAATTTTGAAATTGTGCCCTGTACACCCAATTCAAAGTCAACTTGCAACTAAGTCTTTGTAAAGGCTATTATATCATACCCATTTATTTCTATTTGTGCCATCAATTCATCCATCTTGTTACGAATGCTGTGAGCATTCGGACAAAGAGCCTTTAATTCTGTCTTTTTACCGTTTTTGTCTACTCTGATCTTATTTGCTGGTGCACTCTTATGTTTATATGCTCTGTCCCTTCCTGTCACACCCTGGTTATCGTCACCCATATCGGTACTTTACATCATTCCTTTGTCCTTTCTCTTTAACTTTCCATATCTCCCTAACATTAACCCTCCACCACCCACCAATTCCTCCCCCCCACAATTATTTAGCTTAAAGCCTCTCTGCAACCCTAGTTACACAATTCGCCAGTACACCCCAGCACAGTTCAGGTGAAGACCATTCCAACTGTACAGCTCCCACTTTCCTCAGAACTGGTGCCAGTGGTCCATGAATTAAAACCCATTTCTCCCACACCAATTTTTGAACCACTAATCTAATCTGATTTTACCCTCTGCCAATTTGCTCATGGCTCAGGTAGTAATCCAGAGATTATTACCTTTGAGGTTCTGCTTATTAATTTAGCTCCTCGCTGCTTATACTCCCTCAGCAGAACCTCTTCCTTAGTCCTATCTATGTCATTGTGAAAAGTGCTTCTGCGTGGGTACCAAAGGGTGGTGGAAATCTGGAACTCTAAGGCGATTGTAACTGCGGGTCAACTGAAAACTTCAGAACTGGGATTGTTAGATTTTTGTTAGGTCAGGATATATAAAATTACAGAAGCAAGGGGACAAGATGGAGCTTAGATACAGATCAGCCACGATCTAATTGAACAGTGCAACAGGCTGCTCCTGTTCCTATGTTCCTACTAAAGTGCAAGTTCCATTTCTCTCATTTCATGCAAAGTTCCTGCCCAGTGTTAAACCTCTCTAATTTCAGTCTGGACATTAAAAGTCAATAAGGTTGAAGTCTGTCAGAAAATACATTAGGCAATGTCCATCAGTAAACAATAGATCATGAGGTCATCCTCCTCATGCACAGGGCTGGTGTCAGAGGACTGGAGAATTGCAACTGTTACGCCCTTATTCAAAAAAAGGGTGTAAGGATAAGCCCAGCAATTACAGGTCTGTCAGTTTAACCTCGGCGGTGAGGAAGCTTCTAGAAATGATAATTCGGGACAAAATTAAGAGTCATTTGGGCAAATGCGGTTTAATTAAGGAATTCCAGCACGGATTTATTAAAGGCAAATCATGTTTAACTAACTTGATTGAGTTTTTTGATGAGGTAACAGAGAGGGTTGATGAGGTCGACATGGTGTACATGGACTTCCAAATGGCAGTGACAGCAATAATGATGAATATAAAGGAATATAAGGAGATAAAGTTGGCTGTAACAGGAAGTGTTAATTTTGCTCTTAAAACCTAATCTAGTATGTAATTAGCAGTAACTGGAAAGTTGTGAGTAAGTAGACTATATTTCATTCCTTTTTGCAGTTTAGACAGGGTAAACACACTCTGCTGTGAGACCTGAGTGGTTAACTAGCTAACTGATTGAATTTGGTTTCTCCAGCCCCATTTCAGTTGGCTGCAAATTCAGGGTTCTTCAGTGCAACCTTAGCAAATGAGTGCAGCTGAGGAAACCTGAGAGTTTGGTGAGCGGGGGAGTTTGGTGAAGGGGAAGGAGGTGTTTGTTTCCTTTGTTTTGTATACCTTTCTCACCCTGCAGTAATTGTTTTTTACTCAACTGCAAGGAAGGGAGCCAGCTGTTTGGTAAGTGGTTAAGGTCTATTCTATTTGTGAGGTTTGAAATAGTATACAAATTAGTGGTAAAGTTAATAAAATATATAAAAAAGCAACATAAATAAGCGCATAATATACTTAAGTAATTAATTTAAAAACATTGAGGATGGCAAGACAGGTGAAGTGTCAAGGCTGCAGTATGTGGGAGTTCCTGGATACCATTGTGATCCAGGGCAAACACATTTGCAAGAAGTGATTGTGGCTTGAAGAGCTTTGGCTCAGAGTTATTGAGCTGCAGGCTGAGCTGCATACTCTGCGACACATCAGGGAGGGGGAAAGTTATCTGGATGTCTTGTACCAGGAGGCAGTCACACCACTTAGGATAGGGTCTTTTGATTTGATCAGTGGTCAGGGACAGGAGGATGTGACTGCGAGTGAGGCAGGTAAAGGGGTCCAGAGGGCAGGAGCTGCAGGGTGGATGAGCAAACTGACCATGACACCATGGTACAGGAAGCCATTCAAGTGGAGGAAGCAAAAAGGAAGGCAGTGGTAGTAGGGGACAGTATGGTGAGGGGGATTGACACTGTTCTCTGCAGCAAAGAACGAGAGTCCAGGCAACTATGTTGCCTGCCCAATGCCAGGATTTGGGACATGTGCTCATGTCTGGAGAGGAATTTGCAGTAGGAGGGAGAGGATCCAGTTGTCTTGGCCCATGTAGGTACCAACAGCATAGGTAGAACAAAGAAAGCGGTTCTACATAGAGAGTATGAGAAGCTAGGCACTAAATTAAAAAGCAGAACCTCAAAGGTTATAATCTCTGGATTATTACTTGAGCCGCGAGCAAATTGGCATAGGATATATAAAATTAGAGAGATGAATACGTGGCTCAAAGACTGGTGTGGAAGAAGTAGATTCCAGTTTGTGGGGCACTGGCATCAGTACTGGGGAAAGTGAGTACACTATTGTGACAGTCTACACCTGAATCATGCTGGGACCAGCGTTCTTGTGAACCGTATAACTAGGGAAGTAGAAAGGGTTTTAAACTAAATAGTGGGGGCAAGGGATCAAATGTGGAAAGGTATCAAAGAGTAGTGACAAGCTAAGAGAGGAAGATAGTAATATGGGAAACGAGGGTCAGAGAATGGCAGGAAGTGACAGAGAGAAAAAAAAAACTTAAGAATGCACAAAGAATCAAGACTAGATGTTACAAAGATAACAAAATGACAAAACTAAAGGCTCTGTATCTGAATGCGCGTAGCATTCTTAACAAATGAATTGAATGAAGCTTTGTGGGTAGTGCCTAGGAATAAAAAAGGGACAGTCACATTGTTAGATATTTATTATAGACCTCCAGATAGTCAGCGGGAAATTGAGAAGCAAATATGTGCACAATTCGCGGAGGTTTGTAAAAACAATAACAATAGGGTAAATATATTAGGTGATTTCAACTTTCACAACGTTAATTGGGATAGACATAGTGTTAGGGGCTTGGGTTTCTTGGAATATGTACAATATGGTCAATATGTAGAGGGTCCAACAAGGGATGGTGCATTGCTGGGCCTAATTCTGGGGATTAAGCCGGACAGGTGGCTGAGGTGGTGGTGGGGGAGCATTTTAGTGATAGCGACCACAACATGGTACAACTTAAGTTTGTTATGGACAAAGAAATAGACAAGTTGCAAAAAAATGTTTTGGATTGGGAGAGAATGGATTTTAGTAAAATAAGGCAGGATCTGGCCAAGGTAGACTGGGAACAACTACTTGTGGGGAAATCTACAGAGGAGCAGTGGGAGGCATTCAAAAAGGAAACAGGGAGGGTACAGGATCAACATGTTCCCTCTAGGGTGATAGGAAGCAGTAACAAGACCAGAGAACCATGGATGACCAGAGATATTCAGGATATGATGAGAAGGAAAAGAAGCTTTTAGCAGGTACAAGGGAAGCAAATCAGCAGAGGCATTAGTGGAGTACAGACAGTGCAGGGTGGAGCTTAACAAAGCAATTAGGAGAGCAAAGAGAGGATATGAGAAAGCTCTGGCTGGTAAAAGTAGGGAAAATCCCAAGGTATTCTATAAGTATATCAATGGGAAGAGGATAACCAGGGAAAGAGTAGGGACCAAGGGAGCAATCTATGGGTGGAGCCAGAAGACATCGGTAGAGTGTTCACATCCATTTTCACCCAAGAGAATGAGGATGAAGGTATGGAACTTGGGGAGAGAGACTGCGAGGTTCTTGAGCAAATTGATATAGGGAGTGACAGGGTATTGGAGGTAAAAGCAACATACTGCGAATGTTGGAAATCTGAAACTAAAATTAAAATATCTGGAAAAACTCAGCAGGTCTGACAGCATCTGCGGAGAGGAATACAGTTAACGTTTTGAGGCTGTTTGGCTCTTCATCAGAACATCAGAATGACTTCTTCTGAAGAAGAGTCATACAGACTTGAAACGTTAACCGTATTCCTCTCCGCAGATGCTGTCAGACCTGCTGAGTTTTTTCAAGGTATTGGAGGTGTTGGCAGGCTTAAAAGTAGAAAAATCTCCAGGTCCGGATGATTTGTGTCCCAAACTGCTGAGGGGGGCAAGGGAGGAGATCGCAGGGGCTCTGACCTAAATTTTTAATTCCTCTCTGACCACGGGGGAGGTGCCAGAGGACTGGAGAACAGCTAATGTGGTTCTGCTATTTAAGAAGGGTTGTAGAGATAAGCCAGGGAGCTACAGGCTAGTGAGTCTCACGTCAGTGTTAGGGAAACAATTGGAGAAAATTCTGAAGCAGAGAATCTATCTCCACTTGGAGAGGCAAGGTTTGATCAGGGATAGTCAGCATGGCTTTGTCAGAGGGAGGTCATGCCTAACAAATTTGATTGAATTTTTTGAGGAGGTGACCAGGTGTGTAGATGAGAGTAGTGTAGTTGATGTAGTTTATATGGATTTCAGCAAAGCCTTTGACAAGGACCCACATGGGAGAATTATAAAGAAGGCAAATGCACATGGGATACAGGGTAATTTGATAAGATGGATTCAAAATTGGCTTCGTTGTAGGAGACAGAGGGTGATGACAGAAGGATGCTTTAGTCACTGGAAGCCAGTGTCCAGTGGCGTACCACAGGGATCTTGCTAGGCCCCCTATTATTTGTCATTTATATAAATGACACAGATGACTATGTGGGGGGTAGGATTAGTAAATTTGCGGATGACACAAAGATTGGCCGGGTGGTTAACAGTGAGGTTGAGTGTCTTGGGCTACAGGAAGATATAGACGGGTTGGTCAAATGGGCAGATAAGTGGCAGATGGAATTCAACCCTGAAAAGTGTGAGGTGATACACTTTGGAAGGAGTAATTTGACAAGGAAGTATTCAATGAACGGCATGACACTAGGAAGTTCTGAGGAACAATGGGACCTTGGCGTGTGTGTCCATAGATCTCTGAAGGTGGAGGGGCATGTTAGTGCGGTGATGAAAAAGGCATATGGGACACTGGCCTTTATCAATCGAGGCATAGATTACAAAAGTGTGGAGGTCATGTTGGAGTTGTATAGAACCTTGTTGAGGCCACAGCTGGAGTACTGTGTGCAGTTCTGGTCGTCACATTATAGGAAGGATGTGATTGCACTGGAGGGGGTGCAGTGGAGATTCACCAGGATTTTGCCTGGGATGAAACATTTAAGTTATGAAGAGAGGTTGGATAGACTTGGGTTGTTTTCGCTGGAGCAGAGAAGACTGAGGGGCGCCCTGATCGAGGTGTACAAGATTATAAGGGGTATGGACAGGGTGGATAGGGAGCAGCTGTTCCCCTTAGTTGAAGGGTCAGTCACGAGGGCTCATAAGTTCAAGGTGAGGGGCAGGAGGTTTAGGGGAGATGTGAGGAAAAAATGTTTTACCCAGAGAGTGGTGACGGTCTGAAATGCACAGCCTGGGAGGGTGGTGGAGGCGGGTTGCTTCACATCCTTTAAAAAGTACCTGGATGAGCACTTGGCACATCATAACATTCAAGGCTATGGGCCAAGTGCTGGTAAATGGATGAGATAGGTAGGTCAGGTGTTTCTGACATGTCGGTGCAGACTCGATGGGCTGAAGGGCCTCTTCTGCACTGTGAGATTCTGTGAAAGTAACCAAATTGATCGTGGACATTGAAGTAAAGAAAACTGAACTGATAACCGTTACGGAGACCTGCATGCACAATGACAAGGACTGGGTCCTGAACATTGAGGGGTATATGACATTCAAGGACAATAGGAGGCTTGGTAAAGGTGGAGGTGTAGCACTGTTAATCAAGGACGGAATTTTGCAATAGTTCGAGATAACCTTGGTTCAGGAGATCAGGATGTAGAATCGGTTTGGGTGGAGATGACGAATAGTAGGGGAAGGAAGTCACCAGTGGAAGTGGTCTACAGGCCCCCTAACAGTAGTTACAATGTAGGACAAAATATACAATAAGAAATTTTAGGTGCTTGTTGTAAAGGGATGGCAATAATCATGGATGACTTTAATGTACATATAAACTGGAAAAATCAGATTGGCGGTAGTCACGTGGGTGAGGTGTTCATAGAATGCTTTCGAGATAGTTTCTTAGAGCAGCACGTTCTGGAACCAAGAGAGCATGTTATATTTGACTTGGTATTGTGTAATGTGACAGGATTAAATAATGACCTCAGAGTAAAAGCACCCCGAGGTAGCAACGACCACAATATGATTGAATTTTACATCCGGTTTGAAAGGGAGAAGAGTGGGTCTAAGACTAGTATTTTAAACTTAAATAAGGTCAACTTTGTGGGCATGAAAACTGAGCTAGCTGAAATGAAATGTGATACTAAGCCAGGGGATAGATTGATAGAGAAGCAGTTGCTGCCATTTCAGGGGATATTTCATAATACCCAGAACAAGTATATTCCTACTATAAAGAAAAATTCTAAAGGAAGAACCCACCATCTGTGATTAACTAAAGAATTTAGGGAAAGCATAAAACTTATGGAAAAAGGATATAACTGTGCAAAGATGAGTGGCAGGTCAGATGATTGGTCCGAATATAAAGAATGGCAGAGAATGACTAAAAAGTTAATCAGGAGAAAGAAATTAGAGTATGAAAGGAAGCTAGCTAGAAATGTAAAAACAGATAGCAAGAGTTTCCACAGGTATTTGAACAGGAAAAGAGTAGGTAAGGTGAATGTTGGTGCTCTAGGGAGTGAGCATGGAGAGTTATTAGCAGATAATAAGGAAATTGTAGATGAAATTAATGAATCTTTTGCTTCAGTCTTCACTATAGAAGATACAAAAAACATTCCAGTAATAGCTGTAAATCAGGTGGAAGGGAGAGAGGAAACTTGGTGAAATGATAATCACTAGGGAACCGGTACTGAGCAAACTGATGAAGCTGCGAGCTGACAATTCTCCGGGTCCTGATGTATTTCATCCTAGTGTCTTCAAAGAGGTGGCTAATGAGGTAGTAGATGGGTTGGTGTTTTTTCCAAACTTCCCTAGATTCTGGAAAGGTTCCATCAGACTGGAAAGTAACAAATATAGCCTCTCTATTCAAGAAGGGAGGGAGGCAGGAAACAGGAAACTATAGGCCAGTTAGCTTGACGTCTATCGTGGGGATAAGTATTAGAATCGATCATTGAAGAGGTTATAGATGGGCACTTAGAAAAACTCAAGGTATCGGGAAGAGTCAGCATGTTTTTGTGAAAGGGAAATCATGTTTGACCAACTTGGTAGAGTTCTTTGAAGGAATAACATATGCTCAGGATAAAGGGGAGCCTGCAGACGTGGATTTCTAGAAGGCATTTGATAAGAAGCCACTTGATAAAAAGCCACATCAAAGGTTATTACGGAAAACAAAAGCTCATGGTGTAGCGGGTAATGTATTAGCATGGATAGAAGATTGGCTGGCTGGCAGAAAGTGGAGAGTACGTATAACTAGGTCTTTGCCTGATTGGCAGGATGTGATGAGTAGAGTTCTGCTGGGCTCTGTGCTGGGGCCTCAGCTTTTTACAAATTACATCAATGGCTTAGATGAGGGGAGCAAAGGCATGGTAGCTAAATTTTCAAACAACACAAAGATAGGTAGGAAAGTATGTTGTGAAGAAGACATAAGGAGTTTGCAGACAAATATAGATAGGTTGAGTGAGTGGGCAAAAGTCTGGCAGAGGGAGTATAATGTGGGAAAATGTGAAGTTGTTCACTTTGGCAGGAAGAACAAAAAAAAGAGTATTACTTAAATGGAGAACAACTGCAGAATTCTGAGCTGCAGAGGGATCTAGGTGTACTAGTGCATGAGTCACAAAAAGTTAGTATGCAGGTACAGCATTTAATCACAAGGGAGTCAAAGGTTATCGGGGTAAATGGGACTGTGGAACTCGAAATACAAATAGATCAACCGTGATATTATTGAATGGCGGAGCAGGCCCAAGGGGCCAAATGACCTACTCCTGCTTCGACTGCATGTGCTCGTGATCAAGGCTGGGACCCGAATATTCAAGGGTATTTGACATTTTAAAAGGACAGGAAGAAAGGAAAACAAGGTGAGGTAGTTCTGTTAATAAAGGATGAGATCAGTATAGTAATGAGAAATGATTTTGGTTCAGAAGACCAGATGTAGAATCAGTTTTGGTGGAGATCAGAAATAACAAAGAAGTATCTGCTGTAGTAGTTTACAGGTCCCCTAACAGTAGTTACACAGTAGGACAGAGTATACAACAAGAAATAATGGAACTTGCAATAAAGGTACTGCAATAACTGTGTGTGACTTTAATCTTCACAACGATTGAACAATCAAATTGGCAAAGGTAGCTTGGAGGACGAGGCCATAGAGTGTATTTGAGTCAATTTCTTAGAACAGTTCCTTTGGTACCAACCAGGGACGAGGCTATTTTGGACCTGGTAATGTGTAATGAGACAGGAATAATTATAGGTCCCATAGTAAAGGATCATCTCGGCAAGAGTGAACATAGCATGATAGAATTTCACATTCAGTTTGAGAGTGAGAAATGTAGGTCCATGACTAGTGTCTTAAACTTAAATAAAGGCAATGGGTATGAAGACAGTGTTGGCTAAAGTGGATTAGGAAAACAGATTAAAAAGTAAAATGGTAGAAATGCAATGGAAGACATCTAAGAAGATATTTCATGACTTTCAGCAGAGATATATTCCATTGAGGAAGAAAGACTCTACTAGGAGGAGTAACCATCGTAGCTAACTAAGGATGTTAAAGGTGGTAACAAATTGAAACAAAAGGTGCCCAATACTGAAAAGGTTAGTGGTAGGCTAGAAGATTGGGAAAGTTTTAGAAGCTAGCAATGGATGACAAAAAAACAATAAAGAGGGAGAAATTGGAGTATTGGAGAAAACTAGCAAGAAATATGAAAGACAGTATAAAAAGGAAAAGAGTAGCTAAAGTGAGCATTGGTCCCTTAGAGGGGGAGACTGGGGAATTAATAATGGGGAACGTGGAAATTACAGAGGCTTTGAACAAGTATTTTGCATCCGTCTTCACACAGAAGGTGCAAAAAGCACCCTAAGAATAGGGGAAAATCAAGAGGCAAAAGGGAAGGAGGAACTTAAAAACAATCATTATCACTAGAGAAAAAGTAATGGGAATACTAATAGGACTTAAGGCTGACAAATCCCCTGGACCTGATGGCCTGCATCTAGAGTCTTAAAAGGTGTGACTGCAAAGATGGTGGATGCATTGGTTGCAATTTTCCAAAACTTCTTCGGTTTTGGAAAGGTCCCAGTGGATTGGAAAACTGAAAATGTAACGCCTCTGTTCAAGAAAGGAGGGAGGCAGAAAGCAGGAAACTACATGCCAGTTGGCCTAACGTCTGTCATTGTGAAAATGCTAGGACATTTAGAAAACCATAATACAATCAGGCAGAGCCAACATGGTTTTGTGAAAGGGAAATCTTGTTTGACAAATTTATTAGAGCTCTTTGAGGATATGACAAGAAGGGTGGATAAAGGGAACCTGTAGATGTAGTGTATTTGGATTTCCAAATGGCATTCGCTAAGGTACCACATAATAGGTTACTGCACAAGATAAGAGTTTATGGTCTTGGGGTCTTAAATTAGCATTCATAGACGACTGGCTAACTAACAGGAACCAGCGAGTCAGATGAATGGAACATTTTCAGGATGGCAAACCGTAACTAGTGGTGTGCAACAGGGATCAGTGCTGGGGCCTCAATTAATTATGATCTAAGTTAATGATTTGGATGAAGGGTCTGGCTGTATTGTAGCCAAATTTGCTGATGACACAAAGGTAGGAAAACAAGTTGTGAGGAGGATAGGTAGAAATTTGCCAGATGGAGTGTAATGTGGGAAAATATGGCAAGCTGGAGAATCCCGACTGTTCACCGAATTACACTGAATGAAATTTCGACTCTTAGACTTAATCCCGATACACAAACAGAGCTTTAACTAGCCTGAGGCTGTGTCCCCTGCAATGATTGGTGCAGACCTTATGCAAGATACTCTCTGCTGGCTGATTTAGGTTTGCAGTTATCCTGAAATCTAAATCTAGCCGAGTCATCAATTCTGTAACATACAATTTTCATGAAATCTTCTCATTTAACAAAAACTGAAATTTACATAATTAACGAGTTCACTTGACATTCACAATGAAATGCATGCCACAGAATTTCAACAATATCTTGTATTTATATACTGTAATGCCTTTAGAGTAGAAAACATCGCAACCTGTTTCACAGAGGTATAACCAAAAAGACAGCCAAGGTGGGATTGGGCGAGTGTGAATTGGTGCAGGATACAATATGGGCAGCAGAGATCTGGATAAACTGATGCTTATGGAGGATGAAAGATGAGAAGCTAGCCAGGAGTGCACTGGATTAGTCAAATCTAAAGGTAACAAAAGCTTTGAAATTGGTTTCAGCAGCAGCTGGGCTGAGACAGGGGCAGACTCAGGCAATATTATGGAGGTGGTCTTTGTGATGGAAGGACGTAGCATCAGAAGCTCAATTTACGGTGAAACAAGACACCGAGATTAGAAACGTTCGGGTTCCACCTCAGGCAGTCGGCAGGAAGAGGGATGGAGTCAGTGGCCAGGGAATGGAGCTCATGGCAGGGACCTAAACTCATTACAGTCCCTTTATTTTTCTCAAAGTTTAATTGGAGACAATTGAGACTTGGACAACGAGACAAGCAGCTGACAATGCCGAGGCAGTGGAGGGGTCGAGGAGGCCGTGATGAGGTGGAGCTGGGTCAGTGTGCATATGCAATCT
The DNA here is from genome assembly GCF_964194155.1 of Cetorhinus maximus. NCBI lineage: Eukaryota > Metazoa > Chordata > Chondrichthyes > Lamniformes > Cetorhinidae > Cetorhinus > Cetorhinus maximus. The sequence continues at coordinate 54,772,337 of NC_135887.1, forward strand.
AACCTATTTTCTTTGGATGATGTCACCAAGGGACAGCGTAAAGGTGAAGGGAAGGACAAGGACAATGGTGAAGAGGTGTTGTCTGAGGATGGTGTGGTCAAATATGCCATAGGCTGTGGACAGGTTGAGAAGGACGAAAGAGGGATAGTTTACCTTTATCACGGTCACATAGAATGTAATTTGCAACTTTGATAAGAATTGTTTCAGTGCTATGGCAGGAGTGGAAACCTGATTGTAGAGGATCAAACATGGAGTTACAGGAAATATGGGCTCAGGTTTGGGAGGAGACAACCCATGCAAGGGCTTTGGAGAGGAAAGGGAGATTGAAGAAGAGGCTGTAGTTTGAAAGAATGGAGGGGTCAAGGATTTTATTTTTAGGGAGTGGGGTGATGATGCTGGTTTTGAAAGGGGGCCTGGAAAGAAAGCTGGGTGGCACAAGAGCAGGAAATGGGTTTCATGGACAACACAGGGAGACAGAAGAGACATAGTAGTAAAATCTATGGTCAGAGTGGCTGGGGCAAGCACAAAGATGACAACTGAAGTGTAACTCAGCCTCCTCCCATGAACAGGTAACCCCCAGCAACATGTAGTCACTTGACAGTAAAGTACATGTAACTGCAGCTACCAAGGAAAAATAAGGGGAAAATATAAAGAAACAGGATTCATTTCTGAACCTTGTATCAGTTTAGAAATCACAGATCAGTTTAGTTATCCTGAATATCTCAGCAATGACATCAGATGATGGTAGCTGGCAGTCAGTTATCAGCTGGAATACAGCCAAGTGCTTAACTCTTGTCTGGATTGAATGGCTGCCAGAGACTCTGCATCAAAGCTTTATTGCTCCTTGAAATATACGATGTGAAGAATGATTCTGTTCTTCATTTCCTGTATGGGTATGTGGTGGGTGTGATAAATGTGATAAGTGTGTCAAAATATGGGTAGATGTCTAGCTGTATGTGGATTACAGGTGGTTGTTCAGCATTTAATTACCAGTAAATAAAGATTTTCAAATTTGTTCTTAGGATGTGGACAATGCTGACAAAGCAGCATTTATTGCCAATCTTGAGTTGCCTTGAGGACATTGAATGGCATCCACACTTAGGATTGGAGTTACATGTAGGGCAGACTGGGCAAGAGTGGCAGGTTCCCTTCCCTGAAAGTTATTAGTGAAAAAGATGGCCTTTGAGCAAAAATGTGGCAACTCCTGGTGTCACCCCACAAATTACTAGATTTAATGAATTCAACTTCACAAGACTCTCAAGGTTTCCATTCAAGGATCAGAAATGCTACCTTACACATAGGCACAGAACTTCCACAGTAAGATTACCACTTCACTACTTTTTACTTACCTAGGTCAGGAGCTGCACATTTCTCGTCCGGACTTCCATCCCAGACCTGTGGAGGAATGTGCAGCGTACCTGGTTCCCGACTCCTTTCAGTGCAGGGCAGCAGCATTGGGGGAGGTGAAGCCACGCCCCCTTTGTACAGCACTAACTACTGTAAAGTAGAAGGTAAGTGGGTAGGATTTTGGGGGCAGTGGTGGTAGAATGGGATGCGAGGCCAGAAAGGGTTGGGGGCTGGGGGTTGGGAGGGTAGTTGGTTGGGGGGGGGAGGGGAGGGTAGTTGGGGGGGGGCGGTGGTTTGGAGGTATCAGTAGTATAATTACCCAGGAGTTAGAAGTGGTTTTAATTCTTTTCACTTTTCCTGGGTAACTATTATAAGACAGTCGGAACCACCTGAAGACTGCAGTTTAAAATGGAGTATCGGTTGAGTGCAGGGTAACTGCCCACATTGTCATGACAATGTGACTGGGTATCAACAAGTTAATGAGAAATAGCAGGACCAGGATGGAATTTTAGGTAGCTGCAGAAGTGACCAAATAGATACATTGCTGGAATGTTCTGGCTGAGCTGGGATAAGCAGGAGTGGAAATCACACAAGGCAAATCCAGCAGAAGTGGAATGTGGCGACACATGGAATGATCAACTAAGCTGAGTGCCACGGAAAACATAAGTAGATAACTGGTCATCGCAGGAGGTCAATGGTGACTTTGATCCAGAATGGCTTGGTACAATGGGCTAAATGGAGATCAGACTGGTAGGAATTAAATGGAAGATTGTAGTAGGCATTAGCATGGAGTTGCTTGGCAATGGCACCTTCAAGGAACTTAGAAAGGAAAGGGAGGCTAGACATGAGGTGGTAGTTGCAAGGAGGCCAGTGTCAAGGATGGGTTTTTTCAGCAGGAGATGATAACAGTCAGTGATTAGGAGTTTGGTGGGAAGGCGATGGGAATAAAATACAGGTCCTTCAGATGGTATGAGTAAGGATAGGCTACAAACTGACAGGGTAACAAGTAAGGGAGGGGCTTGGGGATGTCAGAAGAGTAGATAGTGACACCTGAGCTGCTATGCCAATTAGTCACAGTCTTCTGGATGAAGAGTCTACAAGGAGTAGGAGGAAGTGAGGAAAAAAGGCAGAGGTTGGAACAGTTGTTTGGTTGTCAAGCAATCTGAGGATGTCCCTACCTGTAAGAATAATTTTGAAGCAACGTTTGGCCTTAGAAAGAGAGATGGGCTGCTAGTCAAGATGATCAAGGCAGATGTGGGGATGTTCCACCAGACCAATTAAACCCACAGAGAGAGTGCAAGTGGGAATGGTGGGGTGAAGAGGCAATGTGTGACTCGTTGAGAATGAGGGCATCAAAGGCAGAGCGAAAGGAATTGTTCATCAGATCAGCAGAAAAAGCAGTCTATGGTGGATGGAAGGTAAGGAAGAGGGAGTTACGAATTAGACTGTGAGTAAAGAAACCTGGGGATGAAGGTAAGAGAAATTTATTCCAGTGGAAACAGGGCTGGAAGATGAAGATGTTGAGGAAATGATTGTGATGGCTTTATTGATGATCAAAACCTTTGAGGTACTAACCATTTGCAATGGCACAGTTTACGGGTGTGGATATGGAGTTGATAGATAGGGTGACCGGGTACGTGGGTATAGTTGAGGGTGTTGATGTGTAGGGTGACAGTGAGTGAGGACAGACAAAGAAGTGAAAGGCATGCAACATGAATTCAGATGAAGATTGAAATCACTAAGGTGGTAGTTGCAAGAAGGCAGTAGCTGCTCAGAGCAAAGCTAGGGAAAGCTGTTGCTGGAGAGAGGAGCAAAGAAATCCCAATTAAGGAATCATTGTGGTTCTTGGGAAGATGTTAGACATTCTTGAGAAAAAACTTGAACAGCAGCCCATAGGCTAAGTAACACGACCATTTAAAAGGTAGGCGGAGAAAGGGCTTAGGATGTTACCCTTTTCCTGTTGATCCTTGCCTGAAAGATTTCAGATAGTGCTGGGGAGTCTGAGTAAATTAATTAGGATGTCTAAACTTAGTGTTTACTGGCAAATATGCACCGATTGGTCAACTCCACTATGAAAGGCTATAATGACCACTGGTGGGATCACTTTGGATGACTAAAATATATAATTCAAACAAAAGGAAGGGAGCTTTACTCTATGTCAGACCTGACAGTACTGTGCACCAAAAGTGTGAAAGTGTTCCATTCATCAACAGCCACATTCAGCACCCTGCTGAGCAAACCTCTTCCCTCGCTCCCCAAAACATTTTAAAATAAAAGAACCAAATCACTGCATGTAACGTAGCATTAATTCCCTCATCTGTGTGTGCCAAACAGAGGCAGTCAGAATGTTACAGCGCATGCCTGGACATGTCTGGCAGCTCAGATTTTCCATATTGAGGAATCCCCTTTGCCTGTGTCCTCCATAATACTGCATTAAAAGTGTTAGCGAGCAACAGGATTTCATCTCAGGAGGGTGGCTTACTGAGTAAAACAAGTCAATATTCTAATTTATGCCCTTTAATTAGCATCTAGTATTGGATTTAGGCTATCAGCGAGGGAGGAGCTATTTGTCATAGAAGTGAATCACTTGCTAACTGTAGGTGATATTACTTTTCATATTTATAAAACGATCAGTAAAGATGGTTGCAAGTTCACTTGCTTAATATTTATAGTGAGCTACAAACAAACCTTAATGGTGGAGCTGATTGAGACTAAACTTTCGCAAACTCCATTATAAAATTGCTTTGATTGCAATGCAGGTTTGTCCATATACAGCATGGGTGTCAAGAGTACAGCCTGAACCAAGTTTGGCCTCCAACCTGGCCCAACATGTCTACAGCTGCTCAATTTTCTTGCTGATTATATATTTTGCATTGGTTTGTTCTATGAGGCTTTCATGGGCCAAAGGATTTGGAAAGGGCTGTTCTTACACTTCTCAGTGGTGCTAAACCCAAGAGCTCAGAAATCATGCAACTTTCCTGCTCAGATATTCTGAGCAAGGCTTTTTGTGAATTGATCTGGGAGGAGGCACAACCTCGACCCACCCATTCCCACTCATATACCAGGACTTTTTTTCACCCCTTCCTTGCAAACTTTCAAGGGTTGTCACTGTAATCTGAATACAGGCTGTATCCAATTTCTCAAAGATTACATGGAATTATATAGAATTTTCAGCACAGAAATAAGGTCCAATGGGCTCATGTCAGTGTTTATGCTCCAAGCATGCCTTGTTCCACCTTACTTCATTTCACCCAGTTAATAAATATTGCTTTCTCTTTCATGTGTTTATTTAGCTTCCTCTTAAAAATACGTATGCTATTCACTTCAACCCACTCCCTGTGGTACCAAGTTCCAGATACAAACATACAAACTAGGAGGAGTAAGCCACTCGGCCCTTCAAGCCTGCTCTGCCATTCAATAAGATCATGGCTGATTCCTCTAGAAATGACTCCCAACACTGCGTCAGTCCACTGAATTGCTGAATATCTGTGCAGATGTTTTTCAAAACGATTTGAAGTGCTCAGGACAAATGTAAAAAAGATCTAATAAGTAATGTTTATGAGTTTTGTTTTACAAAAGATTATACTTCTCTCACTGACTCTCCTATTAAACAGCATTTAAGAAATCTCTTTTAAATCTCCTTCCAGCCAACTCTGCTGCAGTGAAAATGATCCCGACACCTCAAATCTCCCCCTCATAGCGATAAAGCAGCAATATGAAAACAACAGAGAAAGGTAAAAATAGAAACCATAAAGTGAGAGTTAATGAGTGTAATTCCATTCAAAACCAATCCCAGATTATTAAAGAATTTGCACAGGATGCACACTTGCTATCAGAAACCTTCTTTCATGTCATGACTTTTGGTCACACTTTTGTTTCACTGTATACTGTCAGAAATTCCTATGTGAACTTTGTCTATTTAATTTTGTTTCGCCAACTATCACAATGTAGTTGCAGGCTCTGGCTACTAGGTGACACTGTAGAACGAATTTCTGAAGCTGTTCTCCCATCTCTACTGCCAACTGTATATTAAAACCTATACTGTATTTATGAATATACTAGTTTATTTAAAATCTTATTCTTAAACGTTAGATTTAAAATATGCAAACAACTCCTGCCCATGCACCTTACTGAAAGCTGTCTCTAATTTTTCAGCACTTAATACTGAAATTGCTTAAAATTGGTTGGAGGTGAAAATTAAATAAATATTGAAAGAAAAAGAGGGATTTGGGTTTATATAAATTGCCTTTTGTGATCTCAGGATGTTCCAACTAATTAAGTACTGTATAAATTGAGCAATAGTCCATCTACCCTCGACCTTTTTCATATAAACTGTTAATAAGTTGACCCTGACTTTCAGGCAAAAAATCCAAACTCTCTGTGCTTACCACCGCTTGCCTCTGAGGTCAAGCTCACCCTGGTGGAAACATACCCATTGATAGAATCATAGAATAGCACACCATTGAAGGTGGCTGTTCAACTCCTCATCAACATGTGATAACAATATTTTGGCTCCTTTAGCACTACTTTGGGGTGGGGTTGGTGGGAACAGTGTCTGACCTGGCAACTCTGCGATAGTGAGAAGATGGGAAAGGGTGGATTTCAACCCCTCAAAATTGTTACTAGTGTAAAAGTCAACCCCCTATATTTTGGCTAAACATTTAGTCTAAGAAATTCAAAACTTGACTTTTACGAGTATATATGCTACTTTTGAAGTGCAGTCACTATCATAAAGTAGAAATGTTGTATTGTAGGTGAATGAATACAGGTACTATAGTTTTGACACTAAACCAGTAACCCAAAAAACGTGAGTTTAAAATCACACCATGGCAAATTGCAAAATTAAATTCAATAAATCTGGTAACTTATGGGATGGAATCAAAAAATAAACATCACTCTTTAATGGTGTTCACTGAATAATGGACACAGTGTTCTGGAATTCAGAAAACTCCCAGTATCCCACATTGAAAGGGGAATTTGATTCTTCTCAGTCACTGTAATTAAATGGTCTTGTGTATCATAAACACCATACTATTATAAAACAGGTATCCTGATCACCATGAACATGTATATAAATTAAATTAGCATCGACGTTTGGACTGTGTGGTTTTGCAGAATGGTTAACAGTGGAAGTAAGATATGAAAGAATATCCCCCTAGTTACAGTGTAAGCCCAGCTCCCTATCTGGATGAGCCTAATGCCTCTTACAGTTAGTTATTACAATGGCAGGCTAACCAATTACACATTCGATCACGTTTCAAAGGTTATACTCACTCTGCCAGGGTAGCTCTGTAGGAATTTGATCTTTTCGTACAGTTTGATGTTGTCAGCACGCAGATTGTCCAACTCACTCTGAAGTGCGTGCAAGGTTTGCTGCATCATACGGTTATCCTGGAACATAAAATGACAGTGAGGATACCATTGCAAACTGTAGTTCAAGCTCTTTAAAACTCAGCACAGCACAGGGTTGCCCTTGCAGCTGCACACATTTAAACAGAGTAGGGGAAATATGAAGGAGTTGTTTTCTACACAACTGAACAACTCAGAACTCTACTTAAAACCTGCAATAGATTAGGACAGATCTTATTAACCATTTCATTAAGAAAATAATTTCCAGAATCTAATCTGATGCTTTCAGTGCAGCTTCCTCATCAACAAGACACTAAAGGTTTGAGGTTGACTCAGGTCCTGGAATAAGGCAGCAAGTAGATGCTCAATAACTCCATTTTAGAGTTATCTTAAGAGTTTCAACAAACATTTGCACTGAAACAGATACAATATTAGCTCGAAAGAAAAGACTTACATTCCTATTGCACCTTTCAGGACCTCAAGATGTCCCAAAGTGATTTAAAGCCAATGAAATACTTTTGCAGCGTAGTCACTACTACAATGCAGGGAAACGCAGCAGCCAATTTGCACACAGCAAGATCCCACAAATAGCAATGAGATTAATGACGAGATCATCTGCTTTTTAGTGATTCTGGTTGAGGGATAAATTTTGGCCAGGACTCTGGGGAGAACACGCCCCTGCTCTTCTTCAACTAATGCTGTGGATCTTTTTATTATATATCCTGAGAGGACAAACAGAACTGCAGTCTAACGTCCCATTGGAAAGGTGGCACCTCCAATAGCGCAGCACCCTATCTGTACTGCAGTGAAGTTATTAGCCTGGTCTATGTGTTCAAGGACAGGATTTTACGTCCTGCAGGCGGGCACGCACCCGACCCGATTGGGCATAAAATAGTGCACGATGATATCGGGCAAACGTCCCAATGTCATTGCGCACTCACATGATATTTTAGCCAGCGGGCGTGCATGAGAGAAGCAGCGTGCCCGCTGACAATTAAGAGGCCTATTAAGTCCTTTAATCAATTAATTAAAACCTATTTTTTGCTGTCCATTCAACCTTATGGTTGGCGGATGGGCAAATCAGCCAGGCAGCCTTTTGACTTTTTAGCAAACCTCATCCATGGGCGGGATGAGGTTTCCACAATTAAATAAAAAATAAATATAAATTTTTAGGCAGAATTTTTATTTTAATGTTATTCTGAGTGAATCCCATGTTGGGACATTTTTTTCATATTTTAAAAATCTTTATTGATGATTTTAAAATTGTTCAGCTCCCTGAGGCAGCCCCCTGCCTTCAGGGAGCTTTCAGTGTGCACTCCCCAGCCTGCGCATGCGCATACTTTTGCGCTCGCACTCCTCCCGCCCCCACCCCAGCAGCACTGAACTTCTCAGCGCGCCTTTCACACAGTGCTTCCTCCAATTGCTGTTCAACATGGAGGAGTACTGATTCATCAGCTGAGGGAGGGCAGTATGTGATAATCAGCAGGAGGTTTCCTTGCCCACGTTTGACCTGATGCCATGAGACTTCATGGGGTCCAGAGTCGATGTTGAGGACTCCCAGGACAACTCCCTCCCCACTGTATACCACTGTGCCGCCACCTCTGCTGGGCCTGTCCTGCTGATGGGACAGGACATACCCAGGGATGGTGATGGTGGTGTCTGGGGCATTATCTGTAAGGTGTGACTCTGTGAGGATGACTATGTTAGGCTGCTGCTTGACTAGTCTGTGAGACAGCTCTCCCCATTTTGGCACTAGCCCCCAGATGTTAGTAAGGAGGACTTTGCAGGGTCGACAGGGCTGAGACTGCTGTTGTCGTTTCCGGTGCCTAGGTCTATGCCAGGTGGTCTGTGCAGTTTCATTCCTTTTTTGTGACTCCAACCAGCAGAGAGTTTTCCCCCTGATTCCTATTGACTCCAGTTTTGCTTGGGCTCCTTGATACTACACTTGGTCAAATGCTGCCTTGATGTCAAGGGCAGTCACTCTCACCTCAACTCTGGAGTTCAGCTCTTTTGTCCATGTTTGAACCAAGGCTGTACTGAGTTCAGGTGCTGAGTGACCCTGGCAGAACCCAAACTGGGCATCATCTTGAAACCCTCTTCCATGTCTTCATTACCTCTAAACGCAACTATTCCAACACAGTCCTGGCTGGTCTCTCACAGCCTACCCTCCATAAACTTGAGGTAATCATAACCCTGTTGCCCATGTCTTAACTTGCAGCAAGTCCCGTTCACCTATCATGCCTGTACTCGCTGACCTTCATCTGCTCCAGGTCAAGAAATGACTTGATTTTAAAATTTTTACCATTGTTTTATAATTCCTCCATGCCCTTGCCCCTTCCTATCTCTGTAACTCTTCCAGCACCAGAAACTTCCAAGATATCTGCACTCCTCTAATTCTGGTCTATTGTGCATTCCCAATCTTAACTGCTCCAACATTGGTGGCTCTGCCTTCAGCTGTCTAGGCCACAAGCTCTGGAATTCCCTCAATACACCTCTCTACCTTGCTCTCCTCCTTTAATGCACTTCTTAAACCTACCTCTTTGACCAAGCTTTTGGTTATGCAACCTAATATCGCCTTATGTGGCTCAGTGTCACGCTTTGTTTTACAACACTCCTGTGAAGTGCCTTTGAACATTTCATTATGTTAAAGGCGCCATATACATTTAAGATGTTGTTGTTAACAAACAACTTGTTATTTCTATGTTTAGTTGGGGAGAGCAGTGGCGAGGAGCAGTGAGTAAACAAAGCCACTTTTGGATTGAGGTAGCTCCAATCTGGCAATGAAACTGCAAACCAAGCCAACCATCTGTGGCATATTTGGAAATCTAATACCTGAGGTAGGTTGATTCACAGCTACAATACCAACTTGCAGTTACATACCACCTTTAGTAGAGAAAAACATCCTAAAGTGCTTCACAGGATCATTATCAGACACTGAGTCAAAGAAGGAAATAGTAGGTGAGGTTGACTAAAACCTTGGTCAAAGAACAGGATTTCAAGAACTGTCTTAAAAGAGGAGTTGCAAGGTGACCAAGCCTGGGACTAAACATTCAAGGGTATTTGACATTTTAGAAGGGAGAAAGGAAAAGGATGTGGGGTAGCTCTGTTAATAAAGGATGAGATCAGTACAGTAGTGAGAAATAATTTTGGTTCAATAGATCAAGTTGTAAAAACAGTTTGGGTGGAAATAAGAAATAGCAAAGGAAGTTAATAGTGGGAGTCTGGGAAGAGAGTCCTGCAGTCTGCTTTGTGGTGAAGAATTCTAGGAAGAATGTCCTGCAGTGAGCACCACGGTGAAGCAGTCTGGGAAGAGCGTCCTGCAGTCAGCATCGCGGTGAAGCAGTCTGGGAAGCGTGTCCTGCAGTCAATTCTTGTTGAAAATAACAAGAGTGACATCACAAGACAGCGCGAGAGAGCGGCAGAGAGATCAGAACCAGTGCGACTGCGGGCAGGCTTCAAAAAGTGACGTCAGCACTAAGGTGAGAGCTGATTGGTGAGTAGTGGCTAAGTGTTTTTCTCCAGGTTTTTTCTCTAGTTTAAAATAGATTAAGCTGAGGAAAGGTAAGGGTTCTAGTTTTTATTCGAAGTATATAAATAATTTATCTTTTTTTTTACTATATTTAACTTAAAGTAAGGGTGTTTTTTTAACGAGAGGCATGGCAGAGCAGCTCAATCCCATGTTATGTACCACCTGCAACATGTGGGAAGTCCTGGACGCTCCTTGCACTCTGACCGATCACGTGTGCAGGATGTGCCACTAGCTGTAGCTACTTGAGTTCCGAGTTTGGGAGCTTAAGCGGCAGCTGGAGGCGCTGAGATGCAACCGCGAGGCTGAGAGCTTTGTGGATAGCATGTTTTTAGACATGGTCATCCCAAACTTACAGAAGTGCAGACAGAGAGGGAATGGGTGACCATCAGTCAGAAGAAAGGTGTCAGGCAGGTAGTCAGGCAATCCCCAGGGTATATCTTGCTTGAGGACCGTTTTTCTGTGTTGGAAAACGGTGAGAATGATGGTTCCTCCGGGGAGTGCGGCCACGCTCATGGCACTATGAGTGGCTCAGCTGCACAGGGTGGGGCGAGGAAAAAGAGGGGAAGAGCAATAGTGGTAGGAGACTCGATAGTAAGGGGAACAGACAGGCGTTTCTGTGACGGTAGACGTGACTCCAGGATGGTATGTTGCCTCCCTGGTGCCAGGGTCAAGGATGTCACTGAACGGCTGCAGGGCATTCTAAAGGGGGAGGGCAAACAGACAGGGATCGTGGTACATATTGGGTACCAACGACATAGGCAGAAAGAGGGATGAGATCCTGCAAGCAGAATTTAGGGAGCTAGGAAACACATTAAAAAACAGGACCTCAAAAGTAGTAATCTCTGGATTAATTCCGGTGCCATGCACTAGTGGGTATAGAAATAGGAGGTTAGTCCAGATGAATGTGTGGCTGGAGAGATAGTGCAGGAGGAGGGGGCTTTAGATTTCTGGGACACTGGGACTGTTTCTGGGGGCGGTGGGACCTGTACAAGGCGGATGGGTTGCACCTGAACCGGAATGGGACCAACATCCTTGCGGGGAGGTTTGCTAGAGCTGTTGGGGAGGGTTTAAACTAACTTGGCAGGGGGATGGGATCCTGAGAGGAGGTTCAGCAGGGAGAGATGCTCTCTCTTCTAATTTTGGCTGTGCAAGTGAGTCTGGAAGGCATAGAAATTATAGGCCAGTTAAGGCACAAGGGAGTTTGGCAAGGCTGGATGGTATTTATTTTAATGCAAGCAGTCTGACGAATAAGACAGATGAGTTGAGGGCACAAATTAAAACATGGAAGTATGATGTCATTGCGGTCACAGAGACATGGTTGAGAGAGGGGCAGGATTGGTAGCTCAATATTCCAGGATATAGGGTCTTCAGGCGAGACAGGGAAGGAGGTAAAAGAGGAGGGGATATCGCAATATTGATCAAGGAATAAATTACAGCAGTAAGGAGGGATGACATCTTAGAAGGCTCTTCAAATGAAGCCATATGGGTAGAACTGAAAAACAAAAAAGGAGCAATCACATTGCTGGGGGTGTACTATTGGCCCCCAAACAATCAGAGAGAAATAGAAGAGCAGATATGTAGCCAAATTTCAGAGAAGTGTAAAAATAATAGGGTAGTAATAGTGGGGGATTTCAACTGCCCCAACATTAACTGGGTTAGTCATAGGTTTAGAGGGAGCGGAATTCTTAAAATGCATCCAGGAAAGCTTTTTAAGCCACTATGTAGAAGGTCCTATAAGGGAGGAGGTGGTCCTGGACTTAATTTTAGGGAACGAAGCCAGGTAAGTGGTAGAGGTATCAGTGGAGGAGCATTTTGCAGATAATGATCATAACTCCGTTAGATTCAAGGTTGTTATGGAAAAGGACAAGGATGGGCCAGAAATCAGAGTTTTAAATTTGGGGAAGGCCAATTTTAATAAGGTCACATATGATTTGGCCAGAGTGGACTGGGAGCAGCTACTTTTAGGTAAATCTGCGTCAGAGCAGTGGGACTCATTCAAAAAGGAAATAGGGAGAGTACAGGGCCAACATATTCCAGTAAAGATAAAGGGTGGGACCAACAAATCCAGGGAACCCCGGATGTCGAGAGATATACAGGATTGGATACAGAGAAAAAGGGAGGCTTATGGCAGATACCGAGGGCTCAAAACAGCGGAAGCCCTAGAGAAGTATAGAATGTGTAGGGGGGAACTTAAACAGGAAATTAGGAGAGCAAAAAGGGGGCATAAAAAAACATTGGCAGGTAAAATAAAGGAAAATCCAAAGTTATTTTACAAGTACATTAAGAGTAAGAGGATAAATAGGGAAAGAGTAGGGCCTATTAAGGACCATAGTGGTAATTTGTGTGTGGAGTCAGAAGACGTAGGTAGGTAGCAAAATGAATACTTTGTGTCGGTGTTCACAAGTGAGAGGGACGATGTGGGTATGGAAATCAGGCAGAAGGACTATGATATAATTGAAGAAATTGGGAGGAGGTTCTAAGTGGTCTGGAAGGCTTAAAAGTAGATAAATCTCCAGGCCCGAATGAAATGTATCCTAGGCTGTTAAGTGAGGCAACGGAGGAGATAGCAGGGGTGCTGCAATAATTTTCAATACCTCTCTGGCCACAGGAGAGGTGCCAGAGGACTGGAGGACAGCCAATGTGGTGCTGTTATTCAAGAAGAGAAGAAGAGATAAACCAGGGATCTACAGGCCAGTCAGTCTAACCTCAGTGGTGGGGAAACTATTGGAAGCAATTCTGAGGGACATAATTAATCAAGGACAGTCAGCATGGTTTTTGTTAAGGGGAGGTCATGTTTGACCAATTTGATTGAAGTTTTCGAAGAGGTGACCAGGTGTGTAGATGAGGATAATGCATTTGATGTAGTCTACTTGGACTTCAGCAAGGCTTTTGATAAGGTCCCGCATGGGAGACTGATAACGAAGGTAAGAGCCCATGGGATCCAAGGCAATTTGACAAATTGGATCCAGAAATGGCTGAGTGGCAGGAAGCAGAGGGTGATGGTAGAGGGGTGTTTTTGTGACTGAATGCCTGTGTCCAGTAGGGTTCCACAGGGATCAGTGTTGGGTCCCTTGCTGTTTGTGGCATATATAAACAATTTAGACTGAATGTAGGAGGGTTGATCAGTAATTTCGCGGATGACACAAAAATGGGTAGGGTGGTAAATAGTGAGAAGGATAGCCTTAGATTAAAGGAGGATATAGATGAGCTGGTCAGGTGGGCTGATCAGTGGCAAATGGAATTTAATCCGGATAAGTGTGAGGTGATGCACTTGGGCAGGACAAACAAGGCACGGGAATACACGATGAATGGTAGGACCCTGAGAAGTACCGAGGATCAGAGGGATCTTGGTGTGCATGTCCACCGGTCCCTTAAGGTAGCAGGTCAGGTAGATAAGGTGGTTAAAAAGGCATAAAAACAAAAAACTACTGCGGATGCTGGAAATCCGCGATCTGTCCGCAAGAAAGACCCAAACCTCCCTGTCGCTTGCCATTTTAACACTCCACCCTGCTCTCTTGCCCACAGGTCTGTCCTTGGCTTGCTGCATTGTTCCAGTGAAGCCCAACGCAAACTGGAGGAACAGCACCTCCTCTTCCGACTAGGCACTTTACAGCCTTCCGGACTGAATACTGAATTCAACAACTTTAGATCTTGAACTCCCTCCTCCATCCCCACCCCCTTTCCGTTTCTTCCCCCTCCCTTTTGTTTTTTCCGATAATTTATATAGATTTTTCTTTTCCCACCTATTTCCATTATTTTTAAATCTATACCTGTAATGCCCTGTCAGTCTTTCCACCCCACCCCCACTAGAGCTGTACCTTGAGTGTCCTGCCATCCATTCTTATTAGCACATTCTCTTAGATAATATCACCACCTTTAACACCTCTCTCCTTTGTCTGTGACATCTTTTGATTATCCGCTCCTATCACTGCTTGCTTGTCCCTACAACCACCGCCCCCCCCACCCGGCCTTAAACCAGCTTATATTTCACCCCTCTCCTAACTTTACTCAGTTCTGTTGAAGGGTCATGAGGACTCGAAACGTCAACTCTTTTCTTCTCCGCCGATGCTGCCAGACCTGCTGAGTTTTTCCAGGTAATTCTGTTTTTATTTTGGTTAAAAAGGCATGTGGGGTACTTGCTTTTATTAGCCGAGGCATAGAATATAAGAGCAGGGAGGTTATGCTGGAACTGTATAAAACGCTGGAAAGGCCACAGCTAGAGTATTGCGTGCAGTTCTGGAATCCGCATTATAGGGAGGATGTGATTGCACTAGAGAGAGTGCAGAGGAGATTTACCAGGATGTTGCCTGGGCTGGAGAGTTTTAGTTATGGGGAGAGATTGGATAGATTAGGGTTATTTTCCCTGGAGCAGAGAAGATTGAGGGGGGACATGATTGAGGAGTATAAAATTATAAGGGGCATGGATAGGATAGACAGGAAAGAACTTTTCCCCTTGGCGGTGGAATCAACAACCATAGATTTAAGGTAAGGGGCAGGAGGTTTAGAGGGGATGTGAGGAAGAATTTTTTCACCCAGAGGGTGGTGGGAATCTGGAACTCACTGCCTGAAAGGGTACTGGAGGCAGAAACCCTCATAACATTTAAGAAGTATTTGGATGTGTAATTGCGATGCAATGGCATACAAGGCTATGGGCCTAGTGCTGGAAAATGGGATTAGAATATAGATATTTGTTTGACCGGCACAGACTTGATGGGCCTAAGAGCCTTTATCCGTGCTGCAGACCTCTATGACTATGACTCTATGGGAGTAGCTTATTGGCCTTCTAACAGTAGCTACACTGTGGGACAGAGTATAACTCAAGAAATAATGGGGTTTGTAAGAAAGGTACTGCAACAGTTGTGGGTGATTTTAAGCTTCATATAGATTGAATGAATCAAATTGGCAAAAATAGCCTGGAGATGAGTTCATAAGAGTATATTTGGGGCAGGTTCTTACAACAATATGTTCCAGAACCATCCAGGGGACTGGCCATTTTAAACCTGGCAATGTGTAATGAGGCAGCATTAATTAATAACCTCATAGTAAAGGATCTTCTTGGCAAGAGTGATCATAACATGGTAGAATTTCACATTCAGTTTGAGTAAGAAATATGGGTCTATAGCTAGTGTTTTAAACTTAAATAAAAGCAATTACATGGGTATGAAGACAGAGTTGGCTAAAGTGCATTGGGAAAACAGGTTAAAAGGTAAGACATAAGAACGTAACAAAAAGAAGACCAACCTATGGCCCATGGAATCTGCTCTGCCATTCAATACAATTATGGCTGATCTGGGCTTCAACTCTGCTTTCCTGCACACTCCCCATCTCCCTTGATTCCCTGAGACACCAAAAATCTGTCTATATCAGCCTTAAATGTATAGAATGATGACATTTGGGGTATAAAATTCCAAAGATTCACAACCCTTTGAGTGAAAAAATTTCTCATCTCAGTTTTGAATTATTGGCCCTTTATTCTGAACTTGTGCCCCCTTGTTCTAGCTTTCTTGTACTGCAATGCAATAAAGGCCAATGTGCCATTTGCTTTAATTGTTTGCTGTACCTGCATGCTAACTTTTTGTGTTCCTTGTACAAGTACACCCAAGTCTCTCTAAACACCAAAATTTAAATGTTTCATACCCTTTAAATGAGCTTTTTTGCTTTTCTATTTTTATGACCAAAGTGAATAACCTCACACTTTCCCACATTATACTCCCTTTGCCACCTTGTTGCCCACTCACTTAACCTGTCAATATCGCTTTATAGCCTCTTTGGTTTTTTTTTATTCATTGGGTTGCTCATCCCTTATTGCCCTTGTTCAGAAGGCATTTAAGAGTCAACCACATTGCTGTGGGTTTGGAGTCACATGTAGGACAGACCAGGTAAGGACGGCAGATTTCCTTCCCTAAACGACTTTAATGAACCAGATGGATTTTTATGACAATTGACAATGGTTTCATGGTCATTATTTTTAATTCCAGATTTTTAAATTCATTTGCATGGCATATGTGGGCACCCTCCCCACTATTGAAACATTTCAGGAGCCCACTGATCCACATCCTGGTATCTTCATAATTGAAGAATGGGTGAGGAAATTCAACCCTATCATTGTTTTTGCTGAATTGTTTGACGTTACTGCTGTCCAGTTCTCAAAATTAAGCATGAAGCCCACACATCAGCCCAATATGGGACTTCCAGAGGCCTCTTTTCCACTAACCCCATTATCAGCTAAACTCTAATGCAGAATTAGGAGCATAAGAATAGGAAAGGGTCTGTTGAGCCTGAATCCAGCTGAACTTTCTTTGGCCTTTGATTTCATAAGCAGGAAGCACTATGCTCACTTTTCTGTTACCTGTGTGTGTGTCTGATGATGGTCTTAAAAAAAATGTCTGTGCCACATACAAAGAAGTGCCAGGTAAAGATGCCAGTTCACTTACCTGGTTAACTCAGGCAGTAAATTAGGCAGGGCTATATTATTGCCTTGGTTAAGCAGAATAACCTTTTGAGTCGCTGGATAAAAATGAAGACTGATGGGGCTTAAACAGGAAGTTTGTCAGTCTATTCCTGATAATTAAAGCTTATTTTTGCACTATAGAAATTTGAATAGTCCAATAATTAATGAATTAAGCAACGGAAATAAGACTGCAAAGTGGAAACTTTAGCACTAACGACATTTGTATGATCAAATAATGTGAACAGGCAACATTCAGAGAGGATTGGCAAAGGCAATCAGGAACATGTGCAACCTTCAGGTGCAGTAGAGTTAGAGGCGGGGTAACTGCACAGACCGTGGGCTGATATAATATTGACCAGTTGAAAGTCATGCATTTTGTCCTTATTTTTAGATAATATTAATATTTCATACTATTTATAACTAAATAAGGAATCTTACGGCAATATGAGTAGTAGTAGTGAGTAGAAGCAGTCCTATGTCCACATTTATAACAGAAACTGCATAAGTAAACTTGTTATGTTGCAATTGTGTCCTCCAGTCAATGGTGACACTGCAGCACCGCCACTGGTTTAAGTGCAGCCTGACAGCTTTTACAGACATTATCAACTGTAAATATCAATATATGAATTTCTAATGGAAGAAAAAACTGAGAGGAGCTGTTTTCACTTCAACAAAAACAAAAATAGCTGGAAAAACTCAGCAGGTCTGACAGCATCGGCGGAGAGGAATACAATTAACGTTTCAAGTCCGAATGACTCTTCATCAGAACTAAGGAAAAATAGAAATGAGATGAAATATAAGCTGGTTCAGAGGGGTGGGACAGGTAGAGCTGGATAGAGGGCTAATGATAGGCGGAGGCAAAGAAGAGATTGCCAAAGATGTCATAGACAAAAGGACAAAGGAGTGTTGACGGTGGTGATATTGGCTATGGAATGTGCTAATGGTGACATTAAGGGTAGAAAGCAGGACAAGCAAGTGACAGATAGCCCTAGTGGGGGTGGGGTGGGGGGAAGGGATCGAAATAGGCTAAAAGGTGGAGATAAAACAATGAATGGAAATACATTTAAAAATAATAGAAATAGGTGGGAAAAGAAAAATATATATAGAAAAAAAAATATATATATAAAAAATATATAAATAGCCCTAGTGGGGGTGGGGTAGGGGGAAGGGACAAGGAGGTCCGGGTCATGCTTGCGGACAGACCGAAGATGTTCCGCAAAGCGGTCACCCAGTCTGCGTTTGGTCTCTCCAATGTAGACCGCATTGGGAGCAGTGAATGCAGTAGGCCAAATTGAGGGAAGTGCAAATGAAGTGCTGCTTCACTTGAAAGGAGTGTTTGGGCCCTTGGACGGTGAGGAGGAAGGAAGTCAATGGGCAGGTGTAGCACCTTCTGTGGTTGCATGGGAAGGTGCCGTGGGAGGGGGTTGAGGTGTAGGGGGTGATGGAGGAGTGGACCAGGGTGTCCCGGAGGGAACGATCCCTGTGGAATACCGCCGGGGGGGGGTGAAGGGAAGATGTGTTTGTTGGTGAGTTGCTCATTCGGAGAGCCGGTACAGACATGATGAACCAAATGGCCTCCTTCTGTGCCGTAACAATTCTGTGATTCTGTGAATTTTACCCTTCTCCTTCTAACCTACTTTCCTATCTTTTTTCCCTAAAGAGGTTTTTTTTCCTTTCAAAACATTCCTCAACATTCTGTACAATCTTTTTCTACAAAGGAACCTAATCTGATCCTCTTTGTCATAAAGTTTGCCGGTTCCATGGGAAGAATTTCCCCCCCTCGGGGGTGAAATGCAGGAGCGCCTCCAATCGGCACCCCTGATTGGGGGCGTGCTGCGATTTTACGTGGGCGGGCCAATTAGGGCCCACCCAGCGTGATGTCTGCCAGGAAGCTCTATGCGCTCCCTATGCAGGCGGGCATTCCCTAAGCTGAGAGTGCACTCTTTTGCGCATGCGCGCAAAAGAGCGCACTTATCTCCCTGAGGCTAAGTGCTGCCTCAGGGAGATCAGCAACAAATTCAGAAATGGTCAATGCACAAAAATAAAATTTTCCTGACATGTCCTCTCATGTGAGTTGGGACATGTCCATCACTTTTATTCAAACTTTTATTAAATTTTTAAAAACCTTCATGAAACCTCACCCGGCCCATGGATGAGGTTTCGTGCTTTTTCTGAAGCCCGCCAGGGCTCCCGGTCTGCCCGCCAACCTTAAGGTTGGACGGGCAGGTCAATTAACTACTTGAATTAGTTTTTAAATGGTCTCAATTGGCCGTTGATAGGTCGGTGGGCGCACAGCTGATTTGGCTGCGCCCCTGCCGACCTGAAAATTGAAATGACGCGGGGTGACGTCGGGAGTTCCGCCCGACGACACCCCGCGTCATTTTACGCATCGGCAAGCGGGCCCCACCCCCTGCTCACCAACCTTAATATCCTGGTCCATGTATCACGGAATCCACTGAGATTATGGCACTAAACCCAGTAAATTATCCTCGGTAGAATGCAAATGACAGAGAATTCATAAGCAAACTGCTAGAATAGAGACATCAAGTTCCTAAAGGTATTTGAATCATTAAGTTCTTTAGATTTTTAATGTGGTTGAGATTCTTGCCCCTTGGTTCCTGATAATTGTGGAAGCCAATGCCCCAACAGGTAGAATAGTCCTGTCCGACTAAGCAGCAGAAAGCTCTGTGGAAGTAGGCCATGGCTATGTGCTTAGACCCCAATGATATTTCTGTGCACACTTGGAAACTCCTAAGCCAATTTGTATCTAAAACTAGGTAATTGGGATTTGCCCGTCTGAAAGAAAGACTTGCATTTATATACAGCCTTTCACTACCTTGTGACATTCCAGAACCCTCTACAACTAACAAAGTAGTTCTGAAGTGTAGTCACTGCTATAATGTAGGAAATGCATAGCAATTCGCACTCAGCAAGGTGCCACAAATAACACTGAGATAATGAACAGATAATCTGTTTTAGTGATGTTGGTTGAGGCAGAAATATTGTCCAGAAACCACCTATGGTTAGAATGTGTGCGGTCTATACGGGATAAACAGAGATGGTACCTGTACAGATTTTTCAGTAGCTTAATATAGAGTCTCTTACATGTGGTTAATCAGGAATTTTTCTCCTTTAGCAGGATAATGAGATCACTGCTTCTGTTACATCCAAGTGTTTAATTGTACATCAGCATTGACAAAGAGCTGGAAGGGAGCTACCTGCCTAAGCTCTCCACTGGCCAATGATGACATGAAATAGGTCACGAAGGGAATTGAAAGGGTCAATGGGAGATTCAGAATAAGGAAGTAAAGCAAGTCACAGAAAATGCTATTAACAGTGATTTTAAAACGACCATTTACCACATTTGGAGCAGCAAATGAGGACAAGATTGAAAGAATAAATTTAAGGCATCTGGTACCGCTATGGGCTTACCGAGGGAAGTGCACATATCTGTGGATCATCATCTTGATGTGGTAGAGAAGCTTTGGCCTTCTGATGATCCCTTGAGTGATACCATCAGGATTCCTTGGTCCTGGTAGGACCATCCATGGCAGCAAGGTTGGAGGATGTGCCAAAGTGTGGTCCAAAAGTCCTTGATGGCAGAACAAGCAAAGGAAGACCATGGTCCTGGTCATTGAAACCTGGCCACCAACCTGTCAAAATCATATGGACAATGATGGTGCCCCAAGATCCTCATGTGAAGTGAAGTCACACGCAGGTTTCTACCACGGTCCATCTGCCAAGTCCTGTGGCGATGGAGGATTGACAACAGGGGCACAGCTGTGAACCTGGCAGTCCCTAGTCATGAATCAGCACACAGATGACAGATGTATGAAGTTGGACACCTGTGCAGGGGTAGAGGTGTCTTTGGGCATCAGCATCTGTGACTGAACAGTCCTTTTTAGGATACCGTTTGCTCATCCAAAATGGGGAGGGGGCAAAAAAAGGTGCACTAAAAATAGGCTGTCCCATTTACTCCTTGCTGGGGAATCACACTCATTGGGATCACCAGCTTTGTTGTTAAAGAAAGAAGATTCTAAATTTTACAACTTGGAACATTAGAACACTCATGGATAATCTCGAGAGTAACTTGTCCAGAAAGAAGAAAAAGCTATCAAGACTCCAAATTGACATAATTGTCCTCAGTGAAACCTGCCTTCCTGGGGAGGGGCAGCTGAAGGAACAAGCAGAGGCATGCATGTTCTACTGGAAAGAATAGACTGACAGCGACCCTCGAGTCCACAGAGTTGGTTTTGCCATCTGGAATAGGGTCTTTGATGTCACAACCAAAGTCCTGAATTTTATAAATGAAAGATGCATGACACTTCACCTACAGCTCAGCCATAATCAATATGTCATCAGCACTGATGCCTCGACCCTTGACTCTGATGAAGATTTTAAGGAAAAATTCTATGTTGGGCTTGAAGAAGTTCTCACTGTCATCACAAAAAAAGGAAAAAAAATAATCCTTTTGGGGAACTTCAGAGTCATAGCCAACGCTGGCATTAAAGTCTGGAGTGGAACCATTGGAAAAATAGGGTTGGAAAAGCCAATGCAAACGGTGTCCTCCTGCTAACCAAGTGTGATCATTAAACAAATATCCTCTTCTGCCAGAAGGCCAAATACAAACCATATAGTGGCATCCTCGATCAAAGCACTGGCAACTCATGGATTATGTCCTTGTTTGAGTCAAAGATCTAAGTGATCTAAAGGTCTGTATCACTCAATCCATGTGGGAGCTGACGCCGGCTGGACAGATAATTCACTTGTTCAATTGGTGATGGACATCTAGCTAGCACCAAGACATCGCAAGCCCAGAAGTCGAAGAGGAAGATGATCAATGCCTCAGCCCTAAAGTAGTCTGACTGAAGAAAGCAATTCAAAGCGCAGCTCAGAACCAATCAGGAAAATCTTCACAAATCCAACTCAATTCCAGAACACTGGGATCAAATAAAGTCAGCTATACTAGGCCCTTGTGCCCAGACCACTGAGTTTGAGCATTGTCATCACCAGGGTTGGTTCAATGTAAATGTGGTAATCGCTTTGAACCACATAAAATTCTTAAGGGGCTGGCAGTAGATGCTGGGAGGATGTTTCCCCTAGAACAGGGGATCACAGTCTCAGGATAAGGGGCCAATCATTTATGACTGAGATGAGGGGAAATTTCTTCACTCAAAAGATTGTGAACTTGGAATTCTCTACTTCAACAATCTGCGGATGCTCAGTCCTTCAATATGTTCTAATCAAAGATCAGTGGGCTTTTGAAAACTAAGGAAGTCAAAGGAATGGGGATAGTGTGGCAAGGTGGAGTGGAGGCAGTAAGTTAGCCATGATCTTACTGAATGGTGAAGCAGGCTTGAGGGATCAAACGGCCTACTTCAGCTCCTATTTCTTATGTTCCTATATGCTGCTCCACAAAAGTTGTGTCTAATTGACACTTAAGTGTTAAACTTGCAGGTTTCTGGTTTAGCAGCTCCAGGCATGTTGAAATGATGGGAATCAAAACTTATATGACAAATCCAGATTTCAAACAGGCTAATTTTATTAGCGCTGCAACCATTTAGTGCTTGTTTTCACCCTTTGGTCAAAATATCCTTTGGGGACATTTCCACTGGGTCAGGAAAGGTTAAGAGGAGATTTACTTAAAGTTTTTTTTAAATTATGAAAGGTTTTAATAGGGTGAAGTCTCTCTGATTGGAGAGTCAATGTTAAGGGGTCATCAATTTACGATTGTCACCAAGTGTATGTGAAAAGAAGGGTTTTGAAAAATGTTGTTCTATGGAGATTGCGCAAGTCAGGAATATTTTCCACAGGAAGAAGTTGGGACAGAGACTGTTGCATCTTTTACACTAAAATTCACTAAATATTTGAGTATAGTAAGATGCAAGGCTATGGGGAGGGATTGGGGCAGTGGGATTAGTTTTTGACTGTTCTATCATAGAACAGGCACAGACACAATGGGTCAAATGGTTCCTCTGATCCTGCATATTTCCATGGTTCAGCTGCTTGTGAAAAAATACTCTTCGCAGGCTTAGCCTATTAATCTAAAACCATGGATTCTTTTCAGAAGTTCGACACAGTATGAAGTGTTGTAGCATACATACAGATTCCAGCTCCTGGTTTCTGGCTCGAAATCTTTCTCTCTGACTTGAAATGATGGAAAGCAGGGAGTCCATCTGTCCCTGGGGAAGTTCAGAGGTTGGAGAAGGACCAGAAGCTGCAACACAGAAACATATTTAGTGAGCATATTTGTAAACAGAACATTAGCTAAAATGAATGCCTCGAAGTATATCAAATACCTGCAGCACCAAATCCATCACTATGGGTTAGAGATTCCAACTAAAGCAGATATATTCTGGTAGGTTTCGTCCAAACTATCTCGCCCACCATTGGTCACCCAACATATTCATCCTCATGGCCAATTGGAGAGCTAACTGACTCTTCATTATTGATTGGATAATTCCTGACTGTCAGTCAACTAGCCCTTTCCCATTTCAGATGTTATTATATCAAACAAAAATGTTCAAAGACAATTAAACAGTACACACGGTTATCTTTATGATTTTTAAAATTTATTCATGTGATTTTTACTCTCCTGGTTGCTTGCAATGAAGACTCCAGGAGACCCCTGGAGGGCTGGTAACACAACACAGCTACAGAATACAAAGGAAATCTAATTCAAGTAGCCTAAACTACTGATGACATGCAGGTTCACTGCAGGCAGGGTAGGGTCAAAGAAGCAGATTTGCACATTATCAATATCCAAGTTGCATCTCCATGATTGGCTTCTCCTCCCACCTTTGGTTACTTCCAGTCTACCCAAGGCTTCCTATATTTCTCAATTACACTTTAACCCCTAGGTGACATCATCCACAGGCATGGGGTCAGCTTTGCCATGTATGCTGACGACATCCTCGCAATTCACAATGCCTGCAAGTTTTGTATCATCCACAAATTTTGAAATTGTGACCTGCACAACAATGTCCAAGTCATTAATATATATCAGGAAATGCAGGGTTCCAACACTGACCACTGGGAACTCCACTATAAACCTTCCTTCAGCCTGAAAAATATCCATTAACCACTAAGATAAAAGCAAAATAGTGTGGATGCTGGAATCTGAAACAAAAACAGAAAATGCTGGAAAAGCTCAGCAGGTCTGACAGCATCTGCGGAGAGAGAAACAGAGTTGACGTTTCGAGTCCGTATGATCCTTTAACCCCTAGGTGACATCATCCACAGGCATGGGGTCAGCTTTGCCATGTATGCTGACGACATCCTCGCAATTCACAATGCTTCCAAGTTTTGTATCATCCACAAATTTTGAAATTGTGACCTGCACAACAATGTCCAGGTCAGTTCACTTCAGAAGAAGGGCCATATGGACTCAAAACGTCAACTCTGTTTCTCTCTCCGCAGATGCTGTCAGACCTGCTGAGTTTTTCCAGCATTTTCTGTTTTTGTTCCATTAATCACTACTCTCTTTTTTCCTGTCACTCAGCCAATTTCATATCCATGTTGCTACTCTCCCTTTTATTCTATGAGCTCTAATTTTGCTCACAGGTCTGTCATGTGGCATGTTATCAAATGCCTTTTAGAAGTCCATGTACACCATGTCAACAGCATTGCCCTCATCAACCCTCTCTCTGCTACCTCATCAAAAAACTCAAGTGAGTTAGTTCAAACAACGTTCCCTTAAGAAATTTGTACTGGCTTTCCTCAATTAATCTACAGTTGTGCTGAATCATTGTTTCTAGAAGTTTCCCCACCACCAAAGTTAAACTGACTGGCCTGTAGTTACTGAGCCTATCTTAAGAACAAATTAAGGACATAAGAAATAGCAGCAGGAGAGGATTTATGGCCTGTCGAGTCTGCTCCAATATTCAAAATGATCATCGCTGATCTTGGGCTTCAACTCCATTTTCCCACCCACTCCCCATATCCCTCGATTCCGAGACACCAAAAATCTGACTATCTCAGCCTTAAATATGTTCAATGGTGGAGCATCCACAACCCTCTGGGGTAGAGAATTCTAAAAATTCACAACCCTTTAAGTGAAGAAATTTTTCCGCATTTGAATTCTAAATGATCAGCCAGTTATCCTGAGACTGTGTAGCCATGTTCTAGATTCCCCAGCTAGTGGCCTCTCAGTATCTAACCTGTCAAACCCCTTCATAATCTTCAATGTTTCAATGAGGTCACCTCTCATTCTTCTAAACTCCAGAGAATATAGTCCCAAATTACTCAGCTTCTTGTCTTAGGACAATTCCGTTTTCTCTATCTGTCCGTTCTTGAATAGCAGTGTTGCATTTGCTAACTTCCAATCTTTACACCCTTTTTTGAGCAAGGGTGTAATGTTTGCTCCAATCCACGGGCATCACTCCTAAGTCTAAGATAAACTTTCACAAACTCTTGCTTGCCCAAAGCAGCACCGTTCACATCAAGTCCCATTCAGTAACTTCAGCACTGCTCAAGTCCCATTCAGTAACTTCAGCACTGCTCAAACCCCATTCAGTAACTTCAGCACTGCTCAAGTCCCATTCAGTAACTTCAGCACTGTTCAAGTCCCATTCAGTAACTTCAGCACTGCTCAAACCCCATTCAGTAACTTCAGCACTGCTCAAACCCCATTCAATAACTTCAGCACTGCTCAAACCCCATTCAGTAACTTCAGCACTGCTCAAGTCCCATTCAGTAACTTCTATTTGGTCCCTGCTTCATAATTCATCGAGTTCAAAAAACTTCTAATGATCTACAAATCTTTTTTAGAGCTCACCTCACTGTACTGTAATCACTTATCTCTGGTTCCTTGCCACTCTCCTTGATCCTCTGTCTCTGGCCTCCTGCAACTTCATTGGTGGAATAGAATTCAGTTATATTGGTCCTACACTCTGGAACTACCTCACTAAACTCCTCTTCCTCAGCCCTTGAAAAATCATTGATTAACCTATATCTATTCAATGTCATGTTCTCCTAACTCTCTCCCTTTATTACTTGTTTGTCAGGTTTTTTTTTCCTCAGTGAAGCACTCTGTGATTAAAGGCACTGTGTAAATACAAATTAGTGTTGATCTCATAACTGCTAGAATTTGAAAAATTACAACAGTTCAGGATTTTTAAAAACATGCAAGTTTATCAGGTTCAACCTTTGCATCACCTGATCACACATTTTTCATTTATCTTACACTCACCTGAGTTTAACATTCAGAATGTTACACAAATAAATTGCTTTTAGACACTAGGATATTTCATTGGTTGCATTCTTACCGAAGAGGGCTGTAGCTTCTTTGATGGGTTCTGGAATCTTCTCCATGTTGCTCAGATCTGCTCCCTTGATGTCAGAGGAAAATCAGAAGTTAGAGTAAGTTCCAGAATAAGACACTGGTTAGGCCACAATTATACACCCCATGGCACTATTAAAGGAAGAGTTTGGAGTTACAGGAGGATTCAGTGGAACAATGCCAAGACTGAGGGGTTATTCATGACAGTTCTTGACAACGTGTTCATAAGCTGGTTAGGTTGGGGGGGGGGGGGGGGGTGCGCGGGGACCAGGCTTTCAAAAGTACAGTTTTTTCAAGGGCAAATATAAAATAAAGACAGAAAATGCTGGAAAAACTCAGCAGGTCTGGCAGCATCTGTGGAGAGAGAAACAGAGTTAACGTTTCAAGTCCGTATGACTTCTTCAGAGCTGAAGAGAGGTAGAAATGTGATAGGTTTCATACTGTATAAGAGGGGATGGAGCAAACAGGTCAGGGGTAGGTGCGAGCTCAGGAGAAATTTGACAAAGATGCTATATACACAAGGCAAAGGGAGTGGTAATGATAGTGTTAAAGACTAAGGCAGGTGCTAATGGTGGCATAAAGGTCAGATAGCAGAATGTGTTAACAGCAGAACAAGGGTCAGCGCTCTCTGAAAGCATTGTTTCCACTGGTTGATCAATCAGAAGCAAGACAACACAGACTGAGGATTATCATTTGATGTAAGAAGTGTTTTCACACAGATGGTTGTTAGTGCAAGGGGCTGCTAAGGCAAAGACACAAAGTCTCTAAATAAACTTTGAAATCAGGGTGTGGGGATCAAAGTAGGTCCTGATCCATTCACCATAGGGTGAAGTCCAGGTGATTTTAGCATTTCCCAAAACTGACTCCCACCTGAAGTCAGCAGGCTGCTTTATTTTTAAACACCAGAATGCGTGCCATTCAAAAGATAAAAGCTTCCACAATTAAAGTTCCTTAAATATAGAATCATAAATTGATGCAGCACAGGAGGCCATTTGATCCATCATGTCAATGCCTGCTCTTTGGTATAGCTATCTAATTTGCAGACAGAAAGAACATGTACACACATTGCACCTGTTTCAGTTAAACAAGATAGTGACAGCTATTCGTTGACTCATTCCTCAGGGCAATGCCTTGACCAATCAGGGTCAAGTTGCCTGGTTTAAATTTCAAACAATGCTTGACAGTTAACTGTCAGTCACCATCACTGGTGTGTTCTCCATGACAACACCTCAATAATCAGAGTCCACCTGCCAATCAACCAGCACTCGCTTCTCATGCAGTATAAATTGTGTTCCCCTTATATTGGTATTCTTGAGGAATGTCCTGATGAGTACCAGATTAAAAGCTTCCACATGTTTCTTTTTCAACAATACTCAACCTATCTAATTATTGTCACTCCCTTGCTCATACACATACACCTGCAAATTGTCTTTCCTTCAACTATTTATCCAATTCTCTTTGAATGTTACAATTGAATCTGCTTCTAGCACCTTTTTGGGCAAAGCATTCCAGATCACAATCACTCGCTGTGTTAAAAAATAGTTTCTTCATGTAGCTTCTGGTTCTTATTTCAATCACCTTAAATCTGTGTTTCCTGGCTATTGATCCTTCTCCCATTGGAAAAAGTTTCTTTTTATTTACACATTCAAAACATCAATTTATATTTAACATAATAAAACCACCCAAGGCACGTCACAGGAGCGTCATAAATCAAAACTTGACACTGAGCCCATTAAAGGTGATATTAGGCCAGATGGCCAAAAGCTTGGTCAATGAGGTAGGTTTTAAGGAGCTTTTTAAAGGAAGAAAGAAAGGAGAGGTTTAGGGAAGGAATTCCAGAGTTTAGGGCCGTGGCAGCTGTCCACATGGCCACCAATGGTGGATGTTCAAGAGGCCAGAATTAGATGAACACAGATATCTGAGGATTAGAGGAGATTACAGAGGTAGGAATCGCCGAGGCCATGAAGGCATTTAAGAACAAGGATGAAAATTTTAAATTTGAGGCTTTGGCTTATCTGGGATTTAGTGTAGATTAGCGAGGGTGCGGTGGTGGGTAAATGGTGTGAATTAGGATGCAAGCAGTTCAGTTTTGGATGGCTTTAAATTCAATGTGGGAGGCTGGCCAGGAGTGCATTACATTAGTCAAGTCTAGAAACAACAAAGGTATGGATGAGGGTTTCAGCAGCAGATGAGCTGATGGAGGGATGGAGTAGGCAAAATGGTATGGAGGTTCAAATAGCTGGTGCAAGTGATGGTGTGGATGTGTGGTCAGAAGCTCATCTCAGGATCAAATATGATACCGTGATTGTGAACAGCCTTGCTTCAACCTCAGGCAGTTGCCATGGAGCGGGATGGAGTTGGCAGCCAGGGACCGAAGGCAATGATTACAGTTTTCCCAATGTTTAATTGGAGGAAATTTATTCTCATCCAGTGCTGAAAGTCAGACAAGCAGACTGATAATTTAGCAACAGTGGAGAGGTGATGGTGAGGTAGAGCTGGGTGTCGTCAGCGTACATGTGAAAAATAATGATGCGCTTTCTGTTCTTTTCATCAAAATTCTTCATGATTTTGAACACCTCTGCCAAATCTCCTCTAAACCTTCTCTGTTCCAAGGACAGCAACCCCAATTCCTCCAGTCTCTCTACACAAGTCCCTCACCCATCGCGCCATTCTAGCAAATCTTTTCTGTGCCTCTCCAAGGCCTTGACATCCTTTCTAAAGTGTAGTTCCCAGAATTAAACACAGTACTCCAACTGAGGCCTAACACTTGTTTTATAAAGGCTTAGCATGATTTCCTTGTTTTTGTACTTCGTCTATAAATAAAGGCAAGTCTTCTGCCAATTTCAATCATTCCATCAAGAAGTGGCTGACTGCACTGCATAAAAGAAAGAGTATGAGCTCCAATAAAATTGTGGATGCAGTGCTGAAGACTTGGTCTCCATAAATATCTGCATTCTTACTCAAGTTGTTCCAGTACAGCTACAACACTGGCATCTAATTGACAATGTGGAAAATTGCCCAGGTATGTCCTCTCCAGAAAAAGGACAAATCCAATTTGCCCAGTCTACTCTCGATCATCAGCTAAGTGATAGAAGGCGTCGTCGACAGTGATATCAAGCAGCACTGACTCAGTCTGCTCACCAGTACTCAGTTTGAATTCCACCAGGATGCTCAGCTCTAGAACTCTTCACAGGCTTGGTCCAAACATGCACAAAGAGGTGAACTCAAAAGTTGAGACAAAAGTGACTGCCCTTGACATCAAGACAGGATTTGACTGAGGGTTGCATCCAAGAGCCCTAGCAGAATTGAGGCCAATCGGAATTCGGAGGAAAACTCTTCACTGTCTGGAGTCATACCAAGAACAAAGGAAGATGGTTGTGGTTGTTGGAAGGCAATAATCTCAGTTCCAAAGGGCAGTGTCCTAGATCCAACCAGCTTCAGCTTCTAAATGACTTTCAATGAGCTTCCCTCCATCATAAGATCAGAAGTCAGGTTGTTCGCTGATGATTGCACAATGTTCAGTTCCATTTGCAACTCCTCTGAAAATGAAGCAGTCTGTACCCACATTTAGCGAGATATTCAGGCTTGGGCTGATAAATGGCAATGTGCGTGCCACACAAGTGCTGAGCAATGATCATCCCTAACAAGAGAGAATCTAACCATCTCCTCTTGTCATTACCACCACTGTATCCCCCACCATCAATATCCCAGGGGTCACCGTTGACCAGAAACTTAACTGGACCAGCCACACAAATCTATGACTACAAGAGCAGGTCAGAGGCTGGGAATTCTGCACGAACTCACCTCCTGACTCCCCAAAGCCTGTCCACCATCTACAAGGCACAAGTCAGGAGTGTGATGGAATACTCTCCATTGCCTGGGTGAATGCAGCTCCAACAACACTCAAGAAGCTTGACACCATTTAGCCCGTTTGATTGGCATCCCATCCACTACCTTAAACATTCACTCTCTCCATCACTGGTGCACAGTAGCTGCAGTGTGTATCATCTACAAAATGCACTGCAGCAACTTGCCAAGTTTTTTTGGACAGCGCCTTCCAAACACATGACCTCAACCATCTAGAAGGACAAGGGCAGCAGATGCACTGGAACACTGCCACCTCCAAGTTCACATCCAAGTCACATACCTTCCGCACTTGGAACTATATTGCCATTCCTTTATTTCCACTGGGTCAAGATCCTAGAACTTCCTCCCTAACAGCACTGTGGGGGTACCTACAGCTTATGGGCTGAAGTGGTTCAATATGGTGGCTCACCACCACCTTCTCAAGAGCAATTAGGGATTGGCATAAAATGCTAGTCTTGTCAGCGATGCTTGTTCTTCTAGGTCACTGGTTCCCAAACTTTTCTGTCCACAGGCTATACAGCAGGGCAAGAGACTCCATGGACCACCTAACAGCCATAACCCATTTGTTTTCGCTTCCCACCACAAAAAATCTCATCAGAATTACAAGAAGAATGATGCTATTTTTTATGAGATGCCAATGAAGTAATACCTGGTTCCCAGCTGGAAGCTTCAGTCTCATGCGGGGCTCCACATTCAGCCAGTTCCTCTCATTTATTTTCAGCCCCACAAGTGTTGAAAATGTATCTTGCAGTCGTATGTCGTAACAGTAACATAAATCTTGCTTATAAAACCACATTGTTTTTGCTCACGGTTATGATAACTCATACTGTACATGCAGGAGCCAGTTTCATTGTGTGACGTTGTGTGACTGGTAGGGATGAGGATTCTGGCCTGGCCTTATATATGGTCTCGGTCATGGTGTTGTAAGTCAGTGACTTGCATTTTGGACCAAGCCACAACCAACAAGAGAACCCTCGTGGAACACCAGTGGTCCATGGACCACACTTGAGAACCAATGTTCTAAGAAATAAGAAATAGCAGAAGTAGGCCATTCTGCCCATCGAGCCTGCTCTACCATTCAATAAGATCATGGCTGATCTGATTGTGGCCTTAACTCCACTTTCCTGCCTGTCTCCATAACCCTCGACTTCCTTGTCAATCAAAAATCTGTCTAACTCAGCCTTGAATGTATTCAATGGCCCTGCCTCCACTGCTCTCTGTGGAAAAGAACTCCAGGTGATAAGAGTTCCAGGTTTTGGACGATGCTGTTTAAGGAAGCTTGGCAAGTTGTTGCAGTGCATCTTGTTGATGGTACTTAATGCAGCCACTGCGTGAGGTAGTTGACTGAGTGAATGTCTAAAATGGTGGATAGCATGCCAATTGAGCAGGCTACTTTTTCCTGGATGGTGTCGAGCTTCTTGAGTGTTATTAGGTTTGCACGCATCCAGGCAAGTGAGTAGTATCCCATCACCCTCCTGACTAATGCCTTATAGATGGTGGGAATGGTTTAAGGAGTCAGGAAGTGAGTTACAAGCTATACAATACCCAGCCTCTGATCTGCTCTTGCAGCCACAGTATTTACATGGCTGGTCCAATTAAGTTTCTGGGCCTCGAGAATGTTGATGGCACGAGATTCAGCCACGGTAATGCTGTTGAATGTCAAGGGAGATAGTTAGATTCTTTGTTGGAGATGGGCATTGCCTGGCATTTGTGGGTCATGGTGTCATCAGTACCCCTAGATACCATTATGTGAACTGTCCGCATACATGAAAAAGCATTTGTACCTCAGTGTCAGGGCGTTGAAGGGAGGACATTGATTGGATGGTACTGAGGTCCTGTTCCAGCTTTATGATCAGCTCCTTTTGTCCTGCTGTGGTTTTCACAGCCTCAGTGAACTGCATCTGTAACTCAGCACAGCGAGCTGTAGTAACACACCAACAACAGAAATCATTAATACAAATCATAGTGGAAATCTGAAACAAACATCTAAACATTCTCAAAATCGAATAGTGAGTGAGTCAGCATCTTAAAGAGAGAAGTACAGATGTTTTCTGTGGTGAACGGATTAGTGTGTGGAGAGATTCAACAGTGGAAAAAAAACATTAAAAGAGCAAAGCAAGCTCAAGAAATTACAACTGATAAGGAAATAAACATTAGGAAGTAAAAGAAAATCCACAAGAATACATTGGCTACAGAAACAGAGGTTAGATATGTGGACATTGCAGGAAAGTTAAAGGAGTTCTTTAGTTCAATATGTATAGCGAAAAGGACAGAATGGAGCAGATGTAAACAAGGTCCAAGTAAATAAAACACCTGGGCCAGATGGGTTCATAAAGACCTCATGGATATGCTAGGATTACCACTGGAAGAGACAGACTCATACCAGAAACCAGGAAAATGGGGAATGCAGTGTTTTAATGAAAAAAAGACAAATGCAGGGGACCCCGTTAACTACAGACCAGTTAGTCTGACAGCAGTATTAGGAACATTACATTTCTATCTTGCTTCAGTTCTGATGAAAAGTCATTGACCTGAAACATTAACTCTTGATTCTCTCCACAGATGCTGCCTGACCTGCTGAGTTTTTCCAGCAATGTTGTTATTATTTCAGAATTGCAGCATGCGCAGCATTTTGTTTTACTATTAGGAACAGTACAGGCTGAATGGCCTTCTTCTATGCTGTAAGTTTCTATCACTCGATGATAGTGTTGGTAAAGCTGATTTGTAGTGTGCATAGCTTTGGAACTCAATGCAGAAAGGATGGAATTAAGCTGGAACAAGGACACAGAAGAGTTACTAAGATGCTAACAGAGCCGGAGAATAAAACATGTTCAAAGATTTGGGGCTACCTATTAGAAAGAAGATTGAAGGGACAATAATAAGGTTCAGGGAGGGAGATCAGTTAGGGTTGTCAATATTGTCAAAGATTGAGAGGATGAGTTTAAGGTGAGAAGGCAGATTTAAATAGGAATCAACAAAATATTACTATGTTGGCACATTGAATGGCTATTGGAACGAGTTGGAGTGGAAAATCGCTTAAATCTCTTTCAGGTAAATGCTCTTGAGGAAAAACACATCATTGGGGCAGCAGAAAGGTGGAATTAGATGGACCTATGATTTCTTCCAACCTTGAGATTTCTATATTGATCTTCCTTTCCTTTTAGATGCTGACTGCCCTTCTGTGCATCTCTATTTTCTTTCTAACAGGAATCATTAAGTATATCATCTTTACTATTAGATTAGTAATGAACTGGAAACTGTATCCCTTTTATTTCTGTAAAGCCCTTTTATTTCAGTAAGGAGACAGATAACAATGAAAGCTTGAAAACATTGTGTTGCTGGTTAAATGAGGTGCAAACAGTGACCACTTCTAACAAGGGAACCAGCGCATCATTTCTATACTAATTCAACTACTGCAGCCAACAGCATGTGAACAAGTGTCCAAATTCTACCTCGTTACATTCACAACTCAGCTTCTTTACTTCAAGTTTTTTCAAAAGTCATTAAGTAATTAAAAAGTTAAAAAAAGGTTTGATCAATTTTAGAGTTTCTTTCTTCAGCTATGTCGTTGCTTACCTTTGTCTGGAATTATTAATTATGTATTAATATCTGTGCAGATCAACCAAAAATGTGCACATCTCTCTTTTAGTGGAGATATTTAATAATTCATAACATAATTTTCCGGACCTAGATTGCTGCGATGTAATGCTTGCTTTTCCTAATGCTAATGTATGTCAGATTAAATAATACATTTAAATTCAAGTGGAAACATCCTTCCAGCATCCACCCTGTCAATCCCCCTCACAATCTTATACGTTTCAATAAGATCACCTCTCATTCATCTGAACTCCAATGAGTATAAGCCCAACCTGTTCAACCTTTCCTCATAAGACAAACCCCTCATCCCAGGAATCAGCCTAGTGAACCTTCTATGAACTGTTTACAATTGAAGTATATCCCTCCTTACGTAAGGAGACCAAAACTGTCCACAGTGCTCTAGGTGTGGTCTCACAAATGCCCTGTACAGTTGTGGCAAGACTTTCCTTCTTTTATATTCCATCTCCCGTGCAATAAAGGTCAACATTCTATTTATCTTCCTAATTACTTGCTGTACCTATGTTCTGACTTTTCATGATTCATGTACAAGGACATCCAGATCCTTCTGTAATCTCCCTCCATTTAAACAACATTGTTTTTTTATTCTTCCTGCCAAAGTGGACAACCTCATATTTTCTCGTATTATATTCCATCTGCCAAATTTTTGCCCACTCATTTAATCTATTGACATCCCTTTGCAGACTCTTTGCATCCTCCTCACAACTTGCTTTCCTACCTATCTTCAATTTGTCAGCAAATTTGGCTACAATACAGTCAGTCCCTTCATCCAAGTCATTAATATAGACTGTAAATACTTGAGGCGCCAGCACTGATACCTCTGGTGCTTCACTAGTTGCAGTCTGCTATCCTGAAAACGACCCATTCATTTTGATTCTGTTTCCTGCTGGTTAGCCAGTCCTTTATCCTTGCTAACATATCACCCTTAACACCATAACCTTTTATCTTGTACAGTAACCTTTTATATGGCACCTTTATTGGCTAGGTTAAAAGGCAAACTGACATTTCTCTATCTCAATTTTCTTCATTGATTCAATGAAAAGAATGAGAAATTATTCCTCAAACTTAATGCCTCTGAAATATTAAAACATGCAAAAAATTGAAATTGCCTAAGAAAATACATTTGGAAAAGACAGGGAAACATGAAATTATTGTACGGATTTTGAGTTATGGAAAGAAAAATCAATCTCAGTCAACAAAAAGGGATACAGTCATTTCCATGATTAAAATAAGTTAACTTTGTGTCTGAATCAACAGTAAGTTTCTATGCACTTAAGCGTGCTACAAAATACAATAATTCAGAGAATTCTTAAACATGGTATACAGACTGGGTAATAGAATATTCACAGCAGACCTTGTTGGAATACCCTCCCATTACATATTTTGTTTATGGCTAACTTTATGTATATTTATCCTTTGTTAACCATGAGACCTAAAACTAGAATCCTGAAATTCAAAGAAAAATTACATTTTCTAAATAGGGTTAAGGAGCTTCTGTCCACTTTGAGCAAGCAAAGCTCCACTTCATGACTGGCAGCACAAACCTTTTTATTAATGACTGTAGCAATGAGTATATGAGGGTGTAAGTCTTTATGTCACTCTTGTACTTAAGACTTGAACTAACTAAAGAAAATAACTTTAAAAGTGTAAATGCAGACTCAAAATTGAAGATAAAGCAGAGCGGAGATCTTGTCACTGAGCAGGAGGTGGTGCGCAGTGGAAAGCACCAATTGCCTTTATTTCTTGCTTTCGATTCACTGCAGAATAAAACACAGAAAATAACATCAAACACAAAGAAGGTTATAGCTTCCCCACAATTTCACTAACCACAATTTACCATCAAGTAATTGAATGACTTAGAGATTCATCTCAACAAACTTCATTCCCAAATGAGGGGGTTAGTAACTTTGCAACAATGACTGACATTTTCCTTTCCTGCTATACTTTCCTTGCACTCACTGTACCAAAAACAGCTGTCATATGATCAAACTAATATCTCACAACGATTACTTTGCAGTCCACCTACATGCAGAAGACAGAGAAAAACAGGTAGAGAGAGATGTAATGTCTGGGGCTCTGGGGTTTGTTACAGTTTCAAAATGACCATAGCTTCCCTATATTCTTTGGACAATGTCCTGCCAAGAAAGCGTTTGAAAGACTCTACAGAGAAAGTGGCCCAAACTGAAGGCAAATGTTATACTGTGATCTTTGGTTTAGGTTCTGTATGCTTACAATAAAACACATGTAATCCTTAACAGCTATCACTGCAAATAAAATTCACTCCCTCCCCAGCTCTGACACAAACATTGGAAGCTTTGAAATGGCATCTACACAAATTATTCTTCTGATACCCAGGCATCTAACTAGCAGGAGCTACCTCTCAACCTTCAACTGCCCAGAAAGGGGGTGGAGCTTGAATTCTAACCGAATTGCTTTAACACCTACTGCTCAGTGTGACTAGACAGGACCACTAGGTGAATTTTCTGCTCACAGCTAAAGAGATAATCTACAGAGCCATGGAACTCCAGTCTCTGAACCATCATTAAGAGAGGTCCAAAATAATTTCATTACTCACTAAGCAGCTGAAGGTTGCCAAATCTGTTCTAGTAAAGGCTCAGTGGCAGACTCATTGACTAATTTATTTTCACCAAATTAAAAACCTGCTATTAACAAACATTAGGTGTGAGCTTTAGCACACAAAAACAGGCAGGTTGGGGTTAAAATTTTAAAAACCTAAACCCAACCCACCCATTTTTGGGGTTCAACTGAGGCAGAATAAGAGGCAGGCAGCAAATACACTCCAAGGAGGTGGCCTGGCAACTTAAATATTTTAATGTGGCTAGCAGCCTCTTATTCAGGCTGCTTTGGAGGTTTAACTCTGGCCGGCCAGGGAAACCTGGCAGCTGAACTGAAGGGAGGACAGATTTGGGGAAAAGATCAATGCCTTTCGCACACTACTTTGTGGGTCAGGAGGAGCAGGAACGCTTCCCCCCATACTTCCCATAAAAAGACTCACAGAAATAAAAGTAAAATACAGCGGATGCTGGAAATCTGAAATTAAAAACAGAAGGTGCTGGAAAAACTCAGCAGGTCTGGCAGCGTCTGTGGAGAGAGAAACAGAGTTTATGTTTTGAAGGGGGGAGATGGTGGTGTATTGTTAATGTCACTGGACTAGTAACCCAGAGGCCTAGACTAATGCTCTGGGAACACGGGTTCAAATCCCACCATGGCAGCTGGTAGAATTTAAATTCAATTAATAATTCTGGAATCGAAAGCTTCTCTCAGTAATGAGGATGATAAAACCATTGCAGATTATCATAAAAGCCCATCTGCTTCACTAATGTCCTTGAAGAAAGGAAATCTACTGTCCTTACCTGGTCTGGCCTACATGTGGTTGACTCTTAAATGCCCCCTGAAATGGCCTAGTAAACCACTCAATTCAAGGGGATTAGGGATGGGCAACAATTGTGACACCCACATCCCATGAAAGAATAAATTTCAAAATAGTCGAATATGACTCTTCTTCAGAACAGAAGTAGTTCATAGAAGAGTCATATTCGACTCAAGGCATTAATTTTGCTTCCCTCTTCGCAGATGCTGCCAGACCTACTGAGATTTTCCCAGCACATTCTGTTTTTAATAAAAGACTCACAGGGGTTGTGGATCAAACCTACCTGTTTGTAGCTTGGTCTGAAGTACTCCCTGCCTGACTGGAAGCCAGTTCTGTCAATCAGGCTGACTTCCAGGTAGGGAACCTCCAAAGTACAAAAGATGGACGCTGGGGAGTTAAAACTGCATGGTTTACAGGGAAACCGGGACTTCCCGGTTTGCTGCCAGAAACTCTGCGTGCCTCCACCCCCAACCCCAACACACCTGCCTATATAACTCATCCACTAATATTCAGGCCTTAATCTCATCAACAATGAAATATCCTCTTAAACTACAGACAAGGTGACTGTCACTGAGATTACAATCTGTGAATGTGCTCTTTAATGAAATAAAGACTTAAATTTATAGAATACCTTTCATGACCTCAGAATGTCCCAAATTGCTTTACAGGCAGTTGAATACTTTTTGAAATGCAGTCACTGTTGTAGGAAACACAACAGATAATTACACACAGCAAGCTCCCACAAACAGCACCAAGATAAAAGACCCAGATAATCTGTTTTAGTGATATGGGCTGAGGGGTAAATGTTGTCAAAGACACCTGCAAGAACTTCCTTGCTTTTGCTCGAAATATGCCCACCTAAGAGAGCAGATGGGACCTTCGTTTAACATCTCATTCAACAATCAAGGCAACATTTAACCGAGTGTAGCATCAAGGAGCCCTAGCAAAACTGGAGTTGTGGTTGTTGGAGGTCAATCATTGCAGTTCCAGGATATCTCTGCAGGAGTTCCTCAGGGTAGTGTCTGAGGCCCAACAATCTTCAACTGCTTCATCAAGACCTTCTTTCCATCATAGGTTCAGAGGTGGTAATGTTCACTGATGATTGTACAATGTTCAGCACCATTCGCGACTCCTCAGATGCTGAAGCAGTTCATGTCCAAATGCCACAAGGCCTGGACAATATCCAGGCTTGGGCTGACAAGTGGCGAGTAACATTCACGCCACACAAATGCCAGGCAATGACCATCTCCAACAAGAGGGAATCTAACCATCGCCCCTTGACATTCAATGGCACTACCATCACTGAATCCCCCATTACCAACATCCTGGAGGTCACCATTAATCAGAATCTACACTGTACTAGCCATATAAATATTGTGGCTACAAGAGCAGGTTCAAGAGGCTAGGAATCCTGTGGCGAGTAACTCACCTCCTGACTCCCCAAAGCCTGTCCACCATCTACAAGGCACAAGTCAGGAATGTGACGGAATACTCTCCATTTGCCTGGATGAGTGCAGCTCCAACAACACTCAAGAAGCTGGACACCATCCAGAACAAAGCAGCCCGCTTGATTGGCACCCCATCCACAAACATTCACTCCCTCCACCACCGATGCACAGTGGCAGCAGTGTGTACCATCTACAAAATGCACTGCAGGAACTCACCATGCCTCCTTAGACAGCACCTTCCAAACCCATGACCACTTCCATCCAGAAGGGCAAGGGTAGCAGACAAGTGGGAACACCACCACCTGGAAGTTCCTCTCCAAGCCACTCACCATCCTGACTTGGAAATATATCACCGCTCCTTTACCGTGGCTGGGTCAAAATACTGGAACTCCCTCTCTAACAGCACTGTGGGTGTATCTACACCGCATGGACTGCAGAGGTTCAAGAAGGCAGCTCACCACCATCTCCTCAAGGGCAATTAGGAATGGGCAATAAATGTTGACCTAGCCAACAACACCTACATCTCATGAATGAATTTTTAAAAATCCAGTACACCCTCAGTGTTGCACCTGAGTGTTAGCCTAAATTATGGGCTCAACTCTCTGGAGTAAAACATGTACCCACAACATTCTGACTCAGGTGAAAGACCCACCAACTGGGCCACAGCTAACCTTCAATAACAACTTAGATTGTTGTTTTTCACAGTGCTTCATTTTTTATTTGTTATGTGTCTGGGTGCAAAGGAAGTGTGCATTGTTTCATTGTGTGGTTGGGGTCTAGACAGGAGGTTTAGGGCATTGTCTATTCTCCCAAAGTATGCTGCTCAAGTCGTTTCTCAAAACCATTACTCCTTATTTACAGCAAATAGTTACACATTTGGACCTCTACACACGGCTGGAGCTTCTCCTCCTCCCAGATCTCTCTTGCTTCCCAGTCATGTGTTCTCACATCATTATTACATCAGCATCATGTATGCTTCTGATGCTTTACTCTACGTGTGTCGTGAAAGTCTGGGTGCACTGGGTGTGTGTGTGTGTGTGGCGGTAGTCTGATGCAATGGGAGTGTGTGTGTGTGGTGAAAGTCTGGGTGCAATGGGAGTGTGTGAGTGTGATAGTCTGGGTGCAATGGGTGTGTGCATGTGGTGTGGCAGTAGTCTGGGAGCAATGGGAGTGTGTGTGCATGGCAATAGTCTGGGTGCAATGGGAGTGTGTGTGTGGCGATAGTCTGGGTGCAATGGGAGTGTGTGTGTGTGTGTGGCGATAGTCTGGGTGCAATGGGAGTGTGTGTGTGGCGATAGTCTGGGTGCACTGGGTGTGTGTGTGTGGCGGTAGTCTGATGCAATGGGAGTGTGTGAGTGGTGATAGTCTGGGTGCAATGGGAGTGTGTGAGTGGTGATAGTCTGGGTGCAATGGGTGTGTGCATGTGGTGTGGCAGTAGTCTGGGTGCAGTGGGAGTGTACGTGTGCTGAGAGTCTGGGTGCAATGGGAGTGTGTGTGTGGCGATAGTCTGGGTGCAACGGGAGTGTGTGTATGGCAATAGTCTGGGTGCACTGGGTGTGTGTGTGTGGCGGTAGTCTGATGCAATGGGAGTGTGTGTGTGGTGAAAGTCTGGGTGCAATGGGAGTGTGTGAGTGGTGATAGTATGGGTGCAGTGGGTGTGTGCATGTGGTGTGGCAGTAGTCTGGGTGCAACGGGAGTGTGTGTGTGTGGCGATAGTCTGGGTGCAATGGGAGTGTGTGTGTGGCGATAGTCTGGGTGCACTGGGTGTGTGTGTGTGTGTGTGGCGGTAGTCTGATGCAATGGGAGTGTGTTTGTGTGGTGAAAGTCTGGGTGCAATGGGTGTGTGCTATGTGTGTGGTGGTAATCTGGGTGCAATGGGAGTGTGCGAGTGGTGATAGTCTGGGTGCAATGGGTGTGTGTGTGTGGCGAGAGTCTGGGTGCAATTGGTGGGTGGGGGTGTGTGTATGTGGCGATAGTCTGGGCGCAATGGGTGGGTGGGGGTGTGTCAGTGGCGATAGTCTGGGTGCAATGGGAGTGTGCATATGGTGAGAATCTGGGTGCATGGGAGTGTGCATGTGGTGAGAGTCTGGGTGCGATGGGAGACAGAGAGAGTGTGTGTGTGTGTGCATGGAGTCTGGATGCAATGGAAGTGTGGAGGATAGGAAAACAAAGAATTGCTAATAATTTAGCATTATTTAAGCAAAGACAATATGATGTCACCGGGGCATGTGCAGTACCCTCAGCCTGATACAGATCTCCTTTAAAGATTCAGCAATCAATGCTCCTATAAGAATGATCTAACAGGGAAGGGGAGAGGTGGTAAACTTTGGATTGGTGTTATAAATAAACTTCAACCACTTAATGATGTCTCTTGTGTATAATAGAAAAATGTCCTATTCTCTAGTACCGCCCTTACTCTGACAAGCCGACACGCAGCAAGCAAAGCAAGTCAAGGCAGTAACACATTACAAAGCGTGCAGTGGTAGAACATAGACTCAACATGTTAATTTCTTAACATCAGGTGAGACAAGTTGGAACAAAAATTTTTTGTGCCGCACCAGTGATGTCTGAAGAGCAATAAAGTGGGTGTCTATTAGCAAAGCATCACGTTACCAGCCTCACTGGGAAATCTAACCAATGTGAGGGACAGAAATAATGAATGAAAAGAGACTCTGCAGTTATGGCTTATCAGTAGCACACTGATAATGCAGGATATATGTACTGATAATCAAGACATAGACGGCCAATTCCAGTATTCCAAAAAGTGTTCATCATAAGATAATGGGAAAATCTGCATAATAAATGTTTATTCTTCCTACATTGTTACACTTTAAAAGTATTTGGCTCTGAAATGCTTTAGGACATTCTGAAGTTGTGAAAGGTGCTAAGTGAATGCAAGTTCCTTCTCCTTGTTGCCTGTTAGCAAATGGATTTGAAAGCAACAGTTGTTAGATCACCATGAGCAGGGAGGCAGCTGTTTAAATGGCATTGGAACTTCTTGCATGCTATTGCTAATTGAAAGTAGAATGTCAGTAAAGCTCATAAGCATCTCCCCCTCCCCCACCACCCCTAACTGCGTGAAGACCATTATATGAGAATTTATAAGGGGTACATTACTGCCTGAGTGTTTAAATACTGTCTTCTAAGCACACCAAAAGGATGCATTCCTAACATCAGCAAAGTAGGTTGCATGTGGTTGCCGCATTGTGTTGGCTTAATGTAATGTGCAACATCAGGTTTTATGTACAAGTATTAAAATGCCTCTACCCATCATTGACTATACAATAGGTTGTACTGGAATAATGGACTTCAGATTAACTAATGCAAGAGGTACATCTATTCTATGCCTGTGGGGATATGAGGTAACAGTATTGAGAGAGACAAACTAATGTGTATGTAAAAGATGTATGATACAGAGTGTTGTAACCTCAATTTCTGGAGGCTGTGTTGTGGCAAAGAGGATTTTGAATTTCAGAATCAAACAGCTCAACAATATTTTAAAACATATTCAGGCCAAGCTCAGGAATGACCGAATGCCACACTTATAATTAAATGGAACCATTAGAAGTGAAAGTAACAAAAAGTATAATTTGAAATCTCATTTGATGACAGTGTCATTGGCTACAATTATTTGGCTTTGTAATGACAATACTTAAATTGGCTGTTTGATTTACAGGAGTTTCCTGGGGAGCTGGATTTTTATTGAAGTACTTCTGGTGCAGAGTAGATTTGGAAAGCTAATAAATAATAGAAAACAGGACAGTTTGCATGAAAATCTATCCTGACTCCACAAATGAAGAATATTAAATCAAATAGGACAAGACTAAACAAAAATCTACAAATGCCACTGCAAATAGTAAAATCTACTGGAGGATTATAGGCTTCAATGTGCTAATGATTATTCAACAGATTGAGTGCTTAAATATGGGATTGAAAATGTGTGTTGTATATTCTAAAGGATAAATCACATCATCCAGTAGATTTTGCTTTGACCTATATCTCAAGGTATTTTTAAATTAAAAGAAGTCATGATTCACACAATGTATTTTATGGTAGTTACAGGAATGATGTTTTGGATTCAGTCTCACTCATCCTTAAGTTGTAATAAGGCAGAGATACTCAACACTGCAGTATTGAGAAGGTGAGATGAGATAGCAAGATGGGGATTTAGAGAGTGTGTTCCGAATATTAGGGCCAACACATCTGATTAAGACTGAAGTATAAAACCAATTTGAATTCAACCAAAAGTTAACTAAAGCTGGATATTTTCAGACACTGAAAATTCACATTATTGGTATAAGCAGGTTGGAGTTGCTTACCGGATTATAACTAGAAGTAAGAAGGCCCATTAGTCTGAGCTGTTGATCAGAAGATCTTCATCAGGCAGGTGCGAACCAGTCAATGTGAATGTCCTGCCATTTCTGTGGGGAGAGAACAATCAAGCAGCTACTCCTAGTTAGTGTGGATACAAACGTTATCCTCAACGTGAAACAAATCTAGTCTGAGTTTGTCAGCTTGGACACCAGTGCAATGAGGGCTAAACTAAAAACGTTACATGCAAGACTCAAGCTTTTCAGAATGAGTGCTGTTATACCTATAAAAGGAAAATAATGGTCATAGAAACAAATGAAGGGTTTCAAAAAAAAAATTTACTTGATATAGCAGAAATAACACTTGAGCATGTTTCCTCTGTGTAACATCAGAAAGTAAATGTTTTCTTCAAGGGCTTATGCATAAATAAAGACAATGCAGGCCAGTGCTGTGTTTGTATAAAAGATATTTACTTCAATTATCACACCTAGGGTGCTAGTGAATAATACATCATGTGAGTTTCATACAGTGATATTGCTTCTCCATATCATATAGGGACTGTTTACAGTGCTGAGAACAGAGTATGCTATATGGCTAATCACCAGAGACAGAAAGAAAGCTAGTTCTGCCAATGGAGGGAGTAGGTTCCACTACTGCCAGCCATACAGAAAAGTTTCAACCAGTTTCTAACAAATACCAAGAAAAAACAGTTACGAAACGTGGATCACAGTGAAAAGAATGGGTGGCATAAAGCTGTGTGCAC
This sequence comes from Cetorhinus maximus, assembly GCF_964194155.1. Classification (NCBI taxonomy): domain Eukaryota; kingdom Metazoa; phylum Chordata; class Chondrichthyes; order Lamniformes; family Cetorhinidae; genus Cetorhinus; species Cetorhinus maximus. Next base: position 54,815,688 of record NC_135887.1, read on the forward strand.
AAAAATGACAACTTTTTTTGGTCAACTGGGTTTATTATTTGTGACTACCTGTGAACAGCAAATTCTAAAAAAGTCTAAGACATTTAGTGCGTGATAGCAAAAAAAAAAATGAAATACTGCTAAACTGCAAGGCACCACAACACACTTGTTGGTGGGGGGGGGGGGGGTGCGGGAGGGGGAGGAGGAGGTAAGCTTTTTCAAATAGTCCAGGTCAGTGTGCCACATGTGTGCGCTGCAGTAGTACATGGAGCAGTTCAGACACTGTCTATCAATGGCAAGTCATTATTGCAGATGATTCATGTACAGTTCCATGAATTCCCACCACCCTCCCCCAATAAAAAGAAAATGCTTTGCAAATAAAACCTTATTTTCTTTCTACTCAGTATTCAACAACTTGACTTGTAGGAGGCTCTAGGAGGCTGGAACAAAAGTTACCACCACTGTCTCACTTAAACTTAGAAACTATTAATCAGATGTACGTGATAAAAGTTACAACCACACAAAGTAGTGACAAACTGGCCAAGCTCAACGAACGGAAATTAAGTTAATCTGCCATTCAATGCCATACGACCTTACAATATGCACATTACAAAAGATAAAACTACAAATGTTGGAAATCTAAAACAAAATGCCAGAAACACTCAGTGGGTCAGTCAGCATCTGAGGAGAGAAATAACAAGTTAAGGTTTCAGGTGTTAATCTATCATTCAAAGCTGAATAAATGGTCATATTTGAAATGTTAACTTGCTTGTTCTCTCTAAAAGGGCATGAATCATGGCCTTACAATTCATGCTAGAGAGGTCAACAATAGATGCTATCCTGTTGCAACCAAAATAAACTGTTGGTAGCCAGCACTGCAGTTCATGATGTCAATACAACTCTGAGGGGACAGCAGCCTGCAAAATGGCCAGGGTGGCTCACATATGAGAATGAGATTGGGTCAAGGGCATCACTTTATGTAACATCACATTTGGGTTGTCTTCTTTGGGCACATTGTAAGAATGGGCAAAATGGGCCCTGAAAGAGTGGTACATTCTCTCAGCTTATCACCCTATAGGAAGGCAACATTCAGGACTTTGAACTATCCATGACAGCCTTCTTCCAAAATGTATTAAAACCTTTTAGCAATATCTATTTTCATGGTGATTTCCACTTGTTATGAGGACAATGATGAACATTGGTCCCAGATCAATCTAAAGGAAGCCCTGAAATATAGGCACCTTGCTATATATGAAAGTAGGATTCTGGTGACATTTTCAGAGCATTTAAGTATTGTTTGGATTGAAGCAATGACACACTGCCACCCTGCAGTTCATTAGATACATTATTCGTTTTTATCACTTTTCATTTCTTCTCCATGTCCTGAGGCTAAACCAAATTCCCTTCCAACTTAGATGATATGAGAGTAGCTCACCGGTCAATATTTGGGCTGTACTTCAACAGTGCTAAGCTTGGCCTATAATTCAGAGTTGACTTTCCCACTAGAGAAAGTGCAGGTTTGAGACTCTACTGTCCGTATAAAACCCATTCCATTCATTTTGAGGAATTTTTCCTGTTCTCAGCTAGGCTGTCACCTAAGCATGTGCCACCTAACATGGCAAAACTACCCAACTTCTGAAACATGACTTTATTAATCCAACTTCACAGGAAGTGCAGCTGCCACCAGATGGTTCAATGTGAAGAAATTCAAGTCCAGTTCAAATGCTTAGAGACTGAATAAGTCAAGTGTTGTCTTTATCACATGGGATTTCTGGATTTTCTGGTGTTTTAGGAATCGAATTATCTGATAGCATTTTTACGCCAGTATTGTACATTACACATCTTATCTGTGGCCAGCCTTTGTCTTTGCTTGCCCAGCTGAAAAAGAATGTGCATGAAAGTGAAAAATACTCAAGAGAAACAAGAAAAAGAATACTGGAAAAGTAAACCAGGCTTCAAATTCTTATGTCTTTAGGGGTTCCAAAGCCGACTCAAACTTTCACACCATTGGTGAAAATTGGTATAAAACCACACAGTACACAAAGTTATCGTTGGCTACGGTAGATAGCCCTGTCTAATAGTATCATTTTCATTTTTTCTTTCATAACCTTGCAGTACTTTATATTTAGAAAAACACAACCCAGTAAACTTTAGCTGAAGCTTGAACACACAGTTACCAACATATTTTAAAAATGAAAACTTGGGGCTACAAAAGAAAGTAACTCATCTGCAAAGCAAGGGAACGGAGACCCACTGGGACCTGTAGCATACCCTGCCCAATGTTATCAGTACTCTCCTGCAATTGAAGATCCAGAGTAACTGCCTCCCAAGGAAGCAGTACGAAAGACAGCTTTTATGGCATAAAACAGCTCTTTTTATGCAAAGGGGATGAGGTGAAAGTTGGTTAAAGCCAAAACACTACAAATGACCTAAAGGGGCTAGTTTTAAACTCTTTTAGCATCTTTTAGATGCTATCCATGGACTGTAAAATCTTTGCTACTGACATTATATGCTGCAGTTATTAATCTCACTAAACAGACATTAGAGATGTTGTGCTAGGTGTAAATATAAATGTGAATGTATTAAAATTATATAACTCTCTTCCAATCAGACTGGGTTTTAAGGATTGTTAAATGCAAAACAACAGATAAAAATAGAGCAGGCCTTGATGGTGGAGTCCATGACAAGTAGGGAGCTTTATGTGCCAGATATCAGAAATTACTGACCTCCCCACTATTTATCAATCATTTTTAAACCAACTGTGTTGTTATTGGTTGTCTAAATGTATTACTAATTAACAACTGGTTCTCATCATGATCAAATCAATACAAGGACAGGCCTTAACTCTATTAACTACTCTCAATTTTTCAATAAATTAGTCTTTGTTGCAACAGATTAAGCTATGCTCGAGCCATAACAGGAGTCTATCATGAGCGTTGGAGGAAGAAGGATATAAAAATCTGATATATCCAAATGGATACAGCATACTGGAAGTGAATTATAAACTTCTGTCAGGATATGCCAGGTAATCTAGTGTAGTGGTTGTTATTGGACGAATAATCTAGAGGTTTGGAATAATAATCCAGATGAATGAGTTCAAATCCCGCCAGGGGTATTGGAGAATTTGAGTTCAGTTTAATAAAGCTGGAAGTAAAAAAAAAACTCTGCTATCAGTGTCCATGAACCTGCTGGATAGTTTTAAAATCCAACTGCCTCACTCCTGACCTTTTACCTGTCCTATATGTGGCTCCAGTCTCCTGCCATGATTTCACTCTCAACCGTATTCTGAAACGATTTAGTTAAGCCACTCAGTTGTATCAAACTGCTACTTCAGTTCAAGAAGAGCCACTTTCACCTTTCTAGGGCAAGCAGAAATCAACAATAAATAGCAGTCTATCTAATGATCCCGATACTTAATTAAAAAGAAGCTGCATTTGAAATCTGTGCACTTGACATTCGTAGTCAGCAATCAGCAAATCATGTCCATAGCTCAGCGAGATTTTTATGAACAACAATTATTCCAGACATCTGTTGATCGAACATCAAAAACCGACCCTTTCTGACGTAACATACAACAACCAAAACCTTACTTTTATATAGTGCCTTTATAACATTTCAAATAGACAAAGAATACGGCTGTAGGAAATTTGTAGATGAACAAACGTATGGGCGCACACACACACCCCCATAGGTTTTGATGGTGCATATAATTTGGGGAATGCGGCAGTGTTGGAGAGAGAAAGCTCTGCTGCTGATGGGGAAAGTGGGGTGATGTACAATGAGAGTTACAGGTACAAAGAACTTGCAACTCAACATGAGGATAGAGGCAGTCATGGGAGTAAGTGACTGTGGCGGCATTAGGATTCTGATATTGGCAGTTGAGGCAAAAGAGCAGATATACAAGGGGCCAAACTGAGGAATCCATGAGGAACAGGAAGACTTTCTCTTTCAGGTGTTGAATGATTTCCTATGTATTTCCAGCAATTTCAGTCCTTCAAGCACATTTTGCTTGTTATATTTCTCTTATGTCTGTTATTTATATTAATTTTAACAAAACAATCATTGATCCTAGCCTAAAATTCATGTGCTGTACATTTACATGTGGGGAAAGGCGCTGGAAAGTTGTATCTGTGACACACAATTGCAAAAAAAACATTCTTAAAGTGATGAATTAGTCGGTTGAATTGTATTGATATGAGTTTTATTGATGCATTCATGCAAAAAGAAAAATTATTCAGGTTATTAAGACCATTGGAAATGGAAGGAATTAAGCAATTCCTACAAATAAAACCTCAAAGGTGAAACATATTAATACTCAGATAATTTGGGTTATTGTTAGCTATTTCAAAAAGCCATGACATTGCCCATTGATAAAGCAACTGTGGTCTCACTTGCCTCAAACTAACATATAGGTCCTGGCCCTCAATTAGCTCAAGGTCAATATTACAGCGTGGCTGCTTATACTTGTGAGAAGCTTCCTCTCTTTGAAGCTAACTTTTTGTTTAAAGAAAGCTAGGCTTATCTTCAGGCAGTTTTTGATAGAAATGTTACCAATACGAAAAGTTGTACTAGCCATTTTTGCTTCTCTGCTGCTTTAGGTAAAGATGGTAGAGCAATGAGGGAATGAATCATTAAATGTGGCAATGAGGGAATAAAATGTAGAATGGGGCAATGAGGAAATAAAACCAAAAAATCAAACAAAAAATGCCAGAGAGCAGGTTACAGGTTTGTGTCTCAGTTCTGCATTGAAACATGCATCATCCTCATTAGGCTGCTAGATGAAAGCCTTGACAAGGGCAGAGTATTCCACACCAGGGAGAAGAATTACAGGAACTTGGTCATCTTGTAGTTATCTCAATCAACCTCACCCCACCTGCCTTTGAAGTGAATTAAAAACAGCAGTTGTGAATATGGTCAAAGCCCTGACTATTCTGCCCTGGCTATACAGAATAAACAATCCAAAGAAACTTTAGGATCTATAATTTCACACTGAGGATAGAAGAACTAGCATACTACTGATAATGAAGGTTATCTTAACAGGATATCCCTCAGAGTAATGACATTGGTGATTCAATTTTCAAACTCAAATGTTGATTTAATAGAAAAGAACAAATTCTCCAAACATGGTATAGGGTAAAGCTTAAAAGCAACCAAATACTAAAGTACCTTATATGATTCCTTACTTAAAAGAGTAATTTTGCCCACTATCCCGCTCATTATATTCTACTTCATACCATTTAACTAGTGGTAGTCAATCCCATTTCTCTGTATCCCATGCATTAAATTATGAAACCAATAATAGGGAGACTTATCGAAAAGCAGAAAAGTGCGGATGCTGGAAATCTAAAACAGAAACACAAGCGCTGGAAATACTCAGCAGGTCAGGCAGCATCTGTAGACAGAAACAGGGTCAGAATTAAAGTTTCAGGTTGATGACCTTTCATCTTTCTGATGGTCATCGACCTGAAACGTTAACTCTGGTTCTCTCTTATGAAGCTGCCTGACCTGCTGGGTACTTCTGTGTTTATTAGGGAGACTTACTCTATTAGTGGATAATAGGCACACGCTAACTACATCACTGATGCTGTTCTCTGGATACATTATGCCAAACGCTAAGCTTGTGCCATTTTTATAACAATCAGTGGAAAACATCTTACTTGAGGATGCATTCCAACAGTGCTCAAAACAATGGGCTTTTTATAATGAATGCATTAGAAGCAATAATGGCAAAGTTTGTTCTCAGAAATTCTACCAATCTTTTTAAAGGTTACTAAATAAATCAGATGGCTGAAGAACAAGTTCACAAATTTGAGACTAAACTTAAAGAAAACAATTAGATCCTACTATATGTTTAAGAAACAGTTCAAGGAGTAAATGAAAAGAGACTCAATGCAAGGTAGAAACTGCAGAGGTTCAACACAAGTGATTCCTATATTCTTTCCTAAGCAGACCCTCCCGAAGAAAATGGCTGGTTTCAGATCTCAAGATACAAACGTGCTACATGAAAATGATGTAGTGTATGCCATGTGCTATTTCAATAGAAAAGTATTGGCAATAAAAGGCAGCCAATTCCCAGAACTTATGGTCGAAAGTTTATTTACATATGGAGTTTCAGCACAGGTATAAAACCAATCTGAGATTGAGCTGCTGTGCTTGTCAATTTCAATAAGTCATGGAGAATTGAGTGCATTTTTGCTGTTGGACAGCAAACAATTCCAAAGCATCTTTTAAAGAGTCCAGAGTAGAAATTTTTACAAAAATTGCAATTAAAAATCCACGGAATGTCAGTATTGCTTTTTATAATAGTGCTTTTGAGAGAAAATGCTCACCATCAAAATATGTTGGTGAGGCCACCATCAAGAAGGACTTTATAGAAAAATACTTCTAAGGCTCTGAACAGAATTTATTTGCCTTCCACTATTTCTAATTTTACAAATTTTGTGCTTATGTGTCTGTATCACAACAGATTTTAAAAATATATTCTTAATAAAATATGCTCTAAGTGCTTTGGGGAATGTATTCTACGTTTTTTTTTGGCTGTTTCACGTATTTCTGTCAGCCAGTTCAGTGGCAGCGATCATGGGTAGCTGTGGGTATGACAGAGTCTTACTCTTTCATTCTTAGCGTACTATCCTATTCAAGGCACACAAGAGTTCTGCTCTTTTGTTTCCTGCTACTTGCACTAGCTTGAAATTTTAGCATTAAATGCCAACATGCACAAATTGAGCTGGGGTTCACAGGAATATTTGCTATAATCATTGTCTTTTAAGGTGGCTTGGTAGTGCAGACATTAATCTCAGAAGATCTGGGTGCAATCCCACCCAAAGTAAAGATTATGGCAGGATGAACGAGGGAGAGCTACAAAGATCATATTTCCTGATAGCTGTCATGGGTCAAAAATGGAATGTGTGTTTATAGTCTCAACCTAGTATCTAGGGGACAGAACTCTACAGCACAAAACCTTTGATGGCAGCCTTCATGAATAATATGCTTAGGTTTCAGGAAGTAAATGGAAATGGTGCATACAAAGTGCCCCAGCATAGGATTTAAAACTTCATACAGAATCTAGCTTTTCTGTAGAACTGAAACTTACCCAAACTACAAATATTTTACAACACTGCAGAAGCACAAATATAACAGGCAGCAATTAATGGTGATGGAAAGTGTCACCAAGTCCAAACAGCCTGTTGGGACTTTTTATAACAGGGGGCAGTATCTCAGTGTGTGGTTCCTCTATTCTTACTGCTAAAACGATCTATGGTTGCCAATGTGTTTGGACATTTTCCAACTACATTATTTCACTCTGGAGAACTGAAAGACTTTGTGCCAAATTGCAAGCAAAATCAACAATTTTAAGTATTTTTCAAGTTTGTAAAAATAGAGGGGTCCACAGTTATTATTTGTTTCCTCAGAAGGAAAGTTACATAAAACACAGAATCCATAAATACACAGTATAAAATCACAGGTTACAAATTTTTTACTCTGACCAAGTATCTGGTGAGATTAAAAGGGTGCACATCTTGAAATGAAATGCAGTTTACCACGCCCTCCAAACAATCTAAATTAAAAAAGTAAAACTTAATAGAGATATGTGTATATATATATATATATATATATTATATATATATAAAATGCCTGGAAACCATACCCTAAAATGCAAATTAAAATGCAGCATCTGAGTATATATAACAGATTAATATTCACTTAGTCACTTAATAAAACTAAATACATCTCCTGAAATGCAATAATAAGTTTTCAGTTGAAGCAGCCTATGTAAAAGTAATTGTGAATGGGAGGCACGGATTCAATTACAGGGAGGAAGAATGGGACAATCAATGGACTTTTATAGTTCTCAAAAGAAAAAGTCTGGATTTACCAGTCTGTCAGACATAAATTTCAAATGAATAAATTAACAACACGGAACTAAAGTAAATGCTTGTATTGTTCTCAGGATGTCAGCTTCAAGAATTATTTACAAAAAAAAAAATCACTTTTAAGACTTTTCTACTGAGGACACTTCATTCCAATAGCATCAGAATTAAACTCAACACAGCTCTGGTTATTAAGTGCTAGGTCTTGCATATCAATAAAAAGTATTTGCTTTAGGGTCTGCACATTTTTCAAGGTGGTGGTATGCATTTTGTAGTATTAACCTCAGTCTTATATACAAATTATTATGGAGCACTGTTTGTCATTATGAATTACCACGCGATACTAAAACTTAACAGGGCCAGAAGCTACAAATAATTATGGACTATATAGGGGACAAAATGGAAGATTAAAATGAATAAAACTGTATATCTGCCTGCTAAAAATACTGTTATTGATACAGCGCTCCTTTCATCGTTCTTTGTAGGCTATACAGCAAAATTTGTGAAAAAAATACGTGGCCCCATTTATCTCAGCAAGGTGTCAGCTTTTGATATTATTCAGAGTATTTCTAATAATCACTAATTCCTTTACAGTGGCTTTGGGATAGTTGTACAGCTATTTTCAAACTCTTAGCATGGGCCCTGCAGAACTACACGCTACTGTAAACGGTCCTGGGATAAAGTTATCACATTCTAAGAAATAGTATCAAAATCTGAAGCTTCAAGTTACATTTACATCTATTATATTATGTTCCAATTAAGGTTTAATTTCCTGAGTAGTCCAGCCTTAAGCACGCTTTGCAAAGTGGACTATTTTGAGAAGGGCCATGAATGCTTTAGGAGAGGATGGACAGCCTACCACTTCTCAAAAATAGTTGCGAAAATTTACTTATGATATCATTTTTTGCCAAAGTTAGCAAAATAAGAACATTGTCAAGGCTATGGGCCTGGTCCTTCACCCTCTTTTCCAACCCATTCTTCACAATGGTGCAAACTCAAGCACGAAGTCTTGCAATAATCTTCCCCATCTGCAACCAAGGGCTAACTTCCAACATGCCAATATTGTGCAAAGCTATGTTTAGATGATACTCAAACATTGATGCAGAATTATAAGGAGCAGCAGTGCTGCTACAGCAGTCATGAAAATGCTTGGGATATGAAAGGGCAGGAACTAGAAAGCTGAGTTTGACAAGTGTCAATTGTTCTGAGCTATTTTGTTTGATTACCATTTTATTTACCACAGCCTCAAGTCCAAAGATTTTGTAGTAAAAGTACTAGGGCAGGAGGCCATTTTGCTAATGAAGTCGAGCATTACCTTGTGTTTTCTGGCCAATTGGGGCAATGGTGTGTAGTTGGGGCAGAAAGGAGGTCAGAATGGGGAAGGACACAGGTTAAATTCTTGTGGTCAGTGAGATCCTGATATTAGGGCTAATCTTATTATGGAGTGGATCTTAAATGACTCCTCAAAGGAGAAAGGAAAATATCAGGGTTATCCCTGGACCATTCCTCAGGACCGCCCATTAGAGCGCTGGGAGTAGCTCGTCCCTCTCACCCTTTGGATGCAGTTGGTGAATGAACCCGGGAGACAGAGAGAAAAGTAAATGAAGTTTGCCCTTGAAATTAAACATTTAGAAACAATGACATTTTGCACTTCAGTACTGAGGGAGGGGGACCTGTGTCAGTGCAATCTGTTTATTGTGCTCATGCCTAGCACTAATAACATTTATTTTGGGAGAAGGCAGTTTCACCTCATATTATTTGCAAATTATAAAATTCGGCATATGCAGCTTGATATTGAGGAATGCTGCCTTGTGAACACGTATGCTGGAGGATTTCATTCTAACTCACTGCCTTACAGCCTCCTAGAGCCCTTCCCTATGACTAGCTGGAGTTGAATCAGCACCACCAATACTTAACAGCTAAGTGCTCAATCTACATGTACAGTTTTATGTATGAAATATATGATTATTTAACATATCATGCAGGTAATGTAATTTTCCCTATAAACAGTCATAATCTGCTACAAAAACTACAAACAACTCACTGTGGTGCAATATCAGGTATATAACTCCTCAACCATAATTATTATAGAAACAGAATTCATATATTATAATTAAAATGACAGGTTATGATTGTGCTACACAGTTACTTCAATGGATTCTGACCTAAAAGACCAACACAAAAATCATGATGCAATTTACATCGAGAAACAACGTCTAATCAATAATTTGGAGCTTGGAAGGTGTCAAGGAGCCAATATTTATCCAGTGAAACTTGTAAAATATCCCAAATACTGCCGGCAGTCTGACCCTCTAGAACAAGACTTGCTCCCTTTCATCCTTTCCTAACAATGGATAGAAAAAAAAAGCACCTATAAATAAGCACAAAAATATTCTTGTATACTGAAATCATCTACTGTTAGTTTTAATTAAAGATATGGCAAGAAAAAAATATGTAACTTGTGACAAGCTAACTCACACATGCCTTACTGATGACACAGCTTATTGAGAAAAGGGTGGCAGTAACGCACTCTAAATGTGCACTGGTACGTATGAAATCAGCCAGACCTAAGAACTCTCACACATACAACTTGCTCTCACATACACTCACTCTCACACACAAAGACAATATGAGGTCTGATCAGCGTGCTTTGTGGTTTAGAGGTTAAAAAGCAGGTTATAAAATACCTAGGTTCAGATCTTGTCCTGATTTGGCCTAAAATGGAGTGTATTAAACAAACCCTGGCCTGCAGAGAAACCAGAGTCAGTTAAAGCTATGAAACAATGTGCACTACATATCATTATTCTAAATTCACATACAAGAAAACACTAACTCACCTACCACATCTTTTTTGACAATTCTTTTTTTACGTGACCTTTTTTTAAAAAATAAGTGGACTAAATGTGTTTTGTTTCCTCTTTCAAAGTTTAAAACAGCAAGAATTCTCAAAATATCTAAGAAACCAAACTAGTGTGTTTAGAGTCAGATGACTGTGCAATCTCTCAGTGGCAACTGAACAGCTACAAAATTCTAGTCATTTGAAAACTCCAATCTTTTTCTGGTTAAGAAGTTAATAGTGTAATATCGCTCTGCTGCCATTTTATGGCAAAGGAGACCCCTCTTTAGCCGATGGGTGCTGCTGCTTGAAGCCCACTTGGCAGACGGGGAAGGCAAAGCTGTAACAGTTAATCCCAGACAGTTTGAAAATCAGTCATGACACAAAAACACTTCAGGGTACAAAAGCTTAACTGCATGTTTCAACTCTCTCGCTTTGAAAATGCAATGATGAACGGAACTTAATGCTCTCCTTTTCTATATGCACCTTGGCCTATGGCATTTTTGCCCTGTGGCCTGCAGGGCATTAAGTGCGTGACAGGATAAAATGAGTACAGAATGTCCAAGGTCTCTTAATACCTAACTCTCAGGAGTTGTGCATAATTAATAATTTAATCTCAAAATTCCCATTCAATGGGCTCTTCCCGACTTGCAGCCTTCTCCAAACGATGGATAATGTTGTTCAAATTTGCTGCTTTCTTACGCCTTAAGCTGTTCTCACGCAGGCTTGTTTTTTGGGCAGGTGAGGCTGTGTCAGAAAAGCTGAACAGGCCTTTCTGAAAGCCTATAGTGGAAGAGGACGGGGTGCCCCCACAACCTGCGCTCTGCCCACTGCTTGCCTGCTGCACCAAAGAGGTATCTTCTTTCAAATCTCGGGAGGTCTCTGCTACAGTTGCCGATGTGGAGGCGGATGAGGTAGAGTTGTCCTCTTCTACAACTGACTGGACCAAAGGCTGACTTTTCTGGAACTCCTCCAGGGATGTTCCTGATGTATGTGCTTCCCGGTGTAATCTCTTGCTTCGGCCTGGATGTTTCAGGATGCCCTCATCTTCACTCTCAACATTTGGAGAGACCATGGCATCCCCTTCTAAATGGGTTGAGTCCTTTGTGTCAATCACTTCTTTAATGTCAGCCTGCACAACAGGCTCTGAATCCTCATCACAAACAGACTCTATTTGCCCTCCCTGAGGAGTTACACACCCAGTGCTGTAATTTTCCATTCCCATGACATTATCCTTTTCTTCAGTCACTGCTTCCAAGTCTCCTCCATCACAGCTTTCCCCTTCTGAGCTGTGACCAGTCCTACTTCCTCTGACAGATGGAGAGCCGCTGGATCCTGTCTGACCATGAGGCCCTGCCTGCACTTCCTCGATGAACAGCTCCCTTCGAATGCGGGACCTGCAACATAACAATATGAGAACAAATTATTAGACAATATTTACATATTCCTGAGATTTTCTTTCAATTTTCCATCACATTTACACTACATCTCTATGGATATTTGATGGAAAATGTACATACCCACATGGTTAACCAAGATTAAAGGGATTTAGGTCCTAAACTCTGGTTAAGAAGTTGAGCTCTCCCTACAACGCTCCTTGTCTCTACCTCATTTTCCTCCTTTCAGACACTCCTTAAAACCTAACTCCTTTGACCACAATTTTGGTCATCTGACCTAATAAATCTTTATTTGGCTCAGTGTAATAATTTTTTCTATAATGATCCTGTGAAGTGCCTTGGGACGTTTTATTACATTAAAGGCACTATATAAATATGAAACTATCTTTGTTTAAGATTATGGATGGTTATGTTAAGGTAAATAGTGATAGATTATTTCCACGAATCAGTGGGACAGTAGTAAGATAGCCAAAAAAATTAAAGTGGAGGTTAGAAAATAAACTCTTTGCACAGAAGATGTTAGCATTTGAATGAGAGTTCATATGTACTAAAGAGTTTTACTGTAATATTGTGGATTTCTCATGGTGTTACTCATTGTAAGTAGAGGCATTTGATGTTTTAAAATGACAGCAGTGTTGTACTGGGTAAAACTGTGTACCACACCTGATCTCTTCCGTTCAGAATATGCAATAACTGCTATAGACAGGCACGTCCTGAACTTAGCAGTAGTGAGTGAAGGGTGTTTGTGAATTGTTAGTTTCTTTTAAGTCCTGAACTCCTAGTTATGAGGAACTAGACCTCTATTTTTCTTAAAATAAAGTAACAAACATTCACTCCCTCCTCCACCAATGCACAGTGGCAGCAGTGTGTACCATCTACAAAATACACTGCAGAAACTCACCAAGGCTCCTTTGACAGCACCTTCCAAACCCACGATCACTACCATCTAGAAGGACAAGGGCAGCAGATAGATGGGAACACCGTCACCTGGAAGTTCCCCTCCAAGCCACTGACCATCCTGACTTGGAAATATATAGCTGTTCCTTCACTGTCACTGGGTCAAAATCTCCTTCCCTAACAGCAAAATTTTTTTTATTCATTCAAGGGATGTGGGCTTCGCTAGCTAGGTCAGCATGATTCATGATTTTGACCCAGCAACAATGAAGGAACGGCAATATATTTCCAAGTCAGGATGGTAAGGTGCTTGGAGTGGAACTTCCAGGTCGTGGTGTTCCCATGTATCTGTGGCCCTTGTTTTTCTAGATGGTAGTGGTCGTGGGTTTGGAAGGTGCTGCCTAAGCAGCCTTTGTGAGATTCTGCAGTGCATCTTGTAGATGGTACACAGCTGCTACTGTGCATCGTTGGTGGAGGGAGTGAATGTCTGTGGATGGGGTGCCAATCAAGTGAGCTGCTTTGTCCTGAGTGGTGTCAAGCTTCTTGAATATTGTTGGAGTTGGACTCACCCCAGGCAAGTGTAGGGTATTCCATCATACTCATGACTTGTGCCTTGTAGATTGTGGACAGGTGTTGGGGAGGTTATTTTTCATTAATTCACGGGATGTGGGCTTTGTTTTCTGGGCCAGCAATTATTGCCCATCCATAGTTGCCCTTGAGAAGATGGTGGTGAGCTGCCTTCATGAATTGCTGCAGTCCATGTGGTGAAGATACACTCACAGTGCTTTTAGAGAGGGAGTTCCAGCAACAGTTGACCCAGCAACAGTGAAAGATAGGCGATATATTTCCAAGCCAAGATGGAGTGAGTGACTTGGAGGGGAACTTCCCAGTGGCGGTGTTTGTCCTGGATGGTGTCAAGCTTCTTGAATGTTGTGGGAGATGCACTCACCCAGGCAAGTGGGGAAGATTCCATCACACTCCTCACTTGTGCCTTGTAGATGGGGAGTCAGGAGGTGAGTTACTCATTGCAGGATTCCTAGCCTCTGACCTGCTCTTGTAGCCACAGTATTCATATGGCTAGGCCAGTTCAGTTTCTGCTCAATGGTAACACCCGGGATGTTGACAGTGGGGAATTCAGTGATGGTAACGTCACTGAACGTGAAGGGGCGAATGATTAGATTCTCTCGTGTTGGAGATGGTCATTGCCTGGCACTTGTGTGGCGCGAATGTTACTTGCCACTTGTTAGCCCATGCCTGGATGTTGTCCAGGTCTTGTTGCATTTGGACATGGACTGCTTCAGTATCTGAGGAGTTGCAAATGGTGCTGAACATTGTGCAATCATCAGTGAGCATCCCCACTTCTGACCTTATGATGGAAGGAAGGTCATTGATGAAGTAGCTGAAGATGGTTGGGCTAAGGATACTACCCTGAGGAACTCATGCAGCGATGTCCTGGAGCTGAAATGACTGATCTCCAACAACCACAACCATCTTCCTTTGTGCTAGGTATGATTCCAATCACTGGAGAATTTTCCCCCTGATACCTACTGACTCCAGTTTTGCTAGGGCTCCTTAATGCCACACTCGGTCAAATGTGGCCTTGATGTCAAGGGCAGTCACTCTCAGCTCACATGGACTGCAGCGGATCAAGAAGGCAGCTCACCCCCATCTTCTCAAGGGCAATTAGGGCTGGCCGAGCCAGTGACGTACACATCCTGTAAACAAATTTAAAAAAACCTTCCCTATGCTCTTTAGATTGTCTCACATCTGCAGCAGAGCTTGGTAAGCGATGAGTATGTTGGATGTGTGATAGGCATGCGTTGTATATTCACACTAGCAGTTCACCACTGAGCTATTCAGGGCAATCTCAGGTCTGGACTACCCGAATTCTGAAATTAGTGTTATAACGTTAGATGGCTGCAGTTCAATCTGGAGACAAATTTCAAGGATACTATCCTCACTACAGCAACTTGCATTTATATAGCACTTCTAAGGTACTAAAACCTACTAAGGCACTTCACAGGAGTGTTATCGGACAAAACCTGCCATATAAGGAGATATTGGAACAGGTCACCTAAAGCTTGGTCAAAGAGTTTTAAGAGCATCTTAAAGGACCAGAGAGAAGTAGAGAGGTGGAGAGATTTATGGGGAGCTCCAGAGCTGAAGGCACAGCTGCCAATGGTGAAGCAATAAATTACAAATAAAAGCAACACAGCCTGATTTAATTGTCATTGCCTCGTGTCTCTGATGAACGCATCATACCGCAATGTTAAAGATTCCTGCATGACGGGATTAAGGAAAGGATTAGAATTATGCAGAATACAAATTGGGCTACAGAAATATTCATTAGAATAGTTAGCTAGTTTGTCCTGCTGAAGTGGCAAATTGAATGATTCAATTTTCACTGTTAAGCTTGTCTCCTTAAACTTCTGAGAAACAAATGCAAACACTATTACACAACAGATTTTGTGAAAACTAAAAGAAATTGTTACTGTTTAGGCAAATTTGCCTGTTTTTCTAATACTGATCTTCAGGCCAGGAAACTAGGTCACTACTTCACTGCAATAAAGCTATTTAAATTCTCCTGGTAAATCTCTCATGTAATACTCACAGGCAGCCTGGGACCTGACGTGCAGTCTTGCTGCAGACTAACTACAGCAAATGGGCTAAAGCAATATATCACATTAATGACAGAAATCACAGATATCAAGCTCTCTCATTCTGGAAGATACAAACCTCACAAATATATTTGTTGTGTTTTTAATCTACCACTTTACAGCATTTGCTCAAGAACAGGGAGTTCTCCCAAAAATCAAATTGAAACAGAAGACATTCCACACACTAAAGGAATTTAACTCAGAGAAGCACGCCTGCAATTGACAGAGACAAAAACAGCCATAAGGGCCACCAAGAGATTCCTGGAAAGGAAGATGGTGTGTAATTGTGGCAATAAGAGCAAAATCTTTTTCAGCTATTGTCAGAAGTCAGGAGACCATTAAGGATCATGTATGGTTGCTGAAAGGTACTGTAGGGCAGATTCAAACGGATTCTCAGGTTATGGCAGAGCTGCTAAATGACTATTTTTGCATCAAGTTTATACTCATGTAGATGATGCTTATATAGATGAGGAGTGCTTTGCATTCAATAGAGTTATTAATGTTAAACTAGATAGTCCTGTCATCTTAGGTAAGGAAAACTCAAAATTGATAAGGTTTCAGTTCTGGATAGTAATCAATCAAGCGTAATTAAAGAGATGTGACAGGTGCTTTCTGAGCCTCTTTCCTCATATCTTCAACAGTTCAATACAGTCAAGGATAGTTTACGTAGACTGCGAACTAGCTAATAAAAAGGGGCAAATCAGACCCAGAGAACCACAGGCTTATCAGCCTGACTTTTTTTTGGGGAAGATGCTAAAAGAGATCAAAAGAGATACTCCCTATGACCATTGGGAAAAAGAAAGAGGCCATTAGAAACTCACATCACAGCTTCTGAAAAAATAGGTCATACCATAAAGGTTTGAGAAAGCTTTCTGAGGAAGTCACTAGGGTATTAGATCAGGGAGATCTGGTAGATACTATTGATTGGGATTTTCAGAAAGCCTTTGATAAGACTCCTCACGCTAGGTAACATCACAAGGTAGAATCTTGTGGTATCAATATGAATGGCAAATGCTGGATTAGGAATTAGCTCCAATACTGCAGTCTAAACACTGCAGTTAACAGATTTTGTTCAGCCTGGAGGTGACTAGTGGTGTTCCCAGAGATCGATTTAAGGCACACAAGTCTTCACAGTCTTTATTAATGATATAGACAGTCGTATTGGGAGCATGTCCAGTTTTGCAGATGAACCCACAATCTGTACAAAGGTTGAGAGGGCAGAGGAGTCCAAAAAGATATGGATTTTCAAATGGTCAGGCAACACAAAATTTGGATATCATTTGCAGGGAAAATTAGTGAAAAGGGGAGAAAGTAAAAAAGATTGAGTGGGAAAAAAATCTTAGTGTTATCATGCACAGTTCATGACTGATGTAGAGAATCTGTAGCTAAAGCTACCATGGTATTGGTTTGTATAAATAGAATTATTCAGTATAAAAGAAAGTACACCATTTTCACACAGTACAGGTCACTGGCCATGCTGTACCTAGGGTACAATGGAAAGTTTGGTCACCCCACCCATGGTGGAACATAGGAGCAAGAGTAGGCCTTTCAGCCCTTTGCGCCTGCTCTGCCATTCAATAAGATCATGGTTGATCTGGTTGTGGTCTCAACTCCACTTTGCCATCTACCCTCTGTTACCTTTGACTCCCCTAAGTATCTAAATTCTGTCTAACTCAGCCTTGAATAAATTCAATGACCCAGCCTCCACTGCTTTCTGGGGAAGAGAATTCCACACACTAATGACCCTTTGAGAAGGAAAAAATTCTCATCTCTATTTTAAATAGTAAACCTCTTATTCTTAAACTGTGTCCTGGGCTTCTCGTCTCTCCCACAAGGTGGAAACATCCTCTTGGTATCGACCCTATCAAATCCCCTCAGGATCTTATATAAATCAATAAGATCACCTTTCATTCCTTTAAACTCCAACAGGTACAGGCCCAACCTGCTCAACCTTTCTCCATAAGATGCCCCTCATCCCAGGAATGAGTCGAGTGAACCTTCTTTGTACTGCTTCTAACACAATTATTTATTTTTTTCAAATTAGGAGACCTAAACTGTACACAATATTCCAGATGTGGTCTTACCAAGGCCCTGTACAGCTGCAGTAAAACTCCCCTATTATATATTCCATTCCCCTTGCAATAAATGCCAACATTCCAATTGCCTTCCTAATCACTTGCTGTACCTGCACACTAACTTTTTGTGATTCATGTACAAGGACAACCAGATCCCTCTGTACTACCGAGTTCTGCAATCTCTTTCCATTTAAATAAAATACTGCTTTTTTATTATTCCCCCAAAGTACACAAGTTTACATTTTCCCACATTATACTCCATCTGCCAAATCTTTTGCCCACTCACTCAACATGTCTATATCCCTTTGCAGACTCTCTACCTTCTCTTGACAATTTACTTTCCTGCCTATCTTGGTGTCATCGGCAAATTTAGCTACCATGCATTTGATCCCGTCATCCAAATCACTGATGTAGATTGTAAATAGTTGAGGCCCCAGCACTGATCCCCATGGCAATCCACTAGTTAGAGCTTATCAAGCCAAAATAGAACCATTTATCCCTCTCTCTGCTTCCTGTTAGCTAACCAATCCTTTGTCTGTGCTAATGTGTTACCCCCACACATGATCTTATCTTGTGTAGTAACCTTTGAGATGGCACCTTAACAAATGCCACCTGCAAATCTAAGTACAACACATCTACAGGTTCCCTTTTATCCAACTTGCTCGTTACTTCCTCAAAACCTCTAATAAATGAGTTAAACACAGGAGAGACGGTGGCGTAGTGGTATTGTGACTGACTAGTAATCCAGAGACCCAGGGTAATGCTCTGGACATCCGGGTTGGAATCTCATCACGACAGATGGTGGAATTTGAATTCAATAAAAATCTGGAATTCAAGTCCAGTGATGATCATTGTTGACTGTCATAAAAAAAACCATCTGGTTCATTAATGGCCTTTAGGGAAGGAAATCTGGACTACATGTGACTCCAGACCCACAGCAATGTGGTTGACTCTGAAATGGCCTAGCAAGCCACTCAGTTGTACGAAACTGCTAAAATGTCAATAAAAAGGATCACACGGCATCGACCTAGGCACCAGAAACAACAACAGCAAACCCAGCCCTGTCAACATTGCAAAGTCCTCCTTACTAAAATCTTGTGGCTTGTGCAAAAATTGGGAGAGCTGTCTTGCAGACTAGTCAAGAAACAGCCTGATACTGTCATACTCACAGAATCATATCTTACAGATCATGCTGACCAGTATCACCATGAAATACCCAGGGATGGTGGTGGTGACGGCAGAGGTAGCGGCATAGTGGTATACAGTTGTGAGGCAGCTGCCCTGGGAGTCCTCAACATTGACTCCAGACCCCATGAAGTCTCACAGCATCAGATCAAACATGGGCAAGGATACCTCCTGCTGATTACCACTACCATCCCCCCTCAGCTGATGAACCAGCACTCCTCCATGTTGAATACCATGTGGGGAAGCATTGAGGGTGGCAAGGGGGCAAAATGTACTCTGGGTGGGTGACTTCAATGTTCATCACCAAGACTGGCTCGGTAGCACCACCACAGACCGAGCTGGCCGAGTCCTTTAGGACCAGCATAACTGCTAGATTGGGTCTGTGGCAGGTGGTGAAGGAGCCAACAAGAGGGAAAAGCATACTTGACCTCATCCTCACCAACCTGCCTGCTGCAGATGCATCTGTTCATGACAGTGTCGGTAGGAATGGCCACTGCACAGTCCTTATGGAGACGAAGTCTTGTCTTCACATTGAGGATACCCTCCATTGTGTTGTGTGGCGCTACCACAGTACTAAATGGGATAGATTTTGGACAGATCTAGCAACTCAAAACTGGGCAACCATGAGGCGCTGTGGGCCATCAGCAGCAGCAGAATTGTACTGAACCACAATCTTGTAACCTCATAGCCTGGCATATCGCCCATTCAACCATTACCAGTGAGCCAGGGGAACAACCCTGGTTCAATGAAGAGTGCAGGAGGGCATGCCAGGAGCAGCACCAGGCATACCTAAAAATGAGGTATCAACCCGGTGAAGCTACAACACAGGACTACTTGCGTGCCAAACAGCATAAGCAGCAAGTGATAGACAGAGCTAAGTGAATCCACAACCAACGGAAGAGACCTAAACTCTGTAGTTCTGCCACATCCAGTTGTAAATGATGGTGGGCAATTAAATAACTCACTGGAGGAGGCGGCTCCACAAATATCCCCATCCTCAATGATGAGGGAGCCCAGGACATCAGTGCAAAAGATAAGGCTGAAGCAGTCGCAACAATCTTCAGCCAGAAGTGCTGAGTGGATGATCCATCTCAGCCTCCTCCAGAGGTCCCCGGGATCACGGATGTCAGTCTTCAACCAATTCGATTCACTCCACGTGATATCAAGAAACAGCTGAAGGCATTGTACACTACAAAAGCTATGGGCCCTGACAATGTACCGGCTGAAGACTTGTGCTCCAGAACTTGCCGGGCCCCAAGCCAAGCTGTTCCAGTACAGCTGTCTACATCTACAAGGTGATGAAGCGGGTCCACCCGGACACCGGCATCTCCTCCCGGGCCATGAGCATCATGAACTCGTTCGTCAACGACATCTTCGAGCGCATCGCGGGCGAGGCATCCCGCCTGGCCCACTACAATAAGCGGCAGACCATCAGCTCCCGGGAGATCCAGACCGCCATGCATCTGCTGCTGCCCGGGGAACTGGCCAAACACGCCGTGTCGGAGGGCACCAAGGCGGTGACCAAGTACACCAGCTCCAAGCACGATACTGGCATCTACCCGGCTATGTGGAAATTGCCCAGGCATGTCCTGTACACAAAAAGCAGGACAAATACAACCAATTACCGCCTCATAAGTCTACTCTTGATCATCAGTAAAGTGATGGAAGAGGTCATCAACAGTGCTATCGAGTGGCACTTGGTTAGCAATAACCTGCTCACTGACGTTCAGTTTGGGTTCTGCCAGGGTCACTCAGCTCCCGACCTCATTACAGC
Source organism: Cetorhinus maximus (assembly GCF_964194155.1). Classification (NCBI taxonomy): domain Eukaryota; kingdom Metazoa; phylum Chordata; class Chondrichthyes; order Lamniformes; family Cetorhinidae; genus Cetorhinus; species Cetorhinus maximus. Next base: position 54,836,356 of record NC_135887.1, read on the forward strand.
CTTTGTACAAATATGGACTAAGCTGAACTCCCGATGTGAGGAGAGAGTGACTGCCTTTTCTCAGTTCCAGGACATCACTGCAGGAGTTCCTCAGGGTAGTGTCCTAGGCCCAACCATCTTCAGCTGCTTCATCAATGACCTTCCTTCCATCATAAGGTCAGAAGTGGGGATGCTCGCTGATGATTACACAATGTTCAGCACCATTTACGACTCCTCAGATACTGAAGCAGTCCATGCCCAAATGCAGCAAGACCTGGAAAAGTGGCAAGTAACATTCACGCCACACAAGTGCCAGGCAATGACCATCTCCAACAAGAGGGAATCTAACCATAGCCCCATGACATTCAAAGGAATTACCATCACTGAATTCCCCACTATCAACATCCTGGGGGTTACCATTGATCAGAAACTGAAATGGGCTAGCCATATAAATACTGTGGCTACAAGAGCAGGTCAGAGGCTAGGAATCCTGTGATGAGTTACTCACCTCCTGACTCCCCAAACCCTGTCCACCATCTACAAGGCACAAGTCAGGAGTGTGATGGAATACTCTCCACCTGCCTGGATGAGTGCAGCTCCAGCAACACTCAAGAAAATCAACACAATACAGGACAAAGCAGCTCACTTAATTGACACCACATCCACAAACATTCATTCCCTCCATCACTGACACACAGCGGCAGCAGTGTGTACCATCTACAAGATGCACTGTAGGAACTCACCAAGGCTCCTTAGGCAGCACCCTCCAAACCCACAACCACTATCATCTATAAGGACAAGGGCAGCAGGTAGATGGGAACACTACCACCTTGAAGTTCCCCTCCAAGCCATTCACCATTCTGACTTGGAACTATATCGCCATTGCTTCACTGTCCCTGGGTCAAGATCCAGGAACCCCCTCCCTAACAGCACTGTGCGTGTACCTACACCACAGGGACTGCAGTGGTCCAAGAAGGCAACTCACCGCCAACTTCTCAAGGGCAATTAAGGATTGGCAATAAATGCTGGCCTAGTGTTTCTTTCAATTTGTTACCATCCTTAACTTCCTTATTCAGCCATGGACGATGCATCCTTCTCAAAGAGTCTTTCTTTCTCACAGGGATAAATCTTTACTGAGAGTTATTAAATATCTCTTTAAAAGTCTGTCAATGCATCTCCACTGTCCTACCTTTTAACCAGTTTCCCGATTCACTTTGGCTAGATCTGCTTTTATGCCCATATAATTATCTTTATTCAGGTTTAGAACACTAGCCTTAGACTCACACTTCTCCCTTTCAAAGTGAACATGAATTTCTATCATGTTATGATCTCTGTCACGTGGGGGCTCCTTTACTATGAGGTTATTGACTAATCCTGTCTCATTGCTCAATACCCCGTCGACTCTAGAACGTGCTGCTCTATGAAACTGTCCCAAATACACTCTATGAACTCATAGCTGATATGATAGTTTCAGAAAAGGTCCAGAGGAGAACTACAAATACAATTTCTAGCTTAATGAATCTCAGCTATTCAGACAGGCTCAACATCTGCGTAAGAGTAAGAACAGGCTGGATGCTCAGCGGTTTGTCTTTTCCCAGAGAGTTGCGATCTTCTGGAATGCGCTACCTGTTGATGTGATGGGTGCTGACTCTCCACCTTCGGGGGTACTGTGCCATTTCCTAACTGGGGAGAGATCTCATCATATCGAAAGTACTTGTAGTTAATTCATAGTACATGTGATCATCTGGACTGGTTTCACTCGGCTAAGGAGGTTGGAGAGGAATCTTCCAGCATATTCATTCCCTTATTGGCCTTGGGATGTTTTCTCTGCTTTTTGCCTCTCCCAGGAGATTACATGGCTGAAGGGGTGGGGGAGAAGGGTCTGGTGACAATGCTCCAGTCATCATAGGTTGGGGCAGCTAGTCTTTTCCTGTCCAACAATCCTGAATGGCTCAAATGTGCCCTGATCTAGGAAGACAGGAAGCCTCCAGGGTGAATGGGGGTTTGCTGCTGAGGGAAATCAGAGGCTAGATCCTCAAAAGAGTGGAGCTAAAATCCCCTGTGATTAAGACAGACCTTGAAGAATTTTTGTGACTCACTGGGCGGGCTGCTGAGAAATTCATGGAATCTGTTCTATTGTGTCTGCCATTTAAAGTGCAGTTTGTGGTGTGTTCAACCACAGTCTGCCTGTAAATTCATGTTTTCCTCATGTTAATTCTGTATGTTAGAGCATAAGATAGAGATTATTGACTGTTTGCTTCGTTGACTCTTGTACAGTAAAAATTCTTAAAACCGTGGAATCTTAAGGCTTTATTCATTTTACTAAGTAACTGGGATATCAAATTTCGCCTAACTTAAAGAAAAAGTTACTGGTCCCCAACTGGATCGCAACAAAATTGGGGTCAAGTCTGGGATTGTAATATTGCTTACATAGCAACATTAACTGTAATTCATAGAGTCATTATGGTACAGAAGGAGGCCAATCAGCCCATTGAGTTCATACCAGCTCTCTATAGAGCAATCCAATCAGTCGTATTCCCCCACTCTATCCTCAAGTTTATTTCCCTCAAGTGTCCAATCAAACCCACGACCTCGACTACCTTGAAGGACAAGGGCAGCCAAAGCCTGGGAACACCACTACCTGTTCTCCTCCAAGCCACACAGCATCCTGATTTGGAACTATATCACTGTTCCTCCACCGTCACTGGGTCAAAATCTTGGAACTCCCTCCCTAACAGCACTGTGGGTGGGCTGCAGCAGTTTAAGAAGGCAGCTCACCACCATCTTCTCAAGGACACTTAGGGATGGGCAATAGGCCATTAGGGCAGGCCGAGCCAATAAAAAATAAAATTTCTTTTTGAAATCATTCATCATCTCCTTTTCCACCATCCTCATAGACAGAAAGTTCCAGGTCATCACCGCTGACTGCGTAAAAAAGTTCTTCCTCACATCTCCCCTGCATCTCTTGCCCAAAACCTTAAATATGTGTTCCCTTATCCTTTGTACCATCTGCTAATAGGAACAGCTTTTCTTTGTTTACCTTATCCAAACCTGTCATAATCATGTACACCTCTATCAAATCTCCTTTCTCTAAGGAGAACAACCCTAGATTCTCCCACCTAACCTTATAGCTAAATCCCTCATCCCTGGAATCCTGGGAGATCTCCTCTGCACCCGCTCAAGGACGCTCATTTCCTTCCTAAAGTGTGGTGACCAGAATTAGGTACCATATTTCTTTACTTGATTATTCTTGTCCCACTCATGCCTCAACATTGGCTCCTTATAAATTTACTGCTGTCACAGTACAGCTGTGTACTGTAGTTCTGCCATGACAGTGTAGAAATTAAAATGCTCAGTACAATCTCTCAGTGCACACCCTTTCTCTCTCTCATTCTCACATACACAAAGCCTGTTTCCCTGAGATGAGCACTGAGACTTTCCGCTCGTACATCGTACAACCAGTCGAATGCTACATATCCATTAGCTTTGTTGTGCCCAATGCCGCGGGCCATTCGTTTCAAAAGTGAAATATCGGAGAGGTGCTTACCTGTAGTTGTGAAACCAGTTGATGACAGTGCTGGTTTTCAGATTCAACTGAGCAGCAAGTTCCTCAATAGTTTTTGGGGATGGATATGGCTTTAGCTGGTAAGCTCGCTTCAAAGCTTCCTTCTCCTCGGGGGCCAACACCACTCTGGGCTTTTTCAAATGAACCTGCGGCTGGGGACTGGCACTTTGACTGTAGTCAAGCCCAGCTACTGAAGAGTCACTGCCATGACCGTCACTCACTGAGCTGTGCCGGCGCTTCATGTAGGCTGAAACAACAAAGTTAAAACTTCCAGTTCAGCTTTAAGTTAAAGAAAAGCCACATTTACTTATTGCTTTGAAGAAAAAAGTATCATCAAGCTGGCATCATTGCTGATAAATGGAACATTCATCTAATTTGAGCACTCATCAAATGCCCCTGGCTTTAAGTCAATTCAGAGGCCTGGAATCTCACCATTAAATTGGCACCAAAGTTATTTAGTCAATATCAGATACAAGAAAAGGGGAAGGGCTCATCTTTAAATTTCACAACCAGTGTGCACTCTTTCTCTCCCTCACTCTCACATACACAAAGCCTGCTTTCCTGAGATGAACACTGAGAATTGAAACTTCCGGTTCATATATTGTACAACCAGTTAAATGTTGCATATCCACTGACTTGTTGCACCCAATGCCTTGGGCCATTCATATCTAAAATGAAATACTGGGCAGGCACTCATCTGCGGTTATGAAACCAGGTGCTGGTTTGGTGAACATAGCAAAATAATGACTACCCAATCTAGATCACTAACTAAACACTGCCTGGGCTATATCTGATCAATCATGTGATAAAATCATTGTTAGGTGCAAGTTATGCTAAACTTCAGCCCTTCTTTACATGGTACAGATTATAGATATTTCTTCATCTTAGCCTTCCATTGCTTCACCATGCTAAAATATTTGGCTTTGAAAACTTGCTTTAGGCTTTATTTTGGATGCAGAAATCATGGAAATGTGAGCTGGTACACAGTGGCCAGAGACCAGGGCAAGAAGGCAATTACAAGCAACAGGACAGCAGTTTATGCTCATCACTTTTGATGTGCCTAATCAGTTCAAAGTGTTTCTTTTCAAAAGAATGATGAAAACTGAGCAGATATAGGGGAGAGGTTAGTCACAGAGGAAACTGCTGAAGAGGTACCTGAAGGCAGGATGACAATTAGCGAGGAGAAGGGTTCAAATAGAGAAAGGTCCAGGATATGGAGGCATGGGAGCTGAAGGCTCTATAGGAGAGAAAGCAAGGCAGGGGATACTGTGCAGCAAACCAAAATAGGAAGAATCCATTCTGTAGTGTATGCTAAGACATGACACAAGAGAAGGTTGCAGGAGTAGAGTCTAGCGTGTCACATTTTACTTGACAGGTGATGTTTAGCTGAAATGGCCTTTACGAAAAAAGTGGCAGGTACCCAGAGACTGCAGAGAAGAGGAGAGTCATAAAGAAAGCAAGAAATATCAGCATATTGGGTGCCTATTAAACACAATCTTGCGAATAATTCCAGGCATAGAATGGTGACTAAATACACAGCTTAGTTGTATCTCTGGCAACAAAGGCGTGAGAGGCAGTTACTAGAGATAACTTCAATAGGACCTTCCAAACCCACAACCACTACCATCTAGAAAGACAAGGGCAGCAGATGGATGGGAACACCACCATCTGTAAGCTCCCCTCCAAGTCACTCACCATCCTGGCTTGGAAATAAATCGCCATTCCTTCACTGTTGCTGGGTCAAAATCCTGGAACTCCCTCCCTGCCACCACTGTGGGCGTACCTACACCACAAGGGCTGCAGCAGTTCAAGAAGGCAGCTCACCACCACGTTCTCAAGGACAACTAGGGGTGGGCAATAAATGCTGGCCCAGCCAGTGAAGCCCATATCCCGTGAATGAATACAAAAAAATCTGTGCACTATAACCTAATAATAAACTCTAAACCACACTCAATAAATCTGCAGTGATCACACTTAATCTTTAAGTAAGGCCAGTGCCCTTCAAATGGAATTCATTAAGAGATGCTTCTGTATCATAGGATGCTATATTAATGCAAAGATTATCATTCATCAATGCTTTTACATGTACTGGCCATGCCAGATAGAAACTTTAAAAAAATTAATTCTGGCAAACCCATCCCTAATTGCCCTTGAGCAGGTGACAGAGAACCATATTCTTGAACCGCTGCAGTCCATGTGGTGAAGGTGTTCCCACAGTGCTGATTGGGGTGCCGGCAGGGGGGTTCCAGGATTTGGAATCAGTGATGTCGTCCTGGTTACGATGGCCTGTGATGTTTTTTTTAATCCCTTCATAATACTGGATGTCATTAGAAAGGCCAGCATTGATTGCTCATCCCTAATTGTTGATCAGAAGATGGCGGGAAGCTTGGTGATAAGTGTTTCCATGCACTTGCTGCACTTGTCCTTCTAGATGGAATAGTGGATGGAATTGCAATTTATCATCACTGAAACACCTGTAAAAATCCCACGTAATTAGAAATAGAATTTAATTACTCAGTCTGGTAAAGCAGCAGCCCTGAAGAGCACTGGGAAACTGGCTGAAGGATGGCCTGAGGCTGATTTGAAAGCTTTGTGCATTTCCTTAAGTGACAGTGCACCAATGCAAGAAGCTGCAGGCACCGTTAACATTGACTATATCACTCTGTGCAGGGCTATAAAGCGAAAAGTTTTAACCAGAAGCAGGCTGTCCTGAGTAGTTATGTGATGATGAGACGAGAGCCAAGCCTCAGTCGTATTACCCTGGGCAGTCACCCATGTCATCCGCTCATAGGCCAGCCCTGCTCAAAAACACATGGTCACATTATTTTACAAACCCTTCCTCCAAACTATCAATAGAACCCCCCCCACACCCTCCCCAATCCCCAAGAGGTCTGTGGATCCCAGTTTAAGAATCACTGCCTTGCACATGCTACATTACATGTGTGCTATATATTGCATTTTTGGTATGCACGCTGTAACACTCGTAATGTGCATGCTATAATGCATGTGCTGCAATACACTCACAACATGTGCATTAAAGCCAATTTGTAACACAAATTACAATCAAATCACAACACATGGGATCTGCAATAAACCTGCATCATTCATATGAACTAAGAAAGGGCTTATAGTTATGATGCAGGGGTCAAAATAATTTTTTCTGAAAGCTCTTTATGAGATTTCCTTGAGGGCTACTTTTTGATTTTGGGGGCTTCTTTTTGGTTTTCAGGAGCTCCTTAGATCTAAAGTTTTAAGTTAGAAACCAAACTGTTCTCAAAGCAGGGATTTGTAAACTCTCTCCACACCTCCATTAAAGGATGTTAAAGAAACAAGAACTTGGTTCAGGGCAGATGGCCAAGAATCCAACAACAGTTGAGTAGTTTCCTTCATTAACCCCTCTGTGCCCATACACAATCCTTTGGCCTCCTCTAGTGGCTGATATTAAAGCCTGGCTTCAAGACCTAGAAGGTTGGGCTCTTCTGGATCGATTGGGACTCCTAACGTTTTCTACATATCAGAACTTTTTTTTCCTCAAAAGAAAACACACACACAATGACAGCCAAAAAAAAAACATGTACACAGACAGATGCTTCTATAGCAGAAGCATTTAAAGAAAAATCAAAGCGGAACAGAAAAAAATAGATTCTCCCCACAACATTTTTTCCCTCTCTACTCCAGGTCTCTCTACTTTAAACTTTGCTCACAAAGTAATTTATTGGAAAATATAAAAGAGGAAGAAAACCAGTGGAAAGTATTTAATGTTTTTCTTTTATATTTGGTTATTGTTTTTCCAGCAGTAGTTTGTCAACTTGAAAGCCAAGCCCAGGAGGGTTTTAGAAGGAAAAATAAGATATTTTTAAAAGAAATAATTTACATAAATAAACAAACAAAATAAGCTACAAGTCTCTCTCTCTGGCCCTGAGGCCACCTTCTCCCCCAAGCCTCCCTTCTCCTCCCTCAGTGTCTCTCTTCCTCCCCCTCTCTCCCACACACATTCACTCACTCTTTCTCATAAACACACACACACTCACTCACTCTCTCTCTAAATCCCTCTCACATTCCCTCTCTCTCACAGATACAGCCAGAGCCACTTTACCTGCACTGGGTCCTGGCCTCCCTCTCTCCTGTTCTGTCTCATGCTGCTGCTCCAGCTCCTCCAAACACAGATTCCTTTGCCTCCCCACCTTGCTGCTCCTCCTCTGGAGGAGCATCTAGATCAATAGAGAGGGAACCTATGATTGGAGGAGCTGGAGCGGCTAGCATAGGGGAGATAGAGTCTGTAACTGGAGAAGCAGCTCCACACAGATTCTGTCTCTCCCACATTTGCTCCTCCAATCAAACTCTGCACTGTTTTCCCAATCTAAGTAAGATGCCTGCAATTGTTCAACCTCGGACCATGGGGGAGCCATAAATGCAAAGTAATATTGTACAGGGACGACCTTTCTTGAATTTTGCTTTGCTTTCTTGCGGGCTACTTGTGACGTTTCGAGGGTGAATTTGCCTACCATCCCCCTGTATTTTGAACCGTGTTATGATGTCATGGAAATCTGTCTTGTTACAGCATATTTACATTTTTTACCTGATGTCCAGTTTAGTTGCAAGAAAATTAATATATCAAGTTATACTATTACAATGACAATAACTACAGACGACTCAATATTTGAGTGATTATTAGTTAATTTGTTCTTGGGAAGTAGGTAGCATTGGCAAAGCAGTATCTCTGCCCATTACTAGCTTCCCCGGTGGCATTAAGTGTCAACAATATGATCAGATGGGGTAGATCTGGCAGGTTCTCTTCCATTAATGAACCAGTCAGGTTTTTATGACACCAGTTTTCCATGTTATTTTCCTTCTGCCAGCCCACAAATGATTAGATTTACTGAATTCAATTTCACAACTTGTCACGGTCAGATCTGAACCCACGGCCACCAAGATAATAACCGGAAAGCCACCACAGCAAAAACTAAACAATAAAAGCATACAATAACAGCATACATTTAGAGTTAAAACAAAGGTAACATGTAATTCCCACAAATTATTTCTGGCAAAGTTTTTGTTTATGGTAAAGTTTTGCTTCTTTATATTTAAAAGAAAGTAATTCTCCTCCCATTGGATCTTTCCTTAATGCACCATTCCCCTGCAGCCAAGTAAGGTAGTCCCAATTCTGTGCTACAGACTACAGGTTAATAACTGAGCATCACTTGATGAACAATATTGAGCAAATGTCTATCACAACCAGTCCAGTAGGTGGCACTCCCTCACTTCTTAACTCAGTTTTACAAATTAAGGCTGCAATTCACAATGGTCAGGTAAAAATATACATTATACCTGAAAACAAATACATCTGCTCAATGTGTGACTGCCTTTTTTAAACCTACCAAAAATGAGTTATAACCGTCCACTGACTTAAAAACGCACCGATCACTAATTCCCTTTTCACTTTCAAAAGCTTTATTGTTTAATATTTAGAATTGAATTCTTTGCCCCTCGCTGAATACAAAAGGATCATGAAAATGGAATGGATTTTGACTGAGAAGCACTGATGAATGTTCTATTTCAATAATCAGGTGCCAGGTTAGAAAAGGGATGGGCTTAATTGCAAAGCCGCATTGCAAAAGGACATTTAGTGCTTGCACTTACAGTGGCACAATCTTTTCTGCTTGTTCAGAGTACCGTCAGCACTAAGTAGCTGCTATGCCAATTAGCTGAAGAGACCACAAGCCTTCAAGCTCAAATTATATCTTCCTATCGACACTCCTGGCAAAAAAATACTTATTCTTATATGAATATTTAGGAGTTCAATGGTTGTGTTTGAAAACTTCAACAAATTAAAAACTAAATTCGAGCAGTAAAGTCATGTTTAAGGTATATATTTAAATAAGAAACCACTCCCTAGTTGAACAACTTCCTCCTCCCCCACCATCCTTACATCTGGGAAAGCTGGAGTGTCACGTGCCATTAACAGACTCTAGTGACAGGCTTAGAATGGGACTGAAGTATATAATTAGTGATTGAGTGTGCCCTTTCCTTGAATAGTGTACATTCCAATTTGGGCCCGAACTATGCTGATTTTGTGCATCATCAGAGAACTTTATTGCTGCATTTACAAACCTAAAAGCCAAAAAGTCCAAGGAAGCAGATGAAATTTAATGGATACTTTCACAAAAATATGAAAAAGCTACCAGTTCATGGCCATAAACAATGGAGAATGCAAAAAGCATATTAAACAGTCTGTGACTTAATATTGTAACAAAGGACTGGTCCACTAAAGTTCAGTTTAAGATGTTGATTCATTTACCTTTCTTTTCCATTCGTTTCATGTCCATCAGCTTCTCAACATTGCTTGGGTCATTGAGCCAGAGCTGCATGCGGACAAAAGGCTCCCTTCCCTTCAGGCTCAGCTTGTGCCAGGGTTTGGGCCGTGCCAGCAGATCAGACACGGAACCTTGTGTCAGGCCAAGGATGGTCTCTCCAAACAGACGTTGGCCTGTTCGTGGGACACAGAAAACAATCAGCCTACTGAGGCACAAAGCTACATTTTACCAGTTATACAAAAACATTTCGCAGTCGTATATTAAAAATCCTTAAATCAAAACAGGACTTCTCTCAGAATTGGGAATAAGGAGATTGTAGGAACTGTTATTTTTATGTGAGCTGCATCCCATTTCCACCATCAGCGTAGGCTAGTAAGTGGCTATGGGAGTAATGACGCCCGCCAAAATAAATAAAATACTAGCTCAAAATGCTCCCTGACACAATGTTTCCTTTGAGTGCTATATCAGTAAAGTAATATTATAAACATGGGTTGATCAGTCTCTGCAGAAACTTGTTCAGCAACGAAATGAGATTGTATCATTGCACCATCTCGACTGCCTGTTCCATCTAGTATCCCTGTTCTACCCAATATCATTGCACCACCGCTGCTGCCTGTACTACCTAATATCACTGCACCACCAATACTGCCTGTCCTATCCAATATCACTGCACTAACATTGCTGCCAGTTCTATCCAATGTCACTGTACCACCAATGCTGCCAGTTCTATCCAATGTCACTGCACCACCAATGCTGCCTGTCCTATCCAATATCACTGCACCACCAAAGCTGTCTGTCCTATCCAAATTCACTGCACCACCATTGCTGCCTGTCCTATCTAATATCACTGCACCACCATTGCTGCCTGTTCTAACCAATATCACTGCAACACTGATGTTGCATGTTCTACCCAAAATCACTGCACCACCATTGCTGTCTGTTCAATCCAATATCACTGCACCACCACTGCACCCTGTTCTATCCAATATCACTGCACCACCAATGCTGCCTGTTCTACCCAATATCACTGGACCACCAATGCTGCCTGTTCCATACAATATCACTACAGCACCACTGCTGCCTGTTCTATCCAATATCACTGCACGGCCACTGCTGCCTGTTCTATCCAATATAACTGCATCGCCACTGCTGCCTGTTCTACCCAATATCACTCACCATCATTGCTGCCTGTTCTACCCGATATCACTGCACAACCACTGCACCATGTTCTAGCCAATATCACTGCACCATCATTGCTGTCTGTTCTATCCAATATCACTACACTACCAATGCTGCCTGTTTTACCCAATATCACTGCACTACCATTGCTCCCTGTTATATCCAATATCATTGCACCACCATTGCTGCATGTCTTATCCAATAACACTGCACTACCATTGCTCCCTGTTCTATCCAATATCACTGCACCACCATTGCTGCCTGTCCTATCCAATATCACTGCACCACCAATGCTGCCTGTTCTATCCAATATCACTGCACCACCATTGCTGCCTGTCCTATCCAATATCATTGCATCACCAATGCTGTCTGTTCTATCCAATATCACTACCACCATTGCTGCCTGTCCTATCCAATATCACTGCACTACCACTGCTCCATGTTCTATCCAATATCACTGCACCACCATTGCTGCCTGTTCTATCCAATACCACTGCACCACCAATGTTGCTTGTTCTACCCAAAATCACTGCTCCAAAATTGTTGCCTGTTCTATCCAATATCACTGCACCACCCATGGTGCCTGTTCTATCCAATATCACCGCACTACCACAGCTCCCTTTTCTATCCAATATCACTGCACTACCACTGCTATCTGTTCCAGTTGATTGAAGACCTGAGTTCTGCAGACTAGCAAATTCACAATGGGTGTCCAAAGTAAAACCCAGTGGTGTCCAAAAACTGGACATTATTTTGAGCAGGCCATGCAAGAAATTTTAAGTCCTATTAGCTGAGTGAAAAAACCTACTGGCTTATTCGGAGAGTTGCTGCTAAGATTCAATGGCGTGCCAGGCAGTTATCTGCTTCGCGCGCCTGACGTTTCTCATGCTCCGAGTGGTCGGAGTGATACTTGACCCCATCCGACCTAGCTGGCCTGATCTACCCAAACCAACCCCAACCCCAACCATCCAACCTTATAGGAGCACCCAGCCCGTCCCCAATGGCTAATATAATGGATAACTCTGTGCATGTTAAAAAAATAGACGTCTTGACAGTGATACGTTGCACAAGTTAAAAAAAATAGAAGGTTTGATACAGGTAGTGATAGTGATACACTGTGCAGGGCAACAAAGTTCAAGCAATGTCAAAAAAGCCAGCAGATACCCTAATATGTCAGATCCAGCTTTAACATCAATGGAAAAGGTAGATGAAGAACATTGGTAGGAAGTTGTTCCAGGAAGGCTAGAAACTCAAATGTATAGAAAACACTTCAATGTATATTCTAAAGGAACTTATTTTCTTGATTTCATGTGTGCCCTAGTCATTGAAGCAAAGTTCCGACTTATTTTCGAAAACCAGCAAGATCCGAAATCCAGCATGGACTTGATTCCGAGGCTGCCAGTTTTGAGGCACTGTACCTGTGTATAATAAATTGATTTACAGTCATAAGAGACATGAAAGGCTAAATCCGATAGCCCCTGAAGATGAGCGCGGGGATTGTGATGTGTGATTAATCCATGCCCCTTGACTGTGATACAGGCAAAATGCCAACATCATGTTGACTGCTCATCAATTCCTGTGCCTGGCCAGCACTAACTGTTGACTGACTGGATGCATCATCAGGGTATCAATAGTGGGAGCGGATAGCACCACTTTAAGTTAGCCTGTACTGTTTAAAGGGAAAGTGTCTTGGTGCTGGCGGTTATGTATGAGTGACTCTGGAATTGAATAGTGGCACAATATGGGAGAGCGAGCTCCAGGAGTTTTGGCACTGCACTGGAGGCCTTGATGGAGGGGGTGAAAAGGAGAAGTGATGTCTTTTATCTGCAGGGGGCAGAGTCGTGCTCAGAAGGCAATGGGAGCTGACAGCCATGGAGCTTAATGCCAGCAGTATGACCCTCAGGATTTGAATGCAGTGCTGCAAAAAGTCCAATGATCTCAAAGAGTGGCCAAAGTCAGTGAATGCACCTTCAAATGCTTCTCCCACCAACTGCACCATTGGACTCAGGCTGCTCAATTCACTCCAACCCCATCATTCACCCAACAACAATCTATATCAGGACTCATTTACTCCACCACAATCTCACATATTTAGTACTGATGCAAGCCTCACACCCCCATTTCATAGTTGCATCCACTGCCAGCTATTTAACCATCACAGCCACAACACCCAAACACATTGCACCACACTTACTGACACACTTCCCTCTCTCTTCCAGGACAAGGTGGTGTGCACTCTGAGGCAGCAGGAGCTAATGGAGGGGTGGTGGTGGTGGTGGTGGGGGGGGGCAACTGCCTTTCCTGATCCCCATGCAAGAAACGGTGCTGGCCACTATTGAGACACCGGCTGCTGAAGCTATGGCCAGTGGCGGGCCTGAAATCATAGAAGATAGCAGTAGCCTCATACCTAATTTTCCTTCTCAAAACTCACTGTGCCCTAATCTCACAAATCTCTTCTCATATACAAGCTGTACCTCTTACTTTCCCCCTGTCCCCACACTACAAGCTTACTCATGTGCTTTTCCCATTTCAAATGCCAAAACTGTAACGCAGTACTGGCAATGAAGGAATAGCAAGTAGACAGCAACAATGAAGACACACAGTCACTCGATTTCACACTAGTAACCACCAACTCAGGGAATGGCACCGCGCATAATCTAAAGGATAACATGGAGGTGCAATGTGCGCCTGGTGAGATACTGAATATAAGTGAACTGCAGCCAAGGAAGGGGACAAGGATAGCGTAGCTGTCAGTTCGCCAGAGTGCAAGGTTGCACGTGCTCTACTGCAAAAGACCCACATAAGCATTTTGATGAGCAGCCTAGAGAAGAACACTGATGGTTATGCACAAAAGCTATTTGGTGCATTGGGAAGCCTGCCAGAAAGCCTACAGTCCAATTCAAGGAGCATGAAGAAGTCCCACTCCAACTTGACACAGGACTTTTCGTTGAGCTTGGAACCCATTCTTTCCAGCGTGGAATTGGTGCTCGCACTCTTATGGACCCAACCATGATGCAGCAGTTTCCACTACAGAATAAGCATCAGCCAACAAGCGTCAGAGTGCTACAGTGGAAACTCAAGACTGCCACCATGCAAGCTCAGGCTGATTGCCATCATAGCCGTGGATTAGCATGCAAAGGGGCTTTCACAGTGTCACAGCAGTCCAGAAATCTCTTCTAACGTTGCTGATGTGCAGGCCTGGGGAGTGATTGTGGGTTCATGGAGCATGAACTTGCTGTCCTTTAACAGGAAGACAGCATTTATCCTCTCACCAATGCCACCCTGCCAGCACCCTTGCTATTGCTTCCCTGCCATGCTGTCTATGGTGAGATGGTGCACAGTCAGGCCTACAAAGCTCGGAGCTGGTTGAAGTCACCTTCCAAGGCCATCTTCAGTCTCCTCCAATGAAAGTCAGCAGCATTCCACCAACCATGCTGCAGCCATTAGGGTAGCACTACATAGGAGCACCAGGAAGGCAGGTATTAAGGGAATGCACAAGGGTGATTACTTTACTTTTGTATGTAATATCAAATCATTTAATTTATAAATTTGGTTTGAAATGCTTTGTGGTGGCCTATATTTCTGTATTGTGGCCAAGCGGATGCTGAGATGGTCAATGGCAGAGGAAAGGCAAGATGTGGGACTGTTGGTGAATGGGGAATTACTGGTTTGCAGTCAAATGAGTTCTTCACAAATGCTCAGGCCAGAAACGTTGCCTCTCTCTTCCTCCTCATGTCCTTCTCCTCCTTACTTGATCACGAATAGTTGGTGACAAGGGCTGTCCCTTCATACTGAAGCGAGGTGTGCAGCATGCAGCAGACACAAAGAACACTGACACCTGTTGTGCTGAGTACTGCAGGGTTCCTCTAGGCAGTAGAAGTGTTGGTCTGCTCTATTATATTTCATGTGGTAGCATGGCTTTAACTGTTGATGCTGCTGTGCACTGGAGTCATCAGATGCCACCAACAGGTAGCCCTAGTAGCCAAGTGGCCACCTTTCTGTTTGCCATTGTGGCTCAAATGCAGCTGGCACAGCAGACTGCTGCAGAATGAAGGCATAATGAGTTCTGACTGGATAGTGAGGATTGACCTACATGATTCTCTGCATCTGGTCACACAGAGTGGAATCATTTTCATTTGTGCTTTGACCCGAGTTGACCTGTGGTATCCAAAGAGCAATGTGTGCAGCTTATGGTACCGTGTCATGGGGAAGCCTGCGATCTTAGTGGAACTTCATGCTCACTCCATCTGTTTCTCTCTGACAAGGGATTATGAAATATAGTAAGCTCTCAATGAATACAGAGCATCACTTATGTTACAGGGGATGGCAAACTGCGAGATATTGCATCTATCTCCAGCTCCAGCCTGAAGAAACCAGATGCACAAAAGATCATGGCCATGGTTACCTTCACAGATACTGGCAGTGCTGTCTTTACCCTGCTCTGAGGTTGCACATATGGCTGCAGCAAGTGGAAGAATTGAGTGAGGACATCCTTACTGAAGTGTAGACATCACAGCCATTCTTTCTTGCTGAGGTTCAGGTAGAAAAATTGCTCCCTGAACACCAAGAGGAGATATGGCCACCTGTTCAGAGCCCTTCTCCCTCTTCTGGCAACTTGTTCTGCTCTGCATGGCCATTGCCTATTCTCCAAGTCATGCGATATTCCAAGAGGAATGGCGAGTGCACCCATGTCTGAAAAAACTGGTTTCTGTAGAAGCCTTGAAGTCAGCAAAAACCATTTCAGCACCTGCAACACCATTCCCTGTAGACTTTTGCAATTAAAAACTATAGAAAGCACCAAATCCTTTTAGAATTGAACCAACATCCAGAAGAAATCAATCAGCAGCCAACTTGTAAGTAGGAATGACCCCTTTAAATAGTGCCAGTAGGCGTGAAGGTGGGGAGAGAATCCTGCCTGGTACTGAGCGACTGAACATATTCGACTGTGCAAGGTTAAGAGAGTGGCTAGCTGGAACACTGAGCTGATTTATGTCAATATCTGTCTGCTCTGCATACTTCCCGTGGCTGTTTACTGAGCACGCTAACACCCTCACCACCCAGTGCGATAGATGCCATTTTGAAGATCTGAGGACACTTGTAACATCCAAGGAAAACTGCTGCAAATGCTCCCAATTAAGCGTCTATGATTTATAAGATGAGCTGACGGTGCTTTTACACCACAGTTATATAGCTTGCGTTGCTAGGAAGCAAGAATAGTTGTCAGGTTGGAGGAAGGTGCCACTGGCTTAGTACATAACATCTGACAAATTACTGAATTTATACCAGCAATTTTGATTGGCATCGGACCAGTTCTCACTGAGTCGGTTAGGTTAAAACTGGGGCTATTGTGTTTTTAATTACAAATTTCTTAAACTGAACTAAACTGGCATTTTTATTTTAAAATTCAGAATTCCATCTGTGACTTGTGCAATGTACAACAGCAATCAGGGATGTTGATTTCTAAAAATGAGTCTTACCAAAGAACTCATTTCAAATTGGAATTGTAACAGTTATGAATAACATTTTACAATTTTTGCTTTTTTGTTTTGTTTAAGTGAGGTTGGATGATGTTACTGTGTCTGAAGGAGTTGCCATACTATGATTATTAAGGTATGGAATTATCAATAATGGAATTTAGCAATGAGTGCAGCGATTACATGCTTAACTGAGCACTGTCTCAGTGTTGGGCTTTGTGGGTTTCCAAAGAAATATTCCCAATGATATCACTAGTGCTCACTTTCTAAACAAAAGCGTTTGGAAAGAAAATACAACCAATGAGTGAAATTAACAAAAGGACGTAAATCCTATTTTTTGTAGCTATTTCACTTGTAAATCACTGTTGGGGATTGACTGCTCCAATTTCACTTTTCTGATATCAACTGGAATGAGAATGGGCAGTTTCTTGAATTGGTTGATTCACTATGCTAGTTTCACATTCAAGCAGCAAGATGAAAAGCTCTCTCAAACACCAGCTAAGGCATAATTTTACCATTTACACCCCAACGACATACAACAGAAGGGACTTAATTTTTGCCACAGCTATTTTTAAACTCTGCATTCATTCAATTGTTTGAAGGAAAATAAAAAGTCCAGTGCCAGTCAGTGGGTCATTACCAACCCAAATAGGCAATTCAGCTCAACACATCAGACTGAGCAGGTTCTAAAGTAACACCAGACCAGTGCTATTTTAGTGATTTCTCATTAAGAAAACACACATCCAGTGAAATTACCATATAAATGCAGTGCTTAGTATTTGCCATTAGGAACAGGTAGCTATGCCCCTCCAAGAGGATGGATTTTGCAGCATTGTTGGTGCACATGTCAGGATCACTCACTATTGCTAGGATCACCAGGTCTTGCACACAAAAATCAAGACTGACACATTAGTGAAGTACTGAGGTAATGCTGCACTGTTGGAGGTGTTGAGGTATTAAACTGAGGCCCTATCTGCCTGCTCATGTGGAGATAAAAAATCCCATGGCACTATATCAAAGAACAAGGGAGTTAGTCCCAGTGACCTGGCTAATATTTATCCCTCAATCAACTTCACAAAAACAGATTATCTGGTCATTATCACATTGCTGTTTGTGGGAGTTTTGCTGTACACAATTCCGGCTGCTGCATTTCATACATTACAGCAGCGACTACATTTCAAAAGTACTTCATTGGCTGTGAAGTGCTTTGAGACATACTGGTGGACATGAAAAGTGCTATATAAAATCAAGCCTTTTTATTTTCTTTTTGCTGATTATTTGCATTATGTGGAAAGGTTCAGGAAACTGTGCTTATTTTCTCTTTGACAACTGACTTTGAGGTGACCCAATTACTGCTTTCTATGTGATAAAATAAAATCATCAATCATCCAAGAAAATTGTTCACTATGGTGAAGGGTTCAAAATAAAGGGTAAAATCTAGGACATTAAGTGTAGGGACAGTCAGCCAGATGTGTACACATGGAGGGCAATAGAAATGGGTAGGGCAATAGAAACAAGTTGCCAAAAAAGGCCATTGAAGCAAGCATTATAAGTGCAGTCAGGAAGAAATGAGACATTGTTATAGAGATTGAAAAGGAATCCTGGGGCAAACTGAGAAAAATAAATGAGTTTATTGGATGAATCTCTTATTGGTGTTCCTAAAAATTCTTACACTCCAAATAAGGATAAATGTTTACCAGATCACATTTCTTGAAGCAAGCCAGAAAGCTGTGAACTCCTCATGAACTACTTCCAAGTGATCTTTGATCTTAATCTTATTTAAATTTGACTCTGTTTTCAGCACTGGTCACTGCCAAGTGATGAAAACAAAAATTCCCCAACAGAAAAAAAGGGGAAAAGAAAATCAGAAAAGAAAGAACACAAAGGGAGAAGTAAAATTATCAAAAGCCTCAACAATGCCCTATTCCAAGGCAGCTTTTAGCAAGAACCTGTTACAAACCTCTCATTACAGCCAACACTTTGCTTGTCTCGCCAGAAGTAACATTACATAAATAAGGAAACTCCAGTAGATCAAACTTTACTTACAAAACCGACAATTCTTTCCTGCTTCACACAATTTTGGAATGAGGTTTGCCTACATTATAGAGAGCCTATTGCTGTTCTTCTATTGTTCTTAAATGGCTAGATTCAAAGCTGGAGTGCTTTTACACATTGTCATTGGTTTAAAAATTTTCTTGCTTTTATTGTGAAGCAAAAAGTGATCAGATGACTAAGCCACTATTTTTAGTTTCTTCTTAATGACCATGTGAACTTCTTTTGACCGGTAATCACTGCGCAGTTTGCGTTTTAGATATTATCTGTTCTGAATGTTGATGAGTTCCAGAGGAACTGTTTTTAAGTTCCCAGAGATAAAAAGTGTTGGAACAATCTACACAGTACCTTCTCTTTGTTATTTCCTGGGGAATAAACCCTTGTGCAGCTCATGTTTTCACCACATCTTTCATTCATCTGCTGTGGAATCCCTGGGCCCATTGCTATCAGAAGCACATTTCAGTAAGCCAGTGGTTTGAGCTGCTGCTAATCATAGCCTAAGGCTGTGTATGGCCCCATTTCCAAGGGCAGCAAATATATTCAGAGCAAGAAAAGAAATTCAAATACAACTTTCCTTGTTTATTTTCATAAAATGTGCCACACTGCGCCATCAAATGCACCCTGATTTGCACACAAGTTTCAAAACTGTTAAAGTTCAAGTATTTCCAACATTTCCTTTCATATGTTCAGTATTTTCATGCTTTGGTTTTGACTGTACAATTCAATGGCAGATAGCTACACGCAAGTTTGCCCATATATTCACACACATACATAAACATATGTAACATATACAACAGATCTCAATTACCTGCCAGCATTCAGCATCAAACCAAGGAATAAGAACATGCAAATTGAAAAGTAAAATGTTATCAAAATTTACTGTGCCTGTTAGTAACACTATAGCTGATGTCATTTAGTTATACAGCCTGAATCAATTCACTCAGACAACAATCTCAATTAATGCTTTTAATAGGCTCTATCTGAAAGATTCAGGTTTTAAAGGTCTCTGGCAATTAGGAAGGGACAAGTACTCCAGGATGTTTCAGAAATTTATATTAATATTTGAGAAGTTTTTCTTAGTGACTTCAACTGTAAGCATTTACCCCTTGTTCAAAAAAGAATAAAAATTTAACTTTTAAACATTTACTCCTTGGTTCTCCTCACAAAGTGCATTTTTAAAAAATTTGTTCATGTGGGCATCACTGGCAAGGCCAGCATTTATTGCCTGTCCTTAATTGTCCTTGTTCAGAGGGCATTTAAGAGTCAACCACATTGCTGTGGGTCTGGAGTCACATGTAGGCTAGACCAAGTCCTTCCCTAAAGAACATTAGTGAACCAGATGGGTTTTTATTTATGACAATCAGCAATGTTTCGAGGTCATCATAAGACATTTCATTACAGATTTTTATTGAATTCAAATTTCACCATCTACCGTGGTGGGATTCGAACCCAGATCCCCACAGCATTACCCTTGGCCTCTGCAATACTAGTCCAGTGACTATATCACTATGCCACCGGCTCCCCCCCAATACAAAGTACAACTGTTATGATGCAGTAATGAGCTGTCCTATACTGACACAGTGGATCAAAGATTGGCTTCCTGGTCTTTGTTGGAGCAGTGGTAGAGTGTTATTGTTAGCGTCAGCACCTTTGGCTCATGGAGAGGAAATTAGCCAGCTACCTCCATTGGAGTTTCAAGTATACAAACATTATGGAGGCAGCATCAGACTTGGTTGTGCCAGCTCCCACGGTCGGATAGCCTGCTAACACTCACTTTCGATGTTTACACATGAATAATGGCCGGGGAGCACCTAGCCCCTATTGTACCATCATTAACAAAGTCACCAGTGGCTTCAATAGGGGGAGAAATTGATCCAAATCACAGAATCTCACAGTGCAGAAGAGGCCCTTCGGCCCATCGAGTCTGCACCGACACGTCAGAAACACCTGACCTACCTACCTAATCCCATTTACCAGCACTTGGCCCATACCCTTGAATGTTATGACGTGCCAAGTGCTCATCCAGGTACTTTTTAAAGGATGTGAGGCAACCCGCCTCCACCACCCTCCCAGGCAGCGCATTCCAGACCGTCATGGCCCTCTGGGTAAAAAGGTTTTTCCTCACATCCCCCCTAAACCTCCTGCCCCTCACCTTGAACTTATGTCCCCTCGTGACTGACCCTTCAACTAAGGGGAACAGCTGCTCCCCATCCACCCTGTTCATGCCACCTCTTAATCTTGTACACCTCGATCAGGTCGCCCCTCAGTCTTCTCTGCTCCAACGAAAACAATCCAAGTCTATCCAACCTCTCTTCATAACTTAAATGTTTCATCCCAGGCAACATCCTGGTGAATCTCCTCTGCACCCCCTCCAGTGCAATCACATCCTTCCTATAATGTGGCAACCAGAACTGCACACAGTATTCCAGCTGTGGCCTCACCGAGGTTCCATACAACTCCAACATGACCTCCCTACTTTTGTAATCTATGCCTCTATTGATAAAGGCAAGAGTCCCATATCACCACCCCACTAACATGCCCCTCCGCCTTCAAAGATCTACGGACACACACCAAGGTCCATTTGTTCCTCAGAACTTCCTAGTGTCATGCCATTTATTGAATACTTTTTTGTCAAATTACTCCTTCCAAAGTGTACCAGCTCACACTTTTCACTTTTAAATTCCATCTACCACTTGTCTGTCCATTTGACCATCCCGTCTATATCTTTCTGTAGCCCATGACACTCAACCTCACTGTTAACCACCCGGCCAATCTTTGTGTCATCACCAAAAAAAAAGGTGAAGAATACTGCCATCTAGTATTCATAGCTGCTAGAACAGGAGAAATGGATTGTCCTGTAGGAAAGGTTGTAGCATAAATGGAACAAGAACTACAGGTAAAGTGATGGAAGGGGTCATCAACAGTGCTATCAAGCAGCCCCTGCTTAGCAATAACCTGCTCAATGATGTTCAGTTTGGGTTCCGCCAGGACCACTCGTAACCTCATTTTACAGCCTTGGTTCAAACATGGACAAAAGAGCTGAACTCCAGAGGTGAGGTGAGAGCGACTGCCCTTGACATCAAGGCAGCATGTGACCGAGCGTGACATCGAGGAGCCCTGGCAAAACTGGAGTCAATGGGAATCAGGGGGAAATCTCTCCACTAGTTGGAGTCATACCTAGCACAAAGGAAGACGATTGTGGCTGTTGGAGGTCAATCATCTCAGTTTCAGGACATCCCTGCAGGGGTTTCTCAAGATAGTGTCCTAGGTCTAACCATCTTCAGCTACTTCATCAATGACCTTCCTTTCACCATAAGGTCAGAAGTGGGGATGTTCACCGATGATTGCACAATGTTCAGCGCCATTCGTGACTCCTCAGTTACTTAAGTGGTCCATGTCCAAATGCAGCAAGACCTAGATAATATCTAGGCTTGGGTTGACAAGTGGCAAGTAATAAGTGACAAGTCGCACCACACAAGTGCCAGGCAGTGACCATCTCCAACAAGAGGGAATCTAACCATAGCACCTTGACATTCATTGGCATTACCATCGCTGAATCCCCCACTATCAGCATCCTGGGGGGTTACCATTGACCAGAAACTGAACTGGATTAGCCATATAAATACTGTGGCTACAAGAGTAGGTCAGAGGCTAGCAATCTTTTGGTGAGTAACTCAGTTGCTGACTCCTCAAAGCCTGTCCACCATCTACAAGGCACAAGTCAGGAGTGTAATGGAATACTCTCCTCTTGTCTGGATGAGTGCAGCTCCAACAACACTCAAGAAGCTTGCATCTTTCTGGACAATGCAGCCTGCTTGACTGGCACCCCTTCCACAAACATTCACTCCCTCCACCATTGATGAACAGTGGCAGCAGTGTGTACCATCTACAAGATGCACTGCAGGAACTCCCCAAGGCTCCTTAGACAGCACCTTCCAAACCCACAACTGCTGCCATTTAGAAGAACTATGGCAGCAAATACATGGGAACACCACCACCTGGAAATTTCCTTCCAAGTCACTCACCATCCTGACTTGGAAATATATCACCATTCTTTCAATGTCACTGGGTCAAAATCTTGGAACTCTCTCCCTAACAGCACCGTGGGTGTCCCTGTACCACATACTATTCAAGAAGGCAGCTCACTACTGCTTTCTCAAGGGCAATTAGGGATGGGGAGTAAAATGCTGGCCTAGCCAGTGACGCACACATCCCATAAATGAATTAAAAAAAGGAAGCCTTGCAGCCAATAACCCTTTGTGAATGTTAACACTAGCAGGTTTGCTGGAGGAAATATTTACAGGAGAAAAAGAAAATCAACGTCAACAAGAAAAAAAACAGGACTACAGAAAAGGCAGAACAGGATAATGAAGAGGAAACTGGTCAAATGAAGGTGTGGTAAAGAAATAAGGAAAACAATGGTATTAGATGATCTTCTGTGCTGCTGCTCAGGGTGAGTCAGTAACTATGCAGTTAGGAGGATGGGTTGCTGGCGTGTGGGAACCATCGATTCACTGCATCATATCTCTCTCAAACTTCTTTGCAAATCCTTTCAATGGGTCCTTTCATCACTGAAAGGATCTGGGAATAAGTTAGTGAGCGATACACTAAGGTACAGTGAAATAACTGTTTTCTAATTGGTTCCTGGAAAATGAGTGTTTTTCTGACCTGCAACTGGTAGAAAGTCATAATACCTAATAAAATGTTAAAACACATTGCATCCATCAATCTTTATTCATATATCTGAGTAACATAAGAACAGTTGGAAAGCATTCTACTTGCTGAAACTTATTTAAACGTTTATTCTGAACCTCCCTCTAAATATAACAGTATAGCCTTCCAGCTGTCACTTATCCTTTGAATTCTCTGAGATATGCATAAATAAAACTATTGTTGCTCTAATCATCTGAAATCAAAGGGAGATTTAAACAATTGTAAAACTTAATGTTTCTCAAATAGCATGATGAATTTACTAAATAAAGAAACCTTTAAATGTAGTATCTTGCACTGTTTTTAAGCAAGCCTGTT
The DNA here is from genome assembly GCF_964194155.1 of Cetorhinus maximus. NCBI lineage: Eukaryota > Metazoa > Chordata > Chondrichthyes > Lamniformes > Cetorhinidae > Cetorhinus > Cetorhinus maximus. The sequence continues at coordinate 54,859,947 of NC_135887.1, forward strand.
GATACATTCACACATGTCCTTGTTTTGAGGATTTTATTTTGAAAAAGAAAACAAACTCCGCTCACTTGCTCTGCTTCCAGAAACCTTTTTCAGAAAGCTATCACCACTACTCTGTTAACAGAAAGTAGAGAAGGGCTAGGGTTTAGAAAGAATAGTCACACTCAAAACAAAGATTTCCCAACAAGCAAAAGAAATTTGGGAGCTTTAGACATAAATGCGTTCTTTGCATGTAGGCTGCTACTTTGTTGAAAGCTAAGTGATTGCTCCAGGAAGTTTCATAAACCCAAGCCCTAGGGTTTTTTCAGAAAAGGACAAACCTCCAATAGAAAACATTGTAAATACACAAGTGGCTACTATCTATGTAGGGATAGGTTATAATTATTGAACCACCATTCAGTTGTAATTTTATATAAGTATACAATTGCAGCCAATTAGGTACAACTACAATGCAGAAATTTGCATATGTGACTGACTGACAAAAAAACATGTTAGATACACAGCTGACCATCTCATCCTTGCTTGTAATAATTTCACATTTCACACCTTTACAGTGTCCCAAAGTTCCACTGATGATCGATCCCTTGTTTTCCTTGTTTACAGGCTACCCACATCCCCCCACATCTTGCTGGCATCATTTGCTGTCACATGTACGCTGACAATGCCAGATCCATTTCTCCACTACCATCCTTGACTCCTCAAACACTTCTCTGTAATCCAATTGTCTAGCTGCCATCAAGTACTGGATAAGGTAGAAAGCAAACATCAAGTTCTGATAACTCGGAACCTTTCTCCGACACAATATCTTAAAATCAAAGTCATCTCATTTATCTCCCTCCAGTAGTCTGTACCTCAGCCCTGTCTCCATCTCTTTCCAAAGCATCCCACTCAGGTCCATGTCAACCGTGCCTAATTTCTAATTTGACCCCGAGTTTCACTTCAAACAATACGCCTCTGCAACATTTACCATCTCTGCCCCATTCCATCCCACTGCTGTTGAGCCCCTTATCTATCCTTCTGCCACGTCCTTGCTGGCCTCCTGCATTCCTTCATTCACAAAGTGAAGCTCATTGAAAAAAATTGGGTCCATATCCAATACTGCTCCCCTTTTCCTCATCAATCTGCAGTAACTCCAATCCTCCAATCAAATTGCTTCAAAATTCTTGTGCTCCTCTACAAGTTTTCTTCATGGTCTTGCTCCTCTCTATTTTATCATGCAACCTTCTCATTTCTGATCTTGTTTTATATCGTATCCCTCATGGCAATGGCAGTACCTTACTTTTGCATGTCTCAGCACCTCAACTTGAACTGTTGAGAAACTCCTATGCTCCAACCAACACTAATTCGCTTCCTTCCAAGCTGCCTTAAGTTTTGCTATTCAACAAAAACAATGTCAGATCACAGAATCACAAAAAAAGGACAGAATGTGTAACTTTAAAATGGGGACTGAGTTATACCTGCATGGTCTGCTATAATAATCCTCTGCCCTTCACTCTGCTTCACAGGAAGAATGTACTTGTCCCATATGTCATATCACAGGAGATCGACTGAAAAAGTGAATTTTGTATATGCTTCTACATATCCATAGAGTTAACAGGACATTGGAGGATATGTTGCTTGTTTTTCTCTTTTGAGGCCTTGTCTGTGACCTTTGGCAGGGATGCTGTGCTGCAACAGTATGTATTTTTTCCCTGATGACCTTCCTGTGATGCTGCAGTTCTCGCTCTCATCCTCTCTGTTGCTGGTTGGTCTTCCTTAGCGTGTCTTCTAACTGTGCACATCTCCGATGTATCCTTGTGTCTCAGCCTAATCTACCCTGTCCCTTTTTGGTTTTAAGAAAGACATTTTGGGGCACTGATAGACCACTATTGTGTGGCCTATTGCTTCACCTCCTCTATCTGTTGCCTCTTGCCAAGAAGAAGGTATTTTCCTCACTCATTCACATTCCCCTCCCATACTGCTTCAGTGTCAGGCTGAGGCCTGACTGCAATTCACCAACGCCAATCTGCCTCATGTTTTTCCAGTGCCTCCTGCAATCCTGCTCCTACCCCCAAGAACTCACTTGACTGATTGTTGATCAACGATGAAAAAGGACAAGGAGAAACCCAGAGTAAGAATAGTTAATTGAAGGAGAACCAACTTCAATGGGGTGAGAATAGATCTGGCCCAAATAAACTGGAAGCAAAGATTGACAGGTAAAACTGTGACTGAGCAATGGACTGCCTTTAAAAAAGAGGTAGTTCGGATACCACAAGGAGGAAAGGTAGAGCGAACACATCCAGAGCTCCGTGGATGGCAAGAGAGATATAAAATAAGATGAAGCAGAAAAAGGGTGCATATGACAGATGTGAAGTGGATAATACAATTGAGAACCAGGCTCAATATAGAAGGTTCAAAGGAAAATTGAAAAAAACAGAGATGCAAAAAGCGAGTACCAGATGAGGCTGGCAGCGAGTATAAAAGCAAATCCAAAAAATCTTCTGTAGGAATATGGATAATAAAAGGGTGGTAAAAGAAGGGGTGGGGCTGATTAGGGACCAAAAAGGAGATTTATGTATGGAAGCAGGGAGCATGGCTGAGGTACTGAATGAATACGTTTTATCTGTACCAAGGAAGATGCTGCTGCCTAGGGCATAGTGAAAGAGGAGGTAGATTAGACATTTGATTAGTTTAAAATTGATAAGGAGGCGGCATTGGATTGGCTGACTGTACTTAAATTTGATAAGGCACTAGGACTGGATGAGATGCATTCAAGGATCCTGAGGTAAATGAGAGTGGAAATTGCAAAGGAATTGGCCATAATTTTCCAATCTTCCTCAGATGCCGGGGTAGTGTTAGAAGACTGGAGAATTGCAGATGTCACATCCTTGTTCAAAAAGGATAAGCCCACCAACTACAGGGCCAGTCAGTTTAACTTTGATGGTGGCAAAACTTTTAGAAACAATTATTTGGGAAAAAAATAATAGTCACTTGGGCAAATAAAGGTTAATTAAGAAAAGCCAACACAGAATTAGTTAAGGACAAATTGTGATTAACTAACCTGCTGCAGTTTTTTGATGAGTAACAGAGAGGGTTGATAAGGGCAATGCTGTTGATCTGGTGTACATGGATGTCCAAAAGGCATTTTATGAAGTGCCACACAAAAGACTTGAGAGCAAAATTAGGGCCCATTGAATAAATGGGACAGTAGCAATATGGATACAAAATTGGCTGAGTAACTGGAAACTGAGTAGTGGTGAATGGTTGTTTTATGGGCTGAGGAAGGTTTATAGTGGAGTTTCCTGGTGGTTGGCATTAGGAACTTGTTCTTCTTGACATATATTGACCTAGGCCTTGGTGTATGGGGCACAATTTCAAAATTTGTGGATGACAAGAAATTTGGAAGTATTATGAACTGTGAGGAGGATAGTGTAGAATTTCAAAATGACACAAACAGGTTGGTGGAATGGGCAGACAGGTGACAGGTTAAATTTACTGCACAAAAGTGTGAAGTAATTCATTTTCGTAGGAACAAAATGGAGGGAAAATCTGAGCCTTTAAATTTTCAATTGTTCCCCCAGCATCCATAGCACTTGGGTGGGGGTGGGGGTGGGGTGGGGGGGAGCCTGGACGGGAAGAGTTCCACATTTTCACTGCCCTTTGAGTGAAAATATGCTTTTTGATTTCACTCCTGAATAGCCGAGTTCTAATTTTAAATTTATGCCCCTTTGTTCTGGATTTCCTCACTAGAGGATGGGAGTTCAGAAAGAAAGAGAGTGAGGCAAAGTAAGAAAATTTTAAACAATTTTACCCAAAGGAAAAAGATAAAAGCAAACACTTTTTTAAAGAAAAAAAATGGCAGGCAGACCTGGACAATCGCCAGGTGATGGTAGTTTGCAAATACAGCGTTGCATTTTCCCATCATGTAAATTGCTTATGTACCTTTCATAGCTTTCCCTGTTATAGATGCTTACATGATGTCCAATTAGAAATGATGGCCTAAAAATGTTTATTTATTTATACTGTAATGGAAAAATAACTAAAAGAATTAAATAAATGTGGAAATAATACAAATGGAAACATCACAGTGTTGCATTAGAAGGCACTGTTCTGAGGTTAGGGTTGATACATATTGTTGGAGCAACATTACATGTAGCCGTGTAATGCCTGACCCGTAAATGTCTGATGAGGCAATGCAGAGAGAATGTTACTCTGTATCTAATTCAAGTTCTAATAGATGTGGGAGTACTTGATTTGGACACGGTACAGGTAGTGAGAAATTGCTCTATTTGCCTTAACTGACATCTTTCACCTGCATCAACACAAAATCATTTAAAACATAAAGCAAAAAACGGTAAGGGAAGAAATTAAGGCACACAAAAGAAAATACATAAAGTCTGTAAATAAAAATTTCTATCCTGTTTGAGCACTAGGCAATCACCAAGAAGGGCAAAACACAAATTAAATACAACCCCCAACAATAGGACACTATGTTCATTATTAGCTAGAAGCAGCTAAAGCTGCTACTCCCAACAGTAATACAGTCTGCATCATGTAACTATCAGATAAATCTCTCTCTCTGTGTCTGTCTTTTACTCTCACACACACACACACACACATACATGTACACAACCAGTGTTAATAAATGAAAAATAACTCTGTTTGGAATTATTACAGATATTGGTCTAAATTTTTGTATTAATCTTATATTAATCATATATTTTCTAAATATACCAGTAAACTAAGCAATCCACAATTATAATTGATCTCTGGGACAATCACTGTGTTGTCTAATTGTCCACTGAGCATGTGATTTGAAATAATCTTATACTCATTGGGAACACAATGGGTCTTCACACCAATGATGACAATATGTGCAATTACAGACAACTGGGAGTGAGTTACAAAACAGTAATTCTATTGAGACAAAGCCATAAACAGCAAAAGTAAACCTCAACTGCTTAGTCTTCTGAAACCTTCAAGAAAATAACTCTTCCAAGTTGTTCCAAATATTTTTCATTTGATACACTATTTGTGCTAATCCGTCTTACACATGCTGCGTTGATCAAGCATTGAAGAAATGTCTTTCTTAACCAGGATTGGAGACAATGCTGCTGTTATGGGAGGTCTACATCAATGCTGCAGTCGATTAGAACAATCTGACAAAGTTAAGACTGGAGACTTTTCTCCACAAGCATCAACAGGGGTCACTTGATGATTCTTAGAAGCTTCTTTGTAACAGCGTTTTCATTGCGCTATTATATTCAATCTTTTTCATGTTATAATTTCAGTATTTAGCATCAAAGAGGTTGATAAGTATTAGTGTGGGGGGTGTATAAGAGAGCATTGATGATGTTTGACCTGAGGAGTGACACACCACGTGACAGATCCTGTAGTAAATTACTAGGGAATAACACATCGAGTATATTACACTCTGTATGACCTCCATTTGTCAGGAATGTCCTTGGCAACAAAGAGCTCCTGTGCTTTGATGAAAGAGCTCATTCTGCAGCCTCAGCATTTAACAGCACAGAGACCAATCATTGCCCTGCAGATGTCTGACAAACTGATAAATGGAGGTTAGCACTTATGATGGTGCATGATGCAATCACAGACCAATCACAACAAACATTTTGCTCATGTTTCCAGGGTTATTCTGTGATATACTTGTGTAAAACACTATAAACAGCACCCAATCACAAGGTTTAAACAGCATCCTACGAGGTCTAGATATCATGGTAACATTGACCAACTTTTAATTTAAGTATCATTAGCTCAAGCCTAATAACAATATAATCAACAAATAACAGAGTTAGAGTAGGCTACACTGAAAGCCACAATAAGACTGACAAGTATCACTGTAACACTTGGATATAGTAAGAGGGCAACACCGTTCAATTTGTCTCATTATTATGATGCCAGGTTAAATAAACATGTCCAATGGTACTACTGTACTGAAGGAATGCCGATAATGGGAGTCTCAGCATATCAGTGAACATCTATTTTTGAGAACTGACTGCCTTCAGCAAAAAATGCCTCCAAGCACACTGATTAAACATTGGAACATTTATAGGGTGGAACCACTGACTATACTTTAATTGGTTGGATCTCATCATCTGCAGAGAGGGACATGACCTTATATTACCAGCTCAGTGACAGCACTCTCAGCTCTGAGTTAGAGTTTGTGGGTTCAAGACCTATTCTTCAACTACAGCCCATAATTCAGGCTAACTTTCAATACAGAACAAACTGAGTACTACACTGTCAGGGATGCCTTCTTTTAAGATGAGTCATTAAACTCTCTCAGGTGGAGATAAATGAGCCCCAGGCACAATACAAGGAAGAGCAGTGGATTTCTCCTGTGTTCTGGCCAACATTCTCCCCAACCAAAATCATGAACAAAAAGTGATTTTCTGGTTATTTATCCCATTGCTGTGTGTGGGGCCTTGCTGCAACCCTCCCAGGGGCTGGATTTCATTGGCTGTGGATCACTATGGAATGTCTAAATATCATAAAAAGCATTATATAAAAACAAGTTTATTCTCTCAATTCCAAATTATCCCTTCCATTTCGAAGAAAAAATACATACAATGATAGAATTAAAAAAAAAAAAATTCCTGCTGTGACTTGATGCCTAAAATGTTTTTCTTGTAGCAAATACTAATGATTACGTCATGATCACATTCTTGGTAACGTTCATCACACCAGGACTGTATTACACTAATGGGATCTGACTCACCCATTTGTGGAGAATATCCAAGTTCAAATATCATTTGAGGTTACTGTTACTGCTATAACTCTCAAGCTGGCTTATCCTACCCATTCCTTCTTAGGTCACATGACCTGCATCATCTCGATAGTGTCACAACTATTTTAGAAATGAATTTAAATCTAGGGGTATGGCAGAAGATTTCACATTTTCACATGTCAATATGCAGATACAGATAGGCAAAAGAAAGTACTGGTAACCAAGGGGACTAACTGATCCCAGATCCAACACTCTGTTGAAAATCTGTACAATCACATGATTTTGTCAGTATCTTGTATAAAGAAAACAGAAGGCATGCTTCTCGTAAAATTTGTTTACAAGCAAACTCCAACTGTGAAAACATATTCCAAAATTAGTTGCAATGTTAATATAAAAATAGGGATAATGAAAACAGCTTGATAAACAATTTAGATAATTAGAGCAATTTAGTTAATGCAATAACGTTTTGGGGGAATTTAAATTAAAAAAAAAACTTGTTTCCTTTTTATACAAGATGCCCGTTTACAGAATGGAATCACTTGTTCCCATCTAAAAGGTGTGCTGTTACCTACCTAAGTTGTTGTCTGTCAGCACCTCTTTGACTTTCTTTGTGATGGCGTATGTATCGAGTTCAGGAGACATGGCTACCAGCTCCTGTATGCTTAACGCTGACTGACCAGAAATTGGCAGTGATGATAGAACCTGAGGATCATTCGAAGGCTGTTCACATGGTTCTGGTGGCTTGATGTCCTTACTGCTCTCTGTAGCTATGGATTGTTGTGATGATAGTTCAGCCACACTCTTCACTGATTCAGCAGAGCTGACTGGAGATTCGGGGGCTGGGCTGCAACTAGCTGAGGTCTTTGGGGTAATCTCTAAAATAAGTGAATAAAAAGTTTCATTATAAAAGTTTTTTTCCTTACTTGCTACAAATCATTTTAACCTAAATTTTATTGTAGGCAGTCCTAGACTTTTAGTAAAAGTAAATCTCATCATAAATGTTGAATTTTATTCGTCCTATTAGAACGGTAAAATCAGAGATGCAATTAAGGGTTTAAGAGGAGGAAAACACCATCCCATCAGTTCAGATCGATAAGTCAGTGTGTAGCTAAGCCACAAGGCAGGAAGGTACAAAGTTCAATCCCTGGTCATAAAGTCATTACAGCACAGGAGACAACCACTAGTCCATGCAACCCTCCATTAAGCAATTTCCCCCGCGCTCTATCGAAAGCCTTACAAGGTTATTTCCCTCAGCTGTCCATGGAAATTCCTTGTGCTAAACTATAAGAAGTGCTTGTAGAAGCTGTGTGATAGATGTCAAAACCACTCAGGCAAGGTTTCTACTCTAATGGCTATCCAGGAATGCACAGTGGGGATGCCCCTATGTGGACACTGTGATCCCAGGAGAATATTTGGAGGCGATGCCATCTATAACCAAATAGTCTACCAAAATTTTGTCTGAACTCAAATAAAAGGAACAGCCAAGGCACTGAAGTCAGCACCCAAGGCAACTAGGAGGCAGTGAAATTTGTATGGGCAAAGTCTGCAAAGAAAATGGGCATAATAATTGAGAGAAAGTATAGATATGGTACACTGGGAAGAAGCAAAGGGAGATCTGAGCACCAGCCCCAAGAAAGCGTGTGTGCAGCTGTCTTACTTCTACATGTAAAATTTCTTAAAAGTATTTCCTGGAGTGAAATGAAGCCGGCACAAGCGTGATGGGCTGAATGGCCTCCTTCAGGGCTGTATCATTTTATGATTCTATGATTGGGCCACCCCAGGAATTTGGGAATTACAGAACACACGGAGCTTTAATAAGAAGAAAGAAAACAGCTGAAATATTACATCCCTGAAAACATTTGTGACAGCAAATTCAAATATTGTGGGAGACAGCTTTTCAACTTTTACCACCACAACAGCTTGCACTATATAAATCCAAATGAATGGATACCAAATAAAGCAATCATGGCCTTCAGAAAATACATGAAAATGTATATCAGAGTAACTCCTAGTTGCACTGAGTAACTTTGTTTGTAATAAAGGAAGCTTGGTTATTTAAGGTCTTGTTCTTGTCACATGTGTGATATAGCTTGGGTTGTTTAAAGTACCTGCTAGGAATGATGTCATAAAATGTGGTGATGTAGGAAGCTAACTAAAAATCTAATGTTGGCACTGACAAGAAAATAAAACAAAATTGCTCAGAACCCTGTAGAACAGAAATGTGTTCTTTACGCTCATTCATAAATATGCAGCCGTGAATGTTGTAAGAGGATTCACAGGTACACTGAACCTAACAAAATAACTGTACAAGTACATAAACTGTGTGTTCAGAAGTTTATGGCTCATTACTAGAGCAATACCTTTGCTTCGGTGGAAGAAACAGACTGGCACAAGACTGACTCAGCCTGGCAATCCTTTCATCCCAAAAACATCAGTTATCAGATTGATAAACCAGCCAGGATCAATAACAATGACTATAGCTACTTGATTAATATAGGTTTCCCAAATCTGAAGGAAATGAATTAGCAACTTAAACTTGAGGGTTGGAAAAACTGAACAAAGTATATTTTTAATATAAATTTGATGCACTTCCTACTAAAATGTAATTGGCAATGAGAAAATTATTATATTGTAGCTTAACAATTAAAATACAAACTTTCAACATGTATCATTTATCCTTAAAAGGCCTGATGCAAATCCAGGACACCATTCTGGTCAAAACTCTTTTTTTAAAATCATAGCAGCCAGAGAGTTATGTGCCAAATTTGCTCCTAATTCACCCATGCGAGGGAGTAGTTTGGCACATCATCCATCTTCCTCACTGTATGGTGTCAGAGACGGCAGAAACTCCTGCATGATGAAGATATTTCTACTGAGGTCTGTGTCCTTTAACCTGTACCAAGGTCAAACATACCCCTGCTCAGCTAATGACATTCAACGGAGAATTTTTTTCTGACTTGTGTTGTTCCTGATTTCTTTCAGTCATGAACATGATTAATGCATTTCACGAATACTTAATTCGCTTTTATAAGTTTCTCATTTTTAATAGACAAATTAAACAACTACATTTTTGGGTTAAAACATCTGAGAATATTAGGATATGATTTCTGCCAAAACTGAAACAGGATGTTAATGGGATTTATCATAAAACAAGATACAGGCATTTTCCTTCCTTCTCTTGTATTTTTGAGAAATCTAACTTTTCATCTAATCTCTCTCCTTCCTTAATAGTGCATTTTTTGTGTCGATGTTGTCATTCCTGGCTAGGCTTCACCATGGATACTGCCAGGACACAAGCTTGTGCTTTCTTTGTGGCTCATTGTTTCATCCGTTTTCAGGAGAGGTAGAGTAAGAATGTAACTAGAAACTCCAGTTTTAACCCAGTTATCCTAGTTCACAGTGATGCAGTTGCATTGTGAGGGTCACACCACCTGGTTCAAACAACATTCTTCTGCTATGCTTTACCTTTAAAATGAAAAGAACTCAGGTAATGTAATCCTGAAGGTTGTTACACATCAATAAAAAAAACCCTATCAAGCTTTCAACAAAAACATGCAGAAGTTTGGGAGGGGAGCCAATTCTACAATTTGTTATTTGGAGTCACTGGTGACTAGTCCTACTCACGACGAAGGCACGGAGGTGGGCGGCGGGGGGGGGGGGGGGGGGGGGGAGGAGATGGAGCTAGTTTACTAATTATTACACGGAAGAAAGGTGAAGCTTGTTTACTATTATGCAGAGGAAAAGTGGAGCTAGGTTCTACTAGCTTACATATAGTAGGACTAGTATTACTACCTGTTACATAGAGCAGAGCTAATTTTATTCACTGTTATATATAGTAAGAGGAGGGTGAGTGGGGACTAGCTCTGCCAACTTTTCCTCCCTCTTTCAGAGTAAAGGTTTCAGTCAGATATACCTAAGGTAAATAATTCAGTGATTTTAGAACAACTCTCATTTATATTGCATCTTTAACAGTAAATGATTTCAAGGTGGCTTACTAAGGTATAAAGGAATGGACACAAAGCTAAAAAGATATTAGGAGTGACCAAAAGCTTGATCAAAGACATGAGGTTTCTGAAGGATCTTAGAAGAGAGGAAGTTGGTGAGGAAGTGGGATTCAAGGAATAAATTCCACAGCATGAATCCTAGATGGCTGAAGATATAGCCACTGGGGTGAAGGGAGGAAGGGTTGCACAATAAACTGGAGTCACAGACTGCAAAATTTGGCTTCATAATGTCTATAGTTTTGGTACCTTCTCGTGCAGCCTGCAACTTCACCAGAAGTATGCCGATCGTGATGTCAGTAGGCGTGTAGCACTGGCTTGATGTCAGCACTACCATCTTAGACCATGCCACTCCAGCTAACACTTCCTCTTAAACATGCACAGCCTAACATGCATAGAACAGCAGGAAGGACTGCATCTCCAACAACCCCCCGCCCCCCAAATGACCTGTGCTATATAAAGGGATCATCAACTATTCTCAGCTGCGTTGCTGATAAATTTCTACTGGCTTTATTTGAGTTAGGAGAAGTGCTGTAAGTTTTTCTACTGCTGTTTGAAGTTGAAGTCAGCAGGGAGTGGTGTTGCATATGGTGAAGGCCTTGGTTATGAGTTTAAGGGTTCTGTTCAGACCACTTGGTCCCAGTCATGCGTGCAATAGTTTCCATCCCCCATTGCCTCCAGGAGATTGGTGAGGTGTAACACAGAAGACGACAAGCTGCTCATAGAGGGAGAAGGTGGAGAAAAAGACCTTATCCACAAGGGTTTTCAGAGAAACATTTCTCTCACCCAAACCTCAGTCAGACCTGCAGCCTCAGAGTAGAGTGCGGAAGGCACTGCCAGTGCCTGTGAGGGTGAGCGTAGACACTAAAAATGCATTGGGATCCTTCCAGGCTGTAGTAGGCGACATGGTGAATATCTCTCAGCTTGCTGTCCACGGCTTTATCATGAAGGTGAATAACACTCTTTATGCCAGGAGAAGGGTTGGGTTCTCTCTGCCCAGAGAGGAGCAGATGGGCTGCGCATGTGGACATCATAGTGGGCTTCCCCATGGTGCAGGGTGCTATCACCTGCACCCATGGCACATCTAAATGTAGGGATACGGCAACCACAAGGAGCTACAACTCTCTGAATGTGCAGTTGGTGTGCAACCATACTCAACACATCGTGCAAGTGAATGTCTGGTATCCTGGGAGCAGCTATGATGCTTTTATTCTGCACTGTTCCACTGTTCGCTGAGTATTTGAGCCATCAGGTCAAACCAGACGATAGTTGCTGTGCGACAAGGGCTACCCATTGATCACCTGGCTCATGACTCCGGTGCACAGTCCGAACAAGTGGACAGCATCCAAAAAATGAGAGCCATCAAAACATCATCGAGCAGGCCAGTGGGCTAAAGCAATGGTTCTGATGCCTGGACCCATCTGCAGGAGAACTGCAGTACTCACCAGAGCACAATTTGTAATGTTCTACAGCATCCTGCACAATTTCACCATCATGGGGAAGTGGTGGCATAGTGGTATTGTCACTGGACCAGTAATCCAGAGATCCAGAGAGGTAATGCTCTGGGGATAAAAGCAAAATACTGCAGATGCTGGAAATCTGAAATAAAAACAGAAAATGCTGGAAAAACTCAGCAGGTCTGGCAGCATCTGTGGAGAGAGAAACAGAGTTAACGTTTCGAGTCTGTATGACTCTTCCTCTGAGCTCTGGGGGCCGAGTTCGCATTCCACCATGGCAGATGTCAATTTAAAATTTTTGAAATTGAAATATGAATTGAATAAAAATCTGGAATTAAAAGTCTAATGATGACCATGAAACCAGTGGCGATTGTCAGGAAAATCCATCAGGTTCACTAATGTCCCTTAGGGAAGAAAATCTGCCGTCCTTACCTGGTCTGGACTACAAGTGACTCCAGACCCACAGCAGTGTGGTTGACTCTTAACTGCCCTCTGCCCACTATGCTATCCACATGCGCCATACATCTGTTCGCTCTCAAATCAGTTGTATCAAACCGCTAAACAGTCTAAAAGGAATGGAACCAGACAGACCACCCAGCATTGACCTGGGCACCGTAAACGACAAAAATCAACTCAGCCCTGTCGACCCTGCAAACTTCTTCTTATTAAAATGGGGGGGGGCTTGTGCCAAAATTGGGAGAGTTGTCTCACAGGCTAGTCAAACAACAGCCTGACATAGTCATACTCACAGAATCATATCTTACGGACAATGTCCCAGACACTACCATCACCATCCCTAGGACAAAAACAAAAATACCTGGGAAAACTCAGCAGGTCTGGCAGCATCTGCGGAGGGAACACAGTTAACATTCGAGTCCGAATGACCCTTCAACAGAACTAAGTAAAAATAGAAAGGGGGGGGGGGGGGGGGGAGGTGTTAGAGCTGGATAGAGGACCAGTGATAGGTGGAGATAACCAAAAGATGTCATAGACAAAAGGACAAAGGGGTGTTGAAGGTGGTGATATTATCTGAGGAATGTGATAATTAAGGGTAGAAAGCAGGACAAGCAAGGTACAGATAGCCCTAGTGGGGGTGGGGTGGGGCGAAGGAATCGAAAAAGGCTAAAAGGTAGAGATAAAACAATGGATGGAAATACATTTAAAATAATGGAAATAGGTGGGAAAAGAAAAATCTATATAAATTACTGGAAAAAAAGTGGGGGGGAAATCGGAAAGGGGGTGAGGATGGAGGAGAAAGTTCATGATCTAAAATTGTTGAACTCAATATTCAGTCATCCCTAGGTATGTCCCGTCTCACCAGCAGGACAGAGCCAGGAGAGGTGGCAGTACAGAGATATACAGTCGGTAGGGAGTTTCCCTGGGAGTCCATGACATTGACTCCGAACCCCATGAAGTCTCATGGCATCAGGTCAAACATGGGCAAGGAAACTTCCGGCTGATTACTACATACCACACCCCCCGCCCCTCCACTTAGCTGATGAAGCAATACTCCTCTCTGTTGAGCGCCACTTGGAGGAAGCACTGAGGGTGGCATGGACAATATACTGTAGGTGGAGACTTCAATATCCATCATCAAGAGCGGCTTGGCACCACCACTACTGACTGAGCTGTCCGAGTCCTAAAGGACATAGCTGCTGGGCTGGGTCTGCGACAGCTGGTGAGGGAACCAACAAGAGGGAAAAACATACTTGACCTCATCCGCACCATCCTGCCTGTCGCAGATGCATCTGCCCATGACAGCATCAGGAGTGACCACCTCACAGTCCTTGCGGAGATGAAGTCCTGCCTTCACATTGAGGGTACCCTTCATCGTGTTGTGTGGCAATATCACTGTGCTAAGTACAGTTAAGAAATTCACTTTTAAAATCCAAATTAATTAATTAAATAGAATAGAGATGGCTGGGCAGGCGATGTGTTGCAGCTGTAGTATGTGGGCACTGGTGGACGCCGGTGTGATCCACTGTGACCACATCTGCAGCAAGTGTTGGCTGCTCAAGGAACTTCGGCTCAGGGTTGATGAGCAGGAGTCCGAGCTGCGGACACTGTGGCACATCAGGGAGGGAGAGAGTTACCTGGACACTGTGCTTCAAGGGACAGTCACACCCCTTAGATTAATTACATCAAATTTGGATCGTGGTCAGGGGTAGGAGGGTGTAACTGCCAGTGAGGCAGGTATGGGGATCCAGAATTTAGCTTTGGAGTCAGTGCCCTTGTCCAATGGGTATGAGGTTCTTGCTCCAGGACTGGATGATGACACAGACTGCAGGGAGGATGAGCGAACTGACCACAGCACCGTTGCACAGAGCGCCATTTAAGTAGGGGGGAGAAAAGAGAAATGTAGTAGTAATAGGGGATAGCATAGTTAGGGGAATAGATACTGTTCTCTGTAGCAAAGGCAGAGAGTCTGGAAAGCTGTGTTGTCTACATGGTGCCAAGGTTAAGGGTATTCGCTTCTGGGCTGGAGGGGAACTTGGGGGTGGGAGGGGAAGGGTCCAGTTGTCGTGATCCAAGTAGGTACCAACAACATAGGTAGGACTAGGAGAGAGGTTCTCCTGAGGGACTACGAACAGTTTGGGGCTAAATTAAAAAGCAGAACCAGAATCTCTGGAGTATTACCTGAGCCACATGTAAATTGGCATAGGTTAAATAAAATTAAAGAGGTAAATACGTGGCTCAAAGATTGGTGTGCGAGAAATGGGTTCTGATTCATGGGGCACGGGCACCAGTACTGGGGAAGGAGAGGGCTGTTCCGTTGGTACAAGCTTCACTTGAACCATGCTGGGACCAGTGCCCTGGTGAATTGTATAACTAGGGTTGCAGATAGGGCTTTAAATTAACTAGTTGGGGGGGGGGGGGGGGGGGGGGGGGAAGAGGGATCAATTGAAGGGAAGTTTAAAAGATAAAAAAAAACGACAGAGCAGAGGTGCAGGGTAGTGAAGAGGCGAACGATAATCAAAGTGTGAGAGAAAGGGGCAGAAACTATAAGGAGAGTGCAGCAGAAATTAGACCCAAAGTGAGTAATAATGGTAAAAAGTCAAAGCTTAAGGCTTTTTATTTGAATGCACGCAACATTTGTAATAAGATAGATGAGTTGACGGCACAAATAGAAATAAATGAGTATGACTTCATAGCTATTACAGAGACATGGTTGCAGGATGACCCATACTGGGAACTCAATATTCAAGGGCATTCAACATCCCGGAAAAATAGGCAAAAGGGAAAAGGAAGTGGGGTAGCTTTGTTAACAAAGGAAGGTATCAGTGTGATGCTGAGTAGTGATGTAGGTGCAATAGATCATGATGTGGAATCAGTTTGAGTGGAAATATGGAATAGCAAGGGGAAGAAGTCACGGGTGGGAGTTGTCTATAGGCCTCCGAAGAGTTGCCTCACTGTAGGACAAAGTATAAATCGGGAAATAATGGAGGTGTGTAAGAAGGGCACTACAATTGTCATGGGTGATTTTAAACTGCATTTCTACTGGACAAATTGGACTGGCAGGGGTAACCTGAAAGATGAATTTCTAGAGTGCATCAGGGATTGTTTCTTAGAACAATATGTTGCAGAACCTACCCAGGAACAGGCTATTTTAGATCTAGTAATGTAATGTATAAAGAGGTAGGATTAATAAGAGGTATCGTAGTTAAGGATTTTCTAGGGGGTAGTGATCATAACATGGTAGAACTTCAAATTTAGTTTGAGGGCGGGCAACTTGGGTCTCAAACCAATGCCCTCAACTTAAATAAGGACAATTACAGAGGTATGAAGAAAGAGTTGCCTAAAGCAGGCTGGGAAAATAGATTAAGGGCAAGGTCAGTGGATGAGCAGTGGGAGACATTTAAGCAGATATTTTGTGATGCTCAGCAAAAATTTATCCCAGTCAAAAAGAAGGATTCGATGAGAAGGATGCACCATCTGTGGTTAACACAGGTGGTCAAGGAGAGTATCCAATCAAAAACTAAGGCATACAAACTGGTGAAAACTAGTGGTAGGCCAGAGGATTGGGATTTTTTTATGAACCAGTAGTGGATGACTAAAATGCTAATAAAAGAGGGAGAAAATTGATTATGAAAGTAAATTGGCAAGAAATATAAAAACAAACAGCGAGAGCTTCCACGGGTATGTAAAAGAAATAGAGTGGCTAAAGTGAGCGTGGCACCCTTGGAGGGTGCAACAGGAGAATTGATAATGGGGAACATGGAAATGGCAGATAACTTAAACCAATATGTTACATCGGTCTTCACGGTGGAGGACACTATAAACATCCCAAAGATATCAGATAAGCAAGGAGCTAATGGGAGGAAAGATGTTGTAACAGTCTCTATCATGAGGGACAAAGTATTTGACAAACTAATGGGGCTAAAGGCAGACAAGTCACCAGGACCTGATGGCCTGCATCTAAGGGTTTTAAAGGAAGCGGCTGCAGTGATAGTGGAGGCAATGGTCGAAATATTCCAGAACTCACTGGGTTCCGGGAGGGTCCCAGCGGGTTGGTAAACCGCTAATGTGATGCCCTTGTTCAAGAAGGGAGGGAGGCAAAAAGCAAGAAACTATAGGCCAGTCAGCCTAACGCCTGTCATTGGGAAAAAGCTAGAGTCCATTATTAAAGAAGAAATAGCTGGACACTTAGAAAAGCTTAACGCAATCAGAGTCAACATGATTTTGCGAAAGGGAAATCATGTTTGACAAATTTTCTAGAGTTCTTTGGGAATATAACAAGCAGAGTTGATAAAGGGGAACCGGTAGATGTAGTGTATTTGGATTTCCAGAAGGCATTCAATAAGGTGCCACATAAAAGGTTATTGCACAAGATAGGAACACACGGTATTGGGGTTAACATATTAGAATGGATTGAGGATTGGTTAACACACAGAAGACAGAGAGTTGCGATCAATGGGTCTTCTTTAGGTTGGAAAGATCTGACCAATGGAGTGCCACAAGGATTAGTCCTCAATTATTTACTATCTATATTAATGACTTGGAGGAGGAGCAGAGTGTAACGTATACAAATTTACTGATGATACAAACATACGTGGGAGAGCATGTTGTGATGAGGACATAAGGAATCTGCAAGAGGATATAGATAGGCTGAGTGAGTGGGCAAAAACTTGGCAGATGGAGTTTAATGTAGGAAAATGTTAGGTCATGCGCTGTATTAGGAAGAATCAAAAGGCAGACTATTATTTAAATGGAGAGAGATTCCAAAGAAGTGCAGCACAGAGGGATTTGGGTGTCCTTGTCCACAAAACACAAAATGTTAGCATGCAAGTACAGCAAGTAATTAAGAAGGCAAATGGAATTTTGACCAGTATTGCTAGGGGGTTGGAGTTTACAAATAAGCAAGTCTTGTTACAACTCTACAAGGTGTTGGTAAGGCCACACCTGGAGTACTGTGTACAGTTTTGGTACCCATATTTAAGATAGGATATACTGGCATTGGAGGCAGTTCAAAAGAGACTCACTAGGCTGATTCCTGGGGTGAAGGGGTTGACTTATCAAGAATGGCTAAACAGGTTAGGCCTTTATTCATTACAGTTTAGAAGAATGATGGGTGATCTTATTGAAACGTACAAGATTCTAAGGGGGCTTGACAGGGTAGATGTTGAGAAGATGTTTCCACTAGGGGGGGAATCTTGTACTAGGGGACAAAGTTACAGAATAAGGGGACACTCATTTAAAACTGAAACGTGAAGGAATTTCTTCTCTCAGAGGGTAGCGAATGTCTGGAATTCTCTACCCCAGAGAGTTGTGGAGGCTAGATCACTGGAAGTGTTTAAAGAGGAGGTAGACAGATTTTTGAAATATCGGGGAGTTGGGGGCTATGACGAGCTGGCACGAAAGAGGAGTTGAGGACTGGGGCAGATCAGCCATGACATTATTGAATGGTGGGGCAGGCTTGAGGGGCTGAATGGCCTACTCCTGCTCCCATTTCTTATGTTCTTATGAAAGATTTTGAACAGACCTTGCAGCTCAAGACTGGGCAACCATGAGGTGCTGTGGGCCATCAGCAGCAGCAGAGTTGTACTCAACCACAATCTATGGCCTGGCACATGTCCCACTCTACCATTACCATCAAGCCAGGGGATCAACCTTGGTTCGATGAAGAGTGGAGGACATGCCAAGAGCAGCCCCCAGGCATACCTAAAAATGAAGTGTCGATCTGGTGAAGCTACAACACAGGGCTACTTGCGTGCCAAACAGCATAAGCAGCAAGTGATAGACAGAGCTAAGCAATTCCAGCAGGCCTAACTCTGCAGTCCTGCTACATCCAGTTGTGAATGGTGGTGGGCAATTAAACAGCTCAGAGGAGGAGACTCCACAAATATTCCCGTCCCCTATGATAGGGGAGCTCAGGACATCAGTGCAAAAGATAAGGCTCGAGCTTTCACAACAGCCTTCAGCCAGAAGTGCCCAGTAGATGATCCATCTCGGCCTCCTCCCAAGTCCCCTGCATCACAAATGCCAGTCTTCAGTCAATTCGATACAGTCCACGTGATATCAAGAAACTGCTAATGGCATTGGATATTGCCAAGGCTATGGGCCCTGACAATATTCCGGCAATAGTAATAAAGATTTGTGCTCCAGAACTTGCCACGCCCCCAGCCAAGCTGTTCCAGCATAGCTACAACACTAGCATCTACCCGGCTATGTGGAAAACTGCCCAGGCATGTCCTCTGCACAAAAACCAGGGCAGATCAAACCCGGCCAATTACCACCCAATTAGTCTACTCTCAATCATCAGTGAAGTGATGGAAGGGGTCATCAACAGCGCTAGCAAGTGACAGTTGCTTAGCAATAACCTGCTCACTGACATTTGGTTTAGGTTCCACAAGGACTACTCAATTCCTGACCCCATTGCAGTCATGGTTCAAGCATGGGCAAAAGAGCTGAACTCCCGAGGCGAAGTGAGAGTGCTTGGCAATATCCAATGCCATCAAGGCAGCATTTGACAAAGTGCGGCATCAAGGAGCCCTAGCAAAACTGGAGTCAATGGGAATCAGGGGGAAAACTCTTCATTGGTCAGTATCATACCTAGCACAAAGGAAGATGGCAGTGGTTGTTGAAGGTCAATATCTCAGTCCCAGGACATCACTGCAGGAGTTCCTCAGGGTAGTGTCCTAGGCCCAACCATCTTCAGCAGCTTCATCAATGACCTTCCTTCCATTATAAGGTCAGAAGTGGGGATGTTCGCTGATGATTGCAAAATGTTCAGCACCATTCGCGACTCCTCAGGTGCTGAAGCAGAACCTGTTCAAATGCAGCAAGACTTGGACAATATGCAGGTTTCAGTTGACAAGTGGCAAGTAACATTCGCGCCACAAAAGTGCCAGGCAATGATCATCTCCAATGAGAGAGAATCTAACCATTGCTCATTGACATTCAATGGCATTACCATCGCTGAATCCCCCGAAATCAACATCCTGAGGATTACCATTGACCAGAAACTGAACTGGATTAGCCATATAAATACTGTGGCTACAAGAGCAGGTCAGAGGCTAGCAATCTTTTGGTGAGTAACTCAGTTGCTGACTCCTCAAAGCCTGTCCACCATCTACAAGGCACAAGTCAGGAGTATGATGGAATACTCTCCGCTTGCCTGGATGAGTGCAGCTCCAACAACACTCAAGACGCTTGGTGCCATCCAGGACAAAGTAGCCCACTTGATTGGCACCCCATCCATCGCCTTTAACATTCACTCCCTCCACCACTGACGCACAGTGGCAACAGTGTGTGTACCATCATAAGATGCACTGCAGGAACTCACCAAGGCTCCTTAGACAGTACCTTCCAAACCCACGACCACTACCATTTAGAAGGGCAAGGGCAGCAGATAGATCGGAACACCACTACCTGCAAGTTCCCCTTCAAGTCACTCACCATCCTGACTTGGAAATATATCACCGTTCCTTCACTGTAGCTGGGTCAAAATCCTGGAACTCCCTCTCTAACAGCACTGTGGGTGTACCTACACCACATGGACTGCAGCGGTTCAAGAAAGCAACTCACCACCACCTTCTCAACGGCAATTAGGAATGGGCAATAAATGCTGGCCTAGCCGGCGATACCCACATCCCATAAATGAATGTTTTAAAAAATGAGGGCACAACACTTAACACCAGGGTATACCAAGCAACTGAAATGTAACAACAGGAGATGGTAGAAGAGGAGCAGAAAGAAGTGAGGATACAACCAGGACATTCCATTTCTGGCCGGGCTGTGATCAGCTCATTTGGTTGTGGTACCAATTAGTGGAGCCCCAATTCTCCATTGTACAAGAGTCCCACACCTTACTGACCCTCTGTCCTCTTAGCCACAATGAATACTTAAAAGCCACTGAAAAAAAACCAATCCAGGCCAAATTTATCAAACAAAAACCATTCAATAATTCACACAAAAGGCAACTTATCATTCTTGGGTAAGTGTTCTTCGGTCTGTCCACAAGCATGACCCAGACCTCCCTGTCACTTGCCATTTCAACACACCACCCTGCTCTCATGCCCACATGTTCGTCCTTGGCCTGCTGCAATATTCCAGTGAAGCTTAACGCAAACTGGAGGTACAGCACCTCATCTTCCAACTAGGCACTTTACAGCCTTCCGGACATAATATTGAGTTCAACAACTTCAGACCATGAACTCTCTCCTCCATCCCCACCCACTTTCCGGTCCCCCTTCTTCCAATAATTTATAATTTTTAAAATATATTTTTCTTTTCCCACCTATTTTTAAATTTATTTCGATCTATTGTTTTATCTCCACCTTTTAGCCCATTTCGATCCCTTCCTGCCACCCCACCCCCACCAGGGCCTTCTGACACTTGCTTGTCCTGGCTGCTACCCTTAATGCCCCCATTACCACATTCCTTAGATAATATCACCACCGTCAACACCCCTTTGTCCTTTTGTCTATGACATCTTTGGCAATCTCTTCTCTGCCTCCACCTATCACTGGCCCTCTATCCAGCTCTACCTGTCCCACCCCCCTCTACCAGCTTATATTTCACCTCATTTCTCTATTTCCTTAGTTCTGATGAAGAGTCATACGGACTCGAAACGTCAACTGTGTTCCTCTCCGCAGATGCTGTCAGACCTGCTGAGTTTTTCCAGCTATTTTTGTTTTTGTTGCTCTTATATAATGCTACCCAGTGGCTGCAAAATGACAGATGGAAGACTGCTGAGTTTCAGTGGAGTACACTGTAGATGGCTTTGTAGAGGGCCTTTGAGCAGCTGTGGCATTGAGGGTCCGGTTGCGAGTTGTACCACCTTGGGCATGGGTTGCAGCAACCTGGACTGGCTGGCTGACAAGGGGCACTAGCAGAGTGGCAATTGTAAGAGGAAGAATAATGATATCCTGAGTGAAGGCAGAAGGATCATGTTCCACTGAGTCCACTCCCATGGGGCAGCACTTCAGCAATTCTAGTAATCTGTTAGCAGACAGATTGCTGGAGTGCTGTGAAACTCTGAAAGTCCCTTTGAGCACTGATATACACAGCAACAACGGCAGTAGTCTGAGCCTGCATGGCAGCAGGTTAGGCTTGCAAGACACCAAGCTGAGATCGCATGACCGCAGTCTGTGCTTTAGACGTTGATGGCTTCTGCTTGAGCTATAATGGAAGATGAGACATTCATCACAAACACTGCATCACAGAAGTGTCTACAAGTGTTCTCAAGGAGTCAGTCACCACTTCCATATTGGAAAAGAGAGGCTCCAATATCTGCGCAAAGTCCTGTGGCAAGTTGGTGCCAGGCTCCTCTCCGTGACAGTGACAGCATGCTTTCTGGTAGGTCTTACAATGCACTAAGCATTTCATTGTTCATGTTCATCAACCTTTTTCTGTATGTCACCCCAAATTCTTCATTTGAGTCCTCTCCAGTAGAATTCATATGCAATTTTGTCCTCTGTGGAGCTGGCATCTGCAAAATGCATTTGCCTGCCCTGCCTGCACACACCTCTGCCCAATGACACACCATGTGCAAATCCCTGCCTCCATACTACCCACTAAAGAATGCTGGTAGCAAACATGTGATCCGAGTGACAGTGTTTTATCATCGAACGCCTGCTCATTTTTTTTCATTCTTTCACAGGGTGTGGGCTTTGCTGGCTAGGCCAGCATTTATTGCCCATCCCTATTGCCCTTGAGAACTGCCCTTCCTCTTGAACTTCATGCTCTTGTGCATCTGAAAGGAGAAAGGCACAAGGGTAGGGCTGTGGTGAGGGAAAGGCAGGAAAGCAAGAGATGAATGCTTACTGTCTTGTAAATCAGAAGAGATCGTGGGCTGAGGGCAAGTGAGAGGTGAGGAGGATTATTAGTTATGAGCTACTTCAACTGTTGCAGCCCTGCCACTGGCCACACGCTCAGATGTGGCCTCTCCAAGGATGGCAGACAATGTCTCCTCCACAGGGGTGAAGACATGCAGCTTTGTCTGTCCCTCTTTGGTTAGATGTTGCTGTCTGCGGTTAAACGCCAGCTTGTCCTGCAAGAGAGAGAGAGAGAAGTGTATCAGTGAGTGCGGTTTAATATGTTTGGGTGATGTGCTTGCCATAATTGAAAAGCTGTCAGTGTGTGTAAGTTGGAAAAAGCAGGAATGTGGTGCTTGCAGCTGTTGTATAAGTGTGAAGGTGAGATGAGGCGATGAATTTGAAGTTATGAGTCATGGTTGATAGAAAATGTTGGTAAGTGAGTGAAGGGGTTGGGGGCAGAGTGAATGGAGCAATGTGTGAGGCTAGTGGTTCACAGTTGTGAGGATAGAGCACTGGAAAATGAATTCAGTAGCCATGGCTACTCGCGTGAGGTCACTGAACTTTTTCCTGAATCCAGGTCCTCCAGATGGTACAGCTTGCATTGACCTGACAGCCTGCTACTCCCATTGCCTTCACAGTGTTTACCCGGAAGACCTCCTGACCCCCTGTGGGTAGAGGACCTCTCTCCTCCTGCCGACCTCCTGCACTAAGGCCTCCAATGCTGCAGCAGAGAAACTTGCAGCTGGCTCTCTGCAACGTTGTACCATATTCACTCTTCTTGCAAGACAGACACTCTTCCTCAGCAACTTAAAGCTAGTCTGCATCTCTTTAAGGGGAGAGATGCAATCTGACTGTAGCAGGTGTTTGAAGAGGTATAAAAACAGAAACAAGGTTACTGATCTGAAATGTTAATTCGGTTTCTCTCTCCACAGAGGCTGCCAGATTTGCTGAATATTTCCAGGAATTTGTTTTTATTTAAAATTTCCTGCATCCGCAGTATTTTGCTTGAGCTTTAAGAGGTGCCAGCCTTGTACAAATTTGGGCCTCTTGTGAGGTGTGCAGTCACTCAGCAGAGCGTTTAGTGTTATTATTTAACTTAGCAGGCAGCTTTCTAGCTGCCTCCATCACAATGGACCGACAGAGGTTAATTGCACATTATGATCCCAGGATCCATTTTCAAGCCTTATCCAATTTTTCCCCATATCTCAGTACTGTCCAATATAGTCTTACGCTACTCAAATAAGCTAACACTGGGTTGCACATCTGTAAGTTACCTGAGCGTGGTTGCTGCAGGGATGTTTGGCTGCAGTTTCAAAATAGGTTATCACTGGTCAACACATCAGTTTCAATCTCCAAGTAGTAGCAGGCATTTAATGAGTCAAACCACTGTTCCACTGCCCAAAATCTATGCCGTGGAGCAAAAGGCTTTTGCTGCTCATCGACTGGAGATTTTGTTTCTCCTCAGCATCTATAAGAGGGGCTTAATCGAAGGTTCCAATCTGATGTGAATTTACAACCATTAAATGAACAGAGATTCTGATACATCCAGTGGCCACACAGGATACTGTCTCAAAGCAGCTGCTTTTAAGCTTTTCCATGTTTTTTTAAAAATAAACCTCAGAAACCAGATGAGTTTGTTATAATAAACTTGACTGTCTTCATTTTCTGCCTATTTGAACAGTCAGGATAAAGTCATTTCTTATTATTAAACCACTGTGTGAGCAGCTAGAAGATGATGTCTGCAAGCATTTTTCACCATGAAATAATTATTGCAACTGACATTTTTACTGCTGGCATGCCACAAGGCACAATGTGCATTTGGAAAAAAAGGAATTATTATAAAGAAACAGAAGAGCATTCAGCAATATGCTGCCAGACATAATCACTGTTCTGGTTAGTAAAATGGCAGAGAAGAAATGTGCAAACACAGAGCTTTTTGTGAACTCTATTGTCTTCTGCCGTAGCTGCCAAAACTTAGCCCATTTGTTTGGCTTGCATTAGTCTGTTTGTCAATACTATTAGTTATCAAAGCTACTGAACATCTCCCTGTTCTTTGGAAACTTTGGTAGCATTTCTGCACCAAAATCAAAACCTCAAGATACTGGGAAGAAAAGGCATTAAAGAAATACTTTTTCACAATTGAACAAGGTGCTTTTTGTATGATTTAGATCATATTACAGATCCAGCATTTGACTATAATCACAAAAGTCTGTCAATTTTATTTCAAGTTTGTGGAAAGAATTTTGAATCTTTTCCTTAAAAAAAAGTTTCTGCAAAGAACTTAACAATAATGATTTTTCTATGATGTAATGTGAACTGGATACATTTCATGAATCTTTTTCACTTCACTGAGTAAAGATCAGAGCAGAGAACACTAGAAGCTCTCTGTAGAAAACAACAGTTGCTAGTGCTGTCTTGCATGGAAACAAGCCCAGTATTGTCTGCATAGAGAATGAGTGGGACCTGATCTCTTTGCAAGTGTGCCTAAATTCTACTTGCAGGGGTACACAGACCCACATCAACACCAAGCGTAGAACGCAGCGATGCAGGCACTGGCAAAAGGGTTCACTAGGCAACCACCTTCAACAAAGCAACTGCCTGTACCTTTACTAATGGGTAAACCTACATGGAGACTGCTACCTCCATGGCGGATCTCCAGGGAAGTTATTACTGCCTATGCAAAGGTCCAGGTAAGCAAACACTAAAACAGTTGGT
This sequence comes from Cetorhinus maximus, assembly GCF_964194155.1. Taxonomy (NCBI): domain Eukaryota; kingdom Metazoa; phylum Chordata; class Chondrichthyes; order Lamniformes; family Cetorhinidae; genus Cetorhinus; species Cetorhinus maximus. The sequence continues at coordinate 54,885,103 of NC_135887.1, forward strand.
GCCTTCAGCAGGGTAACTAGTGGGAATCCACTATGTCAGTTAACCAGAAAGAATTTCAGTTATTTGCCTACAAATTCTCAAAATGGACAATGTCAATTAAGTTCAAAGACAGAACTTGCTGTTTTTGATAATCTTTTCAATAATTATTTTGTTTGGTTAACAGTTAAAAGTTAGTTCACTTCCCACAAATGAAAGCAGTTAAGATTTATAGCAGCTTATTTACTAATGGGCCGAATGGCCTCTTTCTGCGTTGTGATTCTGTATAATGCCTGATTTGTGCAGGTGCACCTTTCACTCCATGTTCCTGCCAGTCACAGGCCCAGAACCCTTGGCACACAGCAGATGTCATCAGGTGTCTGCAGAAACTTTACATGCCAGAAAGATTGGCTTTGGAAGGAAATATTCTAGCAACTGCCATAGAATTTTAACAGGGTTGTCTTCATTTGCACTGTGTTGCATATCAGTAACATTAAATATGATCGTAAATGTTTAGCTTTATTTCTTTTAAGTCAGGTGTTACTGCTACAGAGCTTTATTGTTTATACTACTCTGTGAAAAAAGAACTTGAGTTTATATAATCCACTTCACATCCTGGAACATCCCAAAGCCAATGAAATATTTTTAAGTCAGTTTGATAATTGAGGAAAACATAGCAGCCATTTTACACACAGCAAACTTCCACAAGCAGTAATATGACAAAATCTTTCACTTTGGGCTTTTAGGGTCAGTTTTCTGAGGCAAGCAATAATGGTATTGGCTAGGGAGATTGCACCTTGGTTTAATGCTCATCCCAAGAAGCCAGCACCTCCGTCAGTGCATCACCCTCTCAGTGAAAGCCTGGATTACGTGCTGAAGTCCCTGGAGTGTGGCCAGGACTTCCTAATTCAGGGGCAAGAATCTACCACCAACACTAACTCAACATATGAAAAATTTCTCATGATAATTCCCAGTTAAATTTTTCTTAAAAATTGCACCTTTCACAAGGCTATGGCTTACAATAATACTTCAATGCTGCAAAAAAGGAAGTTTATTTAAAATATGTGGAATGATATTCTTGGGTCAGGCAGAGTGCAATGGCAGTGCTATCAGGGCAGGCAAACTGGGGTCTGTTAAGTGTCCACCTTTTTCCAAACTGCAATTACTAGTGAAAGTGGGGTGCTTCTTTCCTAATATATGCTCCCAAATCATTTTGGCTGTGACCTGTAAAAAAACTTGGATGTGATGGTGTTCCCACAACATTGCTGCTCTTATCATTGTCAGTGGCTGAGGTCACAGAGGGAAGGTGTGACGTCCAGGTAATCTTGGCGAGTTGCTGTAGTGCAATTTTGTCTGCGAATATTGCATTCACATGCTGGACTGCACTTTGGTTGAGGGTGGGGATATTCATGAAGTATTTCCCTTTGTTAGTTGTTGGTTGTTCACCACCATACTTGGCTGGATGAGGAAGGCCTAAAGACTTATGCTTCAAACTGTTTGTTGCAAAATTGCTTAGCTGTGATTACATCCTGCTGCTTTTGGTATTTAGCATGCAGGGGACCCTCTGTAGTAGCTTAACCATGCTGGTACTTCATTCTAAGATATGCCTAATGCTGCTCTGGACCTTGTATATTCAGCATTAAACCAGTGTTGGTCTCACTACTTAATCGTAATTGAGGAGTAGTAAAGTGTACAATTCTGGTTTCTAGAACGGAACTTGAGTACTGCTGAAAGAAAGAGACATGCTGTTGAAGCTCTTCATCTTTCACTCATCAGGACAGATGTAAGAACGCCAAATTTCAAAGAGAATGACAATTAATATTGCATGAGAAAAGGGGTGCAATTGGTTGGCAATTCAGCTTTGATTGGTCGAGGTGTTGCCATGGCAAATGCACCAGGGAGTGTTGGCCCCAATGCTTTTGCTTATTCAAAAAATGTCTGGACATATTCCTTTTGCCTGTAGAGGGCAGGTTCCTGCTTATGAATATATATAGCATCTAGCAAGTGTAAGTGAACTACATTGCGAGCCTGACTAATAAACTTAAACTTGGTGTTAGCATAATTCTTAGCACATTCGGGTTTGTTCAGCAAGTGCTGCCAATCACGGAATCACATCTAACATTGGACATGTTCTGAGTTTTGCTAGCATGGGGGACAATACCTCCCTGGTGCATTCGCCATTGCAACGTGTTGACCAATCAGAGTCAACTTGCCAATCAGCACCCCTTTTCTCATGTATTATAAATTGTTGTTCCTTTCGAACTTTGGCATTCCTGCATCTGTCCTGATGGGTGCAAGACAAAAAGCTTCGACAGCATGCTGTTGTTAATAGCTTGCAGGATGTCATGAGTGCCCAGTTTTGGACTGTTGGATCCTCCCTTTGTCTGTCCTACTTAGCACGGTAGTAGTGCCACACCACACAATGGAGGCATGATAATGTCTGTGAAACATCACAGGAATCAGGCCCAGTGTACAATCTTTGTCCTCAAGGACTAAGCCACTTCAAGTCACTGGTGGTTGACACTGAAGGTCCTCAGCCAGAGTACATTCTGTTTCCCTCAGTGCTTCTTCCCAGTAATGTTCAACATGGAGTCCTGTTTCATCCATTAAGGGATGCAGTAAATAGTGATCAGCAAGTTTCATTCACTCTGTTTGGCTGGAGGCTACGAGGCTTATGGCGTTTACAATTAATACTGAAGACATCTGATGGCACTCCCAGCTAAATGTCAGAGTATTCCCACTTCTGGTGGTTTCATCATACCAGTGATACAGTAATTATTTGGAATTGAGTGGCTGCTAAGTCAATTCTGAGGACATTAAAAGCCTATCACATTGGTGGCATTGGGCTCATTCATATGCCAGGCTGGTTTGGAGTTCCTTCCCTGGAGGATATTGGTAAGCCAATTGGATTTTAACAGCATTCTGGAAGCATGTATGGATATTAATTCTGATGCCAGCCCATAAATTTCCATTTTTCTTGAATTCAATTTCACAACCTGCATTGATTGACTCTCAACCTCATGACCATCATCATAATATGAACATTATGGCTTCCATTATAATAATACTGCACCATTTTTGAGCTATTATACAGTTTAAGGTATTGAAGCAAACTATAATAGGTTATAGATCATATCTGACAGGGGGGAACACAAAGCATGTAGACAATGTGTATTGGCTTTGGTGCTCCCATACCCTTGTATAATTTTACTTAATAGCATTAAATGAGACACAAAATATTTTTCACATTCACTGCATGAAAATTCATAATCTTTGGCATCAAACTAAATGTTGTGCAGTGCTACCCAGATTTACCCTAGAAAAACAAATCTTATTTAGCGTTTGGCTCCAGGTTAAGAAGTTGGGTATGCTGAACTCCGTTGCAGCAGTGGTAAAAAAGCAACAATCAGCTGCAGTGGCTCTGGGTTAGGGAAGGAATGATTGGTCACGGTTCTCACTCCAGAGTGTGATACAGGGACCTCTGCCAAGAGTGCATGTGTGTGGACAGAACAGGATTTGGCTGCAATGCCCTCTCCTGTCATCACCTGCTGAGATTCATACAAGAACGATAGGCAGTCAGGTAAGATACTGCAGAGCATCTGGCATCGATGGAATGATATCACAGTAAGGGAGTTATTGCCTTCAAGAGAGGAAAGGAGGACATAAAATTGCAGGGAAAACATGCTGGGCACAATGGATTCAAAAAATCATTAGGCAACCTGTCTAGAGTAAGCGCAATACCAGATGCCTTCTTAAGTCTATTATGGGCATATTACATTTCTGAACACACATAATTTACATAAAATTCTTGGCAATATTGTCTGCATAGGCCATTATAAAACACTCCTGTAGTTAATTTTGCTCAAACATTTATAAAATGAAGATACTTTATGCAGACCAAGAACAGCAGTGAGTAAAAGCAATTTATCATCTCTTCGCTCCGCTGATCATATTATCAGTACACTCTCCTACTGCATTCATCATACAATCGGACGATTATTTGCATATTAATCAGGCATCCGACCATAAAGGACTGCATGCCAGCCAAATGCTGTGCTATCTCTGGAGGAACATTCAGTAATTATCATGCATCAGTGTTATGATGTGGTAATTGATTACAACATCTTTCTCTGCGCCTGGGGAGTCCTCAAACTCGCCCACCTCTAGGCAAAGCAGTGCAAGTTGAAATTCCTCATTCAAGCACACAAACAAGGATGAGTTACAAAAAAAACAGATCACTGACCTTTACAGCAAGCTAGGAACCACACAGCAGACTTACAATCTCACTATGCAACTAAGATGCAAATACCTGGGTTGAGCTGACACTAAGGAATATTTTATGTTTTACATATATGTATGAATTAAAGGTTGATACTTTTTAAAAGGTAAAATTGCAACACTATAAATAGCAACATGAGAAATTAGTCATCAATTATTTACCAGAGGAAAATGTTGCACTTGCACAATTTCAGCTGCTACTGGTATCACTTTGTACCAGTTTGCAGTCTTGAAGTAAAATGAACAATGCTCGTTAAGGTAGCCAAGCATAATTTAATGAGCAAGCCAAGGACTGCGAGAGAACATGGAGGTGTGCTCATAGTGCTCCACAATTGGAGTTTCTGGTCTTGGCCACATCTTACAAGAGTGGAGAAAGATAATGTAACTCCAAGGGGGTGGGGGAAGAGGAGAATGACTCAAATAGAGAGATCTTCTTGTACACTGGAGGGCAGATGGTTACTGAGCAGGTGCCCACTCTAGCAACTGGGAAATGTTATATGACACCAGGAGAGATCAAATGGTGGTGGTGGTGGTGGGGGGAAGAGCACAAAATTAAATACTTCACTGAACCATAACCAAAGAAATTAAATATTTAGTTTTCTCTTTTTTTTAAAAAAAAGTAACTTGTCTGCATCAACCCAATGTCATATACTTTGTTAATTGGGATAGCCTTTTTAAATGTCCGGGTGGAAAAGAATTTGCTTTTGATGGTCACTGATGCAATTAATCCTTTACATTAAGTCTTTAACTAGTCTATGCATAGCATTTTATGTTCTATCACCTCCTTCAGACACTATTAATATTAGTTCAATGCAATTGTTTTAAGGGGATTTTTTTTTAATTACCTTCACGTAATTTGCATTTACGTACTGGCAGTGTAGTACTTTCTGAAAGGATTTTCTCACATATTAATTTACCCTGAAGAGAAACTATAGATTAATTTTGTCCTGCATGGTATGAAATAGCAAAAAAATGGAGGTTCTTATACTTTTATTAAAAAGGGATTAAGTTTTATGAATCCCTAAAGCAAGACAAATTATTCAGAGTAATACCAATGCCTTTAACAATACCAATTCTAATTAGGCACTTTCTGCTGCGTTAATGCTTTATACGGCTCCTCTGGGTATTCCCATTACCAGGCAATGCAGTGCTAGCGCATAGAGGAATGACGAATGATATCATGGGACAAACTAAACAAACATAAAATTCAGGCTCCCTGTGGGTCACTGCAGCTGCATCTTAAAATTGAGTTCAGCAGGTCAGGATCTAGTTCATTGAACAGCCTAAATAACATAGACACCTTCCCGCACGGCTGAATCTTAGCGACTTGCTATTGTGTGTTAGATATCATTAACAGCCTTTTTCATTGTAATGGCTTTATATCTTATCACAGATGAAACATTTTCATTTAAGCTGTCTTCAAGAGTAAGTATATTGGAAGAGATGGAAGAAAAGGAATTAGTAAACATATGTTAAACAATAGTTGTCAATGTGATTGATCTGCATAAACATTTAAAATCACTTATGCACAAGACTAGTTTAAACCACATGTCATAGCCATTCTACTATTAATAATATTAAATTGGAATTACTTTGGAAAATATTGTTCAAAATATTTAAATCTTTGCATTCTGCAGCAAATGTTGCTATTTCAATAAGACTCCCCAATGCTAGAAGGACGTTGCCCTGCTTTATTAAAAATGGGAATTGTATAGGTGGTCTTTTTGAAAACAGTGGTCAGGTGGCACAGTGAGGGTGAACAGGATACAGTAGCAGGAAGGTTCCTGAAACTTCCCCACAATGAGGGGGGAGAAATCAGAGGGAAAAGCACTTTGAGCACATTTACTGCTGCTGGCTATAGCACTGCACTGGGATAAACTAAGCACAGCATCAATCCTGGAGACCCAACAGAGGAAAGAAAACAACTTCCTATTAAACAAAATTAAAATTGGTAAGTGGGGGGAGGGGGGATTAGAGAAATAATTAACTTTCCACTGTTGAAATACACTGGGAAGAACAAAGAAAAAGAATGCAAATCAGTTCCCGTTCTATGTTCCATCTGAGGGTTGCTAAATTTATTGAAGCAGAAAGCTGCTATCCCCAATTCAACATAAAGATGTAGCATGCAGTATATTCAGTACATCCTATTAAAGTTTCAGGAGCTTTCCCTGAAAATGGAGATGGTCTCTATTCTTCACAACTTTCTCACAATGTCTTCTGAAAAAGGGTATGGAAAGGCCCATAAGCATAATTCCTTAGAACAAATGTGTAACATAAAATGTAGAACAGGTTCACCTGTTTTCCCATATGTAATGATTTTTTAAATTATTCATTCATGGGTCTACATTTATTACCCATCCCTAGTTGCCTTAGTTCAGAGGGCATTTAAGAGTCAACCAAATTGGGTGTGGAGTCACATGTAGTGATCAGGTAAGGACAGCAGATTTCCTTCCCTGCAGGGCATTAGTGAACCAGATGGATTTTTACAACAATCGACAATGGTTTCATGGTCATCATTAGACTTCTTAATGAATTCAAACTCCATCATCTGCCGTGGCAGGATTTGAACCCGGGTCCCCGGGGCATTACCCTGGGTCTCTGGATTATTAGTCCAGCAACAATGTCACTACGCCAAGGCCTCCTGAATAATCAGTAAAGCAAATTGAAAGTAAAGACAATATAAATAACTGTAAGAAATAGGGCTGCTTCATGTGCATTATAGCACTCAACAACAACTTGCACTTTCAGAGTATCAATCTGCATTTACATAGCACTTTAAGAGAAAAATGTGGGTTTGCAGAAGTGCAACCAAAAGGGAACACCAAGCAAAGAAGGAGCTATTAAAAGGGTGGACAAAAAAATTTGGTTAAAAAGGTGGGCTTTAAGGAGAAGAGGAAGGAGTTAGGGAGGGAATTCCAGACAATGGCACCTATGGAGTTGAAGGTACATTGTTAATAATGAGGCAGGGGAAGGTGCAAGGTGAAAACGAAATCAGGGGCAGACTATAGGGTTAAGAAAAAAAAAGACTTGCATTTATATAGCGATTTTCACGGCCACTGGACAGCTCAAAGAGCTTTACAGCCAATAAGGTACTTTTGAAGTGTAGTCACTGTTACAAAGTAGGAATGCAACAGCACAGCAAACTTCCACAAACAGCAAAGTAATAACAATCAGATAGTCTTGTCTTTTTGTGATGATGATTGAGGGATAAGTGATGATCAGAACACTAAGATTAACTCGCCTCTCCTTTGAAACAGTGCCATGGGATTGTTTACATCCACCCGAGCAGGCAGATGGGGCCTCAGTTTAACATTTCACCCAAAAAACACCTTCAACCATGCAGCACTCCCTCACTGCTGCACTGGAGTGTCAGCCTTAGTTTTTGAGCTCAAGCCCTGGAGTGGAATTTAAACTCGGAACTTTGTGACTCAAGAGACAAGAGTGCTAAAAACTGAGATTGAGGCTGACATTCAAAGGTTGGAAAAGCTGTCAAAGATGGGGCAGGCAAAGGCCATGGAGGAATTCAAAAGAACAGTCCAGAACACTTTACAGAGCTGAAAATAATCCATTACCAAGAATGGAAGAGAGAGGGGAATGCAAGTGAAACATAACTGGAAGAATGGAGGGTGTGAAGAGGAACACAGGGTGAACTGAAGCTATAGGGATGGCAGTGATGAGGTCAAGGATTCATTTGTAAATGAAAATGAAGATTATAAAACTAACAGGAGTACAGGCCCAGTGAAGGTCAGAAGAGCACAGGAGTAATAGGGAACGGCAATGTATTTTCTACAATTTGCAATTTGTGAAGAAAAATTCCCTTTTGAGGGTCAGGGCTTCTTTATGAGTATTATGCTACTCAAAACCCTTGTTGCTTTGCGGGTCAGAAAATGTTGGCCATCACTATCAAAGACAAACTATCCTAAGGAGTCAGATCATGTTAGCCACAATGTTTTTAAGACTTTAAACTATAACAGTTCATCATGACTGTATATAACCTGCAACCTTTTTATTGATTATATGTCACCTTGTGCAATTTTAGTCTCTCCAACTGAAAATCTATTCACTTTTCAACTGATCATGACAGTGTTTAAAGAATGAACTGACACCATCAGAAAACCATGCAATGTTGTTGTAATGCTTATTGTATATGACAATGTGCTTAAAACTAGGCTGCAATGAGCAAAGGGGCAGTACACTCTCCATTTCTGCTGGCAAGCTGCCATTTACCAGTATTGTCAAGGGAAGCAAGTGTACTACGAGTCTAGAGCCTTCTAGCTGAGAACAAATGTCTGAGGCTTAACTCAACTTAGTCCTTTGGGATAGCTATATATGATGCAGTGGTGTTACTGCACCCTGTTGATCATATAAAGATTTAGTACCTAGTGCTTTATTGAGAATTCCACCCCCCTGCACCCCACCCCCCTCACATGAAGCCATTTATAACAGAAACATAAAATACCACAGCTCTGAAACAAACCAAGACTGCACCAGTCTCCAGGAGCCTCATAGTCTAATCCCACTCTCCTGCTTGCTTCTTTGTCTCTTTAACAATGTTCTTTCTCAAGTACTCTCTTTTCCTTTTTAGAAGTTTTCATGTGCTTTGTGACAGTGGTTGTGACAGGGAATACACCTGTACCATGTTTGTAAAATATTTATTTCTAACCTTTTCTTTAATTCTTGTTGTGTGAGTTTGTTAAATTTTTGCTCTCGTGTTACCATCAGTTTATAAGCGGAAGCAATGTACACCACTTACTGTAGATCGCAGCATGTAAGCTGACCTTTGAAACTTTGAAAAATCTTTCCAAAAATGGGGTCGACTAATACACCAAGTATGAAACGTGTCAAGCCAAGCAACAACAAGGAAAGTAAATACTCAGGCTTGTCTCCATTGCGAGGCACTGAAAAACCGTCCACTGCTTACGTGGGAAGATGGCAAAGCTGAACTCGACTCATTTTTTGGGAGAAGCAACATTTTCAATATATTATTTGATAAATCTGGTTTGTTCTGGTGCCTTGCAATAAATGTAGATGCCATAAGAAAACAAAATAAATTATTTTCGGCTTGTCCAGCTACACTCAGCAAAGGAAACGAGAGATGTACTGAGCATATATTAAGTTTTATTGCAAAAATTCAATCTTCTTCCTCCCTCTCTATTATAATCTACCAATAGAAAAACCTCAGGTTCTGAATTTGACTAATTGATGCACATGTAACTCCATAAAAATTCATGTTCCTGCTTTCAAATCAATTGAAATTGTGCAAGTTCGGTTAACATAAAAACTGTTCATTTATTAATGGCTCAAAGACTTTTTTTTTAGACGTACCCCCAACTCCAATTACCTTTAAGACTTTTACTGTCCACCAGTGTCCCTGCCTTGAACTTCAGTGAATAACAAGATCCCCGCAAAACTACTGCAGTTTCCAGCAATCCCAGAGCCGATGTGATAAAATGTAAACACCCCACTCAGAGCTTTGTCCACTAGTCTGTTTTACAATTCACACAAAACTTTTAAGAAAAATGTTAATAACCAGGATAAAAAAATTAACAAATGTTTTAATTCTCGATTTGGTTCCAATAAGTGATTTCTTTTAAAATTGTAAACCATCTTTTTTGTGTAACTATAAAGTTCAGTGATGTTTCCTCACGGTATTATTGAATTCATACAATTAAATTGCATTTCAACATTTAAAAAGAATAATGTCTGAAAACTGGTATACTCCAGATAAGCCTGAGTAAACTTGTTAGCAGAAAAGTGGAGGTTATTTTATATGCCAAGTATAGGCCTAAACATGCATTTAGGTGCTGAAAAAAATGGGGTTATTTTATAGGTTGGGTTGACCTATACACCTAATCCATGTTACTTTATCAAAACCCTTCATAATCTTAAAGACCTCTACCAAGATTATCTGAAGAACCTTCTCAGTTCTAGTGAAGAAAGTCCTAATTTCTGAAAGAAAATGAGAACACTGGCAACACTGATCGGGTCATGCAGCAACTATGGAAAGAGGTAAAAACTTAGCATTTTAAGTTTATAATCCTCCATCAGTGCAAAAGAAGGATTATATACCTGAAGTGTTAGCTGTTTTCCTTTTTCCACTGTTTGATCTGATAAATGTTTTCAGCATGTTTTGGCTGTTGTTTCAGATTCCAGCATCTCTGGAGCTTTATTTTTTGTATTATTCCCTAATGTATCAAGTTCCTCTTCCTAACTGTAACCCCTCAACCCTAGTAACATCCGAGTGAATCTACACTGCACTTTTCCAATTCTTTTACAGCCTTCCCATAATGGGGCACTCAGAATTGCAACACATTGGCCTGGAGATCTGGGCTAAAAAAATCAGCATGCAGCACCCATGCCTGAAGCAGGCTCGTTGCATATTCAAATTAGGGCCTAGCAGCAGTTTGGGGCTCCTACTTCATGACTGGGATACCATGAAGTAACTGGCGCCAGCAGCACTCAGGAAAACTGGTGTACTTAAGGCCTGCCGCCAGCAACAGAGTATGGTTTTAAAACATGCTTACTTGACTGTAGATCTAAGAGGAGTTAGAATGTTTTTACCGAACCCACATTAACAGAATTCAGCTGCTGCCGGGCTCTGGCATCCACCCTCATCTCGAATGTTGTCATTCCCTTCCAGCCACAGCTTCCTTTCTGACCTGAATGCTTCCCGCCCCACTCTTCATCACTCACGAGGGCTGCTGGAGGTGTTACATTGACCGGTTGCCAATTTTGCTTCATTGGTGAGCTGCCAGTTACTGTCTGCAGCTCACCTCAATGTTAATGAGACCTGAAGTCCAATATCAAGCGTGCCTTAGGTCTCACCATCCAGCTGCCGGGATTGGTTTGCCCAAGTCCCCAAAAATGGGTGCACCCGAATTTCTTGGTCCATGCAGCCTAACTAAGGTCCTGTAGAAGTTAAAAATTGCCTCTTTGATTCTTCAGTAATTCCAACCACTTACTCTGGCTGCAGTCAGCTAACTTAATATGGATTAGGCATCAAATCGTTTAGTCCCGTAAAGTTCCGTTACTCAGTGGATAAACTCAGCAACCAAGAGGACACAGTCTCTACAGTTCTGAAGATTTTTATGCTGTATTGCAAAGCATGTATAATACATAAAGATATAATAAAACTTTTGTTCATACAATTTCTTTGGCCAAAATGTAAAAATAACACTTCACAAAATAGATTGTAGTGACTGTTATGTAGGCTGGCACAAGCTTTGGGCTGCTCACTATGGGAAAAACATAGAAACTAGGAGCAGGAGTAGACCGATAAGATTGATGGGGATATTATAGGGAGATTCAAACTGATAAAAGTGACAGTCAAGGTAAACATAGTTATTACCACTGGGTGGCACATAAAGGCCAATGGCCATATCAAGATAAATATGTGATACATGAAGGGACAGATTATAAGGTACAATATACAACGTACAGCGTAGAGACAGGCCATTCAGCCCAACTGATGCATGCCAATGTTCATCCTCCCCTCCTACCCAATGTCATCTAATTCTAACAGCATATCTTTATTTACATTTTGCCTCATGAGCCTTTTGAGCTTCATCCTAATGTATCTATACTATTCACTTCAACTACTCTGTATAAGTTCCATATTTTCAGTGAAGAAGTTTCTCCTGAATTCCCTGTTGGATTTTTTGTGACTGTTATATTTATGGCTCCTAGTTTTGGACCCCAGGACAACTTGAATTTATATAGCATCCTTAACATTGTAAAACATCCAAAGGCGCTTCACAGGAGCGTTATCAATCAGAATTTGACACCTAGCCACACAAAGAAATATTATGAAAAAATGACCTTGGAGAGAGTACGAGCGGAAATAGGATAGAAACTACAAAGAGATGTGAATTCAAAGCCATGGCCTAAGGAAATGGTAGAGGCAGCTGAAAGAATGGTCTCAATCTTAGTGACAAGATGACAAGTGGAAATATTTTCTCTACATCTACCCCTTCATAATCTAAAAGACGTTTATGGTGAGCCCTCAGCCTTATCCTTTCCGGAGAAAGGAATCCCAGCTAGTTCAATCAGTCCTGACTGATAAATATAACCTTTCAATTTGGTATCAATCTATCAATTTTTTTGTTTCTCCAGTGCATTCAAATACTTGTTATAATAACTTCTTAGATAGTCCCTTGGGGTCGAGTTTGACTTGCTTCCACTTCTCCGCAAATGCTTTGAAGGCATCCTTAAAGCATTCTGTTGTCCTGGGAGGCTACAACCACAATCGAGTTCTGAATGGAGCAGATGGTTCTGGAGTCTGGTGTCAGACATACAAATGACATTTTGAATGGTTAGCACCTCAATGCTGGGCATGTTGGCTTGGGGAAAGACACTAATGTTGGACCACCTTTCTTGCCACTGGATTTGATGACACCACTGGTGGTACTTCTCTAGTGCTTTAACGTGCCTGCTGTAGGTTGTCAAAGTCTCCATTGTTTATAGGAACACAGGGATCACTGCTGCCCTATAACCAAGGCCTTAGCGTTGGGTTGGAGGTCCAGATTCTCAAATAATTTTTTTCTCAATCAGCCGAAGGCTGAGTTGGCACATTGGAGGCAATGATGAATTTCATCGTCCATGTCTGCCTTCATCAAGAGGAGGCTCCCAAGATATGAAAAATGGTCCATATTTTCCAGGATCTCTCAGTTGATCTTAATTGATGTGAAGTGGTGTTGTTCTATGGGAGCTGGTAGGAAGAGGACCTTAGTTTTCCGGCTGTTTAGTGAAAAGCCCATTTTCTCACATTCTACAGAGAAGGAGTCGACAATGACCTGGAGCTCAGTTTCTGAGTGAGTGCACAGACAAGCATCATCGGCATTCTGGAGCTCTATGTCTGAGATTGGAGTGGTTGTAGTTTTGGATTGAAGGCAGTGTAGGTTGAACAGTTTCCAGTCTGTTCTGTAAATTATCCCCATGCCTGCAGGTAATTTGCTGGAGATGGGGTGCAGTATTACAGTGAGGAAAACAGAGAAGAGAGTTGGTGCTATGACACAGCCTTGTTTGACCCAAGTCTCCACTGAGATAGGGTCTGTGACGGTTCTGTTGGTGAAGATCACAGCTTGCACGTCATCACGGAGTAGGCAGAGAATGGTAACAAATTTCTGAGGCAGTCCAATTTGTGGAGGATACTCCATAAGCTTTCACAGTTGACAGAGTCAAAGGCTTTTGTGAGATTAAAAAAGGTCATGTACAGTAGCTGGTGCTGTCCCTCACATTTTTCTTGGATTTGCTGTGCAGTGAAGATCATGTCTGTGGTGCCCCTCAATGGGTGAGAAGCACACTGCGACTCTGGTAGGAGGTCTTCAGCCACTGGAAGGAGGCGATTGAAGGATCCTTGCAATGAGCTTCCCTGTGGCAGACAGCAGGGAGCCTCCTCTGTAGTTACCACAATCGGACATGTCTCCCTTCTTGAGTGCTTGAGCTGTGAGTTATCTTGACAGCCTTGAAGAAACTGGCTGTGCCTGTGTTGTATCTTCTGTGCTCTTTCTGCCCACCATTTGTTCTTCATGTTGTGGGTTTTGAACTGTACTGTTGCCTTCTGACCCCAATAGGACTGCTGCTTTTCTCTTGAGGCGTGGTGAAGTTTCCAGTCTGTGAAAGCCTTATGCTTAAGCTCAATGATGTCCTGTATCAAGTGGTTATTTTCGTCAAACCAGTCACCCACTCTTTGTGGGTGTTTGTAATGGTGGGCTTTAGGTTGACCAGGCCCTATAGCCCCTGGTGGTTGGAAGTTGACAGTGAGGTGCTTACTGAGAAGGGCTGCCTTGGTGGGATTTTGAGGCTTTTAATGTTAATTTTCTTGTGGCATTGCTTCTGTTGCCTCTGCTATTTGGGGGCCAAGCTAATGGGGATGGTGGACTGGATAAGCTAGTGGTCGTTCCTGTACATGTCATGGCGCAGGTAACATGGACATCTCTGCTGTCCCTTGCTTAAACAATCAAGTAGTCGAGCAAGTGCCAGATGTTTGGACTGCAGGTGTTGCCATGAGGTCTTGCATTTGTCACTCTGATGGAACAGGGTATTAGTTGCGACAAGGTCACGTTCTAGACATTTTGTCAAGAAGAAGAACCTGTTGGAGTTTGCCTTCCCTTTCATGTTCTTCCAGAGATTTGCATCCTTCCTGACTCCAGTGTTGACATCTCTGAGGAAAATTACTTTGTCACCTACTGGGACTCAGGTTAGGGACTGCTCAAGGTTAATCTTGTCTGTTGCCTCAAGCGTAGGAGTATATACGCTGATGATGGCGGCATGCTGATTCCTCGCCAAGGTGAGCCAGGCAGTCGTGAGGCACTCACTTATCCCACAGGGAGAGCTGCTGAGGTGCCAAACAAGCTCATTTTTGTTGGGGAAGTCCACCCCATTGAGTCGCTGTTCCTCTTCTGGGAAGCCCTTTCAGAAAAAGATGGACCTGCTACCTTGCACCGTCAGTTGACCTTCTCCGGCATGTTGTGTCTCACATAGGGCGGTAATGTTAATGTCGAGATGTCCGAGTTCCTAAGCTATGATGATGGTGTAGCGCTCAGGTCTGTGACTGTTGAGGTTGACCATGAGGGTCCTGACGTTCCAGCTCCCAAACTTCATTTTAACGATTGGGAGATGCCTATGCGTGAATTTTCTAACATGGAGGATCTGTCACATACCGACCACCACATAGCGGGGCCTTAGTCCAATTGCAAGGGATTCCAGGACAATTCGTGGCCAGGTTCTGCCGTGAAACATTAGCACGGTCTCTGCACGATCATCTGCAGGTTCATATGTGGTCGCAGGGGCAGGGGCTACATTCGTCCGCACCCATCTCACCACCCCCCACCATCACCAGATTCCACGCATCACCCCACCCCCCCACATCCTCCATCTCCTAGGTTTTTGCTGTAGAAGCCCACAAAATGGCAGCCCACCCTTCCCCAGTCTACCTACACAAAGTGTCTACCTGGCAACACAATAAAATGGCAACATTCTCCCAGAAAAGAACCTTCTGTGAGCTTCACAAAATAGTGGCCATCCCCAACCTTCACCAAATGGTGACCCAGCCCCAGGAAAGGATAAGCCTGCTCAACCTTCATAAAATAGCGGGTATTCCGACCTTCACAAAATGGAGATTCACCACAGAAAAGGACAACAATTCCTGACCTTCGGAAATAATATGGGGACAGAACTGTGCACAACATTCCAAGTTGACAAAGCAGAAGCTCATGGAAAAGGAGGGTCAGTGTCCAATTGGATAAAAGGATTGGCTTAAGGAGAGAAAACAGTGACTCTTGGTAGATGGTTATTTTTCACACTGGAGGATGGTACACAGTGGTGTTCCCCAAGGATCAGTACTTGGCAACTGTTTCTTTTTGCTATATATAAGTGACTTGGATCTTAGAATGGAGAGTAGAATTTCAAAATTCGCTGATGATACCAGACTTCGAGGTGTGGCAGTATTGAAAGAGCAAGGAGAGAGCTGGGAGTTTCAGTGCAAAACAGTAAGGGGAGAGCCGGGAGTTTCAGTGTAAAACAGTGAGGAGAGAGCTGGGAGTTTCAGTGTTTAAAACAGTGAGGAGAGAGCTGGGAGTTTCAGTGTTTAAAACAGTGAGGAGAGAGCTGGGAGTTTCAGTGTTTAAAACAGTGAGGAGAGAGCTGGGAGTTTCAGTGTTTAAAACAGTGAGGAGAGAGCTGGGAGTTTCAGTGTTTAAAACAGTGAGGAGAGAGCTGGGAGTTTCAGTGTTTAAAACAATGAGGAGAGAGCTGGGAGTTTCAGTGTTTATAACAGTGAGGAGAGAGCTGGGAGTTTCAGTGTTTAAAACAGTGAGCAGAGAGCTGGGAGTTTCAGTGTTTAAAACAATGAGGAGAGAGCTGGGAGTTTCAGTGTTTAAAACAATGAGGAGAGAGCTGGGAGTTTTAGTGTTTAAAACAGTGAGCAGAGAGCTGGGAGCTTCAGTGTTTAAAACAGTGAGGAGAGAGCTGGGAGTTTCAGTGTTTAAAACAGTGAGGAGAGAGCTGGGAGTTTCAGTGTTTGAAACAGTGAGGAGAGAGCTGGGAGTTTCAGTGTTTAAAACAGTAAGCTGAGAGCTGGGAGTTTCAGTGTTTAAAACAGTGAGGAGAGAGCTGGGAGTTTCAGTGTTTAAAACAGTGAGCAGAGAGCTGGGAGTTTCAGTGTTTAAAACAATGAGGAGAGAGCTGGGAGTTTCAGTGTTTAAAACAATGAGGAGAGAGCTGGGAGTTTCAGTGTTTAAAACAGTGAGGAGAGAACTGGGAGTTTCAGTGTTTAAAACAGTGAGGAGAGAGCTGGGAGTTTCAGTGTTTAAAACAGTGAGGAGAGAGCTGGGAGTTTCAGTGTTTAAAACAGTTAGGAGAGAGCTGGGAGCTTCAGTGTTTAAAACAGTGAGGAGAGAGCTTGGAGTTTCAGTGTTTAAAACAGTTAGGAGAGAGCTGGGAGTTTCAGTGTGTAAAACAATGAGGAGAGAGCTGGGAGTTTCAGTGTTTAAAACAATGAGGAGAGAGCTGGGAGTTTCAGTGTTTAAAACAGTTAGGAGAGAGCTGGGAGTTTCAGTGTTTAAAACAGTGAGCAGAGAGCTGGCAGTTTCAGTGTTTAAAACAGTAAGCTGAGAGCTGGGAGTTTCAGTGTTTAAAACAGTGAGGAGAGAGCTGGGAGTTTCAGTGTGTAAAACAATGAGGAGAGAGCTGGGAGTTTCAGTGTTTAAAACAATGAGGAGAGAGCTGGGAGTTTCAGTGTTTAAAACAGTTAGGAGAGAGCTGGGAGTTTCAGTGTTTAAAACAGTGAGCAGAGAGCTGGCAGTTTCAGTGTTTAAAACAGTAAGCTGAGAGCTGGGAGTTTCAGTGTTTAAAACAGTGAGGAGAGAGCTGGGAGTTTCAGTGTTTAAAACAGTGAGGAGAGAGCTGGGAGTTTCAGTGTTTAAAACAATGAGGAGAGAGCTGGGAGTTTCAGTGTTTAAAACAATGAGGAGAGAGCTGGGAGTTTCAGTGTTTAAAACAGTGAGGAGAGAACTGGGAGTTTCAGTGTTTAAAACAGTGAGGAGAGAGCTGGGAGTTTCAGTGTTTAAAACAGTTAGGAGAGAGCCGGGAGTTTCAGTGTTTAAAACAGTTAGGAGAGAGCTGGGAGTTTCAGTGTGTAAAACAATGAGGAGAGAGCTGGGAGTTTCAGTGTTTAAAACAATGAGGAGAGAGCTGGGAGTTTCAGTGTTTAAAACAGTTAGGAGAGACAGTGTTTAAAACAGTGAGGAGAGAGCTGGGAGTTTCAGTGTTTAAAACAGTGAGGAGAGAGCTGGGAGTTTCAGTGTTTAAAACAATGAGGAGAGAGCTGGGAGTTTCAGTGTTTATAACAGTGAGGAGAGAGCTGGGAGTTTCAGTGTTTAAAACAGTGAGCAGAGAGCTGGGAGTTTCAGTGTTTAAAACAATGAGGAGAGAGCTGGGAGTTTCAGTGTTTAAAACAATGAGGAGAGAGCTGGGAGTTTTAGTGTTTAAAACAGTGAGCAGAGAGCTGGGAGCTTCAGTGTTTAAAACAGTGAGGAGAGAGCTGGGAGTTTCAGTGTTTAAAACAGTGAGGAGAGAGCTGGGAGTTTCAGTGTTTGAAACAGTGAGGAGAGAGCTGGGAGTTTCAGTGTTTAAAACAGTAAGCTGAGAGCTGGGAGTTTCAGTGTTTAAAACAGTTAGGAGAGACAGTGTTTAAAACAGTGAGCAGAGAGCTGCGAGTTTCAGTGTTTAAAACAGTGAGGAGAGAGCTGGGAGCTTCAGTGTTTAAAACAGTGAGGAGAGAGCTGGGAGTTTCAGTGTTTAAAACAGTGAGGAGAGAGCTGGGAGTTTCAGTGTTTAAAACAGTTAGGAGAGAGCTGGGAGTTTCAGTGTTTAAAACAGTGAGCAGAGAGCTGGGAGTTTCAGTGTTTAAAACAGTTAGGAGAGAGCTGGGAGTTTCAGTGTTTAAAACAGTTAGGAGAGAGCTGGGAGTTTCAGTGTTTAAAACAGTGAGGAGAGAGCTGGGAGTTTCAGTGTTTAAAACAGTGAGGAGAGAGCTGGGAGTTTCAGTGTTTAAAACAGTGAGGAGAGAGCTGGGAATTTCAGTGTTTAAAACAGTGAGGAGAGAGCTGGGAGTTTCAGTGTTTAAAACAGTGAGCAGAGAGCTGGGAGTTTCAGTGTTTAAAACAATGAGGAGAGAGCTGGGAGTTTCAGTGTTTAAAACAATGAGGAGAGAGCTGGGAGTTTCAGTGTTTAAAACAGTGAGCAGAGAGCTGGGAGTTTCAGTGTTTAAAACAATGAGGAGAGAGCTGGGAGTTTCAGTGTTTAAAACAATGAGGAGAGAGCTGGGAGTTTTAGTGTTTAAAACAGTGAGCAGAGAGCTGGGAGTTTCAGTGTTTAAAACAATGAGGAGAGAGCTGGGAGTTTCAGTGTTTAAAACAATGAGGAGAGAGCTGGGAGTTTCAGTGTTTAAAACGGTGAGCAGAGAGCCTGGAGTTTCAGTGTAAAACAGTGAGGAGAGCGGAACTGCGTGAGAAGGGCAGCAGCGGCGGGAGATTAAAAACTGGCAGCAGAGAGCCCCTTCAACCTGTTTCCACCTGTCAGAGCCGAAGTGTGATGCCAAAGCAAAACACATAGGTGACTGGTGGGTATCTCTTCTGTGTCTCTTTTGATTGGCCAAGTGGTTTAAATCAGGAGTTGTTATTACAGCTGAAGAGTACAGTTAAGAAATTCACTTTTAACATCCAAATGAACTAATTAAATACAACAGAGATGGCTGGGCAGGCAGCGTCTTGCAGCTGTAGTATCTGGGAGCTGGTGGACACCGGTGTGATCCACGGTGACCACATTGCAGTAAGTGCTGGCTGCTCAAGAAACTTCAGCTCAGAGTTGATGAGCTGGAGTGTGAGCTGCGGACACTGCGACACATCAGGGAGGGGGAGAGATAACTGGACACTGTGTTTCAGGGGACAGTCACATCCCTCAGATTAATTACATCAAATTTGGATCGTGTTAAGGGACAGGAGAATGTGACTGTATGTGGATACAGAATTAGATCTGGAGGAGCCTCGGCCAGTGCCCTTGTCCAATAGGTACGAGGTTCTTGCTCCCGTTGTGGACAAGAGCACAGATGCAGGGATGATAAGCGAACTGACCACAGCACCGTGGCACAGAGTACCATTCAAGTAGCGGGAGAAAAGAGAAATGTAGTAGTAATAGGGGATATCTTAATTAGGGTAACGGATACTGTTCTCTGCAGCAAAGCAGCTCTGCAGAGGGTTCCGAAGGCTGTGTTGCCTACCTGGTGCCAAAGTTAAGGACACCTCTTCTGGGCTGCAGAGAACCTTGGAATGGGAGGGGAAGGATCCAGTTGTCATGGTCCACGTAGGTAGGACTGGGAAAGAGGTTCTGCTAAGGGAGTACAAGCATTTTAGGACTAAATTATAAAGCAGAACCACTAGGGTAATAATCTCCAGATTACTACCTGAGCCACGTGCAAATTGGCATAGGGTAAATAAGATTAGAGAGGTAAATGCATGGCTCAAAGATTGGTGTGAAGAAATGGGTTCCGATTCATGAGGCACTAGCATCAGTCCTAGGGAAGGCGAGAGCTGTTCCTTTGGGACGGGCTTCATTTGAACCATGTTGGGACCAGTATTCTGGTGAATCGTATAACTAGGGTTGTAGATAGGACTTTAAATTAATTAGTGGGGAAGGGGGGGTGGGGAGGGTTCAACTGAAGGGAAGTTTAAAAAATTAAACAGGAATGAGAGGGCAGAGGTGCAGGGTAGTAAAGAGGCAAATGATAATCAAAGTGTGAGAGGAAAGGGCAGAAAATAGCTATTATAGAGACATGGTTGCATGGTGGCCAATACTGGGAACTTAATATTCAAGGGCGTTTGACGTCCCGGAAAAATAGGCAAAAAGGAAAAAGAGGTGAAGTAGCTTTGATAACAAAGGAAGGTATCAGTGCGGTGGCAAGTAGGGATATAGATTGCGATGTGGAATCAGTTTGGGTGGAAATAAGGAATAGCAAGGGGAAGAAGTCACAGGTGGGAGTCGTCTATAGGTCCCGATGAGTTGCATCACTGTAGGACAAAGTATAAATCGGGAAATAATGAAGGTGTGTAAGAAGGGCACTACAATTGTCATGGGCAATTTTAATCTGCATATTGACTAGACAAATCATATTGGCAAGGGTAACATGGAAGACGAATCTATACAGTGCATCGGGGATTGATTCTTCGAGCAATATATTGCAGAACCTACCCGGGAACAGGCTATTTTAGATCTAGTAATGTGTAATGAGGTGTGATTAATAAGTGACATTGTAGTTAAGGATTCTCTAGGGAGTAGTGATCACAACATGGTAGAATTTCAAATTCAGTTTGAGGGCAAGTAACTCAGGTCTCAAACCAATGCCCTCATATTAAATAAGGGCAATTACAGAGGTGTGAATAACGAGTTGTCTAAAGCGGGCCGGGAAAATAGATTAAGGGCAAGGTCAGTGGATGAGCAGTGGTAGAAATTTAAGCAGATATTTCATAATGCTCAGCAAAAATTTATCCTGGTCAAAAACAAGGACACGATGAGAGGGACAAACCATCCATGGTTAACAAAGGTAGTCAAGGAGAGTATCCAATCAAAAACTAAGGCATACAAACCAGCGAAAACTATTGGTAGGCCAGAGAATTGGGAATTTTTTTTTAGGAACCAGCAGCGGATGACTAAAAAGCTAATAAAGAGGGAGAAAATTGATTGAGAAAGTAAATTGGCAAGAAATATAAAAACAAACAGCAAGAGCTTCCACGGGTATATAAAAAGAAAGAGAGTGGCTAAAGTGAGCGTGGGACCCTTGGAGGATGTGACTGGAGAATTGATAGCAGGGAACAGGAAAATGGCAGATAATTTAAACCAATATGTTGCATCGGTCTTCACGGTGGAGGACACTATAAACATCCCAAAGTTATCAATTAAGCAAGGAGCTAATGGGAGGAAAGATCTTGTAACAGTCTCTACCACGAGGGACAAGTATTTGACAAACTAATGGGACCAACAGTAGACAAGTCACCAGAACCTGATGGCCTGCATCCAAGGGTTTTAAAGGAAGCGGCTGCAGTGATAATGGAGGGAATGGTCGAAGTATTCCAGAAGTCACTAGATTCCGGAAGGGTCCCAGCGGATTGGAAAACCGCTAATGTGATGCCCTTGTTCAAAAAGGGAGAGAGACAAAAAGCAGGAAACTATAGGCCAGTCAGTCTAACATCTGTTGTTGAGAAAAACCTAGGGTCTATTATTAAGGAAGAAGTAGCTGGACATTTAGAAAAGCTTAACGCAATCAAACAGCCAACATGGTTTTGTGAAAGGGAAATCATGTTTGACAAATTTTCTAGAGTTTTTTGAGGATATAACAAGCAGAGTTGATAAAGGGGAACCGGTAGATGTAGTGTATTTGATTTCCAGAAGGCATTTGATAAAGTGTCACATAAAAGTTTACTTCACAACGAGCCCACGGTATTGGGGGTAATACTTTAGCATGGATTGAGGATTTGTTAACACACAGAAGACAGAGTCAATTAATGGGTCTTTTTCAGGTTAGAAAGACCTAACTAGTGGAGCGCCACAAGGATCAGTCCTAGGGTCTCAATTATTTACTATCTATATTAATGACTTGGAGGTGGGGACAGAGTGTAATGTATCCAAATTTGCTGATGATACAAAAATAGGTGGGAGGGCATGTTGTGATAAGAACATAAACAATCTGCAAGGGGATATAAATAGGTTGAGTGTGTGGGCAAAAACTTGGCAGATGAAGTTTAATGTAGGAAAGTGTAAGGTCATGCACTTTGGTAGGAAGAATCAAAAGGCAGACTATTATTTAAATGGAGGGAGACTCAAAAAAAGTGCAGCACAGGGGGATCTGGGTGTTCTTATGCATGAAACACAAAAGGTTAGCATGCAGGTGCAGCAAGTAATTAAGAAGGCAAATGAAATTTTGGCCTGTATTGCTAGGGGATTGGAGTTTAAAAATAGGCAAGTCTTGATACAACTGTACACAGTGTTGGTGAGGCCACACGAGGAGTACTGTGCAGAGTTTTGGTCCCCATATTTAATAAAGGATATACTGGCATTGGAGGCAGTTCAAAAGAGATTGACTAGGCTGATTCCTGGGGTGAAGGGGTTGACTTATCAAGAACGGCTAAACAGGTTAGGCCTTTATTCATTAGAGTTTAGAAGATGATGGGGTGATCTTATTGCAACATACAAGATTCTGAGGGAGCCTGACAGGGTAGATATTGAGAAGATGTTTCCACTTGTGGAGGAATCTCAAACTAGGGGACATAGTTACAGAATAACGGGACACTCAATTAAAACTGAGATGCAAAGTAATTTCTTCTCTCAGAGGGTAGTGAATGTCTGGAATTCTCTACCCCAGAGAGTTATGGAGATCTAGATCACCGAAAGTATTTAAAGGGGAGGTAGACAGATTTTTGAAATATCAGTGAGTTGGGGGCTATGGGGAGATGGCACGAAAGAGAAGTTGAGACCTGGGGCCAATCAGCCATGATCTATGAATGAGCTATTGAATGGCAGGGCAGGCTTGAAGGGCTGAATGGCCTACTGGTGCTTCTATTTCTTATGTTCTTATGAATTGCCTGCAACATGACATAGATAGGCCACCAGAATGGGCAGGCAAGCGACAAATGGAATTGAATACTGAATAGTGTGAGGTGATACATTTTGATAGAAGGAATAGGGAGAGACAATATAGACTTCATGGTACAGTTCTAAAGAGTGTGCGCTGCATGTGGCAGGACACACTGAGAGAGTGGTAGCAAAGCATATGAAAACTTAGGGGAAAGCGAGAAAGAACTTTTTTATGCAGCGAGTTGTAATGACCTGGAACTCACTGCCTACGAGAATGGTAAAAGAGGAAACAATAAATAATTTCAAAAGGAAATTGGATGCGCACTTGAAGGAAATAAACCTGCCAGGCTCCAGAGATCAAGCAATGGAGTGGGACTGACAAGATTGCTCTGCAGAGAGTCGACATGGATTCAATGGGCCAAATGGCCTCCTTCTGTGACCTAAATGACTATGACTCTGTGTGGTCTAACCAAGGCTGTACAAAATTTAATTAAACTACTCTGTTTTTCAATTCTATTCCTCCAGAAATGAAACCCAATGTTTTGTTTGCTCTCTTTACGGCCATATTAACCTGCAGTCCTACTTTGTGATGTGTGCATCTGTACCGCCAGATCCCTTTGCTCCTCTGCCTCAGTTCAACACTTATTTTCTAAGGCGTAAGTTGCCTCCTTATTCCTCCCATCAAAATGAGCCACCTCGCATTTATCTAATGAAATTCATTTGTCAATTACACACCCATTCTGATTAGAAAGAACGTTTTCATGCAAAAATAATTGGAATGCTTTGCCATTAATAGTAATTGTTGCTAAACTGATTAGAATGTTCAAAATATCACTAGCTAATTGCTAAAGAAGAAAAATATGAAAGGGTATAGGGAGACAGCAGGAAAATGGGACTGGTACGTTATAAAGAAATAGCTTTTTAAACTAAAGATAGACTAATTATATTCCCTGTCACCATGGCTATGTGAACAGCCACAAGATAGTGGTCAATAATTCTGTTAACACAGATGTAGGAAACAGTTATGTTTTAATACTGTACATGCACATGGTCTCTCTGACCTACCTTGTCCCGGTTGCTGGACCTGGGATGGAAGAACACTCTGTCCCAGCTCACCATTCAGCCACAGCTGCATACGAATAAAGGGTTCTCGGCCTTTCTGAGTCAATTTACTCCAAGGCTTGGGCCTAGACAGCATATCACTGACACTCCCTTGTGACAGACCCAAAACCTAAGAAAAAGTGTAGGGCATGACAAAGAGAAACAAAGAGCTTTGTGAGTAATTGTGTTTTCTCTTAATTTTTTTTGACTTTGCTAATAGAAATAAATGCTACACAGTTTTACATTTATAAACATGCAAAATGCATCCAAGTGTTGAAAGTCATTTCAAGGATCACAAGTTATTTTGATGGGTTACTGATCCAGATTTCAAAGTCACTGATGCAGACAGCTATAAGGAAAGCATCAATTTTCTGGCAGTAATCTGGACCACTGGTGTTATTTATTTCCTACTCCATTTTACATACAGTTTTGTTGCTTTCAATAATTTCATTTGCTTTTCTGCCTCATATATGTTTATTTCTTCCTTGCCTTTTTAACCTTTTCTCGTTCCTTTCTTTCACATTCTTGTGTTTCAGTCACTTATCGAAGAAGCCCCAAAAAAAGCTCTAATTCTCCATTTTTCTGGTAGAAAATGAGTTCTGCTGTATAACACTCTACTTAATGTCAAACAATATCAACTGGCCCACTGATATGCAAAAGAACTACTTATTTAGATTCTAAAACCAGTAGATCTGACTTGTTAACACTGCCTGAATTTTACCAAGCCTCTCCATTTCCTGTATAAACAGACAATACTGTGCTGATCCTAGTGTTATGTAAGACTTTACAATGGCAGACAATAGCCATATAAAGTAAAACAAGGTAATTGTGTGTTATCTAGGTCTGATTTCACCATTATAATGTTTTAATATTTTTCTTTTTATTATAATGTTTATACAATGGTTCTGGCCTGCAACTTTTCTTTTAATAAGAAGATGGACTTTCTGAAGAATTAATCAGGGACTTACCGGTGTTGCTCCAGTGCAGAATGCTCCACTGTAGTCATTTGATGTGGCCGGTGCGGAGCTGAATGGTTGTGTAGTCAGACGCAACACCTGAGTGATGACAATTAGAATGATAAATAGTTCCCTTCTAAGTGTTATCACACTGGTGCTATGACATTGTTTGAGAAGCCAGAACCATTGTATAATGGAAACCACACCTTCTGATGTGGGAACACAGAAGCTTGTTTTTCACAGTTCCACCCTTATGTGGTCATATAAAAAACAAACTAAATCAGAATTTATAATCTGGTTAACTTGGTATAAAGGTTCGCTGGTGGTCAGCAGTGAAATATACCAAAGCACTTTCCATTTGTGATGCTGAGCACAACTTATTTGTGGAGACAAATACTAGATCTTGGCACTGGCTATGACCCATTCTCCAGTTAACCTGCAGAATCTTAAAAACCAGTCAAATTATCTTGGAAGGTGATATACCATTACATTTCAGTTAAACTAGGACAATAATATGTTTCCTACTTTTTAATGGCAACAGAATTAGCCAGTAACTTGGCTAACTGGAGATTTGTGTTGCTCTAAAAGAAGAAATCTTTTGTCATCGATGTTTTAGCTTTACTAAAAGAAAAATTACAGCCAGCATGGGACACATGTATGTAAAATACAGTAAACCACTAGTGCAATAATTTAGAAGCTTCAGTCCCAAACAGTGCTACATTTGTCACATTGGCACTTTTGAACAATATTGTAAATATTCTGAAGTAGGGTTGGGACTGCACACACAGCAAGTGTGGACAGTTTAATGATGAAGCATACTAACAAATAAATTGGATGCTGTAACTAAACTGTTAACAGCATTATTCTTTGTAAACTGCTCTGAGATTAAAGCTTCTGTAAGTTTAGCAAATGATTAAGAGTTGAAATAAACTTTGTATCACAATTACATTCAAATATATACATAGACTGTACATACACATAGATCTATGCATGTAGGTATTGCACAGAATGTGTAACTGGAAACAGGAACCATGTTAAAATGCTTGGAACTCATTAGAAAAAAGACTACAACAATCCTTATTAAAATGTGAGTAATGTTACTTTTGAACAGTCAGCAATATCTAAAGCACTTTGTTTTTAAAAACAGTCTAAGATAACAATAACAATTTGCATTTACATAGTGCCTTCCCATGAAAAAAAGCTTGCAATTAAAAAGCTTGCAATTATATAGCACTTTACACGACCACTGGACGTCTCAAAGCGCTTCACAGCCAATTAAGTATTTTTTCAAGTGCAGTCACTGCTGTAATGCAGGAAACGTGGAAACTAATACGTGCTCAACAAACTCCCACAAACAGATATGTGATAATGACCATATAATCTGTTTTGTGATGTGATTGAGGGATAAATATTGGTCCCAAGGACGCTGGGGAAAACTCCCCTGCTCTTCTTCAAAATAGTGCCATTGGATCCTTTAAATCCACCCAAGTGGGCAGATAGGGCGTTGGTTTAACATCTCAACTGAGAGATGGCACCTCTGACAATGCAGTGCTTCCTCAGTTTCTGCACTAGAGTGTCAGCCTTGATTTTTGTGCTGAAGCCCTGGAGTGGGACCCCAACCTTGGAAACCTGAGATTCAGAGGTGAGTGTGCCACCACCTGAGCCACAGCTGGCAAAGTGGAGCAAAACATCCCAAGGCATTTCATAGGAGTGTAATAAGATTAAAAATTGATTCTGCGACATGAAGGAGATATTAGGACAAGTGGCCTTGGTCAAAGACGTAGGTTTTTAAGATGCATCTTAAAAGGAGGAAAAACAAGTGAAGAATTAGTCATAGAGGTCTACAGCACAGAAAAAGGCCCTTCGGCCCATCGAGTCTGCGCCAGTCAAACAAGTACCTAACTATTCTAATCCCATTTTCCAGCACTAGGCCCATAGCCTTGTATGCCATGGCATCGCAAGTGCACATCCAAATACTTCTTAAATGTTATGAGGGTTTCTGCTTCTATCACCCTTTCAGGCAGTGAGTCCCAGATTCCCAACACCCTCTGGGTGAAAAAGTTCTTCCTCACATCCCCTCTAAACCTCCTGCTCCTTACCTGAAATCTATGCCCCCTGGTTATTGATCCCTCCACCAAGGGGAAACGTTCCTTCTTGTCTGCCCTATCTATGTCCCTCATAATTTTATACACCTCAATCATGTCCACCCTCGATCTCCTCTGTTCCAGGGAAAATAACCCCAGTCTGTCCAATCTCTCCTCATAACTAAAACTCTCCAGCCCAGGCAACATCCTGGTAAATCTCCTCTGCACTCTCTCTAGCACAATCACATCCTTCCTATAATGTGGATTCCAGAACTGCACACAATACTCTACCTGTGGCCTAATCAGCGTTTTATACAATTCCAGCATAATCTCCCTGCTTTATATTCTATGCCTCAGCTAATAAAGGCAAGTATCCCACCTGCCTTCTTAACCACCTTATCTACCTGTCCTGCTACCTTAAGGGACCGGTGGACTTGTACCCCAAGGTCCCTCTGATCCTCGGTACTTCCCAGGGTCCTACCATTCATCGTGTATTCCCGTGCCTTGTTTGTCCTGCCCAAGTGCATCACCTCACACTTATCCGGATTAAAATCCATTTGCCACTGATCAGCCCATCTGACCAGCTCGTCTATATCCTCCTTTAATCTAAGGCTATCCTCCTCACTATTTACCACCCTACCAATTCTCGTGTCATCCGCGAACTTACTGATCAACCCTCCTACATTCAAGTCTAAA
Organism: Cetorhinus maximus; assembly: GCF_964194155.1. Classification (NCBI taxonomy): domain Eukaryota; kingdom Metazoa; phylum Chordata; class Chondrichthyes; order Lamniformes; family Cetorhinidae; genus Cetorhinus; species Cetorhinus maximus. The sequence continues at coordinate 54,912,818 of NC_135887.1, forward strand.
TTGTTTATACATACCACAAACAGCAAGGGACCCAACACTGATCCCTGTGGAACCCCACTGGACACAGGCATCCAGTCACAAAAACACCCCTCTACCATCACCCTCTGCTTCCTGCCACTCAGCCAATTCTGCATCCAATTTGCCAAATTGCCTTGGATCCCATGGGCTTTTACCTTCGTTATCAGTCTCCCATGTGGGACCTTATCAAAAGCCTTGCTAAAGTCCAAGTAGACCAGTCAAATGCATTGCCCTCATTTACACACCTGGTCACCTCTTCGAAAAACTCAATCAAATTGGTCAGACAGGCCTTCCCTTAACAAACCATGCTGGCTGTCCTTGATTAATCCCTGCCTCTCCAAGTGTAGATTAATTATGTCCCTCAGAATTGTTTCCAATAGTTTCCCCAACACTGAGGTTAGACTGACTGGCCTGTAGTTCCCTGGTTTATCCCTTCCTCCCTTCTTGAATAACGGTACCACATTGGCTGTCCTCCAGTCCTCTGGCACCTCTCCTGGGCTAGGGAGGTATCGAAAATTATTGCCAGCACCCCTCTTAACTCCTCCCTTGTTTCGCTCAACAGCCTGGGATACATTTCATCTGGGCCTGGAGATTTATCTACTTTTAAGCCTTCCAGACCACTTAGAACCTCCTCCCTTTCTATGCTAATTTAAAAAATTATATCACAGTCCTTCTGCCTGATTTCCATACCCACGTCATCTCTCTTACTTGTGAACAACGACAGAAAATATTCATTTAGAACCCTACCTACGTCTTCTGGCTCTACACACAGGTGTGAGGTGTGAAGAGGTGTGGGGATGAAGTTTGAAGCTTAGAGCCTAGATTGTTGTAAGCATGGTTGCCAATGGTGGGAGAAAAGAACTGGGGCATGTAAAGTAGGCCGGAGTTGGAGGGAAACAAGTCAAAAAGTTTGACTCAAGATTTGTGGTGTAAATCTGAACCTAAAAATACTGCACAGTAAGTAGCTTAACATACACAGCTACAGTACTCTTGAATTTTTCACTTTGTACTTATCTGCTTTTGGAAGGGAACAGCTTTTGGGTTCTGAATTCAAATTAGAAATATTGGGAGGAGACCCAAATCTTAACAATACACATATTTCTCATAAGATGCCTGAATAAACTATTTTAAAGAACAAGATGTTTTTAGAAATGGCTTACCTTTTCCCCAAAGATCCTCTGGCAGATCCCATTCTTGGCCAACTTTTCCTTCACCTGTCGCGTCAGCTCAGCTGTGTCCACTTCCTGGTACATGTAGATCTCATACTGCTCCGGTGTTAATGGTGGGACAGAGGGCTTATGCGGTTTAGAGACAGGGACAAGAGGTGAAGAAGGCAGGGGGCTGCTCTGTGGGGTCACACTGCTACTTGCAATCACTGTGCCTAAATCAGATGCTTGAGAGTACGGCGACTCTGCATTTTGCCAGTCCTTCCAGTGGTCAGAAGCAGCAGGTCCTTGCAAAGCATTTCGCTCCAGTCTGCTTGGATTACTAATTCTTTCTCTCCCAGTGCAAGCTTCCTCTGCTCTTCCATCTTCTGAAAAGGCTGAATTTCTTCTGTCAGGGCAAACTGTGTTCCACCACTGGTCCCTCCATATACTACTTCGTCCCAACTCATTTTTAACTTGCTTGAGCATATTATGTGGTGTGTCTGCTACCCCATGGTGCTCTGAGGAGCATGAGTCATGCAATGCTTCTTTTTTAAATCCATGAGAAGTTTGTGTTGAACTGTTGCTGGAATCCACCGTGAAAGGCTTTTTCATGGCTATTAGTGAGGAAGAGAATGATGAGGAGGAAGATGATGCTGCTTTGGACGAATGGAGGACCAAGTCAGCTTGAGTAACTGGTGTTGGCTTCGGTGTCGGCTCAAGGCCTGCCTTCTGAGCTTCCATCTCACGCCGGGCCTGTTCCAATATTGACCAAATTGCTTCATCTGAACCACCACTGCTAGACGTGCAGGGTGGCTGAGTTGAATCAACTGTAACAAAACAAAAGACATTTGAAAATTTATTTTAACAGTGGCAGTTTTATCATGGATCTGTTCTCAAATTCTTACCACTCATAAGGCCATAAAAGAACTTCTATCAATACAGCAAATTTGCCAGGGAAAACGAATGTGAAATGAGACTTCAAGAGGATATAGACAGGCAGGTACATTGGTTGGACATGTGGAAGATGAAACTAATGCAGTGAAGTATGAAGTGATTACATTTTGTTAGGAAGAATGAGGGCAGGCCAAATAGAATGAAGGGTACAATTCTAAAGCAGGTGTAAGAACAGACAGCCCTGGGATACACATGCACAAATCATTGAAGGTGGCAGGGCAAGTTGAGAAAGTGATTAATAAGGCATATGGAATCCTGGGTTTTATGAACAGATTACAAAAGCAAGGAAGTTATGGTGAATCTTTATAAAACAGTGGTTTGATCTCAATTGCAATATAGTGTCCAATTCTGGGGGCTGCACCTGAGGAAGGGTCTGAGTGGTTTAGAGAAGGTGCAGGTTTACAAGAATGGTTCCAAAGATAAGGAACTTCAGTTACCTAGACAGATTGGAGAAGCTGTGGTTGTTTACCTTACAGAAGAGATGGTTGAGAGGAGATTTGATAGTGGAGTTCAACATCACGAAGGATCTAGACAAGTTGACAGAGAGGAAGTCTTCCCATTGGTGGTAGGGTCAACACCCAGAGGACACCAATTTAAGGTGGGGTTGGCAAAAGAACTAACGGTGACATTAGGAAAAACTATTTTACACAGCGAGTGGTTAGGATCTGGAATGCATTGCCTGAGAGTGTGGTGAAGGCAGATTCAACTTTGACTTTCAAAAGGGAATTGATAAGCACTTGAGGAGAAATAAATTGCAGGGTCTCAGGCAAAGGGTGAGGAAATGGGACTAAGCTGAGTTATTCTTGCAGAGAACTGGCACAGAAGTGACGGGCTGAACGGCCTCTTTCTGTGCTGTACCCATTTTGTGATTGTATGAAAATTACACAAGATTTAAATAGTTGTTTGGAAGTACAGAACTTGAGTATTGTTGAAAAAAGAGACATGCTGTCGTCTTGCATTCATCAGGACAGTTCGCAAGATTACCGATAGTAAAGGGAAGAACAATTTATACTGCATGAGAAGAGAGTGCTGGTTGGTTGGCAAGTAGACTCTGATTGGTAAAGGTGTTGCCATGGAGAATGCACCAGGGAACAGTTAACTGCCAAGTCTTTGTTCAAAATCAAACGAGGTTGGCCGACTCTAATTGGTCGAGGCATTGCTATGGGGAATGAACCAGGGAATGGCTGTCCCCCAAACTTTTGTTTAGCTGTAAAAGGTGAAATGTGTGGACATGCTCCTTCTGTCTGCAAAGAGTAGGACCATTTGTGTGAATATATGTACCTTCTAACATGTGTAGGTGAGCCCGACTGATCATCAAGTTGGTTTTCAGTGTAATTCTTAGCACAATCAGGATTGTTCAGCAAGTGTTGCCCAATTGCAGAATCACATCTAATGTTGGACATTATGTATTGCGTTTTGCAAGCACAGGCTAGTTGGGTACGGTCAGTACTTTGCCTGTTGCAAAGAGCCAAAGGGGCATGCTGTTTGATATGATCCGCCGGTCGTTGGGACATACAGCCTATAGATCGTGAAAATTCATGAATGAGCCTAAGGCTGCACTTTCGGCTCTGAAAAGTACCCAGCCTACCTCAGATTACCCTGGAAGGGTAAGGTGTCTTAAAAGATTTGAGCAACAGGTGAAGCTAGCCGTTTCACACTGTTACTATGTAGTAGCACCATGAGTGGTGTTCTCCACTAACAGGATGTTGCCATCAAACCAAATAGACATTCTAACTATCACACAAATGGTATATGCATTTCACTGCCAGTGTGATGAACACCACCACCTGGAAGTACCTCTCCAAGCCACTCACCGCCCTGACTTGGAAATATAGCACCGTTCCTTCATTGTTGCTGGGTCAAAATCCTGAAACTCCCTCCCTAACAGCACTATGGGTGTACCTACACCACATGGACTGCAGCAGTTCAAGAAGGCAGCTCACCACCATCTTCTCAAAGGCAATTAGGGGTGGGCAATAAATGCTGGCCTTGCCAGCGAAGCCCATATCCCTTGAATAAATAACAAAAAAAAAATGTAGGGCATATGTCCTAACGACTGGCGGATCATATCAAACAGCATGTCCCTTCAGCTGTTCACAACAGGCAAAGTATTGACCGCACCCAAACAGCCTGCGCTTGCAAAACTCAAAACATAGTGTCCAACATTAGATGTGATTCGCGAAAGGACAATATATGCTCAACAGTCCGGATTGTGCTAAGAATTACACTGAAAGCCAATCTAAGATTATCAGTCGGGCTTGCAGTGTGGCTCACTTGCGCATAATAGAAACTACATATATTCTCACACACGGCGCCGTCCTTTGCAGACAGAAGGAGTATGTCCACATATTGCCCTTTTTCAACTAAACAAAAGCTTGGGGGGCAGCCTTGCCCTAATTCATTCCCCATGGAAATGCCTTGAACAATCTGAGTCAACTTGCCTGGTTTGAATTTGAACAAAAGCTTGGCAGTTAACTGTTCCCTAGTGCAACACCTCTACTAATCAGAGTCCACTGGCCAACCAATCAGCATTCTCTTCTCATGCAGAATAAACTGTTGCTCCCTTTACGATTGATATTCTTGTGAACTGTCCTGATGAGTGCAAGATGAAAAATGTTTAACAGCATGTCTCTTTTTCAGCAATATTTAAGATTTAGGTCAACTTAATTTTTTTGTCAATATCATAATTCCTAATTGATGGAAATGCATTAAGACAATGCTTAATTAGCTTCAAAATTTCAGAAAGGCAACTTGCGTATAAGCATCACTGATTTTTGGTATTATATGGAAGTTAATTATTTCAGTTCAGAATTGATTTCCAATATATATTTTCTGACTCCTATTGTAAGTTTGTGTTACATAAAAGGCTAACTTCTATATCATAACACTAAAAAACACAAATTTTCTCAGTTGCAAAAATGTTTTCCAATATGTATTTTCTTTGAAGGTACAAAACTCATAGTAAGGTTCTATAGGTTTGTATTATATAAGAAACTGGTAAATTGAGGTTCATCGGTTTATGTCACAAAATGGAAGTTGGTTGATGTTAAATCCTGCATTGGTTTTGTGAGTAGAATGCTATGCTTTGTGCAAAAACTTCTCAGTTTCAACAAAAAAGATGTCCACACTTCCAATGTTGATCAGAACAAAGCAATTCTACCTGGGGTCTGCCCCTATGTATCTGTGATTTCACTGTACTCACCATTTTTTTGCACCTGTAGTTCTCTCTTGGCCTGTTCTAGAATGGATTTGATGGCTTCATCAGAGCCGGTCTCAGGGGTTCTAATCCGCGTTGTGATGTTGCCTGGAGACATAAAAATTGCAAATTAGCACTGAAGAGATGCTTATAGCCAGCAGAAATTTATTTACAATACACTGGAGTAAACAGGTATTTACAATCTTTCAGTGCTTCTACATAGTAGCAACTAACACGTGAAAGATATTTTAAGAATAGACTTTTGCCCAATATATACTTCAAACTATATAAAAATGTCTGTACTTTGAAAAGTTGCAATAACCTACCTTTTCTTCAATTATGCGCTCACTATTGCTTTCCTTAGTTATTTTCATTAAATTTGACAATTTTTAACACTTTTGTTTAAAGGTATCCAGAAGTCAGTATTTTCTGGATCTTTCTCAGTTTAGTTAGGGATTAGGCAATCTTTTCTATGGCCTCTAAAAAAAAGAATCAAATTTATATGAGGCAGTCTGGCAACTGAAGTGTGACAAATATGTCATGCCATTCACAACGAGGGGAATGTTAACAGCCAGCATGGGGTTTGTTTGTATGCTTGTGTGTGTGTGTGCGCGCATGCGTGCGTGCCTATGGGTGCATGCGTCTGCGGGCATGCTTGTGTGTGCACATGGGTGGTGGCTAAAAGAGGGTGGGAGACTTAAAATTTACAGCACAAAAACAGACCTTTCAGCCCAACTTGTTTATGCTAATGATTATTGATTTGAACAAGTTTCCTTTCGTATTCTGCTTCATTTCATTCTACCAACATATACCGGGGGTATCCCAGGTCTGGCAGCAATTGAGGTGGTAGCTGTGGCAGGAGAAGAGTGCCCAAGATCTGGCAGCACTGGAGATTGGGGATGGAAACCCTGGGTTGGCAACCCTAGTCTGTAATTATCTAATGTATGTCTGCAAATATTCATGTGGTCTTTTGAATTAGCTTTTAGAAGTGAACCCCTGCATTCCCTCTACCTGCCCTGTTCTACCTGTGTCGTTCTGTAACTTTGTCACTATTCTGTCCTTTTTCATTCTGTCTCACAGGTATCAATAATGAGACTGTTTCCATTTTCTAACTATCAACGCCACATATGCAATAAACGAGATAATTAGAGGCTTTCTCTTAGCTTCCATAATTGAACTGACTTGAATTTTAAAACCTAGTAAGGTGAGGAAAGTCACGCAAACTGCCTTATCTCTCTCAGGTTTTAGGTGATGTTTATTGTGTATACAGTTTAAACACCAACTAAGGTGACTATAGCTAACTAATCAGCAGAGTCTAAGTGATTTGTCTCTCCCACACATGTGTAGCTATTTTTAAACATTCAATAACTTTTGCATAAATAAAGCCTTTGAAATTTTTTCTCCAGTTTTAATTTGAAAGACAAACTAAATTTTTTTGAAGCAAGAAGAGAGAAGCTGATATTGAAGGACATGACTTAGGCTCAAAAATGATCAAGTCTATGGCTTGGCTAAACTTTCCAGTATAGCAGCTATTGAAGCCATTAAAACATACCAAATAGCACCGATAACGTCATTGTGAAATATCAACTTCTGATTTTTAAAAATTGTTTAAAATGTTATTTTGTACACAAAAATATTCATTTGTGGAGAAAAACGGCAAGTTAACTTATTTTGTACTTGACTCATATATCGCAAATGGCGATTTGGCATATTTACCTAGGGCTTTGCCATTGTAACATTATGACATACAGGTTTTTCATTTTATTTAAATATTCTTTCATGGGATGTGGACATCACTGGCAAGGATTTGTTACCCAGCCCTAATTGCCGTTGGGAGTAGTTAAGTGTTAACCACATTGTTTTGGATCTGGAGTCTCATCTAGGCCAGAACAGGTAAGGGCAGCAGATTTCCTTTCCTAAAGGATGCTGGTGATCCAGATGGGTTTTTACAACAATCAATGAGGATTTCATGGTCACTATTACTGAGACCAGCGTCCAATTTCAGATTTAATTGATTGAATTGCATGGCGGAATTTGAACTCATGTCCTCAGAGTATTAAAGCAAAAAACTGCAGATGCTGGAAATCCAAAACAAAAACAGAAACAGAAATACCTGGAAAAACTCAGCAGGTCTGGCAGCATCGGCGGAGAAGAGCACAGTTGATGTTTCAAGTCCTCATGACCCTTCAACAGAACTAAGTAAAAATAGGAAAGGGGCGAAATATAAGCTGGTTTGCGGGGTGGGGTGGGGGGTGTTGTTGGGACAAGCAGCCAGTAATAGGTGGAGATAACCAAAAGATGTCACAGACAAAAGGACAAAGAGGTGTTGAAGGATAATATCACCACCTTCAACACCTCTTTGTCCTTTTGGTTATCTCCACCTATTACTGGCTGCTTGTCCCAACAACACCCCCCTCCCCCAAACCAGCTTATATTTCACCCCTTTCCTATTTTTACTTAGTTCTGTTGAAGAGTCATGAGGACTTGAAACGTCAACTGTGCTCTTCTCTGCCGATACTGCCAGACCTGCTGAGTTTTTCCAGGTATTTCTGTTTTTGTTTTGTCCTCAGTGCATTAGCCTGGGCTACAGGATTACTAGCCTAGTGAAATTACCTCTACACCACCATCTCCCCCATTATACATTTGTGACAGGGGAATTAAATTTAATACGTACAGGAAGTGTGAACTATAGAGTTTTTACTAAGATATTGGTTGATCTCTTGTGTGCTTTGCACAAAGAAAATCAAGAACTTGTGTGGGTCATCAGGGGAAGCAAGGTTCAAGGGCAAAGAGTTATTGGAACAGATGAGCAGATATAATTCAGTTTCTTTTTAACTTATATTACTTATAGTTTAATAGCAAACACTGCAGCATTTTGAGAAGCAGGACGGTGGAGTTTGTTAGAGCATAGGGGTTTCTCTGCACTCTAGGCTGAGAGCAGGGCGATGCAAACTGAGTCCTATCACTGGTGGGGGGGTGTGTGTGTGTAATTACAGTTTACAAAAAATATTTCTATTACATATTCCTATGTCCACATATGTAGCAAAATGAATGCAGATGTTGAATCTATCGATAGGTAGATGAAGACATTGGTTTGGTTTTCAAATTATAAATATAAACAGTGGAACTGTTTGTCCAAACTGGCATGCTTTGTGACTAAATTAATAACTTCTATATAGAAGTTTAGTTAAAAACTTACTCAAATAAATTGTCTAGTTTGCATTAATTTCATTTTCATATGGAAACATGCAAAGGGAAACATTGTTTCTCTTTCCCTTGGTTTGTTTGTAATTGTATGGTAAATAAAACTGCTGCATTGGTATTATCAGTACTACCTGTCATGCTGCAGTGGGACTCTCCCTGCTTCTGTCTTTCTCTCTGACCATGCTCATTCTCTCTCTTCCTCTTTTTGTCTCTCTTTTCTCTCACTCTCTGCTTAAGCTTTACCTGAATAGAGTAAAAGATACTTTTGGAGGCCGAGAAGACAGACCTTTCCAGAATGTTACTAATGCAATTTGGGAAATTGTGCACACTGCAAACATTCAGACTCTGGGATCTGCATGCAGTTTACAACGCAACAGCTCTGGACAAAAATATCAAGTCCAGGATTTTGAGAGGGAGCTCGAGACCTTCAGGTAAAAATATTAATGAAGGTACTCAAAGAAATAAAAGGCAATTTTATGGTACGCATAATCATCTTATAGTGAAATATGTAATTTTTGAATGTCTTAAATTTTGAAAACCTTGTTTTGGACATATAGATATTTCAAGCGTTGTAACAGTTAACAAGTTTTATCATTAAATTAACAATGCTGTAGGGGAAAAGAGTAATGTGTTTTGTTCATAATATTCTTATCCCTCCCCATCTTAAACAAAGAATGAACTGTTCAATTTATTCCTCATGGAGAGCCACCATTTCAAGTTGCTTTTATCCCTCAGCCTCTCTGCAATATGATAGGGGCTGCAGTCCTCTCATAGCATTTCCATTCACTCCTGAGCAAGTCACCAACCCCCGACTGGAATCTCATCCAGAGCACTCCAGGAAAGCACATACTCAGCTGGTAAAAGTCTTTCCAAGATTAGGTGGCTCCAGACATTGGTTCCAATTGAAGTGTACAGAAGAGAGGAAAAGCTTTTTCACACAGCGAGTGGTTAGGATCTTGAACACACTGCCTGAGAATGTGGTGGAAGCAAATTCAATTGAGCCATTTAAAGGGGAATGGGATTATTATCTGAAAAGCAGAAATATGCAGGGCTACGGGGATAACACAGAAGATTGACACTAGATGAATTGCTCTGGCAGAGGTCCAGCATGGACAGGATGGGCAGAATGGTCTCCTCTGCGCTGTAACCATTCTATGACTCCATAATAGCTCTGCAAGTAATACAACCCATCCTGTAACATATATCAGGCAAAGGGGAAATGAAGAGATGAAGTGATGGTTCTTCAGATGGTGACAGGTTCAACAATATCTCCCATTAGGTATTTTATACATATTTTTTTAAATTTCAGGGGCTGGCAAAGTAAGCTGAGCAGAAATTACGCAGGAGATTACAAAGAACATAATAGTGTAAGACTAAGAATACTTTTTACAATTCTGTGCCCCTGACCAAACAAATGCAGCCTCAATCAAACCAGGGCTTGAAAGCCTGTTTGAAATGAGTATCTGTACTATTTAGATAAAAACAAAAAGCTAAAAGCTACTGCGGATGCTGGAAATCCAAAACAAAATAAAAACAGAATTACCTGGAAAAACTCAGCAAGTCTGGCAGCATCGGCGGAGAAGAAATCAGTCAACGTTTCGAGCCCTCATGGCCCTTCAGCAGAACTGAAGCATAGTTTCAACAAGGGAGAAATATAAATTGGTTTAAGGTGGGTGGGGGGGAAGAGACACATTGAGGGTGTGGTGTGAGCAGATAATCAAAAGATGTCAGAGACAAAAGGGTCAAAGAGGTGTTGAAGGTGGTGGTCTTTGTCTGAGAAAAGTGCTAATTAAGAATGCAAGACATTCTTGCATTCTTAATTAGCACTTTTCTCAGACAAAGACCACCACCTTCAACACCTCTTTGACCCTTTTGTCTCTGACATCTTTTGATTATCTGCTCACACCACACCCTCAATGTGTCTCTTCCCCCCCACCCACCTTAAACCAATTTATATTTCTCCCTTGTTGAAACTATGCTTCAGTTCATCTGTACTATTTACATCATTAATAGTTTTTTAAAAGCACCTTTCACTATGCGCCTGAACATCTGTGGACCTGTTTACTGTGCAAAGTACTGCAGTGTTGTAAACTCATCCCAAAACAATAACAAGCAACAATAAATCTGATGCACAACTTATAGCTCACTGCAGGATTTTTAATGACTGCATACATAGGGGTTTGAATTGTGCGCTGATGCAACTCAATAGGCAATTAACACAAGCAGGTGCAAAATTTCATATACAGCTGCAAACAGAATGGCATTTTACCATAATTAAAACTGAATTGCACAACTCTAGATCAACCTCTGACTTCTCAAGAATTCAACCACTCATCTTACTTATTTTTTTTTTTTAAAAGTGTCTGGGTGAAGTTGTGTCATTATTCCCCTCCCTAGCACTAATCAGACAAGAAAGAACTGTCCCTACAAGTAAAAGCATCTCAGGAGTTTACAGAATAGTAGGTAAATGATCCTGTGTTTGCAGAGTTCCAGTACTATTAGCTTGCATTATGTCTAGCCCTGAAACTACAATTTCCTGATCCACAAGTGAATGTGTTCCCAAATCAGCCAGCTGGCATACCAGTCAAATTCTTAAGTCTACTGCTCTGTCAGCCTATCCCTTCAACAAATCACATCTCAGAATGTCAGCCAGTCAGATCCCAGGGCTATCTCTATTATCATTCTAATTGTTACAGACATGAAAAGCACCGTTCAAAAAAAATCTCTGGCATACAGGCATTCTGTGTCACCTCACTATATAGTCCTAAAAAATAACTTTAACTGTTCATTTGTGCTCCTTTCCATCACAAAATTAATAACTTCATTCTTGGATAAGTACATCTCTGCTAGCGGACAAAAGCAAGCTCTCTGTTCCTTACCCTGCCTGTACTCTTAGCATCCATAATCCTCTGATACATGAACTACAGATCAAAAGCACATGCATACGCTGTGCTCTCCTGTTCCTTACATCCATCCCACAGGTCTCCACACTATTACCTGTATGCTCCTTACCTTGCTTCATCAGCCAAGTACAACCCGGGACTTGCTGTTACTTCACTCCCCAGAAAGAAACCTGATCCAAGGGTTTAACAGGACTTTCTACTCTATCTCAAGCAAACAATGCTAATGGAAACAAACTGCAAAACAAATTGTAGTAGATCACATATTGAAAAAAATCAACGGAGGCAGATCAGAAGCTGCAGATATGAGATTGTTTCACTCTCCCTATCAGTGTCTCTTAGCATTGGAATGTAGGGCTCAAACTGTATTTTGCATTCATTTCATTAAAGAGCACTAAAACCACTAGGCTGCAGTACCCATGTGTTCAGGAACAGTAGCCAAAATTAGCCACGATTTCCTTTCTTCATAGAAGACAAAATGAGCAGGGACCAAAGTGAGGAAGTCATAGAGAAGATGGAAGTGTGAGGTGCCTCAGCTTCTGTCTGTTATGTGGAGGACCGCTCTGCTGGAACAAAGAGAAGGACAAAGACAGAGGCAGAAAAAATAAGCCAGCAGAGGATAGGCCTACAGGAGAGATATTTTCCCCTCATTTCTGTCTATAAGCCACAGCACAGGCAATGAACTAAAACTGACTAGGCTATAACGCTGAGGTACTAATAGGAGCTGGATTTGGTGTGATGTTGGTGAAAGGGTCATACGATTGTTGTGATATACAACATACCCTGTAGTGTAGATGTTTGGTGGATTTCTCGACATTACAATATTGGCTGATAAACTATGTAACATTCTTTTTGTTTTGTGCGCATTATGGATTCGGTAATGTTTACTGAAAACAACGAAAACTAACAATGCACTGCAGCTATTTAACAACTGACAGCACTGATGTACTTCCATGACCTCAATGTCAAGAGGACACTTCATGAACATGGTTTTGATATTAATAAAGATGACAAGTTTCACATGCCTGAAAATGCCTCTGAAACATGCCTCGAGCATGCCAGAGAATTCGATGAACAGTTCTTTCTAATGCTCTAGGCTTTGGTTCCCACTCATCTGAACAGGCACCTACATGCTTCTTTACGTCCCTCTCCCAAAGGCTGCTCTGCTGTGAGCCCACTGAGAGAGCTGTTGTCCTTCCCCCACCCCTGCCACCCCCCGCCACCAATAATTTCCTGACGAGGAACATTCTATTGTCACAAACAGCTCCATCACACAGACCCACTGAAGACAGACAAAACCACTGCAACTGAAGCAGCCTGATGTATAATGACAGGCAGCCCTGGGATTCTGGTGGGAAGCCTAATCTATATCTACCAGCAATGAACTCCATCCAAAGTCACAAATACTGACTGACCTGAATTCCATAGCTCCCATTCTGGCGATAAGTCTTTCAATCAGCTGCTGGTCACAAGAGAAACACATCCCTACATATCCCAACAAAACCATAAAACAGAACTCATGCTTGGGACCTGAATTTTTCTTTTATTCATAAAACGTTTTTCTCTTAATGTTTACTGCCTGCAACATATACTTTCCAGGTCTCTGTGAGTGTTTACCAGTGCAATACGACTATGCCAATATGAGCACCAGTAAGATATGTGTTCATGCTAGCACAAACCACACACATTTCTTCAATAAAATACACAGATTTTTTTGTTCCTGTATATAGTAAGCAGCTAATTCCTTGAGATTGAGTGCTTGACATATGGAAAAGCATAGATGAATTCAGGTCCTACTGCTATTTCAAAATACTGCACTAACAAACATTTTGCCTTTTCAAATTTCAGTTGCCCCGATCCAACTTTAGTCACTCCCCGAATTACTAAGCTGCCCTCTTTCCCTATTTTATTTCTTCCCTCAATACCTCATTCATGTGTCAATTAATTCAATATGTTCTCACACAGTGAGCATTAGCAGGCTATTCACCAACGTGGGCCCCGGCAATGTGCATTCTCTAGAAGGGTCACTGATGGGCCACAGGAACGTTTCTCTAACTCAGACACTGCAACTAATTCAAATGTCCCTATTGTTGAGAGAAGCCAGTTCAGTATAGCAACACACCAGGATCAGGCCAGGAATCACACTGAGAGATCAACCTGGTGAGAATGGCTTAGTACGTTATATCATACAAATTAGCCACCGAGGAACCTACTTTTCTTCTCACTAATGAAGAGGTCGCAGACCATCAAAAGAAGGATGTCTGTACCAGTTCCAGCATTTTCTGAAGCTTACACTGTACTTTTAAGCACCATAAGCAGCCCCTCTCTCTCATGGTTAAATGAACTGTAAAAGGAGAACGCCAGTTTAAGCATACTGATGACATGGTTTAAAACAAAATCACGTGTACATGAAAGATACAATCACGGCCACATATGCCAGTGCATATTATCACCAAAACCAAAATATTAGTCGAACATACTGATGTGTTTAATGTGCAAATCTGAGCTGAGCTAACTTAATAGGCCATGGTTTCAAAGAAATTTAGCATCAGATGTTAGAAAATAAAAAACATGTAGTAGCACAGATTTACACTGAGAAAGGATCATAACTGTGTCCCATTAAACAGAATTACAGTGCTGCTAACAACAGTATATCTAAATTAAACGTGTCAGAAATGAAAATTGAATGCAACGAGTCACATCAAATTATGTCAAATAAAAAGAAGCAACAAGAAATCAATATGAGCTTGTGTCACTTGAGAGATGAGAGGGATAGAATGTTGTGAATCTCGTATGTCACATTAGTATCATCTCAGTTTTATTTGGTTTCAGTAATGTGGATTGCCATTTTATGCTGTGACAGGGTTTTCTTTTTAAAAAATGTTAGTTGTTAAAGTGCATTGCATGGGATTACAGTTGTTATTTAGACAGATGATAGAAAAGTTTCCTGTCCAAACTAGCTCAAATATAATCAAAATTAACAGCAATTTTATGCAAAGGGGAGGGAGTTTGTTTCCTAACTTACTGAACTTCAATAACACTTCAAGGTTGCACTACTTCACAACTCTTGCTACAGCCTTCCAACTTGCACTTTCCATAAACCACAATTCATCATTACTTTCATCTGCACACTATCCTTGCCAAGCCCACAGTACCCTGTTTCCCAAAGCAATGACTAAACATTGGCCAAACACCGGCATGATCTCATGCACTCCAACACCTGAGATCTCCTGCAGTCAGAAAACTTTGTAGATACCCTCGGTGCCTCTGGAATAAGCCTAGTTCTCATTCCATGTTTTCTCCAGTCCATATATCTATCAGTATTGACCTCACCCAGTGGACTTCCACTCTTCACATCTCTGTACTGTCACTTCCCTTCCAGGCTTCAAAAGTCTCCTGCAAAGTTTCTCCGCACTTGGGAATTTTACAAACATATGAATGTTATTAACAATAATCAGAAGGTGCTGGTCCTGCTGAAAGTAATGCTCTTCAGAGACAGCTTGCAATGTTCATATCAAGTGAACAATGCAATCCTCCAGCACAAAACGTGGTCATGTTCACAGAGTTTCCAGTGACTTTAGCTAACTTGTTGCTAAAACTTTGTTACTTAAATCTAAAATGTATCTCATAGATATTGAAGAATCCTTTCAGCTATAAAAGGCTACCATGCCGAAAAGAATCACCATTTCCTGCT
This sequence comes from Cetorhinus maximus, assembly GCF_964194155.1. Lineage (NCBI taxonomy): Eukaryota > Metazoa > Chordata > Chondrichthyes > Lamniformes > Cetorhinidae > Cetorhinus > Cetorhinus maximus. The sequence continues at coordinate 54,927,932 of NC_135887.1, forward strand.
GCCCTGAAGTCCTCATGTGGGCAGGAAAGCACAGGAGAGCTGAAGTACAAAAAGGTTCAGAACTCATGTCATCTGATTATCCATGGCTCATGTCATTGATTATCGATTATCTAGGAGGAGGTATATTTTGTAAGGTAATTCTCTGGTCATCCTCTTTCCTACTTCACCCCTCTCAATAACAGACTCTGCTATGCCTATAAGCTTCCATCTAAGATTCCAAATACGAACTGGTGAAGCTAACCTATAAGAAACACTTGGAAATCCTAGGTCACCAGCTTTTTGTTTTATTGCTACAGAAGCTCCTGCTGCTGACATTCCAGGGGTTTCATCATAACTTTATGATGATTTTAATGGGTTTAACCAGGATCTTATACGATTCGATGGAATGAATGCAGATGCCTACCATGTAATGGTTGCAAGGCACAAGGGAGGTAGAAAGTCAATGGCTGATCTGGCATCGGCCATTTTGCGCCACACCAGAGACGGATTTCTATCCCATGGATCCTTACAACCCTATTATTCAACAAGTCTAAAAGAGCATGAAGTACTAGTGAAAATTACAAACATATATACTGTCCCAATGTAGGCCATAACACTTGTGAAATTTATGCGCTCACTCTGACTGTTTACAGATCTATTTCACCCCAAATACAGCACTTTACACAGCCCTGTCTATACTGTGATCCATTCCAATTCCCACTTCAATTTTTTTGTGAACTATGAGGTCACAGTAGATTTGGCAAAAATAACAGCAAAGGCGCCAGTAATGCAAGCTATGTATTTCCCTGAAAGCTGAGCTAAACAACAGTCAATTTAAGTAAAAAGAACTTGCACTTTACACATTTTTGGAACATCACAAAACGTTTCACAGGCAAGTTACTTTTGAAGTGCAATCACTGCTATTTTATCTAAAAATGTGCAAGCAATAGGTTGTTGAATTCCCTACCTCTGCATTAGGAAACTATGATATTACAGTCAAATATTTGATATAACACATAACTAATTTGACTTAGGTAAATGACAAAGATGGTTCTATCCTGTTATATTTTACTAAAAGTTAATGAGAATTTGTTAACCATTTTCAAAAAAAATAGGAATCTTACAGCCACTAAAAAAAAATCCAGTGACTTAGTCAGAAGGATAATACTGCTGAGGTTTAAAATAAATTAGAGTTTTAATTTTTCTAAAGGTATCACATGGCATTTATTGAATTAAATTCTCCACTTCAATCCATCTTTTCAATCTAACAGGGTGATTATGGAGCTAACAAGAATGTACAAAATGATCTTAATTACCCAAGCTATACAATCAATATTTTACTTGACCAAACTGCTGTTAAGTATTCAGAAACTACTGGGGTCACAGGAGCTTGTAAACACTTCAAATGGTCAATAAAACCTTAGGCAACCTGTAGATCAGCCAACAAAATAGATTCCAGACTTGTGAATATCCCCTGGTAATAGGCCCACAGAAGTAATTCAAACCATAAGCTTCATTAAGTCACAACTGTTAATTTACATCAGCCATCACTTAAAGCTGCAATGCCCTTTAAATCTAATTTGTTTAAATACACTCATCTCTCTGAACAACTTCAGTATGCTCCAGATTTTGAGCGGTAAAACCTGCAGCTTCCACTGTGCTCAGTTTTAACTATTTGTCAAAAAGACACAAAGACTTCTCATCTCTGCAGTAACCTCCAACAGCCATGCTCTCTGAGTCACTTAACCAGCTACTCCACAGTAACATCACCAAAATAATCCTTTTCTTTAAATTTACAAATAGTTGCAAATGATGTTCAAATGAAGTGTTTAAAATAAACAACTAGCAATTAGGAGTGTATTAAAATGCAGTTTAAGGAGAATAAATGTGCTTAAAAATAGATTTAAATTATAAGCACCAAACCGTTGTTCATTGCAGCTTTAAGGAGTTAATGCCTTGATTTTTATACTTACATTATCTGTTTTCCAGCAGATTCCAGGCCAGTATCAGACCACATAACTTGTGTTTTGTATATTTACTATGTTTACATGAATCCTATTGGTTGTAATTAACAGAACATCCCAGGACCTACCTTCTGAACCATATCTTCGTTTCTTTACTTCCTGCAACACTCTTTGTATGTTCTGGCCTGGAACCTCTGTTAAAAAACAAGTTTCGATAAGAATAAAAAACAAGGGGGAGTGTTTTTTTGTCTCTTTACAGTGACCTAGCATGCTATATACTGGAGCACACACAATATATACTGTCACTGATTGTTTTAATGGATTGTGTTTTTGGTGGTGAGGAGGAAGGTGGGAAAGAGCAGTTGAGCTTCATAGCAGAGATGTCTTTATGATTCTTGGTGGCACAAAAATCATTTTAAAATTGCATTAGCTTCAATAACTATGATGTTGAATGTCAGGTAAGCTCCTTATTCTCCAAATGATTACTTCACTTTCATTACCTATTTCTAATAAAGGTTGTTCAAGTGCAAGAAGGCAGCAGATGGAGTATAATATGTGAAATTATCAATTTTGATAGGGAGAATGGAAAAGCAGAATTTTTTTTTAAAGGTGTGAGACTAGCAAATGTTGGTATTCAGGAGGATTGGGATTTTCTTCTTCATGAATTATGGAAAGTTAACATGCAGGTAAAGCAAGCTATTCAGAATGGAAATGTTGCATAAATATTATATATATTACAAGAGGGTTGGAGTATAAGAGTTAAGAAGTCTTGCTGAGATTATATAGGGCTTTGGTGAGTCCACGTCTGGAGTACAAGGCACAGTATTGATCTCTGTACCTAAGGAAGAATATACTTATCTTAGAGGGGGTGCAACAAAGATTCATTATTGATTCCTGAGATGAGGGTTGTCCTATGAAAAGGGAATGAGTGGAATGGGCCTATATTACCTAGAGTTTAGAATGACAGTGATTTCATTGAAATGTATACAATCTTTAGAGGGCTTGGCAGAATAGGTGGTGAGAGTCTGTTTTCCTCTGGCTGGAGTGTCTCAGGATATGAAGCCAGCTATTTAGAACTGAGATGAGAAATTTCTTCACTCAGGACATTCTTCAGAATTCTCTACCTCAGAGGGTTGTGGATGCTCAGTTGTTGAGTATATTCAAGATTTTTCTACTTGAGATTTTGGACTCTAAGTAAATCAAGGCATATTTGAAAAGGGCTGGAAAGTGGATTTAACATAAAAGTTTAGCCATTACGTTACTGAATGTGGAGCAGGCTTGAGAGGCCATATGGCCTACTTCCACTCCTATTTCTTGTTACATTGGTGCAAACAAATTTTCCAATTAATTAGTTCAATGCATTACTATAATAATAAGGTTTAAAAAAATTCATTCATGGGATGTGGGCTTCGCTGGCTGGGCCAGCATTTATTGCCCATCCCTAGTTGCCCTTGAGAAGGTGGTGGTGAGCTGCCTTCTTGAATCGCTGCAGTGTACGTGGTGTAGGTACACCCAGCGTGCTGTTAGGAACGGAGTTCCAGGATTTTGACCCAGTTGCAGTGAAGGAACGGCGATATATTTCCAAGTCAGGGTGGTGAGTGGCTTGGAGGGGAACTTCCAGGTGGTGGTGTTCCCATCTATCTGCTGCTCTTGTCCTTCTAGGTGGTAGTGGTCATGAGTTTGGAAAGTGCTGCATAAGGAGCCTGCAGTGCATCTTGTAGATGGTACACACTGCTGCCACTGTGCGTCGGTGGTGGAGGGAGTAAATGTTTGTGGATGTGGTACCAATCAAGCGGACTGCTTTGTCCTGGATGGTGTCCAGCTTCTTCAGTGTTGTGGGAGCTGCACTCATCCAGGCAAGTGGGGAGTATTCCATCACACTCCTGACTTGTGCCTTGTAGATGGTGGATAGGCTTTGGGGAGTCAGGAGGTGAGTTACTGATCGCACAATTCCTAGCCTCTGACTTGCTCTTGTAGCCACATTATTTACATGGCTATTCCAGTTCAATTTCTGGTCAATGGCAACCCCCAGGATGTTGATAGTGGGGGATTCAGTGATGGTAATGCCATTGACCTTCAAGGGGCGATGGTTAGATTCTCTCTTGCTGGAGATGGTCATTGCCTGACACTTGTGTGGCATGAATGTTACTTGCCACTTGTCAGCCCAAGCCTGGATATTGGCCAGGTCCTGCTGCATTTGGGCATGGACTGCTTCAATATCTGAGGAGTTGCGAATGGTGCTGAACATTGTGCAATCATCAGCGAACATCCCCACTTCTGATCTTATGATGGAAGGAAGGTCATTGATGAAGCAGCTGAAGATGGTTGGGCCGAGGACACTACCCTGAGGAACTCCTGCAGTGATGTCCTGGAGCTGAGATGACTGACCTTCAAAAACCACATCCATCTTCCTTTGTGCTAGGTATGACTCCAGCCAGCGGAGAGTTTTCTCCCTGATTCCCATTGACTCCAGTTTTGCTAGGGTTCCTTGATGGCACATTCGGTCAAATGCTACCTTGATGTCAAGAGCAGTCACTCTCATCTCACCTCGGGAGTTCAGCTCTTTTGTCCATGTTTGAACCAAGGCTGTAATGAGGTCAGGAGCTGAGTGGCCCTGGTGGAACCCAAACTGGACATCAATGAGCAGGTTATTGCCAAGCAAGTGCCACTTGATCGCACTGTTGGTGACCCCTTCCATTACTTTACTGATGATCGAGAGTAGACTGATGGGGCGGTAATTGGCTGGGTTGGATTTGTCCTGCTTTTTGTGTACAGGACATACCTGGGCAATTTTCCACATAGCCAGGTAGATGCCAGTGTTGTAGCTGTACTGGAACAGCTTGGCTATGGGTGTAGCAAGTTCTGGAGCTCAAGTCTTCATTACTATTGCTGGAATATTGTCGGGGCCCATAGCCTTTGCAGTATCCAGTGCCTTCAGCCGTTTCTTGATATCATGTGGAGTGAATCGAATTGGCTGAAGACTGGCATCTGTGATGCTGGGGACCTCTGGAGAAGGCCGAGATGGATCATCCAATCGGCACTTCTGGCTGAAGATTGTTGCAAATGCTTCAGCCTTATCTTTTGCACTGATGTACTGGGCTCCTCCATCATTGAAGACAGGGATATTTGTGGAGCCTCCCCTCCAGTGAGTTGTTTAATTGTCCACCACCATTCACGACTGGATGTGGCAGGACTGCAGAGCTTAGATCTTATCCGTTGGTTGTGGGATCGCTTAGCTCTGTCTATCACTTGCTGCTTATGCTGTTTGGCATGCAAGTAGTCCTGTGTTGTAGCTTCACCAGGTTGACACCTCATTTTTAGGTATGCCTGGTGCTGCTTCTGGCATGCCCTCCTGCACTCCAGGGTTGATCCTCTGGCTTGATGGTAATGGTAGAGTGGGGGGTATGCCAGGCCATGAGGTTACAGATTGTGTTCAAGTACAATTCTGCTGCTGTTGATGGCCCACAGCACCTCATGGATGCCCAGTCTTGAGTTGCTAGATCTGTTCGAAATCTATTCCATTTAGCACAGTGGTAGTGTCACACAACACGATGCAGGGTATCCTCAAAGCGAAGGCGGGACTTCGTCTCCACAATGACTGTGCGGTGTTATGCACTTAGTATATCTTGGTACAAGTTAAGGCTCGCCACCACCTTCTCAAGGGACAAACAACAAATGCTGGCAGCAACACAAATCCCACGAAAGAAAAAAAAATTGTGAGCACTTTACAATGCAAGTTTCTCCTTGTACCTTTTTTTTATTCATTCATGGGATGTGGGCATCACTAGCCAGGCCAACATTTATTGCCCATCCCTCATTGCCCTTGTTCAGAGGGCATTTAAGAGTCAACAACATTGCTGTGGGTCTGCAGTCACATGTAGGCCAGACCAGGTAAGGACGGCATACTCTAAAGGATATTAGTGAACCAGATGGGTTTTTACAACAATTGACAATGGCCATGGCAGGACTTGAACCCAGGTTCCCAGGGCATTACCCTGGGTCTCTGGATTACTAGTCCAGCAACGATACCACTATGCCATTGCCTCCCCCTAATACCTGCTCACTCTGCAACTGAAAGTAACATTTCAGTATTAGTAAACTTTAATTTTCTGGTAAAATGTTTTGTTATAGACTTCCGGTCAATCCCCTCTATACTGGCCATCTTCACAGCACAAGTTCTGCATTTATTATATGTAATACATTTTAGATTACAATGGACATACGGCACAGAAACAGACCAATCTGCCCAGCCAATCCATGCCGGTGTTTCTGCTTGAGCCTCCTCCTATCTTTCCCAATCTAAATCTACCATTGCAACCTTCTATTCCCTTCTCAATTAAGCGCTTGTCTAAATGTGTCTATAATATTCGCTTCAACCATTCCATCTGACAGCGAGTTCCACATTCTCACCACTATTTGGGTGAAGAAGTTCCTTCTGAATTCCCTGTTGGATTTCTTGGTGACTATCTTATATTGACAGTCTCTAGTTATGCTCTTCCCCACATGAGGAAACATTCTCTCTATGTCCACTCTATCAAAACCTTTTATAATTGTAAAGACCTCTATTAGGTCATCCTTCAGCCTTTTTTTCCAAGAGAGAAGAGACCTAGCCTGTTGAATGTTTCCTGATATGTATAACCATGCATTTCTGATATCATCCTTATGAATCTTCTCTGCACCCTCTCCTGTGTATCTATATACTTTTTAAAACATAGTTACCAGAACTGCACGCTATAAATTAAGTGTGGTCTAACCAGGGTCCGATATATTTTAGCAAAACCTCCCTACATTTTAATTCTATCCCCCTAGAAATAAAGCCTAGTGCTTGGTTTGTTTTTTTTTTAATGGCATTGCTAACCTGGGGCACAATGTCTGGTGATTGATGTATTTGTACTCCGAGTTCCCTTTATTCCTCTGCCCCACCTAGGCTTGCATCTTCAGGTAATAAATGACCTCCCTATTCTTCCTACCAAAATGAACTACCTCACATTTATCTGGGTTGAACTTTCATTTGCCAATTATTTTTCCATTCAGCAAAGTTTACTAATGCCCTCCAGTAATTTGCTGCAGTTTATGGGAAAATATGGAAAATAAAATACTTCAATGTTTAATAAGAATTGATTAAAAAAAAACATAACCTCAATGAGTACATATGTAACCAAGAGTAAACTGATAAAATGGTATCTTCAGGAGGGGGAAGGAGAAGGCAACTTTTCTGAAGAGTGTTAAGTAGCTAAGTTACAAAATTACATTTAAAATTAGCTGCATTGACACAGATGATGAAACAAACAAATTTCTGAAGATAAATTGGATAGGTGAAATTTCTCAGACGCTCCTGGCTCCAACAGTCACTTTCTCTTAGTGAAAGAATGCCTTCTCAGATCATGCAGCTCATTTTAATACTACCTGAGAATACAGAGTTAACAATGCCTGTGCTATATTTGGAACCCTGTCTTTTCAATTCTGGATTTGTTCTATTCACAAACCTCCTGTTGCTATAATCAATACCTATGCTTGTACTGGCTTTTAACAAGAAAAACTCTTAACTCCGAAAAGTACAACAAATCCACCAGAAGTCATACAGCACCTTCCTGTGAGGCAATGCTCTGCTGATGTCCCTGACAATTAAATATCATGCTTTTCTACACAGCAACTTTAAGACTGTCAAGTGCACACAGCTGCGTATTTATGTATGAGACTAGGAAGGAACATACCAGAGGCCAAAGATGTATAAATTTAATCAATTGTTAATTTCTCTTCCAGTCGGGAGAACACAGTAAGAGCAGCGCCCATATTGATAAAGATGATTTAATTGTGGCAATTGTTGCAGTACTTGAGATCTGGACTGCTTCCATCACTAAATTGCTATAAAAACTACCTTGGTGAAGCTTTGCCTGTCTTGTCTGTTGTTCAGAATTGCCTTCTCAGTATCAGCTCCGTATATTGTTTTTATTTAAAGTTTAACTCCCTTGAAAAAGAGTTTTACACCATCTCATCTTACATTCAGCTGTCTTATCCAATGACACATTTCCATCTGCAATATTATAGCCTCCACTCTTTTCACATGCCTATACACCTGCAAACTTGCACCCTTTTGTTTCCATTCCATATTTTCAGGATTTGAAGTGGTTTTTTTTATATATGTTTACATTTTACTTTTTCACTTCATCAATGATAGCTACTGCTATCAATTACAGCAACATATTTGAAATGAGCAGAAGGGCAATTGGAGAAAGGCAGAAAATAACCTGATGGGGGTGTGGAAGTTAGGTTGTGAAGCCAGTGATGGCAACACAAGGTGGAACTTCTAAACGAATCAATGAAGTGTAAAACTACTGCCAAAGAACAGGATTGTACTGCACAGTATGGGAGAGAAACAAGGAAAACTGGGGCAAAACAAGCTTTCTACATATTTAAAATCTGCCTTCATTTTTTAAGAGGAGAAATTACTCAGAGGTAAAGTAAGGTTGATTTTGAGATCAGGTTCCAGAGAATTCGTTAAACAGGTCCCTATTTCCTAACTCGTTTTAATCAATGCAGGACAATACAAAGGAGCATACTACTGGCAGGAATCAAAATGACAGTGAGTAGCAGAATGGCTGGAATTATGTACTAGTCAGCAAGGTGTGTTCTTTTGTTTAACTTCTTTTTCAACCACTGATTTATGGAGAAGCATACCTTTAAAGTAAAATCACCTTTACTCGTCCCTATACCACATCATTGCTAACAATATATTTAATATACTGAAGTATATTGCCTGGTTTACAACTTACTCTGGTGACAAGTAGTCAACAGAATATGGTATCTCGGCTCCCTACCTTAAGAAACAACACATAAAAAGCCACAAAAGCTGTGCAGCGTAAAGCATTGACAGAGAAAATACTAAATGCTCAGCTTCTTGCTCAGCACACGTTATTCCTAAACATTTTCAGCAAATGTTGCTTCCTTATACTGCTTGTCTTGCCAGGTTCCTACAACCCATCCCACTCCACCTCTTCTCCTTGATAAGGGTCAAGGGAAATTTATCAGAACAATTCTAGAGATTACAGGTTAGGTTGGAGAAGCTGGGGTTATTCTTCCTGGAGCAGAGGGGATACAAGGTAAAGATGTACCCACACCACAAGAAAAGGTATCAGGGTGGCTGTGAAGGGTCTGTAGAGTATGCAGCACAGTTAATTCAAAGGTGCTAGGATGTTAAGGGAGATATAAATAGACGGGCTCTCAAAAACTTCCAATATTTAAAGGAAATACCATTGTCAAAAGTCAACAATGCCCTCCCTAAAAAGCATCAATTCTGGAAATGTATTAAAATGATTATGCTGATGGATGGAAATAAAAGATGTGTTGCATTCCAACACTCTGGAAATTAAAATCACATTGCAAGATCAGTATGACAACCTAAAGACACACTATTCCTTTTAGTAGGCCTATTAAAATTTTGAGTTACCATGTTCAAAATCAAATCTAATTTCTAAATCTGTCACAGTTTCAATTAACTATTCTGATTCCTCAGTAAGCAGCCATGTTGTCTGCTATAATCGTTTTGATTTTTTTAAGTGTGCAGTGTTCCCTTTCTATAATACACCAATCCAACTTACAATGAAGGGTATTTTCGAATGGCATTCTTCCCAATACCACATTAGGTGCTGACTCATGATAGGATAAGGCACCAAGGGCACTAGAACATCTCATGTGTGAGCTTAAACAATTGTGGCTCAGTCCTGTGCTATACTTGCATCAGAAGCAGTATAGCGAAAGTTCACCAAATTGGTTCCTAAGACAAGATGGTTGTCTTATGATGTGGCAACGTAAATTGGATATATAATCTTTACAGTTTAAAAGAATGTGAGGGGGTCTCATTGAAACATTCAAGGCTCTGAAGGGGCTTGACAGGGTAGGTACTGAGAGGTTGTTTCCCCTGGCTGGGGAATCTAGAACACGGGCAGAGTCTCAGGATGAGGAGGCGATCATTTAGGAAAAATTCTTCACTCAAACGGTTGAGTCTTTGGAATCCTCTACCCAGGAGGGTTGTGGATGCTCCATCATTAAATATATTTAAAGCTGAGAGAGACAGATTTTGGTCTCTCAGGGAATCAAGGGTTTTGAGGAGCTTGCAGGAAAGTGCAGTTGAAACTAAAGATCAGCCATGAGCATGTGGAATGGCAGAGCTTCCCCCACAGGCTGTATGGTCTACTCCTGCTCCTATTTCTTATGTTCTTATGTAACTCAACATAAGCATTGTTATTGTTATTTTCCATCTTCTCAGCCAATGGCTTTTGAGATTAATTGTTACATTCACCCCAAGATCAGCTAACCCAGAATAGACCAGGGACCAGCCTTTTGCATATGGTACAGTACCAAACAAGGCACAGCAGTTATTCACTGACCCATCAGGGGAGCAGTGATAAAGTGGCATCAATATTGTTTTTCTCTTCCTCCCTATTTAGTAAAGCCAATATAAGAATACCAGATGGCCCCAAAATTATTTTTAAGTAGTATTTTGTCCATGTGAAATAGGACAACTGTAGGAATAATGTCTCTTTAAGATATTTAGAATGAATGAGGTTAAATCCATCACCCACCTCTTTGTCTGCCCTGGATGCTCCGCAGGGCCAGAATGTTCTGTTCATCGGACAGGAACTGCTTCATCTTGTGAAAAGGCTCCTTCCCTCGAACAGTCAGCTTATTCCATGGTTTGGGTCTGGCCAGTATCTCACTCACAGAGCCTTGAGACAACCCCAGTACATAATGTCCAAATATCCGTTGGCCAATATTGTGCTTGATCAGCTGCTCTTTAACTTGCCGTGCAATTTCCGCTGTGTCCAGCTCTTCGCCCTCAGATATGCTTCCAGCGCTCTCTGACTGGCTGGGTGAAGGGATCATTCCATTTAGGTCAGAGCTCTGCTGGATGGGGCTTGGGGATGATATGGAATTTGTGCTGTAGGGACCTGTTGGAAAAAGCATGGTTGTGCTTCCTGCATCCTGCATTGCCTTGGTGTAGAAGGACTGCATTAGCTGCCGCTGAAGAAGTGAGTTTAGTGCAAATTTCCCTGCAGAGGCCAGGGGGAACGGGGAGCTTGTCAATGATGAGTTGAAAAAATCTTGACCTAAAACCGTCGGTGAGAATTGGTGCGTACCGTTAGCACTGGAAGCCTGCTCATTTGCGTTGCGCAGCAACTTAGAGGGAGGGGAGGATGGTGAGGTCGAAGGGCGCAGACTCTCAGGTCGGTCTTTCCCATTTCTCCCAGCTGACCCTACAAGAAAGGTCAAACACAATGCATTATGGGGGAGTGAAAAGTTAAACCATAAAAAAAAACAAACTTTAGCCCAAAATTGCAGGTTCAAAAAGGGCTTTAAGCTGACACAACTGGTCAAATTTGAATATGCCAGACTAGCCCCCAAAGACAGATGTCATGCATTTGTTGTTTGTACCTTTCTTGTAAATGGCAGCCTTGGAGAATCCCTGACAAGCATTTAAGCAGCCCATACCAAACATTTACTTTGTCTAAGTGCCACTGACAGGCAATGTGTTAGTTTAACAGATATAAAACCCTACCCAGAGAGATAATTGCAGCAATACAAAATGACATTAATTACATTTAATTAAACACTGTAATCGCTATTGAATATATACTCAGACGTAAACCAATGAGAAAAAACACAGCTTATATACCCAAATGCACCAAGATAAAATTCAGGCAAAATCTGATCTTTTTTTAAACCACTGTCTCCAAGGTCTGAAAGCTTCTTCCTATTACCCAGTCTGTATAAGTACACAAACACAATTTAGTGCTTTAGGAGGGAGTAATACACATTAATCTTGTTGCCATGCACTAGTGCAGGCTTTGATCTCAGGATCTGTTTCTCACACTCCCCAAGCACAGCAATATAAGCTGCAAACGCAAAGACCTACCACTAAGGTCACTGTTGGTGATACGCAGAGTTGCATTTTCAGATTGCAATGAGCGGTTCTTCTCCAGCAGAAGTACCTCTAGGGTTTTGGATGTGTCCTGACAAAGCAACAGCAATGTAGTCAGATTTACTTAATGTTAAATGTGTGATATTTTATACTCATCTTGCTTAATCAAGGATTCATTAAGAATCAAAATTAATGGCAGACATGTAGCCCAAGGCAACCTCTTCCAGTAGAAAAATCCTTTAAAGCACACCGTTGTTATAAAGTGCCTGGCAAACCTTTTTGTTTATTGACAAACACTCAGGATGAAATGATGTAAATTGTGTTTAAATGTGCACTATCTCATTATGAAGGAACTAATGCATAATCTCCATCTTTGGCAGCCAAAAAAAGATTTTACAGAACAATCTTACGTGCCTGTTCAAGCTTTTTGGCAAAGGAACAAAATTTCTGCTCTCTTCCCCACACACAAAAAATGAATATTCTATCAATATGTGCATTACTCAGTAAAAAAAAACCACAATGAGAATACGACAAGCAATGTTATCTCACAGCCCAAGAGGAAAAGACTTTAACCCATTCCCAAGTAAACCTTATATTATCCCATTGCAATCAAATAGATTACATTCACATCCTAGAAAAACTCATTTGTTTCCATCCCCAAAATCCAACCCTGTGTCAGTTCATAGCTTGGCTTGTTATTACCTGAATTCTATTCACCAGCAAATCTACCAAGGAAAGAGGGGGTTTGAGTGTGGGTGGGTAAAGGGCTTTGTGAGGATTAACCTATTTTTACAGACATGATACAGAAATACTACTAAAGTTTGTAATGGTTTACAGTCAATTTAAGCACCATCACAAATTGCCAATTTCAGATTTGGAAAAGCAAGAAACTGGGTCAATGCAATTTGAATCAAAAAATTCAATCATGACTTAACACTATTAGATTTAACACCAATTTTACACTACATTTGATGACTGACATGCAAGATTATCATAAAATGATGGCTTTTACATTAAGAAATGAACTATCCAACGTAATATTATTGTAATGGCAAAATGCTATGCACTATTTATACTGCAACATAAATTATGCATTAATGCAGAGGTTTACCAGAGCTTTCTACATTTTTTTGGTAAATTACTTTAAATATTGAGATATTCTCTCTAGATTATCATAACTCATTCAGTAATTAAAATAATTTCTTTGCGATCATCAACTCTTAAAAAGTCCACAAAACCCCTAAAATTTGACCATCTAACAAAAGCTGTTGGCATCATTTAAATGCTAACAGTAAGAACAGTAAAAGAGGAGAATCAGAATCCCATGAGCTAATTCTCCCCTAAACCACATCTCTCATTAGCCCATCTCAAGATTTCTAGCTCAAGAACTGCAATGTAACAAACGCATGCACTCTTGCACACATGAACATACGAACCAGGAGCAGGAGTAGGAGGCGGCCACCCCCTCAAGCTTACTCTGCTATTCAATAAGATCATGGCTGACCTGAATGTAACCTCAACCCCACATTCCTGGCTATCCCCGATAACCTTTCACCCTCTTGTTAATCAAGAATCTATCTGGCTCTGACTTAAAAATATTCAAAGGCTCTGCTTCCACCGCCTTTTGAAGAGAGTTCGAAAGACTTACAACACTTTGAGAGAAAAAATTTCTCCTAATCTCTGTCTTAAATGAGCGACTACTTATTTTTAAACAGTGACCCCTACTTCTAGATTCTCCCACAAGAGGAAACATTCTCTCCACATCCACCCTGTTAAGACCTGTCAGGGTCTTAAAGGTTTCAATTAAGTTGCCTCTTCCAGTGGATACAAGCCTAACCTGTCCAGCCTTTCCTCATAAGACAACCTGCCCATTCTTGGTATTAGTCTAGTAAACCTTCTCTGAACTGCTTCTAACGCATTTACGTCTTTTAAGTAAGGAGAGCAGTGCTGTACAAAATACTCTAGATGTGGTCTCACCAGTGTCCTGTACAACTGAAGCATAACCTCTCTACTTTTGTAATCAATTCCTCTCACGACAAATGATAACATTCTAGTAGCTTTCCTAATTACTTGCTCTACCTGCAAACTAACCTCTTGTGTTTCATGCACGAGGACACCCAGATCCCTCTGAATCTCAGAGCTCTGCAATCTCTCACCATTTAGATAATAAGCTTCTTTTTATTCTTCCTGCCAAAATGAATGATTTCACATTTGCCCACATTATACTTCATTTGCCAGATCTTTGCCCAATCACTTAACCTATCTATGTCACTTTGTAGCCTCCTTATGTCCACTTCACAATTTATTTTCCTACCTATCTTTGTGTCGTCAACAAATTTAGCAACCATTCCTTCAGTCCCTACATTCAAGTCATTTATATAAATTGTAAAAAGTTGAGGGCCCAGCAATGATCCCTGTGGCACACCGGCTTGTCACATCCTGCCAACCAGAAAAAGACCCATTTATGCAAACTCTCCGCTTCCTGTTAGCTAGCCAATCTTCTATCCATGCCAATATGTTACCCCCTACACCATGAGCTTTTATTTTCTTTTTTTGATGTGGCACTTTATCAAATGCCTTCTGGAAATCTAAGTACTGTACATCCACCAATTCCCCTTTATCCACAGCCCATGTGACTCCTTCAAAGAAATCCAATAAATTGGTTAAACATGATTTCCTTTTTACAAACCATCTTGACACTGCCTGATTGCCTTGGACCTTTCTAAATACCCTGCAATAACATATTTAATAATACATAGAAACTAGGAGCAAGAGTAGGCCATTCGGCCCTTCGAGCCTGCTCCGCCATTCATTATGATCATGGCTTCTAACATTTTCCCTATGACAGATGTCAGGCTAACTGGCCTGTAGTTTCCTGTTTTCTGTCTCCCTCTCTTTTTGAATGAAGCAGTTATATTTGCTATTTTCCAATCTAACAAAACCTGCCCTGAATCTAGGGAATTTTGGAAAATTAAATCAGTGCATCAACTAGCTCACTAGCCACATCTTTCAAGGTCTTAGGGTGAAGTCCATCTGGACCTGGGGATTTGTCAGCCCGCAGTCCCAACAATTTGCTCAATACCATTTCCTTGGTGATTGTAGCTTTCCCAAGTTTCTCCCTCCCTTCCATTTCCTGATTTACAACTATTTCCAGGGTGTTATTTGTGTCCTCTATAGTGAAGATGGAAGCAAAATACCTGTTTAATTCATCCACCATCTCCCTACTTTCCATTATCAATTCCCCAGACGCACTTTCTATTGGACAAATGCTCACATTGTTAACTCGTTTCTTATTTAAATATCTATAGAAACTCTTGCTGTCCATCTTTATATTACTAGCTAGCTTTCTCTCATACTCTAATTTTTCCCTCCTTATTAATCTTTTTGTCATTCTTTGCTATTTTTTATATTCTTTCCAATCTTCTGACCTGCCACCCGTCTTTGCACAATTATATACTTTTTCCTTAAGTTTGATACTGTCTTTAACTTTTTAAGTTAACTACGGATGGTGGGCCCTCCCCTTGGAATTTTTCTTTCTCATTGGAATTTATCTTTTTTGTGTATTCTGAAATATCCGTTTAAATGTCTGCCACTGAACATCTATTGATATATCCCTTAACCTCATTTGCCAGTTCGCTTTTGGTAGCTCTGCTTTCATGCCCTCACAATTGCCCTTATTTAGGTTTGAAATGCTAGTCTTGGGCGCACTCGTTTCTCCTTCAAAATGAACGTAAAATTGTCCATTGACTACCACACCCCCACAATCTGAAGATGCCAGTGCCTCCCACAGACTCCTGTCCCCAGACTAACTTTTATATTTCCTTGAAATTCTGTTCAAAGCAATGAAAAATCACATAACATTCTCTGTTTAGGGTACCAGCTGATGATACGTTATGTTCTAGACATAAGAGGTAAAACAAAGAATTTCATCTGTTCAGGTGCAAAAGATCAATCTGTAAAAGTACAACTTGTAAAGAAAATACAGATTACCATTAACATTTAAAAGCATAATATTCAACTTGTGTGGGATCTATAATTCCCTCTTGTCAGTTTGATCTAGTATTTAAGTTAAAGAATACTCAAACCACAAGATGAGCATATTCATATTACACTTCAATGAGTTACTATAAATACTAGTGATAGGTACAAAGCATGAGTCAGTAATGGTAAAGGTACTGCATATTACAGATGCCAGATATATAAAAGCAACCCTATAGTCACACTTAGTTATGCTTTCAAATTATTGTAACAGGGAAAAGAGTTAGCCTTTTTTTTAAATCAATGTACCAGATATACATATATTCTGCAACTCTATGCCAACTGGTTACATTTCTATGAAGGTGAATTGGTTTCCTTGCAGCTTTCAAAGTACACAAATATTTACTAAATCGGTGTGCTGTAAATTTCCCAAACTTTCTCACACTGTAGCATTACATATTATTGGAAATTACTCCAACTGCACCTTTTTCTGTAATCATTAAACAATGCTTTCCTTTGTTAAATATCAATGCAAACATAAAGCTGGAGTGTTGCAAAGTTAAAGGCAAAACTCGAATTCAGCTATAAGTTATGTGAATAATCACTAAAATGAATCTTAGAATGGTTATAGCACAGGAGGAAGCCATTTGGCCCATCTTGTCCATGCCTGGCTCTCAACAAGAGCAATTAAGCTAGTCCCACTGCCCTGCCTTTCCTCCATTGCCTTGCAAATATTTTCTCTTCAGGTGCTATCAAATTTTCCTTCGAAAGCCTTGATTGCACCTGCCTCCGCCACACACTCAGGCAATGAATTCCAGATCCTAACCACTTGCTGAGTAAAAATATTTTTCCTCATGCTGCTGTTGGTTCTTTTGCCAATCATCTTAAGTCAGCAGTTTGCAACCTTGCAGCCAATGGGAACAGTTTCTCTTTATCTAGTCTGTATGGACCCTTCCTGATTTCGAACACCTCTATCAAATCTCCTCTCAACCATCTCTTCTCTAAGGAGAACAACCCAACTTTTCCAATCTATTCACCTAACACAAGTCCCTCACCCATTAAACTATTCTTGTAGATTATTTCTATGCCCTCTCTAAAGCCTTCACATCCCTTCTTAAAGTGCAATGGCCGGAATTGGGCACAATACTTCAGTTGAGGCCGAATCAGTTTTATAACGGTTTCATCGTAACTTCTTTGCCTTTGTACTCCAAGCCTCTCTTGATGGCTATCACTACCCTCATCATAGTTCACAATCTTTGCAAGTTTTATGTCATTTTTGTGAAATGATTATAATAAACATTTTATATGGTGCACATGTATTACTTTAATGGGAACTGTTAAATGTAGTAGTTTATATCTCTGCAGTGCCCTAGATAGACTGTCTTTAACAATAATGGGGAAAAGACTGAGATACACCCATGTAGAGTGGAGATATAAAGTCATCTTAACAAGGCAAAACAAAATCCAGGCGCCTTATGAAAACTGCAGAGTGAGATACTTGTCTAAAACTGTGATTCCTAAAGTTTCAAATCTATTACTGAAAAAACATTTTCCACGTGCAAATCATCTCACTAGCCCAAATCTTCTCCTAGGAATTTCAGAATCTACCATAATGCATTATATTGATGGATGGCACTGCATTGTATTTTACAATATTCCTCATGATAAATCAGAATTTATACATCAAGTACAGAAAATTATTAGATTCCAACAGAACTTACCTGTGATCCAGATCCTTCTGATGCTACAAATTCCATTGACTTCAGGATACTAGAAATAGGGGGAAAAGGGGGTTGGATTTATTGTTTAATAATGTTCCTCCATTGGCACAAGCAATTATAGCATACACCTACAAACATTCCATTGCATTATCCAGGATACTATGAGCAATAACACGCACTTCCAGGTGTCAATACACAGAATAGAAGAAATACAACTGTCAATGTCATCATTGTGCCATGTTACAATTAAAGCTTTTAATTTCACTAACAAATATTTCAATCCAACTATTCGAGCTATAAAGCAATGTTAAAAAACCAACCAGGTTGCTGCATATGCAATTCCATAAGGGTTTTTAGAGGGCAAATATAAAGGTTAATAAGAATGTAACATTTTAAGCTGTCAAAAGCTTTCAAGGCCCCTGTGCTGATTGTGAAGCTTGCAATGCTTTAGGGGTTATTCATGTCAGATCAGTTACGACTGTGAACTGTCTCAATCTGCAATGAATTATTTGTTAAAATAAAAATGTGCTATTTCTGTGTATTCTAATCAGAACATTACTCTGACAAATACTCTGTGTCTCAGTACAGTATGAAGGAACCAATCTTCACACAGCCATAATTTCAGAACTATCATCCAAAACAGTCTTATGTGGCAAATATGGGACCAGAGTAACGGCTTCAAATGTGGCTCCCATCAAAATGTAAATTTAAGAGGAAACACAATTGGTGCTCCTGTGAAGCACCATGGGATGTTTTACTACATTCAAAGTGACATATAAATAAATTGCTGTTGTTCACTACAAAGATTTACAGTCAAGTAAGCACCAAATTAAGATTTATTCTGACCAGATATAAGATAAAAAATAAAAATGGGGACAGATTTTGATATGGAAAAGTGTACATTTTTAACTGTTTAGCAATAACAACACCTTGACAACTTTCCATAAACACACCTTTGACCATCTTGCAATTACAGCAAGCAACACCTTTGGCGACTGCCATACCATTAATGAGGACATTCGTTAAAGGGAACATCTGCTCAGTCACTCATTCAATTCTCGTACATCCTGCACAGTTTGGCTAATAAGGTGTTCCAATGAAAAGAATGAAAAAAGCTGTATGGCAGCTTCTAATGGCGTGAGTTTGAGAGGACTCACTAATTTCTTGTCATGACACACCTTCCTCACAGGAAATAGTGTGTACACAACCTTCAAATCTCCCTGCCTCCCCATCTTCTTTAAAATGCTGCTTAAAACCTACTTCTTTGGCGAAACCTTTGATCGCCTGTCCCAATAAATCCTTATCTGAGTTGGTGTTAAATGTTATCTAATAACGCTCTTGTGAAGTGTGTTGGGACATGTTACCATATTAACGGTACTATACAAATGTAAGGTGTTGTTAATGCTAATTTATTCTGAAAGTAACATAAACTCATGCAGTAAATCTTGGCTTCAACAGCAACAATGCAAAAGGCAACTGTCAAAACCTAATTTTAGTAAAATGAAACAGAAAATGCTGGAAATACTTAGCAGATCAGTGGACAGAGAAACAGAGTTCACATTTCAGGCCATGGGTCTTTCATCAGAACTGAGAAAAGTTAGAAATGTAATCGGTTCTAAGCAAATAAAATGGAGGAGGATAGGAAAAAGAACAAAAGGGAAGATCTATGAAAGGATGCAAGGCATGAGAGCTTAAATGGCAAAAGAGGTGAAGGTGTAGGGCCAAACTCAAAAATCATCTCTTCATTCAAAGTATACAGGGAGATTGAAACTTTTTCAAAGTAGGTAACAATCTTCAAATATTTGAATATTTAGATGCAAAATAGCTCTCTAAAGGTAGACCCACTTCCCATTACACCTTTGACAAGCTACAACTGCACCATACAAATGCTTCACTGAAAATAAATTCTGAACATGTTCAAATTTTCACAACTGCGCCAAAACAAATACTAAAATAAATTGAAGTTTCTCCTGTAATGAGAAGCCATTGGTTTAATTCCAAAATTAAATGGGTACGGGAGTGAAAAGTTTAATAAACCTGCAATGAAAGTGCCTCTAAAACTGCTATCGACAAGGAAATTAAAACAAATGCAAGCACCTTTAAAAAGAAATGTAGAGTACCAATTCTTTTTAGAAGTGTATCCAAAATTACAAAGAACAAAAGTTAATTTTCTGTATTTTTTTATACTTACCACTAAGTTATCGTTTTCATAGAGTATTATTACCTGAACAGTGAACAACTTTATTTTTGTGTGACCATATGGCAAAATAAACCATTATCTGATCCAATTTGGATAAGCTGCCTTTTTCATCTGCCTGACCTATAACATTTTTCGTTATTGTTCTACATTGAGAACCCATATATTCCAACCAAAGTTATTATTCCATTGAAAGACTATACATACACAGCAGAGCAGGTTTGTGCAATTTTAGCCATACAAATAGTCAGAAAGTAAGAATATATTATTAAGTAGTTAAATTGCTCCACTGAACTTTAAATTTCTTTACAATAATTAATGTTTACGAATGAAAGAATCATTACGAACATTTATCTATATTTCTAGATACTAATAACAGCTCATCTTACTGCTTTACAGCAACACCTCTTTTCCGAGTAAAATGCTGAGAATGGTAAAGAGCACGAGGCCAGCAGCAAGAATGCACTCAGTTCTGGATGGTTCTAGTGGAAATGGAATCACTCTGCTACCTAGATGCCAGAAACTGGCCCTAACCCTCCATCAAAATGTCAAGGGATGGTGGGGCCGAAGGCAGGGTAGTTGATTTTAATTTATTAGGCTTCTTGTTTCTGAAGAAGGTGCTTCCTTCTTAACTGATAAAACATTGAAGTATCTAGAGTTTCTCTTAATTAGTTCAAGTTATCAGTAACATAAGATTATAAGAAATAGGAGCAGGAATAGGCCATTTAGTCCCTTGAGTCTGCTCCGTCAAACTGCACTTTCTCCCCCCCCCACCACTCCATGGTAAGTCTGTCTAGCTTATCCTGGAATATAATCAATGACCCAGCCTCCACTGCTGTTTGAGGAAAAGAATTCCAATTCTTCTCTGCAAGAAGAACTTCCTCTTCATCTCCAAGTTAAATAGAAGACCCTCTATTTTCCAACTGTGCTGCCTGGTTCTAGATTCTACCACGAGGGAATACCATTTCTCAGTATCTCCTCCTTTTTGGGCAGTTCCATGGGATCGAGAATGACTTGTTTCCAATCCAACTCGATGG
The DNA here is from genome assembly GCF_964194155.1 of Cetorhinus maximus. Classification (NCBI taxonomy): domain Eukaryota; kingdom Metazoa; phylum Chordata; class Chondrichthyes; order Lamniformes; family Cetorhinidae; genus Cetorhinus; species Cetorhinus maximus. The sequence continues at coordinate 54,948,727 of NC_135887.1, forward strand.
CTGATAAGTTCAATGCACAAAGTGCAGACTCTGCTGCATGTAGGGCAGGTGGTGTTTGAAGGGTTGGGTAGATGAGTTATTTGGCGGTTTGTGTGCTCCCTCCGACACCTCGACTTTACCTTTGCATGTTCCCAACGAAGCTTCTCGATGTGTTCGGTGCCTTCCCAAATGAGCCTTCTCCATTTTAGTCGGCCCTTCTCAAATATCTACCCTGTCAAGCCCCCTCAGTTTCAATAAGACCACATCTCATTCTTCTAAACTCCAATGAGTATAGGCCCAACCTGCTCAACCTTTTCTCATAAGACAATCCCTTCATTCCAGGAATCAGCCCAGTGAACCTTCTCTGAACTGCCTCCAATGCAAGTATATCTCTCCTTAAATAAGGAGGCCAAAACTGTACAAGTACTCCAGGTGCAGTCTGACCTGTACAGTTGTAGCAAGACTTCCCTACTTTCATACTCCATCCCCCTTACAATAAAGGCCAACATTTCATTTGCCTTCCTAATTACTTGCTGTACCTGCATGCTAACCTTTTGTGATTCATGTTTAAGGACACCCAGATCCCTCCATAGCACAACATTCTGCAGTCCCTCTCCATTTAAATAATATTCTGATTTTCTATTCATCCTGCCAAAGTGGCAACCTCACATTTTCTGCACATTATATTCCATCTGCCAAACTTATGTCCACTCTGCCAAATTTTTGTCCACTCATTTAACGTATCTACATCCCTTTGCAGACTCTGTATCCTCCTCACAACTTGTTTTCCTACCTATCTTTGTATTGTCAGCAAATTTAACTACAGTATCATCATGAAGATCTGCAATGACAGTCTGATAGGCCAGTACATATGAACTTGCTTCTGGAAAGTGAACTGCTAATGAAAGAAGAGTGACTTTGCTGAACTAAAGGGAAGTGATGCTGTATAGTCATAGTGAAAGCAGGCTACTTTGTGAAACTATTCATACTTCAGCAACCAGATTAAAGTACAAAATGAGAGGTAACGCAATGGAGAAAGATTGAACTCTCTCAAAAATGAGCTTTGAGATGTAGTAAGCTTGGGATTTTCTGTATTCCACCCTAAGACTTTTGTGCATGAAAATTGTAAAATGCTGAAAAGTGTTAGTTTAAGTAAATTACTACACTTGTCAAAATACTGCTCAAAGCTACAGGATACAACTCGTTTTGTTGAAATCTTCAGTCTAATCAATATAATCCATGAAGTGTCAGATGTCAATTCACTTCATTTGCAATAAATTAATAGGCAAGTTCTTTGAACTGAAATTAAAGTGATTACTTTTAACTTCTGGACTGTCCAGTTTGTCTATCATAACTTCAGTGTACACTGGGGATCAGAAGCAACATCTACTTTTTATGTTCAGATTCCATTTTTTAAATAAATATAAACTTCTCATGTCCTGAAACTCTTCAGTTAGGAAAATAAATGGATTATGGAGAGGAAAAACATTTTTTGAAGATAAATACTACCGTAATCGATCTTTCAAAGAAAATAGTTTTATTCTGATGAATGTGTCAGTTAGATTTTTTTTCTGTTTGATAGAATGCACTGCCTTAAGGAGTAGATTTAAAAAGTAATTGGATATATACTGGAAATAGAAAACATTTTGGGGCAATGGGGGAAAGAACAAGGGAGTGGAGCCAACTCTATAGCTCTTTTCAAAGAACTGGTACAGACACGATAGCCCAAATAGCCTTCCTCAATGATTCTATAATTCTACAGTAACTGCAATATAATTAATCAGACAGTAATACAGCTTCACAATTTTGGATACTGCCTCACCTGAGCTTCTGGAAAATGCACAACCAACAGAAGAAAGAAAGAAGAGCCACAAAAGCAAAATTCTATTAAAAATATTAACAATAAAAGACATTTTCAGGAGGTGACCCAGCAGCTATATGTTCTCCTGAAGACAACAGTCCAAATCAAATCCCACCTTTGACTGACATTCACATCCCTGAAGGACAAGTGCTCTAGCGCTGGCCAAGCCATCTGTGGAAGGTCTCAGGGGATCTATGGAGGTGCAGTTCTACCTCACACCCCTCAAATATCCTCCTGGGAGGTCTTCAAGGAACAGAACTATTGGCAATATCTGTATACAGGGAGGTCTGATTTCATGACCCTGGGAGAGGGAAATAAGCTAAGTTGTGTCTAGGAATACAAGCGAATGACAACTCAGGTTTCATGCTAAATTCATCATTTTTAACAAGATGCAAGGAAAACAGAAATGACATCTTGGGTCAACACTTACCTCAGCTCTTTTTTAACCTCTTCATAGTCAGACTGTCCTTTTAGCTTTTCCTCTAGTTGCTTCAAAACAAACAATTTATAACGTACAATAAACACATAAAAATAGCATCCATTAAAAATAGTACAATAATTTAGTGTTCAACCCAACAGCACAAAATGTAACATTCTGCAGAACTCACCATCAGCTAACTAACTTCTTGATTACATCAAAAACCTTATGCAAAACATTTCTATTTCAATCATATAGCTATCGCCCAAGACTATCTTTCAATGGAGTTAAAATAGCTTCTCGTAGGTTTAGTTGAAATAACATATAGCTTACATATAGTTTCCTACAAATTAAAACAGAGCTACAAATTTTTTAATTCCTGCAAGTATTTGCCCTCCTCTGCAATGAAGCTCTGAATCAGCTACTTTCCACACCATAGTGATACATAGGAACTTGCCCAGTTGCTCTAATGATTCAATGTCTATTTAATTTAAATAAGAAATGCAACCCCGGAACAAATGCAAAAGTAATCCATTGAGATGCAAGGAAGGCAAGAAATCATACATGCTTCAAAAATTGCAGGTTAAAAGCATGATCTGAAATCAGCTAACATGAATACATTAATTTAATGAAACCTATAATCTAAAAATTAACAATGTTCTTTTACCTTGAGTGTGCTGTTCTTTGCACTGAGCTGTTGTTCTAGTTGTGAGACCTGACTTGCTGAGGTCTCACGGAGTTTGGTCAGGTTTGCCTGCAACCTCTGTACATCTTCAACTAATTGCATTATCTCACGATCTTTTGCTGCCAGTTCAACTTCCAGACTTGATCGTGTTAGCACTTCGATAGCTTGTTCCTAATAAGCAGGATCCAGAACACAAGTTTTGTAAGTAGCTTTCCTGAAATGGTTTTGAAATCATACTAAATGTTAGACCTTTGGAGGATAATGTCAAACCTTTATGCTTCATTCGTCAATATTAAACAGGTCAATTTTAGACAGAAGAAATACTTTACAGCTTTGTCCATTGCTATAGACATTTCAGCTTACAGGGATGACCTTGAATTTATAAAAATACTTTCAATCTTCAGGTATAGGAATTTAAAACATTCACTCTTTAGGATAAAGTTTCTCCATTTTTGTTCTCTAAAGCTGATTATGTCCTATCTCCCCTCCACCATGTCACAAGTCCTCCTCATTGTTCTTTACTCCCACACCCATTCCCTGACACATTTTCCTGGCTCTGCACTTGCTTAAAAACCGAAATGTTAACTGTTTTTCTCTCTCCACAGATGCTGCCAGACCTGCTACGTATTTCTAGCATTTTCTGTTTTTATTTCAGGTTTTCAGCATTTTTCTTTCATTAAAGTGTTTGGCTTGCAATTATCAGGTTTATCTTTCTCTCTTTTTCAACAAGGTCTTAACATTTGCAAACCTCCAGTCCTTAGGCACCACCCTTGTATTGAAGGAGGATTGGAAGATTGTGGTCAGCTCATCTGCGATTACTATCCTTACTCAGCATCCCATCCAGACTGGGCAACATCCACTTTAAGTATACCAACCTTTCTAGCACCACCCCTATTTTTTTTCTCATCCAGCATGCCAGCAACCTCCTCGTTTACCATAGGTTCTGCAAAGATCTTTTCTTTGGTGAGCAATGATGCAAAGTTACTCAGTAGCTCAGCCATGCTTTCTGCCTGAAGCTCTGGCTTCAGTTACCCTCCCTTTCCTCCTGGTACAAATGAGCCTAGACTCTATCCAAGCCATCTCCTCTTTAAAGGCTGCCCACTACTCCATTATCTTTCTGCCTTTGACTCAAATTTATCCGGGCCAGGTCCCTCCTCAGCTTGTTGAAATTAACCTCCTCCGGTTCAGTAACGACAGACATCACACAAAGTACTCTGGTCAGCAGTAGTTAACAATTCAGATCAGGCAGCTGTTTGGGAGAAGAACAAATCTGTCATAGCTAATGCAATGGTGGCATTAAATGTTTACTGATTCATCATTCCAGGGAACCATCATTTACATTTGCAGATATCTTATGTTATTGTTAGAGGTGGCTCCATTGTCCCAACATATGCAGCAATTTAGGACGACATTCCATACAATTCACAAAACATGGCACTAAATCCCGGGTCACAATTCAAAGGATAGTCCACTCCAAATTGGGGTAGTGATTTTGACAAACATCTATTTCTGACTTCTTTGAAAAGAGGAGAGGGTCACTGACTGGCTGGTGCTCTTTGTAATTGACTGGTCAATGGGCAGTGATACCATTTCACAGATTGATAGCAGTGCTCAGCAAAATCATTGTGAAGTCAGCAGCAGAAACTTTGTATCCAATGGCCATACAGCGTTGTGTGTTTTAAAAGCATGAACTTAGTCAAGAACAGTCAACCTAATGTCAGCTTACAGTAAGTGGTCTTTGTTTTACGGTCATGTTTAGACCTAAAATTACTCTTGTTTCACTGTCGTTGCATTGCGACCTCTGTTAAACTGCATATTGCTCATTTAACCATCTTATGGATATAAAAACACTATCGGTTCAAACCCTGTGCCTCAAATTGGTATGGGTGTTTTAGTCCACCATCTGTCGAAGAGAAATCATGTTGCAGCACATGATATATACCAATAGCTGATGTATTGTTTATTGAGTTATTGAGAAGGGTACAATTCAGATCATAGAGCACATGAGGTCTGCTTAAAGGAGTGGCCAGTGATGCTGAGTCAGAGATAATACCTAGCATAAAAAAAAAACTGTGAAAGAGACACTGCAGCAGTTTGGCTCTGATTTCAAGAGGAAAATAATTCTGAACTTATTTTTGTTTTATTGATGCTGGTTCAGCACTATCAGGTGTGATACATTCCAACATTTTGTTTATGCCAGAGGGACTGTAAGTTCCCTTACAACGATGGAAGGATTGTTTTCAACACCTTGTGGGTTTCATGTGTATTTCTATGGTGGTCTTATGGGTTTTCTGAGATTATTTTTGGACTGTAAGTGACAGAGTGGGATCAGCATCATATATCTAGTGTTTTTGTACTGTTTCATCCTCAGCCAGAAGTGCCGAGTGGATGATCCATCTTGGCCTCCTCCTGAGGTCCCTAGCATCACAGATGCCAGCGTTCAGCCAATTCGATTCACTCCACATGATACCATGAAAAGGCTAAATGCACTAGATACAGCAAAGGCTACGGACCCTGACACCATCCCAACAGTGCCACCAAAGACTTGTGCTCCAGAGCTAGCTGTGCCCCTAGCTAAGTTGTTCCAGTACAGCTACAACACTAGCATCTACCCGACAATATGGAAAATTGCCCAGGTATGACTTATTCACAAAAAAGATGGACAAACACAATCAGAGCAAAGCTTACATCTCGTAAAATGAATTTTAAAAAGGCAATTACCACCCCAAGGTCCCCAATTTGTTCCACTATTCCCATGACCACATTTTTACTATTTACGTTTATAAAAGACTTTTGGGCTCTCTTTTATGTGAGTCACAAATCTATTCTCATATATAGTACATTTTTCCAGTTCTTCCCCGTACTTTTTATATTCAGCTTATTTCTCTAGGAAATTGTGAACACGACTTTCATTATAAGCCCCATATTTCTGTTGCATTTTAATCTTTATATCCTTAGTCATCTAGGGATCTGCAAATTTGTATGCCCTTCCCTGATGCCTCATGGGAATACATATGGTCTGTATTCAAGCTAGCTTCTCTTTGAAAGTCTCCCATTGTTAATTTCCCATTTTACCTGACCAGATGCCTTTTCAACTCACTGAAAGTAGTTCTCCTTCAACTATGTATTCCCATGTTTGATTTTTTTCTGGTCCTTTTCCAAAACCATGTTAAATCTAATGATATTGTGTTTGCCGTTCCCAACTGCTTTTTCACTAAAACATAAACTACTAGTTCCATTTAATTCCCCAGAACTATATCTAGTACTGTTTCCTTTCTCATAAAAATATAACTATAAAAATAGTTAACCAGCTTATATTTCACCCCTCTCCTAATATTACTCAGTTCTGTTGAAGGGTCATGAGGACTCGAAACGTCAACTCTTTTCTTCTCCGCCGATGCTGCCAGACCTGTTGAGTTTTTCCAGGTAATTCTGTTTTTGTTCTGTTTCCTTTCTCGTTGGATAAGAAACATATTGATCAAGAGCATTCTCTTGCACATTTAAGAAATTCCTCCCTGCCTTTACTCTTTACACTGTTATGATCCCGGTCTATAATAGGATAATTGGAAGTTCGCCATTATCCCTATTCTATAGTTCTTGTATCTTTCTGAAATCTGCCTACACATTTGTTCTTCTATCTCCTTCCCACTATTTGGTGGCCCATTAGTGTACACCCAGCAGCATAAAGAGCAACCCCCTCTATTGTTCCTTAATTCCAAAAAAATAGATTCTATTTGAAACTTCAACAACGTTGTCATTACCAACTAATGTAATAATGCCTTTGATCATACTGCCACTCCTTCTTTCTTTTCTCCTCTTTTATCTTTTCTGAGCATATTTTAGCCAGAAATATTAAGTGCCCATTCTATAGAGTAGATATTGAGAAAATGTTTCTGTTGGTGGAAGCATCAAGAACCAGAGGACACCAATTTAAGGTGATTGGCAAAAGAAGCAAAAGTAACAGGAGAAAAAACTTTTTTATGCAGCAAGTGTTTGGGTTCTGGAATGCACAGCCTGGTAATGTGGTGGAGGTGGAGACAATCAAGGCCTTCAAAAGAAAATTAATTATCTGAAGTATGGCGTCCTTCTGTGCTGCAACCATTCTAAGATTCATTCCTCCCTTTGTTGGAGCCAAGTCTCTGTCATTGCCTGTCATTGTCTCTGTCATTAGGTCAGTCCCATATATGACTTGTGGCTGTAGCTTGCCAAATCTTTTCCTCCTATTCTCCCTGCATTTATGCACATGCACTCCAAACCCATTTTAGTCTGCCTCACATTTCCTTACTGTTTGATCCCTCCTAGCTCTGAACGATTCTTTATTCTAACAGTGCCTGTTTTGCTCCCAGCTCTCTGTGCACCCTATTCCCACTAAACTGCTGGCCGCCCAATTTTCCTTCCTGGTCTCCATGTTACCCCATATTATTAGCAATTCTCCATCTTCCGGTACCATCCATCTCTGCTTTAAATCTGCCATCATCACGCATCTCCTCAAAAACCAAACCTTGACCCCACCAACCTTGCAAACTTACAGCCCATCTCCAACCTCCTTTTACTCTCCAAAGTCCTTCAGCGCTGTCACCTCCAAAATCTGTTACCATCTTTCCCAGGCTGTCATGTTTGAATCCCTCCAATCAGGTTAACACCCCTGCTACAGTACCAAAACTGTTCTTATTGAAGTTGGTGATGACATCCTACCTGACTGTGACAAAAGTATCATCGGGGAGGAGCTAGGAGTTGGTAACAGCTCAACCCAGCCCAAACTCCTAGACAGACACAGGCTCCTGGCATCACCTAAGCCTAGAGGAAGCTGCCATTTCCACTTTTATTTTGAGTATTATTAATTTTGATCTGGTTCACCACACCATCCTCCTTCATCACCTCTCCGTTTGCATCCAGTTGGGTGGGACTGTACTCAGCTGTTTCAATCATTTCTATCTAATCGACTAACAAGGATCACATGCAATAGCTTCTCTTCCTGGTCTTGCACCGTTACCTTTACTGTCCCATCCCCCCCGCCCCATTTCTCAGCTACATGCTGTCTTTGAAGACATCCAAATACACAGCATCAGTTTTCACAAGTATGCTGATGACATCTAGCTCTACCTCACAATCACTTCCCTGACATTTCTATTGTTGCTAAATCATCAGACTGCTCATCTGACATCCAGTACTGGATGAGCAGAAAATTCCTCCAATTAAAGATTGGGACGAAGGAAACCATTGTAATAGGTCCTCATTATAAACTCTGCTCCCTAGCTACCAACTCCTTCGCTCTCCCTGGAAAGCATGTGATGCTAAGGCAGACTGTGTGCAACTTTGGTGTTATAGTTGACCCTGAGGTGAGCTTCTGACCACATACTTGTGGCATTCGTAGGACTGCTGATTTCCACCTCTGTAACATCAGCTGAATCTGGTTTTTTTATAATTCATTTTTACAGGTTTTGGATGTCGCTGGCTAGGCCAGCATTTATTGCTCATCCTTAATTGCCCTTGAGAAGGTGGTGGTGAGCTGCCTTCTTGAATCACTGAAGTCCCTGTAGTATAGGTACACCCACAGTGCTGTTAGGGAGGGAGTTCCTGGATTTTGACCCAGCGAAAGTGAAGAAATCGCGATATATTTTCAAGTCAGGGTGGTGAGTGGCTTGGAGGGGAACTTCCAGGCGGTGGGATTCCCATGTATCTCCTGTCCTTGTCCTTCTAGATGGTAGCAGTTGTGGGTTTGGAAGGTACTGCCTAAGGGGCCTTGGTGAGCTCCTGAAGTGCATCTTGTAGATGGTACACACTGCTGCCACTGTTCGTCCGTGGTGGAGGGAGTGAATGTTTGTGGATGGTCCTGGATGGTGTCAAACTTCTTGAGTGTTGCTGAAATCCTCATCGTGGCTGTGTTACCTCTAGACTTAACTATTCCAGTGCGCTTCTGGCTGGTCTCCAACATTTTACTCTCCATAAACTTGAGGTCATCCGAATTTCTGCTGCCTGTGACCATACCGGTGCTGAGCCCTGTACATCCATCATCCCTATGCTCACTGACTCACACTGGCTCCTGATCAAACAATACCTCAATTTTAAAATTCACATCGTTGTTTTCAAGTCCTCCCATGGCCTTACCCCTCTCTGCCTCTGCAATCTCTTGCAGTACCATAACTCTCTGAAATATCTGCACTCAGCTAATTCACAGAATTGTTATGGTGCAGAAGGAGGCAATTCAGCCCATCATGTCTGCACTGGCTCTCTGAGCATTTTAACTTAGTGCCAATTTTCTGCTTTTTTCCCATAACCCTGCACATTGTTTCTATTTAGATAATCATCCAATGCCCTCTTGAATGCCTCAACTGAACCTGCCTTCACCGCACTTCCAGGCAATGCATTCCAAACCCTAACTACTCGCTGTGTGAAAAAGTTTTTTCTCACCTCGCATTCTGGACTTATGACATCCTCGATTTTAATTGCTTCACTATTTGTGGCCTTGCCATCAGCTGCCAAAGCCCTCAACTCTGGAATTTCCCCCCTAAATCTCTCCAACTCTCAACTCTCTTTCTTCCCTTAAGACGCTCCTTAAGACCTACCTCTTTGACCGTTTGATCATCTGCCCTAATATCACCTTGTATGACTTGATGTCAAATTTTGCTTTATAACGCTCTTGTGAAGAAGCTTGGGCATCTCTTTTTGTTAAAGATGCTATATAAATACAAGTTTTTGTTGTTGTTGATCCTCTCTAATGTTTCATTCTCATGCCCAGACCACTGTCAAATTAATTTAAACCCTCACCCATAGAACTAGTTAACCTCCTTGCAAAAATATTTGTCCCAGTCCTGTTGAGGTGCAAAACGTCCATTTTGTATATGTCTCTGCTGCCCAAAACAGAGGAAGAGTGTGTCTCTGTAATGCTGGGAGGAAGAAAGGTGCCTCAGTAAAGAAAAAGGTGGCTTTGAAGGTAGTTTTTTTTTTAGGGCAATGCTATCTGGTTATTTGCTGAACGTGAAAAAAGCTCAAATGTTACAGTTCTGTTCATTTTCTTTCAAGATGAAGATTCATTCATTGTAGAGTGAATAATGTTTCTGTAAAAGGTTTATTTGGAAGACTGCTACATTATGGTTTTGAAAAAACGTAGTGAGTAAAGTCAGACTAAGCAGCCTGTACCTGAGAATTATATGGAGTGTAGTCAGTGTATGTTCCAAAATTAGAAAACTAGACATCAGGATCAAGGGTTGCAATGGCACAGCAGTTATTCATACAATTCAGTTCTTTTATTACATTTTTAACAGATCGATGATAACAGAACATAAAGGCACATTATCCCATGTGGAAGCTTGTGTCATTATCACAGCCTCATCATTTTCAGTTACATCTTAATCTAGTTACCACCTTTTCCAAATCAGTTCAAGTGCACAACTATCATTGGTTGGTTGATCATCAATGTAGAAAATTGACCTAAAATTAATAGGTAAGACTGTTGGAAAGTGGATAAGACAGCTCTGAAGTGAAAAATGTGTTTATCAGTCAACCCTTCATTTGATTCACCATCTTTAGTGTCTTACCACATCAGGAGCTTTCTGGATCTGAGTGGCCAGCTGCAGGGATTTGTTAGCTGAGGAAAGTTGCTCACGTAAGGTCTCTGCCTCTCTTTGAACCACCTCTGCCCTCTGAGGGAAAGGGAAGAAAAACAAAACATATTCATTCAACAGCTAACAAATTATATAGGCCCATTAATCAATTTCTGCATCAGTGACTATAACAGATTTTCCTTAACAGTCAACCTAATAAATGTAAAAAGAAAATTCTGAAAGTGATGGATATTCATTTTAAACAGTACAAGGAGGAAATAGTTGAGTGATTATGACAGTAATTTAACGCCAGGAGCAAGGAATCCCTGCTGATATTAATGTTGCAGCTCAGTGAGTTTTTGAGACAGAACAAAAACAAGTGCAATGAGATTCTTTTATTCAATTTCTTTTCCACAGATGAGACCAAAAGGGACTTTCTTTTGACATGGGGGAGGGAGGGAGAGAACAGGAGGCAAGCGGTTGGTGGCAACTGGAGATGAGGAGGGATGGGGAGGAGGATGAGTGAAAAAGGTGGGAGGGGTGTAGCAGGTGAGTCAGTTGGGGCACAGAAAGCAAAAGGGGTGGAAAGGTGGGAGGGGAGGATCTAAGAAGGATAATGGTAGGAAAAGGGAGGGAGTGGGAAGGTGCAAGGGGAGCAGGTGGAGGGATAAAAGGGAGAGGATGGAGGGATGGAGGCGAGGGCCAAGTGATGAGGGGAGAGGGCAAGGGGATGAGAGGTTAGGATGGAAGGGAAGGGAGAGAAGAATGGTACAAGGGGAAGGGAGGAAGGTGGATGAGGGGAGGTGGATGGAGGGCAGAGGGGTCACGGGGAGAGGTTGTGGGGAGGGGTCACGGAGAAGGGGCACGTGGGGAAGAGGCAGAAAGGTGGGGGGTGCAAGTGGAACAGCTACGAGGGTGAGGTATAAGGGGATGGGATGGGATGGGAGAGTGAGATGGGGGGGTGGATGGGAGAGTGAGGTGGGGGGGGCTGCTGGGAGAGTGAGGTGGGGGGGGTGGGATGGGAGAGTGAGGTGCAGGGGGGACGGGAGAGTAAGGTATGAGGGTACGGGATGGAAGAATGAGGTGCAGGGGGATGGGATGGGAGAGTGATTTGTGAGGGGATGGGATGGGAGAGTGAGGTGCAAGGGGATTCTGAAGGGGACGAGGTGATAGTCAGCTGCACAAATCAAATCATTAGCCAATAAATTAAAAATCTGTTACCTGATTGGCTCTTTCCAGATCTGTCATGATCATTTCAATTTCATCCGCTCTGTAACAGATTGAAGAAGAACCCAAGTTAACTGAAATCCTGAACACAGTACTGATATGCCGATGCAATAAAAAATCCACACCCAGATAGATGTTTTAGGTGTGAAAATATCCTTATTGTAATAGTCAAAAGAGAAATTGCATCTAGATTTTTTGTGTGCCAGATATAAATAAGCTTTAGTATCTCTGTCCATTTCATTCAGCTGTTCTTAAATGCCTAAATTACAGTTGCAACTGCACAGATGGTTTCAGACATTGCAACACTTAACAGGTTATGTTTGCAAAAGTCTATTTTTCATTATATTGATAAAGAAAACTTTTGAGGTCAACAATAGTGCAGTTCCAGCAGCAGCTTATATTAATTATGTACTGTAAGCTAGAAGTTAACTTTAGAGACTGGAAAGTATATTACACAATGAACTAAACATAACATTACACAAAGGAGTTAACAAAAAAGTGCCTTACACAGGAGACCTCAATGCAGGAAAAACATTGCTTATGTATAACTTTTTCTGGTTGTGATTGTTTAATTTGACCAGCAGCAGCCAGTTAGGTAACAATGGTCAAATCAAGAATCATGTTTAGCTCTGTACACCTTAACCTGAGCCTCGATCAAACTGAGAATTAAAATAGAGGCCAGATGACTGTTAACATTTGGGGTTATCTTAAGATTGATGTCCATTCAAATAGTTTGGCAAATAATTTCAGCACTTTGACTAAATGCCAGGTTTTGAGATGCAAGGCTACAACATTTGTTAAGTAGTCATAAAAACATAACTTCAGTCCATAACAAGTTGCAATGGCAATGAAACAGGCCACACGTTGTGGCTATTCATAGTACACAAACAAAAGACTTTAAATAACATCAAATCGTCTCTTTTCCTTGGCACTGCTCAAATCATACTTCATGTAGATATTTAATGGCATAAAATTTAAGTATCAGGACTTGGATTATGATTGATAGTTATTACCTTTATAATTCTCAACTTTCCAACATAACTAAACAGATTAGTCAGGTGATTAACAGATATAGAATCTTTAACCTCTTCATATATTGAGCCTCAACTGAATTCCTTTCAACCAACATTTCAACAAATACAATTCACATGGCCAATCAACAGAACATAATCAGCCAGTCCCTCACTCATATAACGAGGCAGCAATATTAGAGTTCGTGCAAAAAGATACGATCAAAAAATTTGGCTTCTTTACTAGATATTAAATTGCATCTTTGTTAAATGTTTTGTGAATAATCCCAAAACTGGTCCAATGCCACAAATGAGGCTTTGGCTTTTTTTTACTTTCTATACGGTTGTTGAAAGCTCCGAAAATTTATTACGAGTTGGTAGTTTTTCTTATTCTTTCACAGGACGTGGCATTGCTGACTGGACCAGCATTTACATTGCCTATCCCTAATTATCCTTGAGAAGGTGAGCTGCCTTCTTGAACCATGGGCGGGATTTTTAGTTCGGCGGGTGTGCGCAATCGGCGGGCCCGGGAGTAGCCGGGGAACTGACCCCCGACCACGATTTCATGCTGGCTGGCCGATTAACAGTCAGCCAGCGTGAAAGGCGCGCTGAAATGCTCAGCGCTGCCGGGGTGGGGGTGGGGGTGGGAGGAGAGCGGGCACTGACATAAGTGCGGACGCGGGGGAGCACAGGATGAAATCTCCCTGAAGGCAGAGAGTTTTCATGCGCGCCTGCTGACCAAAATACCACGCGAGCGCAGGATGATGTCAGGACGCTCGCCCAACATCATCACGCTCTATTTTATGCTCGAGCGGGTTGGGCGCGTGCCTACACGCCGAGCTAAAAATTCTGCTCCATGTGGTGTAGGTACACCCACAGTGCTGTCTTGTACACTTCCACATCATCATGTAACAAATATTTCTTAATGTCCTGCACTTGCTGCTTTCTTATTTCAAGGTTCTATAATTAGATGCTTTTTCCCATTTAGTAACTGTGACAACGTTGTTTTCCTAAATTGGACTGTAATCCACAAACACGACTCTTTTTATTATTCTAGTTGAGGGATGAATTAAAGCCAGCATTACTGCATATGTATGGAAATATTGTTTTATTGCATGAAAACTGCAGCATACAACCTAAATTGTACAGGCTTTGTATGATATTAGAAGCATATGCTCTCCCTCAAGAAAATACAATAGGCCTTATTTAAGAAAGTGATGGGTCAGCTAGGTGAACAGAAATAACCCTCCCTGCTACCTCCAAAGGAACAGGAAAGGTTAAGTTGGCACTGGACAACCAAGCCAGTTTGTAATTCAATACATAACAGTTATGTGTAAAATGTGTACTCTCTTCTACTAACACTGCAGGAGCATATAGTTGAGGATTATTTTAAAGTGATACATAGAAGAAATATGTCAGATATCTTTGATGTTCTTTTACAAGTGGTATTCAAATTCACCAATATATTTCACAATCACCCCAAATCCCAAAAGTGAAGCAACCCCAAAGGGATGGTTGGTTTTTGAGTTTCTTAAAAGCAATGAAAGAGACCTTTCATGATAGTAAACATAATCCATTTAGATCTGGAAATATTTCTTATAGGTAAAGAAAACTTTGCTGCTATTATATTTGCTTTTCATGGAGAACCGAAGTCGCCTTGGCTATAGCAGGGACTCTTCAACAATATAAGTCAATATTCAACCTCAATGATTTTATTTTAACAAACAGGATATTCAGCAACATATCTGATTATTATTCTTCATTTTTATCTCATTTAAATCACCAAGAACTGTTCCTTCCTCACCATACAAACTACATGAAACCACGCACAACCAGCATCCTTGCAGTCAGACACAGATCTGGCAAATAATTTATCAACTAGAAACCACTTCTATTAAATTGATAATAAAAAGCCTTTACTATAAATTGCTAATAGTATCTACACATTACAAATAAATCTGTACATTACAAATAAATCTGCATCTAATACACTGATATTACAAAAAACAATTTCTATTAAAAAATGAAGATTCATTAGACATAAAACTTTTTCTGTAGAAAATCAACTGGAGATGCTCATGTCTAAGTACCACAACAAAAACATGTTATAGCATCCGACCTCACACCTTCTTCTCCCTCCCAGAAACATGATAAGGTCACCCTTGTCCTCACTTTATCACCCCATCAGCCTCCGCATTCAAAGGATCATCCTCCGCCATTTCCGCCTACTCCAGCATGATGCCACCGCCAAACACATCTTCCCTTCACTCCCCCTGGCGGCATTCCTCAGGGATCGTTCGCTCCGGGACACCCTGGTCCACTCCTCCATCACCCCCTACACCTCAATCCCCTCCCACGGCACCTTCCCATGCAACCGCAGAAGGTG
Organism: Cetorhinus maximus; assembly: GCF_964194155.1. Classification (NCBI taxonomy): domain Eukaryota; kingdom Metazoa; phylum Chordata; class Chondrichthyes; order Lamniformes; family Cetorhinidae; genus Cetorhinus; species Cetorhinus maximus. The sequence goes on from NC_135887.1 coordinate 54,963,837, forward strand.
CAACACCTGCCCCTTTACTTCCCCTCTCTTTACTGTCCAAGGGCCCAAACACTCCTTTCAATTGAAGCAGCATTTCACTTGCACTTCCCTCAATTTAGTCTACTGCATTCGCTGCTCCCAATGCGGTTTCCTCTACATTGGAGAGACCGAACGCAGACTGGGTGACCGCTTTGCAGAACACCTTCGGTCTGTCCGCAAGCCTGACCTCCCTGTCACTTGCCATTTCAACACTCTACCCTGCTCTCATGCCCACATGTCCATCCTTGGCTTGCTGCATTGTTCCAGTGAAGCTCAACGCAATCTGGAGGAACAGCACCTCATCTTCTGACTAGGCACTTTACAGCCTTCCGAACTGAACATTGAGTTCAACAATTTTAGATCATGAACTCTCTCCTCCATCCCTACCCCCTTTCCGAATCCCCCCCCTTTTTTCCCAATAATTTATATAGATTTTTCTTTTCCCACCTACTTCCATTATTTTTAAATGTATTTCCATCCATTGTTTTATCTCTACTTTTTAGCCTTTTTTGATTCCTTCACCCCACCCCAACTAGGGCTATCTGTACCTTGCTTGTCTTGCTTTCTACCCTTAATTAGCACATTCCTCAGATAATATCACCACCTTCAACACCTCTTTGTCCTTTTGTCTGTGACATCTTTTGGTTATCTCCACCTATCACTGGCCGTCTATCCAGCTCTACTCCCCCCCCCACCCCACCAAACTAGCTTATATTTCACCTCTATTCTATTTTTACTTAGTTCTGTTGAAGGGTCATTCGGACTCGAAATGTTAACTGTGCTCCTCTCCACAGATGCTGCTAGACCTGCTGAGTTTTTCCAGGTATTTTTGTTTATGTTATAGCATGGAGTTTGACTTTATACATTAAAAAAACAAAAATAAAACAAACACTTTAAGCAAGAAGTCCCTTCACTGTGAATACAAAAATTAATGTCCATTCGTCATCACTGAATCGGTATCCTGGAAATCCCTACATAACACCATTGCAGAAGAGCCACCAACACAATGATTCACAGAGAAGGCCGGTCATCAAGGCAACTAAACACAGCAATACCCACATCCAAAGAACAAATAAATAAAACTTGGTGTTCCTTCTCAAAATGCTGGAAGATAAACAAGAATTTCTTCAAGCTCATAAATAAACTAAAACTTCAATTAAATATGGAAACTAACACCAGGACGTGCATGATCACTGAGATGTTTCCCGCATTCCAGCTCACATGTAACCTCAATCCTAAACCCGTGTTAGCATTTGATGTTATCACTTTGCTATCTGCCAACCCCATAGCTATACATTCTAAAATCTGAACATGAGAGAACACACTGGGTTCAATTAAGCTATGTCCCAGGAATGGTTTAATATTTTGAGTTCTATTATGCTTTTACATCAGTCAGGTATTAATAATTAGGTAGTTCTTGCAGAGGTGCCCTACAACATGCACAATATTACAATAAAACATCAAATCAATTTAAAAGGAGGACCTAAGTAAAACTCAGTCTCAGCACGTGGCAAGGCAAAACCACAAATGTGCAAGTCATTGGCAACATGGTTATTTTAATGCCAGTACAGTATAGAATTTGGCTACACAATTTAGCAATGCACTGTGCTCTTGTTCTATGGAAAAACACTATGGGGGAGCAAATCTAAATCAAATATTGATGGGGCCACAGCTAATTGTGTGCAGTTGGTTTACTGCAAACTCTTTAAAAATGTTGCACCGTAATTATAACAGCAATGTAAGGGAGATGGGGCTGAAGGAAGTGTTGAGTGACAAAATCTACAAGTGGGATTGTGGATATGGACAGCTGTACACACCAGATATTCCTTTCTCTCTGGGCAGTAGCAACATGGTAGAATCTGGAATTTTCTCATCTATAGCTGCCATGAACACTTTAATCACAGAAAATGGTTTATCCTCAAGGACTACAGACATTTTGGAAGGATTTGTGTTTAAAGACACTGCGCCTTATAGGGCTAATCCCAGGACATTTATTGCTATCCCTGAAAAAGACGTCCTTTTACAAGAAAAGGTAATTAAGCAGTTGTAAAGAAGCTGGAAATCTCTTGATCCTGGTGGGCTGTGTACCATGGTCACATGGTAGCTTATGGCTCTAAAAACAAAAATCATGCCTGTAAAACTGTAGGGGGTGGTGGGTGTGCGTGTGTGTGTATGTGTAAGTAAGACAGAGAGAGAGAGAGAGAGAAAGATAACTCAGGGTATTTTGAAAGAGTAATTAGTATACTTTCATATTTCATACTAATTTAATAAGCTTTGCCTTTGCATTCAACAAGACTGGTTTTATAATAAGCTAACAATTTTGTTATTTATTGAAGAAACCTGGTCATTCAGTGGTCAATCTGCGATTAATAGGGAAAGCACATATTTGGCTGTACAACTAGCTGGAAACATTATTTAAATATATGTTGTGAGCAGTGGAACTAGAGACAGACAGCGCACTCCTCCCATCCCGGTTATAACATAACACATCCCAGCAAAAGCTCAGTGTAGTAGACTTGGGAAGCAGAGTGAGCAGCTGCCGCAGCCCTCTTTATGCCATAAGAAAATAGGGAATATAGGGCTATGAAAGGGGAAGCAGAATAAGCAAGGAAGATCAGTGTGGGAAATTCAGCAAAGTTGAGGGAGAAATAAACCATGGAAGAGCGGGGGTATGCAGAGGGAGCCAGAGCAAAGGCAAACCTTTAGAGCAGCACCTGAGATGGAGTGCCAGAATGAGGGAGTGAAAGGACCTTTAGGCAGGAACCTAACCTAGTTGACACCATTATAATATAATCTTTTTTTAAAATCAATAACTCAAATACTGCCAACTTTTTGTAATTCCAGGCAAATTAAATTGATCACTGGAGGTTATGACAGTGGAAGGGCAGGAGGGGCAACACTAAATTTCATAGCTCTGAAAATGGGCAAGCGGGTGATGATTGGTGATTAACCCATGCTCAGTGACTGCAATGCAAGCAGCAAGTGAAGTTCCTATGCTTCATGTTTTACACAGCTGCAGTGCCAAACACGCTGTTGATTGGCTGGACATGTGAGTGGCTAGGATCATTAAAACATGCACTTCTTAAAGGGCAAACACACTATTAGAACAGGTTTTGGAAGTCCACTGTGTGCCGAATCGGAAAGTCAGAGGAATGGCACAACATGGGGGTGCCGGGACAATGCACTGGTGGAGGAGACACAAAGGAGATGTCCAGTAAATACAGGGGACCAGCAGGGCCTCCAGAGAAACAATCAGAAGGCAGTGGAAGCTGACAGCTGTGGAGGCCATTGTCAGCAGTCGAACCCCAAGGACCTGGATGCATAGCCGCAAGCCACAAAAAGTTCATCTTCAAATGCCATAACCCACCATCAGCAACACCAACCCCTCACATTTCTCAAAGATCTTTCTTGTATTCATTCATGGAATGCGGGTGTCACTGGCTAGGCCAAAATTTATTGCCCGCCCCTAATTGGCCTTAAGAAGGTGGTGGTAAGCTGTCTTCTTGAACCGCTGCAGTCCATGTGATATAGATACACCCACACTGCTGTCAGGCCGGGAGTTCCAGGATTTTGATCCAGTGACAGTGAAGGAATATTTTTTGTTTTTCTTTTATTCATTCATGGGATGTGGGCTTCACTGGCTGGGCCAGCATTTGTTGATGGTGAGTGGCTTGGAGCAGAACTTGCAGGTGGTGGCATTCCCATGCGTTTGATGCCCTTGCCCTTCTGGTGGCAGAGGTCCCAGGTTTGGAAGGTTCTGTCAAATTAGTACGGATAAGTTGTTGCAGTGCATCTTGTATAATGCTGCCAATGTGTGTCGCTGGTGGAGGAAGTGAATGTTTAAGGCGGTGGATGGGGTGCTAATCATGTGGACTGCTTTGTCCAGAACAGTGTCGAGCTTCTTGAGTGTTGTTGGAGCCACACTCATCCAGGCAAGTAGAGACTATTCCACTATACCCCGACACGTGCCTTATATGATGGCTTTGACTTACCTAAGAATTCCCAGCCTCTGACCTGCTCTTAGGAACATAAGACTCAGGAGCAGGAGTGGGCCATTTAGCCCTTTGAGCCTACTCTGCCATTCAATAAGATCATGGCTGATCTAGTTGTGGTCTCAGCTCCACTTTCCTGTCTGTCCACCCATCAACCCTGTCTCCCTCATCAATGATCCAGCCTCCACTGCTTTCTGGGGAGAGAATCCCACATACTGACGACTCTTTGAGAAAAAAAATCTCCCCTCATCTCACTCTTGAAAGGGAGACCTCTTATTCTTAAACTGTGTCCCCTAGTTCTAGTTTCTCCCACCACAATTGGAAAGATCCTCCCAGCATCTACCTTATCAAGTCCCCTCAGGGTCTTACATGTTTCAATAAGATCACCATTCATTCTTCTAAACTCCAATGGGTATAGGCCCAGCCTTTTTAACCTCTCTTCATAGGATAAGCCCCTCATCCCAGAATGAATCAAGTGAACCTTCTCTGTACTGCTTCCAATGCAATTATATCTTTTCTCAAATAAGGCAACCAAAACTGTACACATTATTCCAAATGTGGTCCCACCAATGCCCTGTACAGTTGCAGTAAAATTTCCCCAGTTTTATATTCAATTCCCCTTGCAATAAACACCAACATTCTATTTGCCTTCCTAATCACTTTCTGAACCTGCATACTAACTTATTTGTGACACCCAGATCCCTCTGTACCAGCAAGTTCTGCAATCTCCCTCCACTTAAATAGTATACAGCTTTTCTATTCTTCCTGCCAAAGTGGACAAGTTCACATTTTCCCATATTATACTCTATCTGCCAAATCTTTTGCCCACTCACTTAATATATCCCTTTGCAGACTCCTACCTAATACTGACAACTTACTTGCCTGCCTATCTTGGTGCAACTGGTGAATTTAGCTACCATACATTCAGTCCCTTCATTCAAGTCATTGATGTAGAGTGTAAATAGCCCTGATCCCTGTGGCACTCCACGAGTTACAGCTTGCCTGAAAAACACTCATTTATTCCTACTCTCTGCTTCCTGTTAGCTAACCAATCCTTTACCCATGCTAATGTGTTCCCCCTACACCATGACCTCTTATCTTGTGGGCCCTTGAGCCCTTTGATGGGCACCTTAAAGAATGCCTTTTAGAAATCTAAGTACACCAAATCTACAGGTTCCACTTTATCCACCTTGCTTGTTATTTCCTGAAAAATCTCCAATACATTAACTTAACACGATTTATCTTTCCCTGTCACATAGCCACGTTGACTCTGCCTAATCACAATGATTTTCTAAGTAGCCTGCTGCAACCTCCTTAATAATGGACTCTAGCAATTTCCCTATGGCAGAGCGCTCTGAAGACGAGCTATACGGACTTGAAACGTTAACTCTGTTTCTCTCTCCACAGATGCTTCCAGGCTAGCTGAGTTTTTCCAGCATTTTCTGTCTTTATTTCATATTTCCAGCATTCAACAGTATTTTGCTTTTATCCCTATGACAGATGTTAGGCTAGCTGACCTGCAGTATGCTGCTTTCTGTCTCCCTCCTTTCTAAAATAATCTCTTGTAAAATTTCTTGTAGCCACAGCATTTATATGGCTGGTCCAGTTCAGTTTCTGGTCAATGGCAACCCCCAGGATGCTGACAGTGGGGGATTCAGCGATGGTAATACCACTGAATGTCAAGGTGAGAAGGTTACATTTTCTCTTGTTGGAGATCATTTCCTGGCACTTGTGTGGTGTGAATGTTACTTGCCACATTTCAGCCCAAGCCTGAATGTTGTCCAGGTCTTGTTTCCATATCTGAAGATTTGTGAATGGTACAGAACATTGCGAATCATCAGCAAACATCCCCACTTCTGACAATATGATGGGGGGGAAGGTCATTGATGAAGCAGCTAAGGGTAATTGGGCCTAGGACACTACTCTGAGGGACTCCTGCAGTGAAGTCCTGTGATGACTGAGCTCTAACAACCACAACCACCTTCCTTTGTGTTAGATATGTCTCCAACCAGTGGAGAGTTTTTCCCGATTCCCACCGACTTAAAATTTTGCCAGGGTTCCTAGATTCCACACTTGGCCCAAAGCTGCCTTGATGTTAAGTAGTGGTGGTTAGAGTGGCTGCCCTTGAGTTCAACTCTTTTGTCCATGTTTGGACCAAGGTTGTAATGAGGAGCTGAATGGCTCTGGCGATATCCAAACTGTGCATCAGTGAGCAGGTTATTGCTACAAGTGCTGCTTGATAACACCGTCGATGACCCCTTCCATCACTTTGCTGATGTTCAAAAGGAGGTTGATGGGGCGGTTATTTGCCGAGTTAATTTGTCCTGCTTTTTGTGGACATGGCATACCTGGGCAATTTTCACATTTTCAGGTAGATGCCAGTGTTGTAGCTGTACTGGAACAGTTTGGCTGGGGGTGCACTAGTGTCCACCATTGCTGCCAGGATGTTGTCAGGCCCATAGCCTTTGCAGTATCCAGTGCCTTTAGCTGTTTCTTGATATCTCAGACTGAATAGAATTGGCTGAACTAGCAGCTGTGTTGCTGACTTCAGGAGGAGGCCAACTCTTTCGAGTTATCAACAGTCACAGATTGCAACTCTTTCGAGTACAATCACAGTTCTTGGTTTCCGGGAGTGGGACATGAACCCACAACCCTCTGATTCAAAGGCGAGGGTGCTATGAACTGAGCCACAGCTGACACCTCACTTCAGGAGGAGGCCAAGATGGATCATCCAATCGGCACTTCTGATTGATGATGGTTGCAAATGCTTCAGTCTCGTTTTTGCCCTGATGGGCTGGGCTCCCCCACCATTGAGGAGGTGGATATTTGTGCAGCCTCCACCTGCAGTTAGTTGTTTAATCATTCATCACCATTCACGACTGGATGTGGCAGGACTGTAGAGCTTTGGAATGATTCATTGGTTGTGAGATCAATTAGCTCTGTCATCATCTTGGTACTCTCGAGGATAAAGCAATCTGCTTTATTAGCACCCCATTCAAAACCTCAAACATCCACGTCCTCCACTACCAAAGCACGATGGCAGCAGTTTCTACAATATACAAGATGCACAGCAGCAACTCAGCAATCCCCACCAAATCTTGCACCACCTGACTTGTTGCTGAATAAAAATCCTGGAACTCCCTCACTAACAGCATTATGGGTGTACCTACACCACACAGAGTGCCGAGATAATTCACCACCACCTTCGCAAGGACAATTGTCGATGGGCAACAAATTCAATTTCCTTACAAGCTAGAAAAAACATCTTTGAAGTAACTTTTTTTAAATTCATGCTCAGACACCAGCACTACTTTACAAATTAATTTTCAATAAACCCAGTGCATCTTCCGGCCCCGCCTGGTCCCACTGAAAGTCTATGGACTTTTGGCTGGGCTGCCGCATCCCCCACAGAGGGTCCCAACACAGCGGGGCCAGAAAATCCCAGCCTTTGTCTTTCATTTCACATTACCCCTGCAGTATTATGGTGCTGCGAATTTCTGGCCCATGCTCAAAGGTTCCTTTTACCCCTATGAACTTGAATGGTTAATTTAGTCTAGTGCAACGACCAATCGCATAAAAATAGGCAACATAATTTTTTCAACTAAAAAATCTATTAGCTCTTAAATTAGAAAATTAATAAGTTGTACCATTTTTAACATAAAAACTTGAAATATTTGACAGAAGTAAGAAAGATTGTCCACAGGCCCTCCAAGGAATGAGTGTGCTTGGAAGGCATTTATACAATGCTTAGAGCTTTAAACAAGTAAAAATTTTATTTGTTTAACATGAAATATGGTGAGATTTCAATACAATTTCACATAAATGTGATGCTATAGCATAATGTTACTTGACTATTTCATTACAATGCTTCTTTGGTCGCACTCAGTTGTAACCTAAGCATCTCCAACAATGACTGATCTCCTGATCTTCCTGCCCTGTAATGGTTACCTCCAGTCTACCCAGGATCTATCACTTGTCCACTTGCTCATCTACACGTTTCCCTTTAACGACATTATTCCCCAACATGAAGTCAGCTTTCACATGTACGCTGAGAGCACCCTGCTCTATCCCTCTACCACCCTTTCTCAACCACTGTTCTGCCTGTGTTGTCAGATTGTTGCAATTTCCTCCAGTTAGCTGAAGCTATTGTCTTTAACTCCAGCTAAAAGCTCTGCACCCACTCCACCAATTCCACACCCTTTCCCAGCCACTGTCTGAAGTCTGAAGCTGAATCATACTGTGCGCAATTTCAGCATCCTATCTGACCCCAAACTGAACTCCTAACACCATGTACTGTATGGCACAAAGACTGCCTACAGAAAGTCCCCGTTTAACATTATTTCCCTTTAATGTCGGTCAGTTCCGGGGTCCTGCATTCTCGTTTAGCTCTGCGAGGTTAATTTTAAAGTCATTTCCGCTGGTCTGACTTAGGGCTGCATAAGCTGATCGGCGCCATTTTGGAGTGGTCTCTCGCTCCCTGGCCCTTTCTCTCGCTGCCAACCCTCTGATTTGCGGCCTCTCTTGCTCCTTAACCCACCTTCTTGCTGCCGATCTTCTGACTTATGGCCACTGCCGCTCCCTGACTTACCCTCTCGTCGATCCTTGCTCTCGCCAAACCTCCCGCTCCCCGACTATCCCACTCGCCACTTCCTTCTCGTAAACCCATATTCCCATTCAAGGAGGGTCCTAGGTCCAGATCCAGATCCCATCCCGGAGATCCAGGGTTTTGAAAGTGCAGGTCCCAACAGTGCAGAAGTGCTGAGTCAGGACTGTTATAAACTATGCTTTTTTTTAAAACCATCATACAATCATGCATGAGACCATGAATATTTACTTTCGCTCCATATCGCTGTCTGCTGCTGCACATGTTTCCACCACTCACTTCAGTCGCATCCCCAGGGTCCTAGCACTAGTTAAGCTACTTATTTCTTGGGTCACATCTCGAAAATCCATTAGCCTTGTGCAAACCATCCTCGTCCTTTTTATATTCAAGGCTAAATATGCCATGGAATTTTTCTTTAAACTATTTGAGTTGAAGTCTTAAGCTGCTCCTCACAGAAAGGGTTTAGGAAAGGGAAGTGGTGAGTGGGACCATTTAAGAAATCATGGATTATAACAACCCCTGCTGCGCCCGTCTGCGTTATCGGAACCCACACTTTCAAAACCTTGGAGCCCTCGGATCGGATCTGGATCTTGAGCGGGAAGCGGCAAGTGGGTAGTTTGGCGAGAGGATGGATTAGGGAACAGCAGAGACTGCCAGTCGGAGAGTGGGCAGTAAGAGGGTTGGGTTAAGGAGCGGGAGAGACTGCAAGTTAGAGGGTTGGCAAGGGGAAGGGTCTGCAGCGATCAGGGGGGTCATAGACCAGGATGTGTGGCGAACAGGAAGTTTGGAAAACAGGATCTTTGGCGATCAGGATCGGCAGCAAGCAGGAGGTAAGCAGATAGTTATCACAGTTTTTATATTTTTAATCTATTTTATTTTAAAAGTTATTTCTTTTACCAAAATAGGAATTTAACAAAGTATTTAAACTTACAGAGTATAACGTTTCGTTTCAAGAAATGTACTACAGAAGCTAACTACAACTTTGACATTGATTTTAATGTGAAAATCTGATTCACTTAAAGTCATATCACTTAAAGTCACTATTTTCATGAACGCAACTACAACTTTAAGTGAGGACATACTGTACTTTCACCACAGTAACATTTTCCATTTCTGGCCCTGCTACCGGCTATCTGTCACCATGTTTTTCTCATCCATGTTTTTGTCACTCCAGTTTTGACCATTCTGATGGTCTCCTGGCTAGCCTTGTATCCTTCATCCTTTGTAAATCTCAGTTAATTCAGAACTTTGCTGCCTGTATCCTATACTGCAGCAGGTCCTGCTCACCTATCGCTCCTGTCCTCGTTGACTTAAATTGATTCTTGGTCTCTCAATGCCTTGATTTCATCCATGTGTTCAAATCCCTTCACATCTTGGTCACTCACCTCTGTAACATCCTGTTTCCTTACAAACACGCCTCTTCAGAACTCTGTCTTCCTAACACTGCAGCATTTTCTGCACACCCTCATCCTCTGTGCTTTCAGCAGTCCCCCTTCTGCCTCCCTAGTGGCTACATTTCTCATTTCAACCTACCTACTGACTGCCAATCTTTCCTACATGCATCCACACTGGCTATAGTTGCCCCTCACAGATTATCCTTATTCTGTACCATTTTCCCCATTTACAGTAACTTCTGCCTGACTGCATTTCCCATCTATGGTATACGCATCCACTGGTTAAATTTCTTCTTTCCTAATGACGGTTTGTTCAACGTCTCATTTCCCCCTAGCCCTCACTGATCTGAATTCCCCTTCCTCAGCATTTCCTTCCTTTAATCTGTCTGCTCCCTCTCCATCCCTCTCTTCACCTCCCTCTCCTCCTTTGCTCATTCCCACATTGGCTCTATTGCCCCCAAGTTCCAACCCTGCTCGATCTAAAAAATTCAAATTAGTATTTTTGTGTAAAACTCCACAGAAAAATGATTCATATTTGTAGATGTAAAACTGCAAAGTACAGAATTTAAGAAATTAAGAATAAAACAATTTTGATGGATTTAGTTCATTCTTTTTGATGTGTTAAAAACTTGGGACAGCAGGTATGTGGATATACCATGGCCTCCAAATTCCCCACCACCGTAACATTGACATATATCACCTTTCCTTCATCATTGCTGGGTCAAAATCCTGGAACTCCCTAGCCAACAGCATTATGGGAGTGCCTTCATCACATGACCTTCAGCAGTTCATGATGACAGCTAGCCACCATCTACTTAAAGAGAGACAAGGGACGAGCAATCAATGATGACCTTGTCAACGAAGGTTACATACCAAGAATGATTTTTAAAAATTTAAGCCCAAAACAAGTAAAATGAGAGGTATGGTAGCCCTGGAAGTAATGAAGAAGCCTTCTTGCTGTAAGGAAAACTAAGGATTTTTGAAAAGGTACAACTTTGCTCTAGGCACCATTTCTAGAGTTCCAATTTAACATGGTGCCGACTTGAAGAAAATGTTTAGCAGTAGATTTACTTATGGTTGTAAATTAGAATTAACAGAGAATGCTAATTCCTGGTATTTCTTTCACATGTGACCCTTTTTATTCCTCTTAATGTTTAATCTAAAAAAAAAATAACATTTCAACTACTTGATTTTTGCCTTGTCCCTTGTACTTGTCTCTTTTAGTTTCAAATGTTCACATGATTTCTGAAAATTGGACAGAAGTTTTCTTTAATAAGGAACTTTTTTGGCAGTTTAATCTACTATTTTGAAAATTGGAATTTGAAAACGGGCTAATTAGCTAGATTTTCTCTGCTGAGAAGAGTTAAACTCAGATTCTATTCATTTATTTTTAAACGTTTCTCTCATGAAATCTGGTACCATTTGCCTCACTCTCACTGTTCACATTCTACAAACACAAGGCTATTAAAACCTGTTTATCTGTACCGCATTCCATTGAGGCAATTTCTGCAAGTTAGCCCCAGCAGAACTCTTATGCTGTAACAACGCAGTCAGATCTCTAGTTTAGAATTATCTACAGGATGTTCCTGGTGCAATTACTGCAGTTCAAATTTAGTCAGACAACTGACAGAGCTAGTGGGGGTGGAGGCTGCACTTTCCTATAGTTCACCACCCTCTTTATCTTCTTTCAGTTTCTCCCATCTTACTTGGGGTCACCACATTGCTGGGTGATCACCCATCTCCTCCTGTCAGTCATCTATTCCTCTTCCAATCCTGCTGTGTTTAAGTCTCTTGCCACCACATCTTTCCATCTGGCCTTCAATCTTCCACTTCCCCATTATCCCGACAATCCCATCTCCCATCACACCCCTCATTACATTTCCTCTCTCGCTCCACAACAGATGGCCATACCATTTCAATCTCTTCCTGGCTATTTTCTTTGATACTCCCACAATCTTTACCAACCCCTGATGTGCTGGTTCCTGATTTTGTTCTTCCTCGTTACTCCACACATCCATCTTAGCATCTGCTTCTCATTGGTATCCATTAGTTGTTCCCCTCTTCTTGATGTTGCTCAAGTTTCTGCACTACATAAGAAGGTTGGTCTCACACTGTCTTGCAAATTCTTCCATTCAGTTTCAGCAATACTTTTCTATCACAAATCACTCCACTGAACTTCTTCCAATTACAGAACCACAGCTAATCTGTTGCTTAATTTCCTTTTCCATACTTTCATCTCCTGTCACCATTGACCCCAGGTACTTGAAACATCACTTTCTCCAAGCCTTCACCCATAATCTTTATCGCTTCACTCTGATCCTCTTCCCGATGCTCAATCTGACAGTCCATAAATTGGGTGTTTGGTCAACTGATCCTCATACCCCTGTCTTTCACTGCTTTTCTCCAGTCCTCCGGATACATGGTCATGTTCTCATCATACCCATCACTAGCTCAATGTGATCTGCAAACATCATTGACTATGAAACTTCCTGTCTCATTTGCTCAGTTAGAACATCCATGACAATCAGGAAGAGGAGGGGGCTCGATGCTGATTCTTATTGCAATCCAACTTTGACTTTGAAACTCTCACTCTCTCCCACACTGCTTCTTACTCTTGATACTTCTTGTACATGTCCTGTAATAGTCATACGTACTTCTCAGGGACTCCACAAATTCTAGCACATCTCCAGACTTCCTCCCTAGGCACTCAGTCGTAAGCCTTCTCTACATCATATGAACATACCAATTAGATGCAGTAGGCCATTCGGCCCCTCAAGCCTGCTCTGCCATTTGATAAGATCATTGCTGATCTGATTATGGCCTTAGCTCTACTTTCTGTTATATGAACATACGAAATAGGAGAAGTCAGCCACTCGGCCCCTCAAGCCTGCTCTGCCATTGAATAAGATCATGGCTGATCTGTTTGTGTTTTGAATTCCACATTCCTATCTACCCTGACTGCCTTTGATTCCCTTGCCTAACAAGAATCTATCTACCTCTGCCTTAAAAATATTCAATGATCCCGCTTCCACCGCCTTCTGAGCCAGAGAATTCCAAAATACTGAACACTCATACTCCAGAACTAGCTGCTCCTTTAGCAAAGCTGTTCCAGTACAGCTACTACACTGGCATCTACCCAACAATGTGGAAAATTGTCCAGGGATATCCTGTCCACAAAAACAGGACAAATCCAAAATGGCCAATTACCATCCCACCAGGTTACTCTCAAGCATCAAAGTGAAAGGTGTTTTCAACAATGCTATCAAACAGTACTTACTCAGCAATACCTGCTCACCGATGCTCAGTCTGGGTTCCACCAAGGCCACTCAGCTCCTAATCTCATCACAGTCTTGGTCCAAACATGGACAAAAGAGTTGAACTGAAGAGGTGAGGTGAGAGTGATTGCTTTTGACATCAAGGCAGCATTTGACCGAGTGTGGCATCAAGGAGCTCTATCAAAATGGGAATCGAGGGTAAAACACTCCACTGGTTGGAGATGGTTGTGGTTGTTGGAAGCCAATTTCTCATCCCCCCAGGACATCACTGCAGGAGTTTCTCAGTGTCGTGTCCTAGGCCCAACCACCTTCAGCTGCTTCATCAATGACATTCCCTCCATCATAAGGTTGGAAGTGGAGATGTTTGCTGATGATTGCACACTGTTCAGTACCATTCTTAAGTCCTCAGTTACTAAAGCAGTCTGTACTGCATGCAGCAAGACCTGAACATTCAGACTTGGGCTGATTAGTGGCAAGTAATATTTGCAGCATACAAGTGTCGGGCAATGGCCATCTCCAACAAAAGAGAATCTAATCGTCTCGCCTTGACATTCAATGGTATCAGCATTGCTGAATCCCCCACCATCAACATCCTGGAGGATACCATTGACCAGAAACTGAACTGGACTAGCCATATTGGATTCAAAATTGGCTTAGTTGTAGGAGGCAGTGGGTGATGACATAATGATGCTTTAGTGACTGGAAGCCAGTGTCCAGTGGCGTACCACAGCGATCTGTGCTGGGTCCCCTATTATTTGTCATTTATATAAACAACAAAGATGACTATGTGGGGGGTAGGATTAGTAAGTTTGCGGATGACACAAAGATTGGCCGGGTGGTTAACAGTGTGGTTGAGTGTCTTGGGCTACAGGAAGATACAGACGGGATGGTCAAATGGGCAGATAAGTGGCACAAGGAATTTAACCCTGAAAAGTGTGAGGTGATACACTTTGGAAGGAGTAATTTGACAAGGAAGTATTCAATGAATGGCATGACACTAGGAAGTTCTGAGGAACAAAGGGACCTTGGCGTGTGTGTCCATAGATCTCTGAAGGCGGAGGGGCATGTTAATGGGGTGGTGAAAAAGGCATATGGGACACTTGCCTTTATCAATCGGGGTATAGATTACAAAAGTAGGGAGGTCATGTTGGAGTTGTATAGAACCTTAGTGAGGCCACAGCTGGAGTACTGTGTGCAGTTCTGGTCACCACATTATAGGAAGGATGTGATTGCACTGGAGGGGGTGCAGAGGAGATTCACCAGGATGTTGCCTGGGATGAAACATTTAAGTTATGAAGAGAGGTTGGATAGACTTGGGTTGTTTTCGCTGGAGCAGAGAAGACTGAGGGGCGACCTGATCGAGGTGCACAATATTATGAGGGACACGGACAGGGTGGATAGGGAGCAGCTGTTCCCCTTAGTTGAAGGGTCAGTCACAAGGGGGCATAAGTTCAAGGTGAGGGGCAGGAGGTTTAGGGGGGATGTGAGGGAAAACGTTTTTACCCAGAGGGTGGTGACGGTCTGGAATCCACAGCCTGGGAGGGCGGTGGAGGCGGGTTGCCTCACATCCTTTAAAAAGTACCTGGATGAGCACTTGGCACGACATAACATTCAAGGCTATGGGCCAAGTGCTGGTAAATGGGATTAGGTAGGTAGGTAGGTAGGTCAGGTGTTTCTGACATGTCAGTGCAGACTCGATGGGCTGAAGGGCCTCTTCTGCACTGTGATTCTGTGATGTAAATACTGTGGCCACAAGAGCAGGGAGTAGAGGCTGGAAATGTTATGGCGAGTAACTCAGCTCCTGACTATCCCACCCTGTCCATCATCTATATGGCACAAGTAAGGAATGTGATGGAACACTTTCCACTTGTCTGGATGCATGCGGCCCAACAACACTCACCAAGCTCAATAACATCCAAGGCAAAGCAGCCTGCTTCATTGGCACCCCATTCACCATCTTAAACATTCACTCTACCACCAATGAACAGTGACTGCAGCGTGTAACTTCTAGAAGATGCACTGCAGCAATTTGCCAAGCCTCCTTTGACAGCATCTTCCGAACTCACCACCTCTACCTCCTAGAAGGATAAAGGCAGCATGGATACACTGCCACCTGTAAGTTCCCCTCCAAGCTACACACTATCCTGACTTTTCTTGTGTCGGAAAGAAAGCCATGCATCAGTGAATATCCTGCAATTTATTTGGGTGATGTGGTTACCATGGATGAATAGCTGCCAATTTGTGTAAACCGTGAGATTTGGGTGCGAGCTTTGCAACAGTACCAAGTGTGTGTGGGGTGAGGTAAAGCACCTAAATGTTAGATATGAGCCCTGATTAACAGAGTGTTTGCAGTTGAGTGATGGGCATGTGGTGAATTGAGTGCTGGATGAGGCTGGCGGTACAGCTGGTAGGATATGGCATTTGAAGATACATTCAATGTGTGAGAGTACTGAACTTCTTGCAATACTGGTTCCAGGTCCTTGAGTCTACATCACTGGCATTGACCTCCACCACTATCTCTTTCCTACTGCCCTCTGAACATTTGTCTGGTGGTCCTCCAGTTTCCCTGAGGGTACAGGTCATCTCTCCTCTTTCCCATCCTAGTGTTCAAAAACATCAGGATGGCAGGGTTTCTCCAGGGAGCATCAATTAGCTGGAGTTGGGCCTTCCTTCCCTGTCTAGGGGGAAGTCCTGCTTCAGAGAGTTGCTAGCCATCCAATTAGCCAGCAGCTCTCTAGTCCCAGCAGTGTCACTGGGAGTACTGGCAACTGATGGGGCTACATTCAGCCCCAGCAAAGAAGAGCCAGAGAAGAATGGAAGATGTGCTGGGGAGGAGGTTGGGGGGGTGGTGCACTTGGCAGCCTAGGGCAGTAAGCCCTAGGGAGTGGGGATGGTAGCTGGATTCCAAAGGCCAGTGGTGAAGGGCCACCTGGACAGTGGGTGTAGACCTGGCGGGAGTCCGCTTTCAGGTAATTGGGCCCAGGAGGGAGGCCCGAAGCCAAAGGTTTATTAAGATTAGTAAGGTTTATTAGTATTGGTTAGGGTCTATTAATATTAGAAAGGTTTATTTGTATTTATAAAGTTTTACTAGCAGTGGTAAAGTTTATTAGCAGAAGCAAGGTTATTAACTAATAAATGGAGGAATGGCAGGGCTGCTCCAACCTCTAGGGTGAACATCCTGTGCTATGTGGGAATGTCAGGACCCTTCCCATGGGTAACCATTTGTGCAGGAGTATTGTCAGTTGTAGCAGCTTGAGCTCCCTGTTTCAGAACTTGAGCAGCAGCTGGCATCACTGAGGAGCACTCGTGAGGTTGAAAGTGTCAAGGATTGTGGTATGAGGAGAGATTGGATCAAATAGGCATGTGTTCGCTGAAGTTTAGAAGAATGAGAGGGGATCTCATTGAAATATATAAAATTCTGACAGGGCTGGTCAGACTGGATGCAGGTATGATGTTGATTTTCCTCTGGCTGGGGGGTCTAGAACAAGAGGTCAGTCTCAGGATACAAGGTAGGCCATTTAGGACTGAGATGAGGAGAAACTTCTTCACTCAGAGGGTATTCTCTACCACAGAAGGCTGTGGAGGCTAGGTCACTGACTGTATTACACTTCTAAACTCTAAAGGTGTAAGGAGTATGGGGAGAGAGCGGGAGTATGGTGTTGAGATAGAAGTTCAGCCATGATCATATTGAATGACGGAGCAGGCTTGAAGGGCTGAATGACCCACTCCTGCTCCTATTTTCTATGTTTTTATACTTTCACTGGTATCCTATGCAGTCCTACTGCTTTGCGGGTTTTCATTTCTTTTCAGTGCTGTTCTGATTTTTTCTAGATTGATGCTAGTTGTCATTCTTTGATTTGCAGCTACCTCTTCTGTCTTTGTTCTTGGGTTTTATTAATTCATAAGCCAGTTAAAGCACTGGCCCCACCTCACTTTGGTTTCATCTTTTTTCACGAAGGTTACTCCACCAGTATCCTTGATTGTATGTATATTTCCCACATCTTTTGTTAACCTATCTCTGGCAGTTACTATTTTGAAGATACCCTTTTGTCCCTCTTTGGTATCCAGATTTTCATATGTACTTCTTCCATGGCGAGGGATTGGTCTCTATCAATCACTTTCTTTGCATTCCTTTTTGCACTGTTCTTTATCTTCTTTGAGCCCTTGGCTGTATCCAATTCTTAAACAGTTTCTTCTTTTCTTTTACTGCACTTTTATGTTTTCATTCCGCCACCAAGTTTTTTTTCTAGCCTTTCTCCCCTGCTCCCCCCCTTCCCACCACTTAACCTTTCACACACTTCACCAGTTTTTGTAATCAAGTCTGCCGCTAGGTTCCACCGGTCTTCCCTGGCATCTGTCATAACTTCTTCTATTTCTCTTAGGTGTCTCTCCATTTGCTGTCTGAATTCTTCCTTCATTTGCGGATCTTTGAGCTTCCACCACCTGATGTTCTATCTACCTCTTGTTTGCTGCCATTTTGTTTTCTTTGTAATCAGCTGTGCCATCAGCACTCAATGTTGGGTGGTCAGTGCCTCATTTGGGAAGACATTGTAATTCTTTGTTTCCTTTGCATGTTCTTCTCTAATCATGATATAGTCCACCCCATATTAAATTCCACTAACAGATCCAATCCTTAACATGCACCATTGCTAGAAGCACACAATAGCTGTACAGTGTTTGCTTTCACATTGACTTTAACTTCAACGCAGGAGCACATCACTCAATGAAACATCAGTTCCCCATCACACACAATTTATGCATTCATGCAGTAGCCTGAGTACTGCTTATACCCTCGTACTTTCAGACCAACCAAAACCTCAAACTCTCATCTAAAAAAAAATCACTTGTGAATGCTGATGGACTCAGTACTCATTCAAAACATATTCAATTTAAGAACAAATGTGCTACGTATAGGTTGACCCAGCTGTTCTAAGGATCATATTGTGCAATGTGATTTAAAAAAGATTAAAAAAAAGATAAAAAAGATAAAGATCTATCACTTGTTTTCAGAAAAATAGGAAATGCTTGGATACTGTTCTGCCCCAGTCCTTGATAAACATCATAAATTCAAGTCATGAGTCCATGTAAAGCACAAGGACATACATTCCCAATATACTTCTATGTTCACCATACACTCATGATGGCCTTTGTGACAGGGTTGTTTTTGAGACACCACCAGCAATGCTAGAGTTGGGACACTGGGGAACGATGGTGTGACTTCTCCCACTCACTCCAGCATCATACAATGACAACTTAAGAGATTTGTATAGCGCCATCACCATAATGGAACGTCCCAAGGCACTTCACATGAGCATTATAAAACAAAGCATGACACTGAACTAAGGAGATATTAGGTCAGGTGACTAAAAGCTTGATCAGGTATGTTTAAAGGAGTGTGTTAAAGGAGGAAAGTGAGCTAGAGAGGCAGAGAAGTGTGGGGAGGGAATTCCAGAGCTTGGGGCCAAGGCAACTGATTGCATGGCCACCAATGGTGGAGCAATTAAAATCGGGATGCACAAGAGGTCAGAATTAGAGGAGTACAGATATCTCAGAGGGTTGTACAGCTGGAGGAAATTAATGGATGCGTAGGGGCAAGGCCAAAGAGGGATTTGAAAACAATGATAAGAATTTTCAAGTCAAAATTTTGCTTGACTGAGAGCCAATGTAGACCAGTGAGCACCGGGGTGATTGGGGAACGGGACTTGGCGCAAGTTAAGAAACAGGCAGCAAAGATTTGGATGACCTTAAGCTTTTAGAGAATAGAATGTGTGAGATCAGCTAGAAGTGTGCCGGAATAGTTGAGTACAGAGGTAGCAAAGGTGTGAATGAGAGTTTCAGCAGCAGGTGAATTGAGATGGGGCGAAGTTGGGTGATGTTATGGAGGTGGTCTTAGTGATGGGACAAATGTGAGGTGGGAGCTCAACTTGGGACCAAATGTTACAAGGATCAAGGTTGAAAAAAGACTGGCTTAATCTTAAACTGTTGCCAGGGAGATGGATGGAATTGGTAGCTGGGGAATGGAGTTTGGAGCAGGGACCGGAAACAATGGCTTCGGTCTTCACAATATTTAATTGGAGGAAATTTCTGCTCATCCAGCAGTTTGATAATTTAGCAGCAGTAGAGGAATCCAGAGAGGTGGTGGTGAGGTAGAGCTGATTGTCATTAGTGTCCATGTGACAATGAACACTGTGCCTTTGGATGCCAAGGTGCAACACATAGATAAGAAATTGGAGGGGCTAAAAACAGATCCTTGGAGGACCCCAGAGGTTATCAGTGCAGGAGCAGGGCAAGAAGCCATTGCAAGTGATTCTCTGGCTACAATTTGATAGATAAGGGTGGAACCATGTGACAGCAGTCCCACCCAGTGGACGACAATGGAGAGACATTGGGGAAGATGGTGTGGCCAACCATGTCAAAGGCTGCAGGCAGGTTAAGAAGGACGAGGAGGAAAAGTTTACCCTTGTCACAGTCACACAGGATGTCATTTGTGACTTTGATGACAGCTGTTTTGGTACTCTGGCAGAGGTGGAATCCTGATTGGAGGGATTCAAACATGGAGTTCTGGGAAAGATGGGAACAGATCTGGGAGGCGACAACACATTCAAGGGCTTTGGAGAGGAAAGGGAGGTTGGAGATGGGATGGTAGTTTACAAGGACGAAGGGATCAAGGTTTTGTTTTTTGAGAGGGGCGATGATGGCAGATTTAAAGAGAGGGGCAGCATCTGAACAGAGAGAATCATATAGAATATGGGGGCCGTGGTGGGGGCGGGGGGTGGGGTGTTGGAGTTGAATAGGATCAAGGGAACAGGAGGTGGATTTCCAAGACAGGATAAGTTCAGGGGGTGCATGAGGGGAGGCAGGAGAGAAACTAGAGAAAGATGCAAGTTCAGGGCTCAGGCAAGGAGTATTAAAAGATGTTTGTACAGTGCGTTAGTGGAAGTGGCAGATAATCAGACAGCCTCAATCTTTACGCATAAGGAAGTCCATAAGTTCCTTGCACATGCTGGAGCTGAGTGTGGAGGGAACAGGGGTTTAAGATGACCAGAAGACAGTTTGCCGTCGCAAAAAGAAGCCCTGGGTTACCTTGGCATTCCAGGATAATCATAGAATAGCAAGCAATTTTAGCCGACAAGAGCAGGACCCGAAAGTGTTTTAAGTGATCCAGCTATATCTGGCAGTGGATAGCTAAACCAGTTATCCATCAAATTCTTTAAAGTTTGCATCCCTTGGACTTAAGGGAACAGAGATGACTGTTGTGCCAGAGAGGGCAGCTAGGCACTGGTGAACAATCAGATATATCTCCATTCTACAGAAATTGGTTTGGACTTGCTATGGGAATGTGAATCTTAAAAATATAGGCACAGACCTTGGTTTGTTAAATTTGTCAGGTTAATTTGTGAAAATTGATAATAGCATTCACAAATCTGACAGTGAATAACTGCAGTAGATAGCATGGAATGGTTAAGTGCTCAAAACATGGTTCATGAATTGTTTAAGATTTAAAACTTTGGTATCAAGTAAGAATTCCATCAATGGGACTTGGTTGCTGATAATTTGTGTGACAATAGCTGATTTTATCTTAAGAATACATAAATGTTAGATCCATAAATCACATTAATGGAGATGCTGCATTAATTTTTTAGATTCAAATTGTGTTACACATAAAGAGTAAAGACCAAGGAGCCGATTTTAACCCAGAGTAGACAGGCAAAAGGTGGGGGGGGGTGGTGGTGTGTGGAGAGGGCAAGTGCATAATGCACTCACTAGCCTAATGTTCAGAAGCCCTCAGCTTCTTCAAACACTGTAACTCCTGCCATCAAACAGGACTCAGCGTCTATTCCATCCGCCAGCACATACGTGGTTTCTCCCACCACTGATGTCACTACTGTGCATCTGCTCCCCATTTCCCCGACATCTGCTGCCTGCTGCCCGCCCATACCCTTCTGCTCTCTTCACCGTTGCATTCTGCCCTGCTCCTGCCATCTGCTCCCTGCCACTTCTGCTTCTTCTAGCCCCCCTGCTGCTCTCCATCCTCTCTATCACTCCCTATTCTCTTTGCTCCCTCCTGCTCCCTCCCAATATCCACTCGCCACTGTGTGGTCCCTACATTTCCCATTTTCTTCACTGCGACTCCCACTCTCTTTGCTGCTACCTCCTGCCGCCACTCCCTCAATCAAGCTCTAGTGAGTAGTGGTGGGAGGCAGATGGGGCGGTAGGAAGCAGGAGTGGTGAAGAGAGTGGAAGGTGGGAGGGAGTAAGAACAATGTTGTGCGTTCTTTTCTCTCTTTGTTTGTTCTGCGCCATCTCTGATGCAGTTAGCCGCCTGAGACGTCACTGTCAATGACAACACAGGCACTACAATTGCATGAGGGCAGTGTGCACCCTGCAGCTGTGGCATTAGCAAACGTAGCAGTCTACAAAACTCTGTAGGTAACGTACTCAGGTTCATAGACAATGGTAATGCAGTAATGTAATATATCTGGATTTTCAAAAGGCCTTCAGTAAGGTTCCCAATAATAAAATAAGGAGTAAGCTCAGGGAATGCAGAACAAGTGGCAGAATGGATTGCTCACTGGCTTCATAATAGAAAGCAGAGAGTGGAAGTAGAGAGTAGTTATTTGGAGTGGCAGAAGATTGGAAGTGGGTTCCACAAGGATCAGTGCAGGGACCACTACTGTTCACAATTTACACTCATGATCTGGGCTTTGAAATCAAAAACACAGTTTCTACATTTGCAGATGACACCAAATAGGGTGGGGATAGACAATACTAAGGAGGACCAGAACAAAACACACAACATTATTTAACCTGAAGAATGGGCAAATAATTGGCAAATGGAGTTCAACGTAGATAAATATGAGGTTGCATATTTTGGTAGGAAGAATAGGGTGGTCACTCATTACTAGAAGGTGCAAGTCTAAGTGGAATAGACGAGCGTAGGGATTTTGGAGCACAAATACGTTAATCACTAAAAATTGTGCCACAGGTTAACAAGGGAAGGCCATGAAAGAAACAAGCACTGGGCTTTATTTCAAAAGGATATAATTGAAAAGTAGAGACACTATGCTGAAGCTGTATCAAATCTTGGTTAGATCACACATGTAGTTCTGATCGCCACATTATAAAAAGGATATAGAGAAACTAGAAAGGGCACAAGAGAAGACTAGCAGGATGAAACCAAAAATGTTTCACACATCGGAGAAGTATTGACATGGGTTTCTTTTCTCTTGAAAAAAGGCTGATGGGTGACCTAATAGAGATCTTTAAAATTCTGAAAGATTTTGATAGAATGTTTCTTCTTGTGGGGACAAGCATAACTCGAGGCCATCAAAGAGTGGTGAGAATGTGGAACCCGCTATCACAATGGGTAGTTGATTGTATAGATGCATTTAAGGGGAAGTGAGACAAGCACATGAGGGAGAAGGGAATAGGAGTGCCCATGATAGATTTAGATGAGGAAAGTCAAGAAGAAGCTGGAGTGGAGCATAAACACTGACATGGACTTGTATGGGCCAAATGGCCTGTATCAGTGATGTACATCTAATGTAATTCTATGTAAAATAGAGAAGCCAGGGTTGTTCTCTTTGAAGAACAGAAGGTGAAGGGGAGAGTTAATAGAGGTGTTCAAAATAATAAGGGGTTTTGATGGAGTAGATAGTGAGAAACTGTTCCACTGGCACAAGGGTCAGTAACCAGAGGACTCAGGTTTTAGATAACTGGCATAAAAGCCAGCGGGAAGATGATGAGAAATATTTTTATGCAGCAAGTTGTGGAGGAGGCAGATTCAATAGTAACTTTCAAAAGGGAATTGAATGTACACTTAAAAAGTAAAAATTGCACGACAATGGGAAACAGCAGGGGAATAAGATTAATTGGATAGCTCTTTCAGAGAGCCAGCACAGAAATAAAAGGCCAAATAGCCTCCTTCTGTGCTGTATGGTTCTCCGATTAAATGTTTTTAAGCTTACAACTTAGTAGTAGATCTCAGCATTTAAAGGAGCATGATCATATTTTATAACCTGTAATAG
This sequence comes from Cetorhinus maximus, assembly GCF_964194155.1. NCBI lineage: Eukaryota > Metazoa > Chordata > Chondrichthyes > Lamniformes > Cetorhinidae > Cetorhinus > Cetorhinus maximus. Next base: position 54,987,147 of record NC_135887.1, read on the forward strand.
TCACATTTACTTTTAATAAAATGGAAAAGTTTTTAAAATCTGCTTTTTAAATGAAAATAAAGATTCACCTCATAACTAGTTCCCTAAAAGTCAGCAACGGAATACATCCTAGTGGCTGCTTAAAGAGCAACAACAAATTGTGCTTTAGATGTGTGTCACTTTCTAGCCTCCTGTAGTAGAAAGCTGTGGAGAGCTGCAAGAAGATGCTTGATTATATTTTTCTTAATGTAGCCTTTGTCAATTCTAAAATATAGTTCAACTACTGAATACAAATTAATACAGTGTTAACCAAGCAAGAGCAATAAAAACCCTGAAACTTTGTCCTTTAAGTGGTGCAATATCCACAGGCATGTGATGAGAGAGTTATTTTTGGAGGGTTGGTCTAATCCACAGGCACTCCTGCCCAGTCAACTCTGTGAAGTCCGCCTCACTAACATCCAGGGACTTGTGCCAAAATTGGGAGGGCTGTCCCACAGGCTAATCAAACAACAGCCTGACATGGTCATACTCACCAAATCATACCTTACAGCTAATGTCCCAGATTACTCCATCCCCTTTCCTGGGCATGTCCTGTCCCACTGTCAGGACAGAACCACCAGAAATGCCAGCAGAGTGGTATACAGTCAGGCGTGAGTTCCCCTGGGAATCCTCAACATTGAATCTGGACTGCATGAAGTTGCATGGCATCAGATCAAACAAGCAAGGGCACAGAATTGGGTTGGGGGGGGGCTTCAATGTCCATCACCAAGGGTGGTTCTGCACCACCATTACTGACTGAGCTGGCCAAGTTCTGGAGGACAACAAATGTTATCCTTGCTAACTCTATTTACAATGATTTCCAGTGGTTTAGGTTGGACATGGGCTTTCACGACTGTAACACAACTAATTGGCAGAAAAAAAGTAGATTTTGAGCATTTGTGAGATCACCACCCCATGTCTATTGCACATTCCGAAATCTGCATTGTACAGTTTCATTCATTATGTAAACATTACTCCTTTTAAAGGAGGCATACAAGGCAACCAATCCGACACAACACAAAATTAAATACCCAACATTGGAACATTCAAATGCACCAAGTCATAAAGAGAATTGAAGGGGAGGGCAGGTTTAAATGCAACCATACATTCAAAGAACATGGAAGACAAAGTTGGGCAATCCAACATTATTCTTCAGTTGTTCAATCGCTAAATAATAATGAATTATACAAGAGGAAAATCTAAGGGCTTAATACCGCAGCTAACTTGGAACTAGACTCTGCCAGAGAACCTGTTGGCTTAAAATGTTAAATTAAACGGTAATGGTTTAGAACTATGAAAATTGGGACTGCAGGTACTTTTTAAAAAATGTTCATACTGGCCCATAATGTAACTACAGCACAACTTTTCAAGGTTAAACAAAAATAATAAACTGAGAACACTCAGAACCATGAATTGAAATGAGTCTTTGCAAAACATTCAAATCTTCACTGGCTCTACAAATATTTTGACATTTTAGCATCTCACAGAGGCGGAACACCAAGGGATAATTAGCAAATAGATTTCCTGACATAAGTGGTGGACAGGCTCCATCAGTTAGTACTGAATATCCATGAGCTAGGTTATAGAGGTAGGAACCATCATCTACCAGTGAACTTCAATGAGCTAAACTACACAGACAGGTTTTTGTTAAATCACTACAGTTCTTTGTAGCATTCTGATGCAACTGAGTGGCTTGCTAAACAATTTCAAAGATCAGTTAAAAGTCAACCAAGATTTGAGTCACCCCCAGTAAAAAACAAAAGACACGTTTTCTTCCCTAAAGGACATTCGTGAACCAGTTGGGTTTTTACGACAATCTGACAGTTTCATGGTTACTTTTATTGATACCAGTATATTTATTTCCCTTTTCAAAAATAAAACTGTATTCAAACTGCCACGGTGAAGTCGAAACTCAAGTTCTCTGGATTATTAGTCCAGAAGGATAATCACTATGCTACCAAACCCAATGCTAAATTTGTTTGTTGTACACAGCACATAGATGATTACAGATGCAGCAGAGTAAACAGAACATACAAAGCATCATGATTTATAAATTATGTGCTGTCAAAGTTGGTATTGGTATTAAAGCTTCCCACCACTCTTGATACAGACAGCAGATGTAGAAATAACATAGCATTACTGAGAGGTCAAAATGCAGGTGAACTGGAACAAAGGCACATCAACACCCTGGGTCAAATTTGCACCAGTGAATGAATATATTTTCTGTTAAGTAACAACTGTGTTGAAATTAGAACCTAATACATTTGAGTGTCGGAGGAAAAGGATTCAATATTTGGTTATCTTTATCTGATGACAAAAATCAGAATGCCATTGTTTATGATTATTTTGGGTGGGGCAGGGGAATTTAACCTTAAGAGAAAAACAAAACAAAATAATTTTCACACTTTTCAAAGATCATTTTGAATGCCACAATCTGTTTGCAAAAACAACAGCTTGTATTTCTCTAGCACTTCTAATGAACTGAAACATTCCACAACACTTCACAAAGGCATAATCAAACAACATTGGATACTGAGCCAAAGGGAGATATTGGTACAGGTCAAGGAGCATCTTAAGGGAAGAGTGGAAGATGGTGAGGCAGATAGGTTTAGCGAGGGAATTCCAAATGTGGGACCTCAGCAGCTGAAGGCACGAACACCAATCAGTGGAGTGATAGGAAAGAGGGATGCACTAATGGCCAAAGTCTGAAGAATGAACAGTTAAGGAATGTTTGTAAGCTGAACAAAGTTAAAGAGCTAGGGTGGAGTGATACCATGAAAGAATTTAAACATGAGAATAAAAATGTTAAATTGGAGGCCTTTTAAGACTGGGAGCTCTAATCTCTTCGACACACAAATAACTCTGACAATCTGTACATCAATACTATAATCATAAATTCATTTTAGCAAGTAAAATTAATCTGAAACTAGAATACACAAAGCAAACTTCACTACAACATAAAAACTTGACTTTCCATTAATCTTTTAAACCTATATGAAACATAGTTAACATCTCATAACATGAAACACAGTATCATAAGATGAAACTTATCCATGTTCTCAATTTACACTGCATTTCCATCAATTGTAGCTCTCATTAGGAATAATGAAGTAAACTTCAGTGGAGAAATTTGTAACATGATGCGGTAACAATTTTCTTAAACTGAATGGAAACAAGGTGAAAGAACTAGTTATAGACTTTCGGGAAAAGCCAGTTAATGACATAGTTCCTGTCAAGATTCATGATGTGGACATTGAAAAAGTTACTAACTACAAGAATCTAGGTGTCAAAGTAGATGATAAGTTGATTTGAAGGGAACCACATACAGATGTGGTGGTCAAGGGACATGCACGATTATGCTACCTCAGAAAATTAAAATCCTTTCAAGTAGATCCTATAATCATGAAACTCTTCGATACAGCTATACTTCAGAGTGCCATCCTGTTTTGGATCTCTCACCTGGTTCTGTTGTCTTAGGAAAGCAAGGGTACAGGGATTATTGAACCAGGCAGAAAGGATATTTATTGAGTAGATCTTTCTTGATGCAGTCTGCTCTCAAAGAATTTTGACAAAGTGTCATGAAAAATGAGAATCACCCCTTGTCTCAGTATCACTGCTGGATGTGTTCAGAGAAAAGGCTACAATCCTTCAGAGGCAGGACAAATTGTTTCCTGAGCTTGTTTGTGCCTTTCTGTAATAGAACTTATAACAGGAGTTTGATGTGTGGATGAGGATATGCACTCAGGGTGGGACTTAAACTTGGAGGAGAGTGCGAGAGGAGGACCCTGGGACAGGCAGTCAACAGCACCGAGAGGATCTAGTCTATCTAGAGGATCTAGCATCTAGTCAATACTCAAGTAGGAGTAAGGGTAAAATAAAAGCAAGGGTCTATATCCCATTTAGATAAGATATGCCTGGGGGGCTCAGTCCTGTGATTTGCTCAGTCCTGTGATTTGCACATCCTGTGCTATTTGGGAAACCCTGGATGGTCCTGGCAGTCTGGATGACCATGTATGCAGGAGGTGCCTCCAACTTAAGGGAAGTGCAGCCAGAGGGGGAATGGGTGACCGCCAAATAGAAGGAGGGGACCAGGCAGATAGTGAGGGAATCCCCCGAGTGCACCTCACTCACAAACCATTTCTCGGCCTTGGAAAACGGGGAGAGTGATGGTTCCTCCGTGGAGGCCAACCAGAGCCAAGGCCATGGCACTGTGGGTGGTCCATCTGCTCAGGGGGGTGGGGAGGAGGAAGTGTGGAAGGGCAATAGTGGTAGGGGATTCATTAGTGAGGGGAGTAGACAGGCGCTTCTGCGGCCGTAGACGTGACTCCAGTGTGGTATGTTGCCTCCCGGGTGCCAGGGTCAAGGATGTCACAGAACGGTTGCAGGACATTCTGAAGGAGGAGTGTGAACAGCCAGAGGTTGTGGTCCGTGTTGGGACCAATGACATAGGAAGAAAGAGAAATGAGGTCCTGCAAGCAGACTTTAGGCAGGAAATTGAAAAGCAGGTCTTCAAAAGAAGTTATCTCCGGATTACTCCCGGTGCCACGCAGTAGTGGGTATAGGAACAGGAGGATGGAGCAGTTAAATGCATGGCTGGAGAGATGGTGCAGGGGGGAGGGCTTTAGATTTCTGGGGCATTGGGACCGTTTCTGGGGGAGGTGGGACCTGTACAAGTTGGACAGGTTATATCTGAACAGGAATGGGACCAACATCCTCGTGGGGAGGTTTGCTAATGCTCTTGGGGTAATTTTAAACAAATTAAATGAAATTGGCGGGGGGGGGGGGTGGGATCCTGAAAAGTAGTTCAGAGGGTAGAGAAGCTGAGATGGAATTAGAAGTTAAAACGCTAGTAAGTGAGTCTGGAAGGCAGAGGAAACATAGGCCAGATAAGAAATAAGTGAGTTTAGCAAGGCTAAATGGAATATATTTTAATGTAAGTAGCTTGAGGAATAAGACAAACAAGCTGAAAGCACAAGATAGGCACGTGGGAGTATGATATCTTAGCTAAGAAGGGCAGGATTGGCAGCTCAACATTCCTGGTTATAGGGTATCCAGAGTTGGAGAGGGGGATAGAAGGGGGCGGTGGGTGGGGTCGCAATATTGATCAAGGAATCAATTAGTGCAGTGAGGAAGGATGATATTCTGGAAGGATCATCAAATGAGGCCATATGGGTAGAAGTAAAAAACACAGAAGGGGCAAACATACTGCTGGGTGTGCACTATAGCCCCTAAACAGTCAGGGAGGGATAGAGGATCAAATATGTAATCAAATTTCATAGTAGTGTAAGAATAATAAGGCAGTAATAGTAGAGGATTTTAACTACCCAACTATTAACTGGGAAAGTTTTAGTGTGCAAGGTAGGGAGGGAGCAAAATTCTTCAGCTGCAGCCAGGAGAACATTTTTAGCCAGTATGTAGAAGGCCCAACAAGGTGGGCAGTTCTGGAACTAATATTTGGAAATGAGCCTGGGCAGGTGGAAGGCATATCAGTAGGGGAGCATTTTGGAGATAGTGACCATAACTCAGTTGGATTTAGGATAGTTTTGGGCTGGGAATAAAAATTCTAAACTAGCTAATTTTACTAAGATGAGATACGATTTGGCCTAAGTGGACTGTGAGCAGCTGCTTGCAGATAAAACTGTGTTAGAGCAGTGGGAGGCATTCAAGGAGGAAATAGCAAGAGTACAGGGCAAATATGTTCCTGTGAAGACAAAGGGGGGGACCAAGACTGGACAACCCTGGATGTCAAGGGACATAAAGGTTAGGATTAAGAAAAAATGAGAAGCTTATGGCAAATACTGAGGGCTCAATACAGAGAATCCCTAGAGGAGTATGAAAAATGCAGGGGGGGGGACTTAAAAAGGAAATTAGGAAAGCTAAAGAGAGTGCATGAGAAAGCATTGGTGGGTAGAATAAGGGAAAACCCAAAGGGGTTTTTTAAATGTATAAAAAACAAGAGAGTAACTAGGGAAAGAATAGGGCCAATTAGGGACCACAGAGGTAATGTGTGTGTGGACCTGGGTACAGTACTTTGCGCCGGTCTTTACAATGGAAAAGGATGACGCAGGTATAGACATCAGGTCTGTGAAATAGTACAGGAAATTAACATGGAGAGACAGGAGGTACGAGTGGGTTTAGCAGCCTTAAAAGTGGATAAATCCACAGGTCCGGATGAGATGTACTCCAGGCTGTTGAGGGAGGCAAAGGAAAAGATATCAGGGGCCTTGGCAGTAATTTTCAAATCCTCTCTTGCCACATGTGAGGTTCCAGAGGACTGCTAACGTTGTGGCATTATTAAAAAAGGGAGGAAGGGATTGACCAGGAAATTACAGGCCAGTGAGTCTAGCCTCAATGGTGGGGAAGTTACTAGAAAGAATTCTGAGGGACAGAATATATCTGCACTTGGAGACATGGATTAATCAGGGATATTCAGCATGGATTTGTTAAGGGAGGGTCATGTTTGACAAATTTGATTGAATTTTTTGAGGAGGTAACCAGGATTGTTGATGAGGGTATTGCATTTGATGTGGTCAACAATGACTTTAGCAAGGCTTTTGATAAGGTTCCTCATGGCGGACTGGTCAAGAAAGTAAGAGCCCATGGGATCCAAGGCAAAGTGGCACATTAGAGCCAAAATTGACAGAGGCAGGAAGCAGAGGGTGATGGTAGAGGGATGTTTCTGTGACTGGAAGTCTGTTTCCAGTGGGCTCCGCAGGGCTCGGTGCTGGGGCCCTTGCTGTTTGTGGTGTACATAAATGATTTGGACTTAAATGTAGGGGCTATGATCAAGAAGTTCACGGATGATACGAAAATTGGTCGGGTGGTAAATAGAGAGTATAGTCATAAACTGCAGGAATATATCAATGGACTAGTCAGGTGGACAGAGCAGTGGCAAATGGAATTCAACCCGAAAAAGTGTCAGGAAATGCACTTGGAGATGGCTAACAAGGCAAGGAATTACACTATGAATGGTAGGACCCTGGAAAGTACTGAAAATCAGAGGGACCTTGATGTGCATATCCACAGATTCCTGAAGGTAGCAGGGCAGGTAGATAAGGTGGTTAAGAAGACATATGGGATACTTGCCTTTATTAGCTCAGGCATAGAATACAAGAGCAGGGAGGTTATGCTGGAACTGTATAAAACGCTGGTAAGGCCACAACTGGAGTACTATGTGCAGTTGTGGTCACCACATCATAGGGAGGATATGACTGCACTGGAGAGGGTGCAGAGGATATTTACCAGGATGCTGCCTGGGCTGGAGGGTCTGAGGTATGAGGAAAGATTGGATAGGCTGGGGTTGTTTTCCTTGGAGCAGCGAAAGTTGAGAGGGGACCTGATAGAAGTGTATAAGATTATGAGGGACATAGATAGGGCGGATAGGAAGGCACTTTTTCCATTAGTAAAGAGGTCAATATCCATGGGGCATAGATTTAAGCTCAGAGGTAGAAGGCTAAGAGGGGAGTTGAGGAGAAATCTTTTCACCCAGAGGGTGATGGGAGTCTGGAACTCACTGCCTGAAAGGGTGGTTGAGTCAGAAACTCTCATAACATTTAAGAAGTATTTAGATATTCACCTGCATTGCCATAGCCTCTGGGGCTATGGGCCAAGCGCTGGAAAACGTGATTAGTGTAGTCAGATCTTTGTTGACAGGTGCAGACACGATGGGCCAAATGGCCTCCTTCTGTACTGTAAACGTCTATGACTCACTGACTGATTATTTTAATGCATTGGAATAGTTTTTAATACATATTTAATTAAAGTTAGATCTCTGTGATAGGGAAATCTTCTTTCTTTTATTATTATTCGTGTATATGTAATTTCTTATAATGAATGAGCAATATATCCAAAATCAATTTCCGTATGGACAGTAAAGTGAGATTGAACTGCATTGAATTGAATTCCTGCTCAGTGGTCTGGCCAGCAAGCAGAAGGTCACCAAAGTGACCACCTAGTCAGGGGACAACTACTGTACCCATTGTTTTACTTTGAAGCTGAACTGAAACAATGGGATATCAAAAAGCTACTTTTGTGTTGAATGCAGCTATCACTCAAAATAGGGGTGCAAAGCTGCTTTTCCTGGAACAGCCTTCCAGCCATCCATCCATATTCAGGACAAGATGGAAGTTTTGCTTGCAAGACCCTGATCAGAAATTTAGAACATAAGCTCCTTGAACCTGCTCTGCCATCTAATGAGGCCATAGTTAATCTTTACCTCAACTCAATTTACCCGCCTTTTCTCCAGTTCCCTCAATACACTTATGCAATGAAAATCTGTTGATGCCACCAGATTCCAAACCTTTGCCCAGCCTGCCAGCCCACTCTCAAGGTATGCGGAGTGGCTTAAAATTCTGTCCCAAAATATCCAAATGCCAAATGATGAAGTGTGGTAATTAATTCTTCAAACTGAAGGCTGCAAAAAGGTAACCATGAATTACTATTTCTGTTCTTTTTAATCATTCACAGCATTAATGTGCATTCTGTTTGTCAATAGCTTATTCAATGAATATGTGTGCTATGTGTCCATATGGAACAGTGGTGGGGAACCTTTCTCTTATCAAGGGCCACTCACATAGGCAAAATCAGTCGGGGTGCACACACACAAAAAAAATTAAGTTGGTTTTTAAGAGAGAATACGGAGACATTCAACTCACTCACTGCTTTAATGCGATGGCTGAGTTTGCTTTTCCTTAATGAGTAGCACAGCATCTGTGTCTCAATCACAGCATTCCCGAAATTCTGTTCAACTTCTTGCTTGCTTTTCTTTCCCATTCTGTCTCTCTATCTCTCTCTCCTTTCCTACTCTGTCCATCTCTCTCTCCTTTCCCACTCTGTCTCACCCTCAAGCCAGTCCAGGGCAATGACTCAACAACCCAAGGCCCTGGTCAACTCCCAGTCCGAGGCTGCACCTGGGCCAGGGCCCTATACCTCTTCTTCAGTCGGCAAGGGCTGAGCCCTCGTCCTGGGACACCAATGAAGTTGGGAGGGGATGGGTGAGCCACCGATGGAGCTGGATGTCCTGCTTCCTTTCTCCCCTGCCTCGGGGTACTCACACTTCACCACCCAATTGGCAGCCGGCAGCTTCCCATCCCTGCCCTGTGCTCCTGCTCCTGGATCTTGGGCCTCGCTTTCTCCCCACAGCCTGGGCCTCTGAGGGCTGCGTCCGAGGCTCAGGCATCAGAACATGGCGGCGGCTGGCCCAGAGTGCAGCATGCACAGGGGCAGGGGGATTTTGAAATCTCTCTGCAGGCCGGATAAAAAAGTGCAATGGGCTGAAACTGGCCCCTGAGCCATGGGTTCCCACCTCTGATATAGAAGTTACCATAATTTATAAAGCAAATTATCAGTAAAACCTACTAAGATGATACTGGCAATGTTTGGAGCACTGTGATGAAGTATATGATCAGCTTTTTGAAGACCAGCAAACTCCTATTTCTGATAAAAGATCTGCATAAATGTGTACGTAAACTCTAGTCGCTGCAGAGCAAGAATGTTTTCCTTTGTCCAACATTGTGATTCTTGTCTACCAAGAACATTTACCCACCAATTGTGTTAAAATGTTGAAACATTTTTCAAGGCTAAAACAAGTTAAAGGCATTTATTCATAAAGTGGCTGTAGGAAACCATAAACAAAACTGTCAATGACACAAGTCAGAGTACAATTGACACAGCTTCATCAAAAAGAGACAACAATTTTCAATGACAGCATAGAGATGGCGAAAAAATACAGGGCTTGTTGCCAAAAGCATAAACAGCATATTGCAGATTACTAGCTGCAAGGAGCAATAAGTTATCAAGTGGCTTGAAAAATACACTAGATTTATAAACTAACACTTGCTCTTGATATATTGTAAAACCCTATAACATAGGGACCAGGTAGAATTTTATCACTTATTAGTGTCACCATTAGCAGTATGTAAGCAGTGCTTTCATCACTGTAACCCTGACACATTTCATTCAATTTTTGCAGAATCTCTTTTGCAGCCATTCACCGTATGTACAAAAGAAAAATACAGTAGAATTGCTTACATATGTAGATAAAAAGATTTGCAAGGCTAAATGTGGTCATAGTCTTAGGGAATACTCAGTCATGCAATACACCGCCCCTCCTCCTCAGACAGTAAAATAATTTCTTAGGATAGGTCGTCCTAAAAAAGTGCAAAACATTCTGACTATAAATATAAATGGTTATCCAGTAACGTCTTTTTTTTTTGTTTAGATTTGCACAGAAAAGGTTTATTTAGGAATGTTTATTATTCACATGAGAATGATAAGTGGCATCTCATGTTTGGGATGGAATTATATTTTTTTAGTATTTTGAGACCAATAATTTGGAAAACTGCATATTAAAAAAGGATAAATGACTGGCATTAAATTATATTGTGCATTCTTCTGGAACTGGATTTAAGAAATGCAATCAAGAGCATCATCTTCAAACATTATTGGTGCATGTAGACAAATAAAATAGCATTCAAATAGGAACAATGTTCCTTCATCTTCTTAGGCATTAGTGCACCATGAATACTGCAGACTGTAACTGTTGGAGATATTTATCAAAATCGAAATATTAGAATAGGTTGACTAGCAAAAAGAACATGTCAGAAAAGAGGAAATGGGAAAATGGGAAAAAGAAATAAGAAAAATTATCTCTGGGATGTTAATAATGGAAAATAAGAAGATGGCAAATTGAACAGCTATCTTGCACTGCTCTTCACTATAGAGGATACAAGTAACATCCCAGAAATGCCTGTAAATCAGGAATTGGAAGGGAGGGAGCAACTCAAGAAAATTACAATCACCAGGGAAGTGATAATTAGCAATAATTGGAGCTGTGGGCTGTCAAATCCTCGGTTCCTGGTGGATTTCATCCTAGGGTCTTAAAAGAAGTGACTAGTGAGATAGTTGATGCACTGGGTTTAATTTTCCAAAATTCACTAGATTCGGGGAAGGTTCCATTAGACTGGAAAATAACTAATGTAGCTCCTTTATTCAAAAAGGTAGGGGCACAGAAAGCAGGAAACTATAGGCCAGTTAGCTTAACATCTATCATTGGGAAAATGTTAGAAGCTGTTATTAAAGATGTTATGAGAGGGCACTGAGAAAAATTCAAGGTAACCAGGCAGAGTCAACATGGTTTTGTGAAAGGGAAATCATGTTTAACTAATTTATTGGAGTTCTTTGAAGAAGTCACATGTGCTATGCATAGGGGATCCAGTGGATGTACTGTACTTAGATTTTCTGAAAGCATTTGATAAGGTGCCTGATCAAAAATTATTGTGGAAAACAAAAGCTCATGGTATAGGGTGGGGTAACATATTGGCATGGATAGAATATTGGCTAGCTAACAGGAAGCAGAGAGTAGGCATAAATGGGTCACTCTCTTGGTTGGCAGGATGTGACGAGTGATGTGCTACAGGGATCAGTGTTGGGGCCTCAACTCTTTACAGTTTATATAAATGGATTTGGATGAAGGGGCCGATGGTATGGTTGCTAAATATTCTGATGCCACAATGATAGGTGGGAAAGTAAGTTGTGAAGAGGATATAAGGAGGCTACAAAAGGCTATAGATAGGTTGGGTGAGTGGGCAAAGATCTGGCAAATGGAGTATAATGTGGGAATGTGAGGTTGTCCATTTTGGCAGGATGAATAAAAAAGCATATTATCTGAATGGTGAGAGTTGCAAAGCTCTGAGATTCAGAGGGTTCTGGGTGCCTTAGTGCATGAATCTCAAAAGGTTAGTATACAGGTACAGCAAGAAACTAGCAAAGCTAACAGAATGTTATCATCTATTGCAAGAGGAATTGAATACCAAGAGTAGGGAAGTTATGCTTCAGTTATACAGGGCATTGGTGAGACCACATCTGGAGCTATGTACAGTACTAGTCACTTATTTAAGGAAAGATGTAAATGCATTGGAAGCAGTTCAGAGAAAGTTTACTAGATTAATACCTGGAATAGGCATGTTGTCTTATGGAGAAAGGCTGGACATGCTAGGCTAGTATCTGCTGGAGTTTAAAAGAGTAAGAGGCGACCTGATAGAAACATATAAGATCCTGAGGGGATTCGACAGGGGTGTGTGAAAAGCATGTTTCCTCTTGTGGTAGAATCTAGAACTAGGGGCCACTGTTAAAAATAAGGGGATGCCCATTTAAGACAGAGATGAGGAGATTTTTTTTCTCTCAAAGGATTGTAAGGCTTTGGAATTCTCTTCCTCAAAAGGTGCTTGAGGCAGAGTTTTTCAATATTTTTAAGGCTGATGTAGATAGATTCTTGATAAGCAAGAGGACGCAAGATTATTGGGGGTAGGCAGAAATGCGAAGCTGAGGTTAAAATTAGATCAGCCATGATCTTATTGAATGGCAGAGCAGGCTCGAGGGGTCAATTGGCCTACTGCTGTTCCTAAGTCGTATGTTTGTATGTTCGTAAAATGAAAGGAAGGGGAGATGTTGGGGGTACCAGGGTAGAGGAAAGGGGATGGGCAGAGCTGAATGAGGAAGAAGGAAGAGGAGGGATGATGAAGAAGGAAAGAGAAGAGAGTAAAAGGGGAGCAACTCGCCAAGGCTCCTTTGACAGCACTTTCCAAACCCATGACCTCTACCACCTAGAAGGATAAGGGCATCAGCCACATAGGTGTCTGATAATCTCTACACAGCTCATATGGAAGGCCATTGGTCCCGTCTTACCCTGACTGAAAACTGTCCATGTTCAGATAAAACACTAACTTGTCTTTCCCCTTTAGAGATGTTAACTAATTTTTCTCCCTGCATATTAACTAGATACAAGGGAGAGTGCGAGAGGAGCAGTGTGGCCTTTAGCAGTGAGAGAGTGTGAGAAACAGCGGGGCTATTAACAGTGAGAGAGTACGAGAAGCAGCGGGGCCATTAAGATCGAGAGAGTGCAAGAAGCAGCGGGGCCATTAACAGCGACAGAGTACGAGGGGAGCAGCGGGGCCATTAACAGTGAGAGAGTGAGAAGAGAGAGAAACCATGAAAGAGCACAGAAGGAGAGGCGAGAGACCATTAAAGAGCGCGGAGAGCAGCTGATTGGTGAGCAGGATTGGTGAGTATTTAAATTAAAATAAGGTCTTTAGTTTGTGTTTAGGTCTCTAGTTCTTTTTTTCGCTTTTCTTAAAAAATAACTTGTTAAGCATAAGATTGATACTGGTACATAAAAAATTACAATAAAATGTAAAGAGTGGGGAATTCTTCAAGTGTAAAGAGCAGGGATACTAGAGTAATTAATTAAGTGACTAATTAAAATACGATAGTGATGGCAGGACGGGTGACGTGTTGCTGCTGCAGCATGTGCGAGCTGCTGGGCACTAAGGTGATCCAGAGCAAACACATCTGTAGTAAGTGTTTGCAGCTCGAGGAACTTCGGATCCAATTTAAGGAGCTGGAGTCTGAACTGCAGACATTGTGCCACAACAGGAAGGGGGAAAGTTACCTGAACACTTTGCTCCAGGAGACGGTCACACCCCTCAGATTAGGTAATTCGAGTTTGGTCTGTGATCAGCGACAGGATGGTGTGACTGTAGGTGAAGCAGGTATGGGGACCCAGGGGTTGGCGTTCGAGGATCGTCGGCCCCTGCAACTGTCCAACAGCTATGAGGTTCTTACGAGCTGTATTGATGAGAGCGGGGACTGCAGGAAGGATGAACGAACTGACCATGGTACAGGGAGCCATTCAAGTGGGGGGAGGAAATAGGAACGTAGTAGTGGTAGGGGACAGTATAATTAGGAGGATAGATACTGTTCTCTGCACCCATGAGCGTGAGTCCCGAAGGCCGTGCTGCCTGCCCGGTGCAAGGGTTAAGGACATTTCCTAAGGGCTGGAGAGGAACTTGGAGCGGGAGGGGATGGATCCAATTGTCGTCGTCCATGTTGGTACCAACGATGTTGATGAGACCAGAAAGGTTGGTTCTGCTGAAAGAATTTGAACAGTTAGGAGCTAAATTTAAAAAGCGGAACATCCAAGGTAATAATCTCAGGATTATTATCTGAGCCACGGGCAAACTGGCATAGGGTAAATAAAGTCAAGCAGTTAAATGCGTGGCTCAAAGACTGGTGTGGGAGGAATGGGTTTCAGTTCATGGGGCACTGTCATCAGTACTGGGGTAGAAGGGAGCTGCTCAGGTGGGGTG